>NC_134412.1:29919019-30578519 GCF_038048845.1 Mixophyes fleayi | reverse complement strand
ATTATCGGGCCAATCACACAATAAAAGTCCATTTGCCGATATCTGTGTATGCTCCAACGATAAACGATTATTGCTCCAAAGCACATCGTATTGTTTCATTTGATTTTGAAACCGAACTAAAAATCTCATTCAACCATGGAACAATGTTGTTCCAATTCTGCAGTGTGTATGTACTCAGGACCAGCAGTGTCCATAGGTCTCTATGGAGTCTGCAGAGTCATAATCTTTTCAGCTGATGCTTATGACATAGGAAGATCACAGATCTGAAGGTAAATCTTGTAAAACGTGTTTAGTGTATATACATGAATTGGGATTTTCCCATGACAGCGTGGAAAACCTCATATACTATAAATAGACCTTGCAACTGTGCTAAGTTCATTGCGTATGGGAGCTTCTACAGTGTAGAAGCTATTTGCGGCGTCTGTCATCTTTTTTCATTTTTTTTAACTAATAATGTTCCGGAATGGATTTTACAAATATGGGGCCCTTCTGGCTGAAGATAAGAAGACAGCAATCAACAAGGGAGCCCTCCTGGCCAGAAGAACTAAATAATCTTCCAAGCATGGACTTTTGGATACAAATTTATTTGGGACATTTATAAGCTGGACTATTGGAATTACAAATTTATTTGGGACATGGTCAAGAAGGGACTTTGGATACAAGTATATTTGGGACATTACAAGCCGGACTTTGGATACAAATTTGATTGGGATTCGGTTTACACACATTTTAGTATTAAAAGCTGGTGATTATATTGGGCTTTTATTATTTTTAATTAAATTATGTGGTATAAATGAGGGTATTTAGTGTCTTTATTGGGGTTTTATTGGGAGTTGTGGTTTTGTAAACTTTTTATTTTGTGGAACTACATGTGTCTGCAAGCCATGGGTGTCAGGGCATGTTGGCTCTTCTGGTTCTCCAAGTGCCAGCATGCCCTGGCTGCCATGGGTATGCTGGTGCTTGTAGTTATGCAAGCATCAGCATGCCCAGACTATTTATGGCACCCTGGCTGACAGGGACTTGTAGTTCCCCAAAACAAAATGGCGGCTGTTTTTTTTTTTTACATTTATATCGCCGTTATTACCCTACACCCACCGCCCAGGGGTGTAGGAAGAGCCTTAGTGCGTTCAGCACTGGGCTGGGTGTCCCTAGAGGGGGGGCCCGCTTGTTTATTTTTGGTGGACCTTACTCCCTAGGAAATCCAGCCCAGCGCTGATCAGCCTGGGGTTGGTTGTCATTATGGCAGGGGGACCCCTGCCGCGTGTCCCACTGCTATAGTGCCACTCACCTAGGCTGGTTTGCCTAGTGCTGGTTAAGTGAAAATCGGGGGGACCCCACACAAGATTTCTCCCCGATTTTCACGTAACCAGCAGTAGGCTAGAAGCACTAGGGTTAATAGTGGTAGGACAGGGGGACCCCACATTTTGTTTTGTTTTTAAAACATTTATCTATCTTTAAACATTTGACCACTGATGGAGCTCCGGCTGTATAGGCAGAACAGTGTAATAGTGATGTGTTTACTAAACACACAGGAAACACAGGAGAGTTAGGTAAACATGGGAGTATTTTACATCGCAGAAAAGCGCCAGAGATGACCAGAGATTTTTAAGATCAGAGTCAAAATCGCAGTTTAATACATCTGGCAACTCTGGGACTAAAATTGCGGGTTATCACTCGCGATTTGCGCAATTTTAAAATGCTGACCTTGATACATTTACCCCTACGTGTACTGTACTACCCTAGCAAAAACACACGCAATTCCAAATTGCCAGTCAAAAGAACAACAGACAAGAAAATATAGAAAAATATGTCAACAGCCTACCTCTATTGGGGGCCTATACAGGAATGCAACTCAGGGGCCTACTTTTAATGGGAGCCTGACTAATGAGTGCATGGACAATGGGGACCAATAATGGAGGTACCTTAATGGGCGTTTGTCACGAACGCCCAGCCTGTTCCAGATACAGCAATCGGAACAGCTGGCGGTGACTGGCATCACCTTAGTTAATTAACAATGAATACACCTTTTCTGCCACCATGAAGGATTTATTATTGTTTCCTTACGTTCACCAGAACCAATTATTAATGTTTCACACTTAAATCACATACACATGTAGCATGAGCCTCCCTGGGCTTCGTAAGTTCACAAAGAATCACGGAAAAATACGAATACTAAAAAAAATGCGAATACACCAATACCAAATACTAAATATGTTTAATCTGAAAAATATTTGCAAGGCTTATTTACAAAAATTAATAACACAACATACAAAATATTGCACAAATGAGTTTCAGAAAATAAAATCGCAAATAAAATCAGAGTTACTACTTACTAGTTAAGACCTGGGGGTAAATGTATCAAGCTGAGAGTTTTCCGGCGGGTTTGAAAAGTGGAGATGTTGCCTATAGCAACCAATCAGATTCTAGCTATCATTTTGTAGAATTTGCTAAATAAATGATAGCTAGAATCTGATTGGTTTTTCAAACCCGCCGGAAAACTCTCAGCTTGATACATTTACCCCCTGATGTGTGTTGAGAAGGATGAGACATTTCAGTCTTGATACACTCCCTCAAAGAAAAGAACACTGTACTACTGATACAAGGAATTTTTAAACCATTTTTTGTTGGCTCTTCAACCCCCACCTTAGGAAATTTATTTTCACTTAATTTAAATGGATGCCCAAAATGTCACAGGGCTTTCAAAGTAAATTATGGATGTCCTGAGACCTGGCATTTCACAAGACCTGAGTTATCACCTCTGCTCATTTGGTGTGGCTAAGTCTAATTCCTCTGCATACACAAACTACTCAGAGAACTTATCTGTCTCTGGGCTTGGCTACTTTCAAAAGACCATTGACACTTGCCTAGGTCAGACTCAGGTCAGTTAACAAAATACACTTTGAAAGGTTACATAAAATATTCACAGTATTATACATAAATTCAACAGAAAATAACAATCAGTCATTAGATAAATTACATTTCGTCACACCTCCTCCTAGCCTAGAGCACGGAGAACTGTGACGTGTTACTGTCTCTCCTGCCCATTCACCACTTCTGCCCCCTTGGCGCAAGACGCCATCTGTGTTTCCATGTTCTGCGCCCTTCCGGTGCTGAATGGTGAAGTTATATTGCTGCAAAACTAAGCTCCATGTTAACAGCTTTCTATTATTCCCAGAAACTCTATTCAGCCAGTTTAGAGGATTATGGCCTGTGATAATGGTGAAATCCCATCCATACAGGTAGGGCTGTAGCTTTTGCAGTGCCCATACAATGGCAAGGCACTCTCGTTCAATGGTAGCATAAGCCACCTCCCGGGGGAGTAGTTTCCTAGTTAGGAAAATGATAGGGTGCTCCAAATATATCCAAATGAAGCATTTTATAGTTTATCTTCCACCAGAGCAATCTTCAGAACAATCTACCTCAATCTAAATAAATGTACTTTAGATCTCCCATTCACAAATTGTATGCTCTCCACACTATATGGTCCTCTACTTGGTTCCTTTAACCATCATCACCATTTATATATGTGTATATATATATATATATATATATATATATATATATATATAAAGAGAGAGAGAGAGAGAGAGAGAGAGAGAGAGAGAGAGAGAGAGAGAGAAAATTCTGCTGCGCTAGACAGAGAATATTTTTGTCATTCACATCAGTACCTGCCCTATTGGAGCTTACAGTCTAAATTCCCTAAAACACACATACACACCAGTGTGAGGCGGAGATGCTAAACACTTAGCCACCATGCTGCCCACCATAGCAAAGTTGCAACAAGAGGAGTGGGAAAGATATATATATATATATATATATATATATATATATATATATAATTATAGGTGGTACTACACCCCATAGAGAATAAAGACCACCACACCACTATAACCCCCGCCCCTTCTGAATCCATATCCTTCATTACCAATAAAAAACAGAAAAAACCTCCAAGCTCTCTGGACCATTTTACACCAAGTCATAGGAAGGAGTTTTCCAAACCACTTTCTCTTATACCGATATTAAACTCTTAAACTCTTGTTCCTTAAACTCCCCACAACCCTGTAGAACTATATGTTTCAGCTTCGACTGGCAGCCAGAGCATGTAGGTTCTATAAGCGCCAGCAATCCCAAGCAGTCAATGGCTAGCGAATTGTTGGTCCCACAATTGCATTAAATCAGGCCCTTAGTATGCACGGTAGGTCAAAAACAGACTCCCACTATATGAGGGCATGTCCATTACACTGCCATATGACCAACATAAACGCTACCTGTAAACCCCACAAAACACTGTACTCAGTGCAATGACTTTATGGCAATCATAGTTCTATGCCTACTCTACTGCTTGTGCCCAGCATAAGTCTCATGCCAACCACAGTCTTATGTCCATCAATTGCTGCCCTTTCCCCAGCATAAGAGCCTAATTTAAACAATTACAATGTCAATCATATACAGCCTGAGCCCTGCATAAACTAATGTAAACCACAGTTGTATATCCCTCATATAGGACCTAACACATTGCTATGCCCACCATATATTGTTCTATGCCTATCATATGTTGGTCTCTTACAAGTAAGGTCGCTTAAAGTCTAGGGGAGCTCTGTGCCCACCGTACATTGCCCTGTATATTGCACCCCAGCTCCATATACAGATATAACAGTCTATGTATCTTCTTAACTCCCCTTTTTTCAGTGGTGGTTAGTATCCTCTCCATATTAGCACAGGTGAGAATAACTCAATACTTCGGCAAGTCTGTGGAGAGGAAGCTGCAATATTTTCGCTAATGTAAATGCGGGCGTTCTGTCCAATAGAAATCGGTGATGGTTTTATCCAATGAAACCACCATGATTTCAAACAGTTGTACCATACTGTGGGCCATAGGTGGCGAGCTGCAGGCACTCACGAGCCACCAGTTGAACAGTGTAATGCATTGGTTATCATTTAGGCTTTTGAAAGCTGTGCCATTCCAACTATTCTTGAACCACTTCTCACAGAAGCCGGTTTCTGCATTTGCCAAAAAGTGACATTTCCAAAACGTACAAGGTCTTTTATTTGTTACATGGAGCCCGTATTCAAAACTAAACTTTCACTTTTACTCTTTTGTTCTGTTATTGTTGGATGATTGACTAATTCTCTCTCTATGCAGTTCAAACAGGAAATAACAGTTACCAATTCACAGTTGATTGGTTAATGCAATGTGAAGTATTCCATGTAATCAAGTCACTTTTTCCTATATAAACAGTCCTTGTTTTAAAGCTGTCAGTGAATTTGTGAAACTCTACTTCAGCAATATAATAGACTGCAGCAGACCACTTCCTGGTTCCTGATTGTGTACCTTATCTATACCAATCCAGCCTATAATGAGACCGCAATCTTATATCGATGTTAAATAATAATTAAAATTCCAGAAGTACACAAATGTTTACTTGTTTATTAAAGTCATACAAGTTAAAGTTGTCCAAATTTAGTTTTAACAACTAATAGCTTCATTGCATTCCTTGCATTACTGTACATACAACTGTCTTTTAGAATACCCTATCAATGGCATTCTTCAACTGGCTGTTACTGCAGTAAAGATCCTGCTGGAAACTAGATAAGCTCTGGCAAGGCAGATAGAGGTCTTCACCTAGAGCAAGCCACCTTTCCCATACAGTGTGATATGATCCCAGGTACTCGGATGCCCCCAAATCTTGTAGGGCAGAAGAAAAAACTAATCTTAGTAACTGGGTAGCGATGGGTAATGGAACCTGGAAGTAACAGTACACTAGGCGGTATTCACAGGGTAACCAGTAACGATGCAAATGGTCATAGACAGGCAGCGAACAGGTAGGTGAAGCCAGAAGTTGAGGGTGGGCAGTGAGCAAGGAAGGTCCAAAAAACAAGCCAAGAGCTTGAAACGGGCAGCAGACTAGGAGTATCCAGGAACAAGCAGGGTCAGACAACAGGTGGTCAATCCGCAGAATAGGATATAAGCAACACAGCAGGCAAACCTAAAGCAGGCCAAAAACACTATAACCAGCCTATTTAAGAAAAGCCTAACGCCTCCTGGACAGACCTCTCAGCAATCAAGGTCTACTTAAAGATAGGAGCTATTGCCTCTACATGCCCGAACATGCGCCTCCAGGAAGGAGGACAGGCAAACGATCTTGTGGGCGTTCGCAGAGTTCAGAGAACTAAACACCACACCAGAAACCTCACACACAATCCTGTGGGAAGCACATAAGGCCACCATTAGGGGTTTGTCTTCTGCAGCCAGAAAAACCCACAAACACCAGGTTCATAACTTAGAAGCTTCCATTTGACACCTAACCCTGAAACACCAACAGTACACCAAGCGCAAGATATATCTCAAATTACTGGCACTTAAGAACCTGCTCCAGCAAATCCTCCAAAGTAGCCAAAACCCCTCAGTGGCTCTATCAGAAATACAATGAGAATGGAGAAAAGGTTGACTCTCTCTTGGCATGTTACCTCAGATCTAAACAGATGCATTATAGAATACTACATATACAAGACTTATCTTCCCACAAAAATTACGACCCCAAAAAAAATTGTGGACCACTTCTGGGACTTTTATGCTGACCTTTACGACTTTCAAGCAGGGAACCGCTCCCCTCTGACCTCCAGGACAGAATTAAACATTATCTTGCGCAGTGCCATCTTCCAACCCTCTGTGATTCTCAGCTGGCCTCCCATAACACGGAGATAAGGTTGGAAGAACTCAAACAGACGGTAAAAACCCTTAGAAATGCTTAGGCTTCAGGCCCTGATGGCTTTACGACCATATATTATAAAAGAAAAACTGTTGCCTGCTGTTTTCCCTATGCTTACTGACTGATTTAATTCAATCCTTCGTAGCAAGATATTTGATGGGGCCACTTTCAGAGCAAACATAGAGCTGATCCCTAAAGAGGGTAGAGATCCTGCCTTATGTGTGAGCTACAGGCTCTTCTCCCTCTTAAATGTGGACCTCAAACCATTCGCTAAAATACTGGCCAATAGACTCGCTCAATATATTCTGTCGATGGTCCATCCAAATTAGGTGGTCTTCCTCCTCCATGCCAAGGGGCAGACAACACTAGGAGAGCCATCAACGTACTTTATTCAGCTAACATCCATAAGATCACTGCTCTGGTGGTGGCCCTTGATGCCGAGAAGGCCTTTGATAGAGTCTCATGGCCCTTTATGCAGCAGGTCCTTCGCTTGACAGGTATACACGGTCCCTTCCTCAAAGGTATTGCCTTTGTGTTTTAATCCAACAGCCTCAGTCCTTGCTAATGGCTCTGTTTCTTCTTCCTTCCCAATCCGCAGTGGCACCCGCCAGTACTGCCCTCCATCTTCTGTTCTCTTCACTTTAATGATAGAGCCACTTGCAGCCAAAATTTGCAACAATACGAATATCACAGGTGTCCCTACTGGTTCCTCGACGATTAAAATTTAACTCTATGCAAATGACATTCTCCTTGCCCTCATGTGTCCCTCCCCTCCCTCATGACTGAAATTCGGGAGTACGGTCTCTTATTTAATTTTGAAATCAATGCGGATAAAACTGAAGCTTTCCCCCTTAACTTCCCACCCACTGTGCAGCAAAACCTCCAATTTTCCTTTAACTTTAAGTGGCCGCCTCAAACAATGAAACACCTAGGTATACATCTGAATAAACATTGCAACCTTATTTATAGCTCATTTTCCCCCTGGAATACCCAATTTATATCATGGATAGGCAGAGTGGCAGCTGTGAAGATGAATCTTCTTCCCAGACTACTTTATTTGTTTCAAACTCTCCCAGTACGTATCCATTCCCCCGACGTAAGAGATATGCAGTCTTGTATTTCTTGCTTTAGTTGGTGGGGCAGGCACCCTAGGGTTCGCCAGACAGTCCTGTTCTGACACTCCAAGAACTGAGGTCTGGGCCTCTCCTACCTCCATAAGTATTATCTAGCCACCCTCCTCACCCAAATATTCTCACGCATTCAAAGGCCGGTTCCAGGATGTGGGTGGATGTAGAGGCATATTTACTTCATATATCCTCTCCTTACGCTCTCTACTGGCTTGTCCTTGGGGACCTTCCCTCTCACCACCTTCTCCCACTCACTATCCTCTTCTCCTTCACTATATGGAGATACTGCAACTGCACTTTCGATTTAATAGGCAACCCAAAAGGAATGACCCACCACCCTATGGCATAATCTTTCTTTCCCTTTAGGCCTGAACCCCAAGGCTTTTTCTGCATGGACAAGACATAACTTTAAATTTCTTCTTGACATCTTTTTGATGGGTTATTTCCCAGAGTTCTCTGAGTTCCACGATCACCTCAATCTACCAGACGCATTCTTCTATCAGTACCTACAGATACATCACCTTCACAAGACCCACGTTGACCTACGAACTTTAATTCTTTAGATAATGTGGAGCCACTGTAGCGACTGGCAGAGAGGGACATCAAAGAGCGGTGGGAAAGAAAAATAAGTATTCAGTAGCATTCAGGATAGACTTGACAGGGGCAATGCTAGAGTTGGGAAATCCAGAGAGAAGGAGGTTACTGCAATCAAGACACGAGGGAGTGAATAAGACCTTTTGTGGCATCCATGGTGAAAAAGGGGTGAGGAGAAACAAAGGGTGCAGACTTCATCTGCAATTACCATAGTGGAATTAGTGTTGGTGGGTGTGCTATGGAATGGGTGTGACAGTGGGGATCAAGGTGTGTAGATAGCATTCACAGAGGAGATTTGGATGGGGGACAATGTGGGTAGGAGGGGGGAGAGAGTGAGCCGAGAAGGGACTGATGAGAGGAGATGTCATGACATATGTGCTCAATTTTGGAGATGAAGTGAGTAGCAAAGTCGAAGGCAGAGAGTGAGAAGGGGTGTGGAAGGGGTGAGGAAAGAGGAGGGTATACAAGGTGGCAAAGAGGCAATGGGGTTTGGAGGACTGGGAGGAAATAGGAGCCTAGAAGTAGGACTATTTAGAGAGTGATAGGGCAGAACTGTAAGAGTAGAAAATGAGCCTGAATTGAAGAAAGTCAGCATGAACATATTACTTCCTCTAGAGCTGTTCCACGATACAGGAGCATATTTGAAGATAGCTTGTAAGTTTGAAATGCCAAGTGTGAGGCGAAGACCAATGGGGCAACAGGGACAAGTGCAGTGGGAAGGGTGTGATTAAAAAAGGAGACAGACTAATCAGGGCAAGAAAGGGAGGTCATGGGGCAGATGGGTGGACTAGGGAGGAGGAGGAATTTGGTAGGATCAATGGTGTCCAGGTTATGTCTGGTGAGAGTAACTTTATGGGATGTGGAAGGTGAGAGGGATGGGAGATGCTAAATGAGAGGAGATTGTGGTCAGAGAGAGGAAAAGGTGAATTGTTAAAGTTGGAAACAGTACTGAGGTGGTCAAGACCACATCAAGAGGGTAGTCAATGTGGTGGGAGGGAGAGGTGGTCTGTTGAGAGAGACAAAGGGAGGAGATGAGGGAGAGAAGTTTGGAAGCAGCTGTGTCAGAAGGATTGTCTATGGGGATAGCAAAGCCTCCCCAAGATGAGAAGGGAAGGTTACAGGAAAGAAAGTAAGGGAGCCAATTTTCGAAGTGATCATGGAATTGAGAGACAGGACCAGGAGGTAGATAATAGCCACTTGGTGGTGGGATGGGTGGAAGAGGAGGATGGAGTGATCCTCGAAGGAGGAGAAGAATAGGAAGTGCTCTGGTGGAATAACCCAGAAAGAGCAGCAGGGGGAAAGAAAAATACCAACATCACCAACTTGCGGCCCCCAGGTCTGGGTGTGTGCGAGAAGGAAAAGCCTATGAAAGATAGAGCATTGGGAGAGGTAGTGTCATCAAGGTATAGCCAGGTTTCAGTGATGGCAAGCAGGTTGAAGGCTTGTAGATTACTATTTCAG
Organism: Mixophyes fleayi; assembly: GCF_038048845.1. NCBI lineage: Eukaryota > Metazoa > Chordata > Amphibia > Anura > Limnodynastidae > Mixophyes > Mixophyes fleayi. Next base: position 30,568,627 of record NC_134412.1, on the reverse strand, counting down.
CAATTACAAAATTACCAAAGCAGCTCTTCTCTTTGGGTGTATATTACACGGTCCACCCTACACTTATTATTGCAAATTAAGAAAAAAAAGCCTGTAAAGACTTGTAGATTAGAATTTCAGCAAATGAGCTCTTTGATTTGCCACTCAATCCTACCCCTTCTGTATCTCTCTCTCAAATGGCGCTAGATTGCAAAAAATCGCGAGATTCGAGATCCGACGACGTCACAATGATGTTTTCCCTTGTTTTGGAATCCGAATTAGTGCAAAAGTACCGAGCCGACTCGGCTCGGTACTCGGAACCCCGAAGTTCGGGTGGGTTCGGTTTTCAAGAAACCGAGCACGCCCATCTCTACTATGCACCTGTGAAAGGGCCTGTCCCCTCCTGTTCACCTTTTGTCCAACCTTTGAATAACTCTTACTATACTATATAAATCTGCATATTCAAGTAGAACAAATCCACATTGGCAAACACAGCCTCTATCTATTGGTTAAATAGGGTTACAGAGTCATGTGATCACTTTCTGAAGATTGTAATAAAGATAGTAATAAAATTCTTAAACATGCACATAGTTTAGAGTAAGTAAGCATACCATTTAACCAAATTGAAATGCAGCACATCAGACCCCTTTACGGATAGCTGGTGCAAAGTCAGTATAAAATATTTACCATTTAACTAAATAGAAATGCAACACCTCAGATCCCTTGACAGATAGCTGGTGCAGAGTTGGTATAAAATATTTACCATTTAACGGAATAAAAATAGAGCACATCAGCATACCTTCCAACAATTGGGCATCCAGTATCGGGACAGGGTACGTGGTCACATCACGATGGGGTGTGGCCGCATTATGATGGGGGGGCGTAACCACACCCCGGTCTCATGCCTACCACTTTTGAAGTGCTGGGCTGTCCTGTACTCTCTGGTGCGACAAGCAGTGTGTCGTACAACATGCTACCTGCATTAGCAGGAAGAAGAGAGGGGATTAATGGGGGGTGGATGTATGATGTCAGCGGTCCTGTCAAAGAGCCTGTACGCAGGTATTTAGGAATTAAATTTCACTTAGTATATTCCACCCAAAATTTAATCTTCCATATTTGGTTGAATTATCCTTTAAAACATTAGTTAGATATGGAAATGTTAGAGAAATCACCATACATATGCAAACAATAAAAGTAACAATAAACATATGAAAACACTGGAGATAATATCAGTAAGTTAGAAAATGGTTTAAGAAGAGAGAGATAAGATATAACTGAAACATCAAAAAAAATATGAATAATACAGTATATGCAGAGTTGGATTAAGACCTATGGGACCACAGGCAAGATATTGCTTTGCCAGCTCTTCAAGCAAACATGTGGCTCCCAGATTGAATAGTAATGCACCCAGGCTGGTTAGGCTTCTATCACAGCACAGAGAACACTTGTGTTCTTTAGTTATAATATGGCAGATCTTAAACTAGCTGTCATACCAGTCTCTCAAAAGATCAGCTGCTTACACAAACCTTCAGTGGTGGAACTACAAAGGTTACAGATCCTCAGCAATTGTCGAACACAGCGCAGGATGCCAGCAGAGACCAGTGCAAGGTTCAATCTAGCAAGATGAGAGGTCTAGTAGGGTATAAGCTGAGTAACTACTATATCACATCTGCACAGTTACTTGAGGCAGCATAGTGTGCATAGGACGAGATTGTGGTGTATGTAATTCGGACTGCACAGACCACTGCACAGCTACATAGCCAGCCACTGCCCAGACTTCACTTTACACAGATCTCTCTCTCACCACCACAAGAGGGACACACACCATACACACCTGAGAATGGTTTACATATCCACATAGCTGGTAGCTAAGTACCTGAATCCAGCCACCTTTTCTTTATAATTCAGCCAATCATCATTCGTCTCCCCCTTCCCTTCACTAAAATAAACCAGGACACACCGCAGTCAATGAGATCCAGTCATACAATCATATGTGCTGGGAACTGAGAGCTCACTCAGCCTTAGTGACCTGGGGCTAAGCATCAGAGGAGCGTGTGCTGAGCAGGGCCATCTTTTCCATTGGGCACGATGGGCAGCTGCCCGGGGCCCCACGGGCAAGGGGGCCCCATAGGCACGGCTCTTAATGAGAATAAATAATCCTGCAAAAGAAAAAAACCTGCAAAAAAAACCTTCAAGGGTCACTGAGCAAGTACATCTATCTATCTATCTCTATCTCTATATATCTATATCTATATCTGTATCTATATACATCTATATATCTATATCTATATCTATATCTAGGTGCACTGCTTCGCCCATGGGCCCATAATGTTGTTAAGATGGCCCTGGTGCTGAGTCTTGATTGGAGCAGCTAAGCAAACTTCGTAATAGAGGCGCTGTGACAGTACCGCCCCACCTGCCCAGTAAGTATAGAAGCCCAGTAGGATATTGAGGTAGTCTTGGGAAGCTCCGTTTCTTCCCCTTCCCTTCCCACTGTAAGGAATCCAGGCCCCACTGAGCCTCTGAAACACATTCTAGAGGGTATGACAGTTTCTTTGCATCTATCTTTACAGTATGCCACAGTATGCCACATAGTGGAACTGAAGGACACTATCTGCATTGTGTCGACAACGGATATTTTTGGTCTGCATTGCATCACTACCAGAGATCTGGGGTCATGATTGCATCACTACTAGACTTATGGTGTCTGCATTGTATCACTACCAGGAATCTGGAGTCTACAGTGTATCACCAACAGATTAAAGTGGTCTACATTGTATCGCTACCAGAGATCTGGGGTCTGCATTGTATCGCTGCCTGAGATCTGGGGTCTGTATTGTATCGCTGCCAGAGATCTGGGGTCTGTATTGTATCGCTGACTGAGATCTAGGGTCTGCATTGTATCGCTACCAGAGATCTGGGGACTGCATTGTATCGCTGCCTGAGATCTGGGGACTGCATTGTATCGCTACCAGAGATCTGGGGTCTGTATTGTATCACTACCAGATATCTGGGGTCTGTATTGTATCACTACAAGAGATCTGGGGACTGCATTGTATCGCTGCCTGAGATCTGGGGACTGCATTGTATCGCTACCAGAGATCTGGGGTCTGTATTGTATCACTACCAGAGATCTGGGGTCTGCATTGTATCGCTACCAGAGATCTGGGGTCTGCATTGTATCGCTACCAGAGATCTGGGGTCTGTATTGTATCGCTACCAGAGATCTGGGGTCTGCATTGCATCGCTGCCTGAGATCTGGGGTCTGTATTGTATAATACCAGAGAACTGGGGTCTGTATTGTATCATACCAGAGATCTGGGGTCTGCATTGTATCATACCAGAGATCTGGGGTCTGCATTGTATCACTACCAGAGATCTGGGGTCTGCATTGCATCACTGCCTGAGATCTGGGGTCTGCATTGTATCATACCAGAGATCTGGGGTCTGCATTGTATCATACCAGAGATCTGGGGTCTGTATTGTATCACTAACAGAGATTTGGGGTCTGTATTGTATCGCTGCCTGAGATCTGGGGTCCACATTGTATCGCTACCAGAGATCTGGGGTCCACATTGTATCACTACCAGAGATCTGGGGTCTGTATTGTATCACTACCAGAGATCTGGGGTCTGCATTGTATCGCTACCAGAGATCTGGGGTCATGATTGCATCACTACTAGACTTATGGTGTCTGCATTGTATCACTACCAGGAATCTGGAGTCTACAGTGTATCACCAACAGATTAAAGTGGTCTACATTGTATCGCTACCAGAGATCTGGGGTCTGCATTGTATCGCTGCCTGAGATCTGGGGTCTGTATTGTATCGCTGCCAGAGATCTGGGGTCTGTATTGTATTGCTGACTGAGATCTAGGGTCTGCATTGTATCGCTACCAGAGATCTGGGGACTGCATTGTATCGCTGCCTGAGATCTGGGGACTGTATTGTATCGCTACCAGAGATCTGGGGTCTGTATTGTATCACTACCAGAGATCTGGGGTCTGTATTGTATCACTACCAGAGATCTGGGGACTGCATTGTATCGCTGCCTGAGATCTGGGGACTGCATTGTATCGCTACCAGAGATCTGGGGTCTGTATTGTATCACTACCAGAGATCTGGGGTCTGCATTGTATCGCTACCAGAGATCTGGGGTCTGCATTGTATCATACCAGAGATCTGGGGTCTGTATTGTATCGCTACCAGAGATCTGGGGTCTGCATTGCATCGCTGCCTGAGATCTGGGGTCTGTATTGTATAATACCAGAGAACTGGGGTCTGTATTGTATCATACCAGAGATCTGGGGTCTGCATTGTATCATACCAGAGATCTGGGGTCTGCATTGTATCACTACCAGAGATCTGGGGTCTGCATTGCATCACTGCCTGAGATCTGGGGTCTGCATTGTATCATACCAGAGATCTGGGGTCTGCATTGTATCATACCAGAGATCTGGGGTCTGTATTGTATCACTAACAGAGATTTGGGGTCTGTATTGTATCGCTGCCTGAGATCTGGGGTCCACATTGTATCGCTACCAGAGATCTGGGGTCCACATTGTATCACTACCAGAGATCTGGGGTCTGTATTGTATCACTACCAGAGATCTGGGGTCTGCATTGTATCGCTACCAGAGATCTGGGGTCTGCATTGTATCATACCAGAGATCTGGGGTCTGTATTGTATCGCTACCAGAGATCTGGGGTCTGCATTGCATCGCTGCCTGAGATCTGGGGTCTGTATTGTATCATACCAGAGATCTGGGGTCTGTATTGTATCATACCAGAGATCTGGGGTCTGCATTGTATCATACCAGAGATCTGGGGTCTGCATTGTATCACTACCAGAGATCTGGGGTCTGCATTGCATCGCTGCCTGAGATCTGGGGTCTGCATTGTATCATACCAGAGATCTGGGGTCTGCATTGTATCATACCAGAGATCTGGGGTCTGTATTGTATCACTACCAGAGATTTGGGGTCTGTATTGTATCGCTGCCTGAGATCTGGGGTCCACATTGTATCGCTACCAGAGATCTGGGGTCCACATTGTATCACTACCAGAGATCTGGGGTCTGTATTGTATCACTACCAGAGATCTGGGGTCTGCATTGTATCGCTGCCTGAGATCTGGGGTCTGCATTGTATCGCTACCAGAGATCTGGGGTCTGTATTGTATCACTACCAGAGATCTGGGGTCTGCATTGTATCGCTGACTGAGATCTGGGGTCTGCATTGTATCGCTGCCAGAGATCTGGGATCTGCATTGTATCGCTACCAGAGATCTGGGGTCTGTATTGTATCGCTACCAGAGATCTGGGGTCCACATTGTATCGCTACCAGAGATCTGGGGTCTGTATTGTATCGCTGCCAGAGATCTGGGGTCTGTATTGTATCGCTGCCTGAGATCTGGGGTCTGCATTGTATCACTACCAGAGATCTGGGGTCTGTATTGTATCGCTACCAGAGATCTGGGGTCTGTATTGTATCACTACCAGAGATCTGGGGTCTGCATTGTATCACTACCAGAGATTTGGGGTCTGTATTGTATCGCTGCCTGAGATCTGGGGTCTGTATTGTATCACTACCAGAGATCTGGGGTCTGCATTGTATCGCTGACTGAGATCTGGGGTCTGCATTGTATCGCTGCCAGAGATCTGGGATCTGCATTGTATCGCTGCCTGAGATCTGGGGTCCACATTGTATCGCTACCAGAGATCTGGGGTCCACATTGTATCACTACCAGAGATCTGGGGTCTGTATTGTATCACTACCAGAGATCTGGGGTCTGCATTGTATCGCTGCCTGAGATCTGGGGTCTGCATTGTATCGCTGCCTGAGATCTGGGGTCTGTATTGTATCACTACCAGAGATCTGGGGTCTGCATTGTATCGCTGACTGAGATCTGGGGTCTGCATTGTATCGCTGACAGAGATCTGGGATCTGCATTGTATCGCTGCCTGAGATCTGGGGTCCACATTGTATCGCTACCAGAGATCTGGGGTCTGTATTGTATCGCTGCCTGAGATCTGGGGTCCACATTGTATCGCTACCAGAGATCTGGGGTCCACATTGTATCACTACCAGAGATCTGGGGTCCACATTGTATCACTACCAGAGATCTGGGGTCTGCATTGTATCGCTGCCTGAGATCTGGGGTCTGCATTGTATCGCTACCAGAGATCTGGGGTCTGTATTGTATCACTACCAGAGATCTGGGGTCTGCATTGTATCGCTGACTGAGATCTGGGGTCTGCATTGTATCGCTGCCAGAGATCTGGGATCTGCATTGTATCGCTGCCTGAGATCTGGGGTCCACATTGTATCGCTACCAGAGATCTGGGGTCTGTATTGTATCGCTGCCTGAGATCTGGGGTCCACATTGTATCGCTACCAGAGATCTGGGGTCTGTATTGTATCGCTGCCAGAGATCTGGGGTCTGTATTGTATCGCTGCCTGAGATCTGGGGTCTGCATTGTATCACTACCAGAGATCTGTGGTCTGTATTGTATCGCTACCAGAGATCTGGGGTCTGTATTGTATCACTACCAGAGATCTGGGGTCTGCATTGTATCACTACCAGAGATTTGGGGTCCGTATTGTATCGCTGCCTGAGATCTGGGGTCCACATTGTATCGCTACCAGAGATCTGGGGTCCACATTGTATCACTACCAGAGATTTGGGGTCTGTATTGTATCGCTGCCTGAGATCTGGGGTCCACATTGTATCGCTACCAGAGATCTGGGGTCCACATTGTATCACTACCAGAGATCTGGGGTCTGTATTGTATCACTACCAGAGATCTGGGGTCTGCATTGTATCGCTGCCTGAGATCTGGGGTCTGCATTGTATCGCTACCAGAGATCTGGGGTCTGTATTGTATCACTACCAGAGATCTGGGGTCTGCATTGTATCGCTGCCAGAGATCTGGGATCTGCATTGTATCGCTGCCTGAGATCTGGGGTCCACATTGTATCGCTACCAGAGATCTGGGGTCTGTATTGTATCGCTGCCTGAGATCTGGGGTCCACATTGTATCGCTACCAGAGATCTGGGGTCTGTATTGTATCGCTGCCAGAGATCTGGGGTCTGTATTGTATCGCTGCCTGAGATCTGGGGTCTGTATTGTATCGCTGCCTGAGATCTGGGGTCTGCATTGTATCGCTACCAGAGATCTGGGGTCTGCATTGTATCGCTACCAGAGATCTGGGGTCTGTATTGTATCGCTACCAGAGATCTGGGGTCTGCATTGTATCACTACCAGAGATCTGGGGTCTGCATTGTATCACTACCAGAGATCTGGGGTCTGCATTGTATCACTACCAGAGATCTGGGGTCTGCATTGTATCGCTACCAGAGATCTGGGGTCTGTATTGTATCACTACCAGAGATCTGGGTTTTGGGTTGTATCACTACCAGAGATCTGGTGTCTGCACTGTAAAGCCATAAAAGATTTGCCTTTAAACACATTGCTGTTTTAAATTTAGTTGTCAAAGTCGCCAAATATCATCGAGTTCAAATCACAGTATAATACATTTGCCCCATGGAGTTGGTATTGTAAAGCCAGAACAGAATTGGGGGTCTGCGCTGTAAAGCCTGAATAAATTTGGAGCTCTACATGTAATCATATATTTTTTAGGAATATGATTTGGCTTTTATACAGGTCATACATCTTGTTCATAAACCAAATGACACAGACCGATATTATTATTATTCCTGTATATGTTGATTTATTTGTGAGATTATCAGATCTTACCAGTTACAGTATGTCTCTGTATAACAACAGACTTACAACATGTGCAGTGGCGGTATAAGACCTGCATTGAGCTTTTGTATATTTATTGTAGATTTGGTGTTCTGGTGTACAATATCAGGTGTTTTCAATCTGCTGTGCAAAAAATATTTGGTAATGTGTTTATGTGCCAAATATAGTTAAACATCTGCAGAGTGTTTGCTTGAACCACAAAGTCCTAATACCTAGATTTGTCAAAATATGCAAGAAATAATGTTCTTGATCCTACTCTTGGTTCCATTATCCCCTTTTCCGACTATCCCGCCAAACTAAGTAAATATTCATCAGTGTACACTTGATCAAATATGCCAGGTCATAACCTCATGCCTGAAACATTTCAGATGCATAACCCTAATCTCTAAAATGGGGGAGGGACTATTTTATCAGGTTTTGCAAGGGAGAACAAAATTGGGCGCAGAAACGGACTTTAACCCCAGAGCCATTAAAATGGAGAGACACAATGATCTGCAAATATTTAAACATCTTTCAATGGAATCTTTTTATTGTATGTTAGCCAATAAAATAAAATATTCAGGAGCGTAATGTGTAAATGGGTTACTTAATTCTGCCCACACGATTTTGTTAATGACAAATTTAAAGTCTAAGTGCTAGATTTGCTAAACTGCGGGTTTGACAAAGTGGAGATGTTGCCTATAGCAACCAATCAGATTCTAGTTACCATTTATTTAGTACATTCTACAAAATGACAGCTAGAATCTGATTGGTTGCTATAGGCAACATCTCCACTTTTTAAACCCGCAGTTTAGTAAATATACCGTTGAGTCTTTTATGTTTATATGTTTATTTATATAAGAAATAAAATTAAAAATGAGATTGACATATTTGGCATCATGTTCATCCTCACCATCATTTATATAGCGCCACTGATTCCGCAGCGCTGTACAGAGAACTCATTCACATCAGTCCCTGCCCCATTGGAGCTTACAGGAGAGAGAGAAACATTAGGGCATACTTGCCAACTCCAGAGGGGGCATGACTGGAGGGCGCGGGACGAGGCCAATTGCGTCATTTTTGCCCCACCCCTCGCAACCCCATTGCGGGGGCAGGGCCAAAATGCCGCAATTGGCCTCGCCCTGCCCCCTCCCGCCCTCCAAAATGGCGTGAATCACAGAGAATCATGTCAAATGACGCGATTCTCGGTGAAACCTGGGATGCGGGAGAAATGCCAGCTCGCCCGGGAGCCCGGGAGACTGACCCGATTTTCGGGAGTCTCCCGAACTTTCAGGGAGAGTTGGCAAGTATGCATTAGGGTAATTTTTTTGATAGCAGCCAATTAAACTACTATCGTGTTATAACATTAATAGGCTCAATGTCAGACTGAGCAACTGCAAGTACGGCTGATCACATGACAGGTTCTGTGCTCATTGACTGGTGCAACTGGGTGAACAGCCTTTACTGATTGGCAAAGGAACTTTGGGCAGTGGTGATGGCTTATGAGTAATTTATAGGAGCAGTCCTTCCCCCAAGTGGCCTGATAACAATTATATGTTATAGTGTAAGTTATAATTAGCTGACCACAGTGAGGCTCAGTGTATTTAAACAAGCAATATCATTTTTTGCCCATATTTAGCAAAAATATCCATAAATCTGTTTTGGGAGCATTCGACATGGCCAAAATGTGAAAGTGAACTCATCTTTATGAATTAGAGGTGTCATGTTCACACCAAAATATTAAGCAAGAAAAACAGAAACTAAAACAATTTTGCTAGCACAATTCTTCGGAGAATATTTATTAATACGAATTGGTACCATGAATATTTTACAATTGTGCAGGTTAAGACTTGTGCACTAGTCATGGGGGAAGGGTTAAATCAGAATATGTTTAAAAATGGAAATTATGTTGGCCAACAGGTTCACCACCTCTGTAATATGTCAGTGGGTGTCTATGCCCATTGAAATCACATTCCGGCAGGAATCTGTCCTGTTGTGAGAGACTTAGCACAGAGATAGAACTCTAGTTGCAGTGTTAATGCTATTTTAAGTTATGATACTAAAGGCATTCTGTTGCCCAGAAACCTCCCCACACTCGAATAACAACATTACTAAGGGTCAGAAGGAGGAGAAAGCTTATAGAGACCTCCCATTTACTGTCTGCAGTAAAAAAAAAGTATAAGGGGTATATTCACTAAGCTGCAAGTTTTAAAAAGTGGAGATGTTGCCAATAGCAACCAATCAGATTCTAGTTATTATTTATTTAGTACATTCTACAAAATGACGACTAGAATCTGATTGGTTGCTATAGGCAACATCTCCATTTTTTCAAACCCCCAGTTTAGTAAATATACCATTAAGACTCATTTTTGTGTGGATCTGTTGATGATTTAATGAACTTTGGTTTCAACAATGTCATTATTGTTCTTACTATCTTTTGGGCTCTAGTGTATTGTTGTTATGTCTTGGCACTAGTGTTTCTCTTTAATTTAGTAAAAAAACAAGCTACCTGTGTTCCTCTGCAGTTTCTTGGCTGCTAAGTGATGTGGATCCGTGGGAGAATAACTGGAACACTAATTGTACATTTATTTTATTTTAATTGGCTGTAAGAGTAGGTTAGTATTAATTTTGTAGAGTTGTATTAGTTTAAAAGGTACATTCATTTCATAAATTGGTCAAGATGGATTTATTTAAAGGAGGTTAATATTATTAATGTGGTTTTATAGCCTCGTTCTTTTTCTTTATTTAACAAATGTTATTATGTTTGTATACACTGCACTTTTCTAATGCTATTATTGCTACTTTATGCATAGTAAATAAGTGAAACCCACATATATGTATTAGACCAAGTAGGCAATTGTTTCATTATTTGACAAAAGTATCACTGTCAGCTCTGAAAACTAAATTCTGTGGCTTCAAGAAACACCTTATATCATTAGTTGACTGTTCTGTTTAAAACCAAACCAAGATTTGATCCAAAAACAGCGCAGTTACATGTTCTCAACTTTAGTCATTGGTGTCCTTTAAAGAGGCTCCATACTCAACAATTTTAACTTCAAAGTAGTGCATGTGGTGAGATTACGTAAATTAAAAATATATATACTTTCAGAGACCAGTCATCAGCAACTTATATTCGGCCTGCCAGATAAAAATTAGAATTGTCCTGTAAAATGTTCTAGCATTCAAGGCAGAATCGCACCACTCCCACCATGCACAGAATGTCCGGCGGACCACAGTGTAAAGATTAGCCTTGGGTGGAGATCCCAGACTCTTTACGCAGAAATTTTACATATATTCATCTTTAAGCACAAATGAGGTAATCACTAGCTGAGTGGTTTTGGCCATGCCACCTGTGCTGAAACCGAGGCTTAAAATAAGGCCTTTGTGCAGCCACTTCTGACAACTGCTCTGAATCATGATGACAAGAGTGTTAAATTTTCACTTGAGCCGTTGTAGGGTAAATTGCTGTGAGTGTGCTTTGAAAGCCTGCAAGTAATATTTGTGGGGAAGCTTCAGGCCACATTCCCAGTTGACTTTCTCACACCCTTTCAAGTATGTGAGGGATATTTAAAAAAGAATGAGTAAACAGCATGCTGGTAAATGAGTGTAAAAAAATTAAAAAAACTAATAGCCCAACAATGTGTCTCCAGGGCTTATATTAGGTAAAACACATCTACACAAATGGTCCTATGATTGGACCAATCAAGCACATATATAATGATAGGAAGACCCAACCAAACATTTATAGAAATAGTGCAATATTTATAGAAATATTTCATGGAGACACAGGTCAGGTTTCTGGCAGAATTCCATCTGCATATATTAAGCACAGGTTAGTTTGTATAAATATCCATCAATGTGCTAATGTGGATATAAAAGAGAACATATCAGCCATAGCAACAAAATAGAAGTTGTATTTTTTCTTGTACCATTTAGAGATAAAAGTAAATGTTTGATTGGTCAATAAGGGTTACAGCCCAATATCAATTACTCAAGCTCCACTTGAAAAACCATGGACTCTGCTCACCAGTCATTTGGGTATCCTGGGCTGCTGCTGCTGAAGGGAGATTGGAATGCTAGGTGGGGGCAAGGGTGCGGCAGGGGGCAAGGGTGAGCTGATGGCTACTTGCATTGGAAAAGGGGGGAAGTTATTCAGGTAACAGTTTTAAAAAAATGCCCAAGAAAATATTTGCAACTGACATATTATTGAACCATCCATGAACATTTTAATTAAAACATAACCCAATCTTACACTAACCCTGCCTTTATTTATATCTGTTAGATGATGAGCTCTTTAGTGTGCTGTTTTGCTGCTCTCTGATCTCATCTGTTCTTTGAGAAGGGTGTCTGTATAGCTTCAGTGTCACAACACAGTGAAGAAGTGTTTTGTGACAATTTTAAATGTCCCTTAAAGGCTGACTCTGCCATCACCATGTTTTACAGGGGCGCACGCAGAGTTGGTTTCTGGATCTCCAGAAACCCCTCTGCGAACGAACGGGCACAAAAAATTATGTATTTAAACATGCTAAACATTGCCCCTACACAGCACCACTGTGGATGCTTCTATGACAGCGCCACGACTGCTGCACAATTCAGCATCGCCGAAATGGAGCTGCTGCGCATAAGCGGCCGCAGCAGCTCCTCCCTCGCATAGCTGCACGCATTACATCACTCGCTGGCTGGCCTGGTGAACAGTGAGGGCTCACTTATATGGCAAAATTTATATATATAGATAGATCGGTAAATAGGTTTCAGGTCTCAGATACTGCCCACAAAAAGCAATCTTGTATAGTGTTTTGAGATGCAGAGCTGTGATATATATATATAATACAAATATATACACTGGTGTTTCCGTCTTTGACTCACAGAAAACCTCTACAACAGAGGAATGTGTCTCCTCAATCCTCTCGTCATACGAGGTACATGATAAGGAAAGAGACAAAGAAAAAACATGGCATAATAACACACAACATCAAATAAAGTCCACCACCACTATAGGGTATATGTTGATCCTCAAAAATAGGTGATGTCAGTAAAACTTCCAATAAGCACCCGTGATTTCTTCAATTCTCTCCCCCTTAGGGTATATGCTTACATCAAAGGAGATCAATATGAGCCTGTAGGGTTATTTTCTGTTCCCTTAACAGTATAGCAGAATGTATTCTCTCTCACTCCACTCCAACACATGGACATAAGAAGAAAAAGAAACAAAGCAACCACAATGGTGCATTATCTCAAAATACATTTATTATCCATAAAAGCAATCTGAATGGTTAAAGTCAATGGTATAGCCCCGTACCAAGTGTAAAAAATGAAAGCGCATGTATGCAAATAACCACTGCTGCAGCTCAGTTCCAATGTGAACAGCACTGTCACCTGTACACTCGATCACCGGGTCACTAGCCGACGCGTTTCAACCCACAGTCCCGGGTCTTTTTCAAGGCATCCTCCTGCCCTCCAAGATGGCGTGATTCACCGAGAATTGCGTCAAATGACGCGATTGTCGGCAATATCCGGGATCCGGGAGAAATGCCAGCTCCGGGAGAGTTGGCAAGTATGATGTATATGTGTGTGTGTGTGTATATATATATATATATTGTGACAAGAGCCCGCTACTGCAGAAGCACACGCAAACAACTTCTTCCTTTTTATGTAGTTTTATTGTCAGGATGGTAAATGTTTTGACACCGTATACTTGCACAGCAATCATGGAGACCCTAAACGCTAGCTATACATAGACCAGCTCTCTCTCAGGACCAGCCAGCTTTCCCAGCGTTGGTCTCAGTGAACAAATGGCACAAACAAGCTTTTATACATGATACTCCTCCCCCAGCCTTAGCTTGATGGACAGGTGATACACCCACCTTCTCTTTAAGAGAAAACGCCCATCACTGGCTCTGTTTCAACTAACAGACACACCCTGTCTGTTTGCTGAGAGGAAGCAGCTTTTAAATCATGTAAGTTAACCAACTTTAAACTACACATAAATCTTTACTTGGTTTAACCTGAATCTAGGGGCATAACTGCGCCAATGTCTTACTCTGCTTGTATGTTTTCTTTGCATATTGTCAGATAAATGCCTCCCTTTGTTACAATATATATATATATATATATATATATATATATATATATATTGTAACAAAGGGAGGCATTTTTCTGACAAGAGGCAGAGAAAGTATACAAACAGAATAAAACATTGGCACAGTTATGCACCTAGGTTGAGATTAAACCAGGTAAAAACGTATGTGTAGTTTAAGGTTTGTTAACTTACATGATTTCCTCTCAGCAAACAGACAGGGTGTGTCTGGGCAAACAGAGCCACTCTTTTAAAGAGAAGGTGGGTGTGTCACCTGTCCATCAAGCTAAGGCTGGGGGAGGAGTAACATGTATAAAAGCTTGTTTGTGCTATTTGTTCAGAGAGATCAACGCTGGGGAAGCTGGCTGGTCTTGAGAGAGATGAGCTATGTCTAGCTAGCGTTTAGGGTCTCCAAGAAATGCTGTGAAATCTGTACGGTGTCAAAACATTTACTATCCTGACAATAAAACTACATAAAAGGAAGAAGTTGTTCGCGTGTGCTTCTGCAGTAGCGGGCTTTTGCCACAATATATATATATATATATATATATATATATATATATATTATGGAGCTGACAGTGTGGCGACTGCAGACACCAGAGACCCGCTGACAGCTATGTATCCAGTCGTGTGACCCGTTTATGATCAGATGAAAGATATCTACGTACACAAAGCTTAAAAGTTTTGCTATCTGGTATGCATACATCTACATAAGTGTGTCCTGGGTGTTCAATATATGGAAATTTTGCAAATTCACTCACAATAAGCTGTAACTTGTATTCTACATCTTATATTGGATGATATATGACAGTTTTCGTTTCCTGGTTTCCTCTCCACTGGTGTTTCCGGTTCTACTGTGGGTTCTGGTGTGATCCCAACATCATATAAATATACTACACTATTGTGCGCCTCCTCCTCCATTTTTCTTTTATATATATATATATATATATATATTTATATATATTCAAGCTTTAATATACGTGGCAGTCTAAAATAGAGGATCTAAATTCTCTAAGATACACACACAGACCAAGACAGACTAGAGACAAAAGCAGCCAATTGTTGCCCTAACATTATATATATTGCATATATGTATGTAATATACTCCAAACTTGTGTCATGGTATCAATGTTTTTTGTTTATTTTTGTTTTGTTCCGAATTCAGCTATTTGGAAACCCCCCTTAAAAATCCTGCGTTTGCCCCTGTTTTAGTAACCCGTTCCTCCATACAACCCCTACCTAGTTGCTCAGAGATGTGGTAGAGCTATCTTCAAGAAGATTAGTCATTGTAATAGACAAGCTGCAATTCCTATATATTGCCAATTTATATAGGTGAAATACATTCACCCCATCACTGATGCAGGGGAATTTAAACTGCCATTCGCAATACAGTCTGAATTCAATGACATTGTGTGAGTGACACGGCAGGGGTATCTCAAACTTACAGCAGAAAACTGATTAGCAATAGCATTTTGAATTACCTTCCATGACGTATAAGATGGGGGTGAGAATGAGGCGAAAGTATATTTGACTACCTGTCGGTTGCCTATGACAATCTGCAAGAAAATATTAACTGCCTCATTTTAACTACTGGTACCCTGAGTTAAAAAATTAAGAAAGTAGGTAGAGGATTGTATCTTAAAGTTCTAACTCACTTTGCTGTACTTCCAGCCAGTCTATGATTTCCAATCCAGCTTCCAATCATTTCAACATAAGTTCTGAACAGAAAATGTAAACTTTTTATATATCAGGAACACACTAGAAGTTAGGATCCTGAAGCTACCTTAGGTTGGCACTACCCACACCCAGGGTGTGAAGTCTAACATGACTCCGGTGATTAGCAGTGATCTTCGCAAGGGTGTGCAGTCTGTAGAGAGCAGGGTGACTGGATAGGCCCGGGGAGTGGAGACCCCAGATGCAGCTTGAAGAGTGGAGCAAATAATATTACTCCAGTTATGCGATGTCACATTCCAAGTGAATTTAGCTTATTCTATTTTCACCAGCCGGGATTAGCACTGTCAATAGTACGCATTTATTAAAACTCCAATACACATTAATTTATTAGTAAATGTATTATAGATTATTTATACATAATATTATAGATTATTTATACAAAGATAAATAATCTATGTAAAGGTAACTATGGTTCAGGAATGTATGGAGTGTGGTCTCATATTAATCTATATTTTACTAGCTGAAATCCAGTGTCAATAGAGAAGCGATCGCATATTGCGATCACAAGTTATGAATGGTATGAGCACTTTGTCTATGTGTCAATTTAAACAGTTTAAAAGTTGCCCCCACCTCTGGAGAGAGATCAAATGAACTGACCTATGACCAGCAGTCTACTGGAGCACCGTAAACCTTGGACCAATGAAGACCTCTCAGTGTTATCTGTGTATATATTTGACATCATCACTGTTTATGGAAACTCAAACTGTACATAAGCTCCCTGGCCCAGTATTAAATCTCTTTGACTGCAGAGCTCCAAGACTGAAGATGGACCTGGGCCCAGGGTTCACATGCGTAATGTATTCAGTTATACTTTCCTGTGATATGTTATACCTACTTATGCATCATCATGGTTTGCTGTAATCCTGCTATCTTTTGCTCTTAAATCTCTTTGTGCATTGGAACCTCATTAATCACATCGGACAATATTTATTGGTAGCGACAATTCGAACATAACACCGGACGGACTGCAGAGTGTCACATCAAATAACAGGAAGAAACATCAGAATAAGTCAGGTCAGCAATAAACAGGAACAAAAGCAGTACCAAATGGCATGAGATGAGATGAAAGGTCAGGAACGGTCCGCGTCAGAATTCATAGAAACCAGCCACAAAGTGCACAGGAACGCTGGAGTACAGGTATGGAGCCTAGTACTGTGCAAAAAGCAGGTTTAAATAGATGAGCTGATGAATAGGGCAGGCCTCAAATCAGCAGTCACATGACCACAAGTTCAGAACTCTTAAAGGGCCACATGCCTCCTGTTGTACAGAGAAGGGCTGTGACATAGGAGCCAGTGCCTGACGTGGAGAGCAGAGAGAGGAGCAGTGGGAGCACACCAGACAGTGGTTTTGATGAGTGGCAGCCAAACTCCGATGCGTGACTTGTGGCGGGTGATGACACTGAGTAGACTGGAATAGCAATCAGAACTTGGAACCAGATTCCAAAGTAAGAACCCTAGGTTCAGCAGGATAGGTGTCCCAAGGATTAAATGAGGAACAATGCAGCAGGAAAAGAGTCAGAAGAAAGCTAGACTCAAATAGCTGCAAAGTATGCCTAACATAAATACACATTCTGGCACCCTAGAGGTGCACAGAGCAGGTTTAAATACCCTGCTGAACAAGAGGAAACGCAAGCAGTCATGTGACCGCATCTATGTTATCACTATGTGCACATGCAAATCCCAATTTGGCGTTGTTATGCACAAGGATATTCTCCCAGTCAGAGTTAGCGCTGGCTTAGCAAGGCGCTGATTCTAATGGCCCCCTGTCCTTCACCAAGAACCGCCGAAAGGCGGGGTGGATGTAGCGGCTGGGAGACCGCAGGTTGCGGCCCTTGGTTTAGCCCAGTAACATGAGAGACAGATAGGAGAAAGAGACCAAAGAACAGTACCTGACAGAAGTACGGTAGGACTGTGCAGGATCTGAACTACCCGAGGTCTGGTATACGGATCAGATGGCAACCGTACACAGGGTGAATCCGAGAGCACAGTCAGAGGATAAGCCGAGGTCCGGTACACTTAATCAGATGGCAGCAGTATGCAGGGGAATTCCAGGAGAGAAGTCATACAAAAGCCATGGTCTGCTACACTAGTCAGAAGTAGTATGAAGTAGGAACAAGTCACAGGGAGAACAAGCACCTAGAAGGCACAGGGGAGACAGACGCTGGATAACCTGTTGCTCTGACACCATACAAGTGTCAGAGCAATTCTTATACAGAGAAATAAAAAGAAAAAAAAGTCATATCCCCACTAGGTAAACTATTACTACAGGTCCTTATGTGGGTGCATAAATATACAACCCACATCTCAGAGTATATGCATTCAGAGGAACTTCGGAGTGGTGCACCCTAACACTTTACTGTCATTCGCCGCCCGCGTCTCTTCAATAGCGCATCTGGTTGCTAGGCAACCAGACGCGTCACTTCCGGCTCCAGCTACTAATAGCATTCCCGTTGCCTAGCAACGGGACGCAATACTGAGCACGCTAGGCGCTAATTATGACAGCGCATAGCGCTGACTTCTCATTGGCCCATATGTGTATTTAACCCCCTCTGGCTCTCCCCTCCAGTGCCAGAGTTTCAGGTCCATTCCTGCCTCCAGCGTTTCCTTCAGTGTCCCTGTTATTTGCCTGTCTCCTGACTATTGCCTGTCTACCTGTGACCCTTGTGACCCAGATTGCCTTTGACTACCCCTTTGTATCTTCCTTTGTACCGCGCTGCCAGAACGCTACCAACCCGGCTTGACTCACCTTTCCTTCGGATTCTCCTTGTGTACCTGCCTAGCCCGCACTGTTGCCGAACCGGCCTGTCTGACAATTCTCCTCGTGCTTCGCTATCTGACTCGTGGAAGGACCGCGACCTGCGTGTTTCCTGCAGCTGGATCCATACCTCCTTGCAGGGGTCCCTGGTGAACACCAGGGGCACGTTAGATTCCGTACCTTTCTTTGAGTAGTGCCAACGATAGCAGGTACGTTATACCCAGTCGTGACAGAAAACTCTGGTGATGACTACAGATGACTACAGAGGGATCGGGTGAACCCTCAGCCCGGGAGCTACTCCTTCACTTGGCTCAGCATGTAGAACAGCAAGAAGCGGCCCAAGCACATCTCCTACAATGTGTCCAAGGTATTGCTACCCATTTTGATGCTTTACAGGGCTCTCTGCCTGCTACCCCAGCCATAACCTCCTCCACGGTGGCGTCCTCCATCGTGGTTACAGTATCCACAGCTACCTCCAGCCTGCATGTTCCAGCACCTGAAAAGTACGACGGAGATCCCAAGAAATGTAGGGGTTTCTTAAATCAGTGCTCCATTCAGTTTGAGTGTAACCCAGGAGCCTTCCCTTCCGAACGCACTAAGGTGGCATTCATCATCTCCCTCCTGAGTGGGCAAGCACTGGCTTGGGCCTTGCCCCTGTGGGAAAGAGGGGATCCTCTTCTGAATAATACTACCTCCTTTATTGAAGCCTTCAAGAGAGTCTTCGATGATCCTGGGTGAGTAGCCTCTGCGGCCACCAGTCTGCTAAGTCTTCGTCAAGGCAACTTATCTGTGGGGCAATATGCCATCCAGGTACGGACATTGGCATCTGAACTAAAGTGGAATAATGAGGCACTAGTGGCAACGTTCTGGCAAGGACTTGTTGATCGCATCAAGGATGAATTAGTTTCCCGAGATCTTCCTTCTGACCTTGATACCCTTATTGCCTTGTGTATCAAAGTAGACCTACGTTACCAAGAACGCACACAAGAACGTCCTGTCACTAAGCGAATTGAACCTCGTCTAGCTCCACAATTCCAAAACCGGTGCTGCCCATGAATGAACCCATGCAGGTTGGAGGTTCTCGGTTATCTCCGGAAGAAAGGGAGAGGCGCTTAAAGCAACGTCTCTGTCTTTACTGTGGGGATCCCGGACACCTTCTCAAAGTCTGCCCCAAGAGACCGGGAAACCCGTCCTCATAAACGGTAGCAGGGAGGCCGGTTTAGGAGAATCTACTGTTGCTCCCTATTCAAAACATACTCCAAAACTTCTTATGGCTGTCACCCTTAGCACCCCTAAAGGTCCCTTCTCCATTACGGCCTTTGTGGATTCCGGCTCCTCCGGGAAACTTCATATCTGCCACTCTCGTTTCTGGGCTCCAAATTCCGATACTTGCTTTGCCTCAACCATTACCATTAACGGCAGTGGACGGTAATCGTGTCGTCAGCGGTTCCATCTCCTCCGTCACCGCACCTATTCGGTTGATGATAGGAGCCCTTCATAGTGAGATGATTCAGTTCTTGGTGTTGCCTAAATCCATTAACCCCCTTATCCTGGGGCTACCTTGGTTACGAAGGCATTCTCCGCAAATGGATTGGGATCGTGGTCAGGTTACCTGTTGGGGTACGGAATGTCATCACAGATGTCTGTTCAGTGTTCAGCCTCCTGGTTCTCAAGTTATTGCTCATTTCACCATTACGGAATCTGCCATTCCGGCAGCATACGCCAAATTTCAGGACGTGTTTAGTAAGACTGAGGCCGAAATTTTACCTCCCCACCGTCCCTGGGACTGCTCCATTACTCTGCTTCCCGATCAACCTATACCCAAGGGGCGAACTTATCCTTTATCTCGCCCGGAGACCTTGGCGATGTTGCAATATATCTCTGAAAATCTGAAATGACGGTTCATTCGCAGATCTACCTCTCCGGCTGGGGCCAGATTCTTCTTTGTCAAGAAAAAAGACGGAATGTCATCACAGATGTCTGTCCAGTGTTCAGCCTCCCGGTTCTCAAGTTATTGCTTATTCCACCATTATGGAATCTGCCCGTGTATTGACTATCGGCCCCTGAATCGTATTACAGTCAAGAACCGGTACCCTTTTCCCTCTTATCTCTGATCTCTTTGACAGGATCAGTGGGGCTCAAATTTTTACCAAGTTGGACCTACGAGGGGCCTACAACCTCATTCGCACAAAAAAGGGCGACGAGTGGAAAACAGCTTTCAATACCAGGGATGGCCATTTCGAATACCTGGTAATGCCCTTTGGCCTTTGCAATGCCCCAGCTATCTTTTAGACTTTTGTCAATGACATCTTTCAAGATCTGCTGTACACCTCCATAGTTGTCTATCTGGACGACATTCTAGTGTTCTCTAAAGACCTGAGTTCTCATCAAGAAGAAGTGAGGGAGGTCTTACGAAAACTGCGCAAATACCATCTCTATTGTAAACTGGAAAAATGTATCTTCGAAGTTCTCCAAGTGTCCTTCCTTGGTTTTAGTGTATCTTGTTCAGGTCTACAGATGGATCCCACCAATATGTCGGCCATCTTGGACTGGCCTCAACCACAGGGCCTTAAAGCAATTCAGAGATTCATCGGTTTTGCTAATTATTATCGGCAGTTCATTCAAGATTTTTCCTCCATTATTGTCCCTATCACAGCATTAACTAAGAGATCTGCCAACCCTAAGATCTGGTCTCCAGAAGCTATTTCTGCCTTCGCTACCCTAAAGAAAGCCTTTTCCTCGGCTTCTGTTCTCTCCCAGCCAGACCAGCAGCGACCTTACTTTGTAGAAGTGGACGCCTCTTCGGTAGGCATTGGAGCCGTGTTATTTCAAAAGACACCATCAGGTACCCATTCTCCATGCGGGTTCTTCTCCAGATGATTCCTCCCTAATGAGATCAACTATGGGATTGGAGATAAAGAACTCCTCGCTATTGAAGCAGCTCTTGAATAGTGGCGACACTTACTGGAAGGTGCTTTATACCCTGTTACCATATTCACGGACCATCAGAACTTGACATTCATTCGTGAAGCCCGCTGTCTGAATCCTAGGCAGGCCCGCTGGACATCATTCTTTGCTCGCTTCAATATGACCCTTACATTCTGTCCAGGTGCTAAAAATGGGCAGGTGGATGCCTTATCCCGCTCCTTTGATGAAATGGACCGCCAGAATCCATTGGTTCCCCAATGCATCATTGACCCCTCTAATATTGTGGCGTTTACCAATACTGAGACATCTACTCCTCCTACAGGGCGATCGTTGTTGGAACCACATGTATGACTCAAGATATTGCGATGGGCTCATTCCTCCCGCATCGCGGGTCACGCTGGTATAAAGAAGACCACATTCCTTCTCTGTCGTCGTTTCTGGTGGCCCACTATACGTACTGATATACGTGATTTTATTGCAGCCTGTACCATTTGTGCCCAACACAAGATTTCCAGGAAGGTTCCTGCTGGATTGCTCCGCCCCCTTCCCACGCCTAATGCTCCTTGGGAAAGTATAGCCATGGACTTTATCACCGATCTTCCCTGCAGTTCTGGATTCAATACCATCTGGGTTGTCATTGATCAGTTTTCCAAAATGGTGCACTTCGTCCCTCTCTCAGGTCTACCTTCGGCCAGTCACTTAGCTGACACGTTTATCAAAGAAATCTTCAGACTGCATGGTTGTCCGAAGGAGATCATCTCTGACCGAGGGGTCCAATTCATCTCTCATTTCTGGAGGGCCTTCTGTAAAAAACTGGGTACGGAATTAAAATTCTCGTCGGGGTATCACCCCCAGACCAATGGTCAGACCGAACTGATCAACCAAGATTTGGAAACTTTTCTTCGTTGCTTTACTGCTGATAATCAAAGCAGATGGTCACAATTTCACACAATCATCACGTCCACGAATCCACCGGGTTTTCCCCATTCTTTATTGTTACCGGGGCGCATCCTGTTATTCTGGATCCTTTCCGAATTCCCTCTCTTTAGTTCCAGCGGTGGACTCCCTCTATCGAGAATTCTCTATCATTTAGGCCAAGACCAAGGCGGCCCTGCAGAAGGCGACTCTACATCACAAAGCATTTTCGGACCATCACCGAAGACCTACTTCTTTACTGAAAGTAGGGGACCAAGTATGGTTATCCACGAAAGACTTAAAACTAAAGGTACCATCTATGAAAATGGCCCTACGTTTCATTGGTCCCTACACCATCTCACAGGTCATCAATCCTATCTGTGTCAAGCTAAAGCTTCCTGCTTCATAATGATGTCACAATGCCTTTCATGTGTCCTTGCTTCGACCGTTGGCAATTAACAAATTCTTTGTACCTCCATCTCGACCTCCTCCAGTTCAAACCTCCTCAGGAACAGAGTTTGAGATCAGCCGAATCCTGGATTCCCATATCCCCTATGGTCGTCAACAGTTCCTTTTTCATTGGAAGGGTTTTGGTCCAGAAGAGAGATCTTGGATGGACAAACCAGATCTCCATGTGCCTCTGCTATTCAAAAGATTTCTCCAACAGAGGGGAGGAGGAAGAGGGCATACTGTCAGGCGCCGCCCGCAATATCCGGGACGGCCGCCTGTGTCTTTTCAAAAGCACGTCTGGTTGCTAGGCAACCAGACGTGTCACTTCCGGCTCCACTTCCGGCTCCAGCTACTAATAGCATTCCCGCTGCCTAGCAACGGGACACAATACTGAGCGCGCTAGGCGCTAATTATGACAGCGCATAGCGCTGACTTCTTATTGGCCCATAGGTGTATTCAACGCCCTCCAGTGCCAGAGTTTCAGGTCCATTCCTGCCTCCAGCATTTCCCTCAGTGTCCCTGTTATTTGCCTGTCTCCTAATTATTGCCTGTCTTCTGATTATTGCCTGTCTGCCTGTGACCCTTGTGACCCGGATTGCCTTTGACTACCCCTTTGGATCTTCCTTTGTACCGCGCTGCCAGAACGCTACCGACCCGCCTTGACTCACCTTTCCTTCGGATTCTCCTTGTGTACCTGCCTAGCCCGCACCGTTGCCGAACCGGCCTGTCTGACAATTCTCCTCGTGCTTCGCTATCTGACTCGTGGAAGGACCGCGACCTGCGTGTTTCCTTCAGCTGAATCCATACCTCCTTGCGAGGGTCCGCACCTTCCTTCGAGTAGTGCCAACGATAGCAGGTACGCTATACCCAGTCGTGACATTTAGAAAGTAATTGAAAGAAAAGGAAAGAGAATGTTTTAGAGGGGCACTCAGGATCTATAGATAGATAGATATATTGCATATAAAACATACATTTTATCAGTATATTTAATATAATCCAAATGTGTAATCAAACCTTGACAAAGCTATACTAGTGAAATGCGTGTTGGCTCTGTGTGCTTGCTCCTAATATATGTAGGGAATCACAATGATAGTATATACTGGAAACGGGTCCTTAGAATTTATATGGGGACATTAGTAATTAGCAAACTAGCATGATAGATTTGATCCGCTTCTTGTCAGTATCTCACTAATATCTACAGGTGGACAATCATTATAATTTAGAACTAGCAGACTAGCGCGATAGACTGGATCCGTTTTTCTTGTCAGTATTTCAGCATTACCTACAGGGGGATAACCACCATAACTTCAACTTATTAATAATGTTTAGTTATCAAGCTATAATCCAACAATGAAAGTGAGCCTATTATGGGCACAGTAACAACTGCTCAGGTTAATGACTATCAATTAATTATAAGATAGGTATCAGCTGAAGATATTGGTTCCCAGTTTAATATTTGACTTAAGTGATAGTCTGCCATAAGATTGAGTATACTACTCAAGAGACTTAGCAATTTCATTGTCAATGTTTACTGTTCAGATCTACATACAATCTTGAGGAGATTGGTATGAATTTAGAGATCACAGAGACAATTAGACTGATAACCTTACATATATGTGATAACCTACTGTATTAAACCAACATTATAATCAAATTTGGACAGGACCACAGAGCTATTGCAGTTGAACTGCGATTTTTAATTCACTGTATATGTTTTTTGTTTTTAATATTTATACATTTGGATTATTTTAAATATACTAATAAAATTTATGTTTTATATGCAATATATCTATCTATCTATAGATCCTGAGTGCCCCTTTAAAATATTTTTCCTTTTCTTTCAATTCTTATATAGGAAGGGGAAGTTCAAATTCCCCCCTGGAAGTCACATGACCACCAGAGCCATGAGCATGAAATCTCAGAGCGGCAGACAGAACGGGAACAGGAGTGTGGAGGAGGTAAGTTTCTTACAGGCATTCGCAATGTTTGCTGCCAGGAAGGACAGTACCAGCGGCACCACAAAGGCCACAAGCACCAGCTCGCCAGCAACCAAACCAGTGAGTCTGGTGCGTGACAATATATGGACACAGAAATGCTCAGTGGCTTCTAATAACCTACCAATTTACATTAGGGAGTACATTATCTATTACATCTATTTGTTTAACTGAAGAATTGGTTACTGTTTACACTGGTTGGTTTCTTTTATATATGGGACAAGGCTGCTTGATATGTCTATCTTTCTGTCTACCTTTGCCACATTAATCATCTCCAAAGTGTCCTAATAAGTTATATATCTGTCATTGGACGCCTACATATGAGGATCACCTTATATACTCAGCTTGATTGTGACCTGCTGTGTTTGTTTGTCAATTTAAAATTTAAATTGCATTGCAGGTGATTTAGAATGTTCAAGGTTTGAAGCCTTGTTAACAACAAGTACATCAATTGCTTTATATCTAGCTCAGAGATTAGATCACCCTATTCTGCTAATGTTTGGTTTTTATCCTGGATGTATTTTTCCTTTTGTATGTGCAGCTGTTTTCCCCCGTGGGGCTATTTTATTTATGACACTATTGTTCTCTCTGTCGGAAAATGTTTAAATAAATAAGTAGATGCATAATCCATAAAGATAAGAATATGAAACATATGTTTGATATTTTCATTTTTATAATGCAGCAGCCCTTCCCTAAAGCTCTAAAATTGGCTTTACTGTAACCATACCTTAGTCTTAGCTACTCTAGATGTAGTACGGGTCAGTCTTATTTCCAGACATAGAGGGAGAGGGGCTGGGCACCAAGTGCTTGATACATAACGTCAGACTGTGCTAAAATGAAATTTACTAGGAAGCTTAAGAGTAACGTGAAGGAGAATGTTCTTTTCACTTAAAGAAATCTAAAACTGGATATACACAGGCTGACTGCTCACCAGAGCCCAGCAACAGGGATAAATATACAACTTTGCCACTAAGCCCCTTGGACCACACATCCAGACCACTTCCAAAATCTTCAGGGCCTGTTAGTATGGTTGAAAGATGACTGCAGAAAGATGCAGTTAAGGGGGCATCTGTGGCCAATTCCAACTGTATTTCCAGTCCCTCCAATTTTCTCAATCCACCTGGAACCATATACTCTACTTCTGAACTTCATACTCAATTTCCTATTGGAATTACCTATATGGAATTAAATAATTAGTTGCTTATATATGAAGCCTAAAATCATGTGGAAACATCAGCTTCTGCTTGGTTTATGCATAAATATGGTATGAACTTAAGATATCAGAGATATCTTCTGCATTAGGCAAAGCACCAAACATTATTGTTTCCATTATTTTCAAAGCGAACTGCGGTCTGGACTTATTTACAAAGTTCCTGGAAGAGATTGTCCCCAACAGCTAATGCCACCTGAAGAAAGCGAAAAGCGGCCTATAAGGGGTGATAATTTATATGCTAATTTTCCAGTAGGTCATAAATAGACCCCTTAATGAGAAGAGTGTTTTTTAATATCAATTAATACAGCACATGTAACTGCAATAGTATAAGGAGTGGTGAGCACAGACGCACTCCAAAATAATTATTTTCCTTTTCTCCCTTCTGCTTAGTTGCTATGTATGTCTAAGAGTATGTGTAAGACCTTGATTGGCTCCATTCCTCTTTGGACGTATGGAGCCACCAACGCTGTCCAATTGAAAAGCCTGCTTATACTCTTTAAACTGCTGCCTGCCCTGACCCCAGCCTTGGATACTGACTACTCTTTTCCCCGCTTCCTGTTAAGGATGAGTGGGCTCGGATTTTTTAAATCCGAACAGCCCCGAACAGTGCGGATCCGAGCCCGATCCGAGCACTGTTCGGGTATTCCCACCGATGCCAAAACTCAAAACGAGGCATTTCGTCATAATCCCGCCGTCGGATCTCGCGAGACTCGGATTCTTTATATTCCCCGCTTGCCACCGCCATCTTCCCTCGGGCATTGATCAGGGAAGAGGGAGGGTGTTTAGTGGTGTCCTCTGTCCTGGTCATTCCTGTGGTTCTGTCCTGGTCAGTCCAGTGGTGGTGTCCTGTGCTCTGTCCTGCTGAGTCCAGTGGTGCTGTCCTGTACTCTGTCCTGCTCAGTCCAGTGGTGGTGTCCTGTGCTTTGTCCTGCTCAGTCCAGTGGTGCTGTCCTGTGCTCTGTCCTGCTCAGTCCAGTGGTGGTGCTGCCATTATTCCAGTGGTGCTGTCCTGTGTCCAGTACAGTGGTACTGCTATAGAAGTTCACTGATCCTGCAGTATAAATCCATTGGTACTGCAATATAACTCCAGTCCAGTGGTACTCTCCTGTGCCGCATATAATTTGTAAAGGCTTTGCCGAGTGTGTGTGGTTTAGGGGTACGCTCTCTTGTGCTGCATATAATGGAGAACAAAAATTTGGAGGATAAAGTAGGGAAAGATCAAGAACCACTTCCTCCTAATGCTGAAGCTGCTGCCACTAGTCATGACATAGACAATGAAATGCCATCAACGTCGTCTGCCAAGGCCGATGCCCAATTTCATAGTAGAGGGCATGTAAAATCAAAAAAGCCAAAGGTCACTAAAACGATCAAAAAAAAGAAATTAAAATCATCTGAGGAGAAACGTAAACTTGCCAATATGCCATTTACGACACGGAGTGGCAAGGAACGGCTTAGGCCCTGGCCCGTGTTCATGACTAGTGGTTCAGCTTCACCCAAGGATCTAAGCCCTCCTCCTCCCCCCCCCTCTAAAAAATTTAAGGGAGTTAAGCTGTCATCAACAACACAGCAAACAACTTTGCCTTCTAAACAGATGGCATCACAAATCCCCAAGGCGAGTCCAAGGGTGTTGGTGGTTGCGAAGCCTGACCTTCCCATCACTGTACGGGAAGAGGTGGCTCCTTCCACCATTTGCAGCACGCCCTCTGCATATGCTGGAAGGATCACCCACAGTGCAGTTACAGATTTGGATAATGAAGGTGTCAATGTTGTACACCGGGAGGAGGATATTGATGTAGCTGGCGCTGAGGAGGAACTTGACGGGGAGGATGCTGATGTGGTTATCTTAAATGAGGCACCAGGGGGGGAAACAGTTGTTGTCCATGGGACGAAAAAGCCCATCGTCATGCCTGGGCAGAAGACCTAAAAATCCACCTCTTCGGTCTGGAATTATTTCTATCCCAATCCGGACAACAATTGTATTGCCATATGTAGCTTATGTAAAGCTGCAATAAGCAGGGGTAAGGATCTTGGCCACCTAGGGACAGCCTCCCTTCTACGTCACCTGAAGACCCTTCATAATTCAGTGTTTAGTTCAGGAACTGTGGCTAGGACCGTCAGCAGTCCAGGGATACCTAAATCCCTTGGTCCCGTTGTATCCACACCAGCAACACCCTCCTCGTCAATTTCCTCCTCAATCTGGATCGGAGATAGTCCTGCAGGCCATATCACCGGCATGACTGAGTCCTCTTCAATCCGGGATTCTTCCGGAGGATCCTGTAGTGCTACGCCTACTACTGCCGCTGCTGCTGTTGCTGCTCGGAGTCGGTCATCTTCCCAGAGGGGAAGTCGTAAGACCGCTACGTCTTTCACAAAGCAATTGACCGTACAACAGTCGTTTGCCATGACCACGAAGTACGACAGCAGTCATCCTATGGCAAAGTGGATAACTGCGGCCTTGACAGCTATGTTGGTGTTAGACGTGCGTCCGGTGTCCGCCATCAGTGGAGTGGGATTTAGACGGTTGATGGAGGTATTGTGTCCCTGGTACCAAATCCCATCTAGATTCCACTTCACTAGTCAGGCGATACCCGGGATGTACAGAGAAGTACGAAAAAGTGTCCTCAGTGCTCTGAAAAATGCGGTTGTACCCACTGTCCACTTAACCACTGACATGTGGTTCAGGGCAAACTAAGGACTATATGACTGTGACAGCCCACTGGGTAGATGCATCGCCTTCTGCAGCAACAGCATCAGTAGCAGCATCTCTGAATCGCCTGCTCGTTCCAAGGCAGGCAACGTTGTGTATCACCGGTTTCAGTGAGAGGCACAATGCTGACAACCTCTTAGAGAAACTGAGGGAAATAATCTCGCAGTGGCTTACCCCACTTACACTCTCCTGGGGATTTGTGGTGTTGGACAACGCCAGTAACATTGTGCGGGCATTACATATGGGCAATTTCCAGCACGTGCCATGTTTTGCCCACACAATAAATTTGGTGGTGCAGCATTATCTGAAAAGTGACAGGGGTGTGCAGGATATGTTTGCGGTGGCCCGCAAAATTGCGGGTCACTTTCGGCATTCTGCCACTGCCTACCGAAGACTGGAGCAGCATCAAAAACGCCAGAACCTTCCCTGCCATTACCTCAAACAAGAGGTTGTGACGCGCTGGAACTCCACCCTCTATATGCTGCAGAGGATGGAGGAGCAGCAAAAGGCCATTCAAGCCTACACAGCCACCTACGACATAGGCAAAGGAGTGGGGATGCGCCTGAGTCAAGCGCAGTGGAGACTGATTTCCGTTTTGTGCAAGGTTCTCCAGCCGTTTGAACTTGCCACACAAGAAGTCAGTTCCGACACTGCCAGCTTGAATCAGGTGATTCCCCTGCTCAGGCTGTTGCAGAAGCAGCTGGAGAAAGTGAGGGAGGAGCTGGTAAAGCATTGCGATTCCACAAAGCATGTAGCTCTTGTGGATGAAGCCCTTCGTACGCTTTGCCAGGATCCGAGGGTGGTCACTTTTTTAAAATCAGAGGAATACATTCTGGCCACCGTGCTCGATCCTCGGTTTAAAGCGTATGTTGTGTCTCTGTTTCCGGCGGACACAAGTCTACAGCGGTGCAAAGACCTGCTGGTCAGGAGATTGTCCTCTGAAGAGGACCGTGACATGGCAACAGCTCCTCCTTCATTTTCTTCCACACCTGTGGCTTCGAGGAAACAGCTGAGATTTCAAAAACGACCCGCTGGCGGGGATGCAGAGAACATCTGGTCCGGACTGAAGGACCTGCCAACCATTGCTGACATGTCTACTGTCGCTGCATTGGATGCTGTCACCATTGAGAAAATGGTGGAGGATTACTTTGCTGACACCATCCAAGTAGACATGTCAGACAGTCCTTACTTTTACTGGCAGGAAAAAAAGGCAGTTTGGAAGCCCCTGTACAAACTGGCTTTTTTTCCTGCCAGTAAAAGTAAGGACTATTCTACCTGAGTTGTCCCCCCTTCAGTGTGTACTCCGAAAGAGTTTTTAGTGCAGTGGGGGACCTGGTCAGTGAGCGGCGAAGTAGGTTGCTTCCGCAAAATGTTGAGAAGATAATGTTGATAAAAATGAATTATCAATTCCTCACTCAAGACCAGCAATGGCCTCCAGAGACTACAAAGGGACCGGTGATTGTGGAGTCCAGCGGGGACAAATTGATAATGTGTGAGGATGAGGAAGTACACACTGAAGGGGGCGAGGAATCAGAGGATGAGGATGACATCTTGCCTCAGTAGAGCCAGTTTACTTTGTACAGGGAGAGATGAATAGCTTTTTTTGTGTGGGGGCCCAAACAAACCAATCATTTCAGCCACAGTAGTTTGGTAGGTCCTGTCGCTGAAATGATTGGTTTGTTAAAGTGTGCATGTCCTTTTTCCGCAACATAAGGGTGGGTCGGAGGGCCCAAGGACAATTCCATCTTGCACCTCTTTTTTTGGCATTATGTGCTCTTTGGGGCCTAGTTTTTCAAACTGCCATCCTGTCTGCCACTGCAGTGCCACTCCTAGATGGGCCACGTGTTTGTGCCGCCCACTTGTGTCGCTTAGCTTAGTCATCCACCTACCTTGGTGCAACCTTTTGGCCTAAAAACAATATTATGAGGTGTGAGGTGTTCAGAATAGACTGGAAATGAGTGAAAATTAATGTTATTGAGGTTAATAATAGTGTAGGAGTGAAAACAAACAAAAAAACAGGATTTTAGTAGTTTTTATGCTTTTTTAAAAACAAAAAAACAAAACCCAAAACCTTGAGGGGGGTGTTTTGGCAAAACCCATTAGAACCCAAAACCTTAAGGTAATCAGAACCCAAAACCCCAAACCCCAAAAGTGGCCGGTGCACATCCCTACTTCGTGTCCTGACCAGTGGCTTGGGTACTGACTACTCCCTAGATTGCAACCTGCGCTTATCTTCTGCTCTGGACCCAAAGTATGTTCATAGCTTCCTTCTTTGACCACCATTGGATTAAGACCTTGCTTTGGACATTGTCAGATGCACATATTCTACAATAGACCTGTGTGAGAACCTAAGCTTCTATCACACTAACAAGTTCTTATAATATATACAATGCAAATGTCAAATTCATAGTAATATAATACTAAACTATAACCCATGACATATAAATCTTACTGCTTATTGTTCTGTTCTAGCCTCTGGATTTTATATAGGACCAGAATTAGCCATCAGGACAAATTGTATACAAAGTGACTGTAAAATGTTTGTTCCACTGCCAACGTGAGTGTGCATATGTTCCTCCATAGATCAATATAACACAAGGCCAGTAATATTGAAGACACTGATACTGCAGATGTTTTGACTTGCATTTTTGATTTAGTTGTAGCCCATTAAATCTATATAAATCCATTTCTTGTGATAGTGGTATTAAATTTGCTTCTTTCTTTTTTGAAAACAGGATGTGAAATGGAATTTATTGGAGATGCTCAAATTTCTTTTGCAACATAACTGTTTGCGATGGTAAATGTTATCGAGACCTAGATGGTGTGGTTTTCCTGATTTATTTTACTGTTAATGAATTATACATAACCATGAAGTTCAACTCTGATGAAAGAGTGTGTGTGTATCTGTGTTCCTATACTTGTCGGGTCATCGACCTGATTAACCACCAGGATTTGGTCGTAGTGGAGACAAAAAAATGAGGTCCCCACAAAACTTGTTTTAAATGTTTGCCAGACCAGCTGCCTTGCTACATTTCAGTGGCTCATTGCGCACGCCTGTTTGCCCGTGAGTGTGGAACTAAAACTCCACAAACACTGTCCTCTGCGAAGCTTCAAAAACATGTTGCCTCTCTTTCGAAGGTCCTCAACCTAGAGGACATAGACTTGGATAAGTTGGCAGAATTCCTTGAGCACGACATCAGGATGCAATACAAGTATTACCGCCTCCCAGATGGTACCCTCCAATTTTCCAAGATCAGAAAAATTTTAATGGCTCTTGAGAGTGGTAGACTGGCTGAATTCAAAGACAAGAATTTGGAAGAGATGGACATTGATCCTGAAGGTAAGTTGGAAATCTTTTATCTGATGTATCGTATTGATTTTTACCTTGGCCATAGCGGTTTCTTTTCAAAACTGGTCCAGCTACAGTGTGATGGGTCGTATGAGAAGCAATCCCCTGTAACAGAGAGCCAAGTGGTCATACATTTGGTCGACATTTCCCCATCAGAAGGAAGTGTATGGATCCAGCAACATGGTACGAATACCCAGCCAAGGCTTCCACAGCTCATGTAAAACCATGTGGTCTTCTCTGTTTTTTGAAGATTCGTAATGGACCACTCTGCTTCCTTTCAGGTTGTAAAGAAGTGCAATAGAA
The DNA here is from genome assembly GCF_038048845.1 of Mixophyes fleayi. Taxonomy (NCBI): domain Eukaryota; kingdom Metazoa; phylum Chordata; class Amphibia; order Anura; family Limnodynastidae; genus Mixophyes; species Mixophyes fleayi. The sequence continues at coordinate 30,536,478 of NC_134412.1, read as the reverse complement.
GTGTGGAGGAAAACCTGGGAGAGAGAGGAGATCCAAGGTGTGGAGACGCACATGATTAAGTATATCCAAACAGGACGTGTGCCCGGAAAGCATGATTGTGTCACATGTATCATGGCTGAGCCATCAGCACTGGGAGATAGAAACCATATAACAGCTGTAAAGAGAAATACAATTAGTTGAAATGATACTCAGTAGCTGATCATGCTGTAACCTGCATGGCTAGGTGTCAGCATATGCGAGTGTATGAACGTCCTCAGATGACCGAAATACATGAAACTCTCCCCACCATCCAGTCCATGTCAGTACTTTGATCAAAGTCAAACTGAAAGTCTCAAGTGGGAACTCTGGTGACAAACAGCTCCTACACATACCCATATGATTGTCCTGCTGATCGGGCATTAGCAAAAGGGTATCCCTACACTTCATGTTCCAGACATGGCTCCTCGTGATGCAACAAAAACAAGTGTGTGTGTGTGTGTGTGTGTGTGTGTGTGCGTGTGTGTATATATGTATAGCTTACATTTTCTACAATATAAAACTTAAATGATAGCTGTTTGGTTGCTATGGGCACTTTTTCTTTTTAGAAGGGGACTTTTGAAAGCAAAAGTAAATAAATATATATAATTCTAATATAATATAATTCTAAAACTCCATGGTAGCAGTACAGAACTATTTGTTTTTAAAAAGAGGACATTTAGGCATCTGGGTGGTCCCTAATGCCCCTGCCCTGCTTGCTCCTATGTATAAACAGAGCTGCCTGCTGCAGATATATTATTCACCATGGTTATTTTTATAATGACGCCCAAACAATAAGAAAACAATGTTAGTACTAAGTAGTAGTACCCTGCCTATGCTGCTGCAAGAAGGAGGATGCAACCCTCCCCCCACTAGATACACAGAGAAAACACACCTGGGGCAAGATTTACTAAACTGCAGGTTTGAAAAAGTGGAGAAGTTGCCTATAGCAACCAATCAGATTCTAGCTGTCATTTATTTAGTACATTCTACAAAATGACAGCAAGAATCTGATTAGTTGTCATAAGCAACATCTCCGCTTATTCAACCCCGCAGTTTAGTAAATATACCTCCAGAACTTGCAGCGCTGCAAAGCCACCACAGTACTTGTAAAACAAGCCCAATAAACGATACAATATATGCTCTCACAGGTCACCAAAATTCCCCCATAAGTTAATATTAAATTAATTTTGCCCATTAATCAATATTAATGATTGCCCAAATACTTTAAATGTCATTGGTGCTTTCTCTTGTGTTCAGAATGACAAAATTGCTGAAACAGCATAAAGTTTGAGCAATCTCGCCACTCACAACCAACTCTTTTTTATTGGCGGTTTTGAGGCGGTTTTGCAAACCCCAGCTTAGTAATTCCAGCAGTTTCTATATTCATCATTGTTAAAATAAGGATGGTGATTTGTAAAGTGGTGGTTTTGTAACATGTCAATTCTGAGCATTTTAATGCAGTTTGGGCTTTAATAAATCTGGTGGTTTTAAAACAACTGGAAAAATCGCCAAATACTGGCTGTTTCACAAAACCTGCCTTTAGTAAATCTAACCCTAAGACTCAATTTCCAGTTTCCACTCACATATGAATGGCCAAATTAAATATATTCAACCATTTGGGCTAGCTTTTACCAGGGGCTCTTTTAGTGCTATCGTCAAATGACCACATCCTACGGTTCACAGACTGCCAGTTGTCTGCTATCCAGAATCTTGTGCATTCCCCAAAATGATCTGATACATTTTGTTAATTCTTTGGCAATTCTTGGGTTGTTTTTTAGCTAGTTTGGTGATATCACTGCATTCATGCTCAGCATTAGTGATATTAGAGGTTACATTGCAAATAATTTAGGTGTGGATCATGGACATAAATATACTTATATCTATGTGTTGTATGTGAAATTCTCTGTGCAAACATATAACAATATGCCAACCTGCCATGACGTGACACTGGATATTATCTTTAAATGCACCCCCCACCTTTGCATACCCCTCCCTGCTTGTTAGGCATATGTCCCCCTTGTACATTGAGTGTGCATGTTAGTGGTGTAGAGAGCCCAGAGTGTTCTTTAAAGTACCCCATGTCGCCATTAATATGCCCATGTCCCCTCTGCTCCCATTGTACAGTGCTTCAGGTTGGAAAACCTTCCTCTCTTATAGATTTTATACTGAAGAGGGTAGGCACTAGGCAGGTATCGCACTGCTACACTGCAAGATTCCTCTATCCGAGACTAGAATTATTTAATTTGAGCGCCATGCTGCTGTGTAGCAGTCATTATGCCCTCTGCCCCCCTTCCAGTATGAAGACTGGAAGAGGGACATGCATTCTAACCTGGTCAGCAGGCCTTGCTTGCAGATAGAATGGCTGAAATAAAACCTCAATTTCTTTGTGGGTTTACTGGTTATGCAGCCACTGGTCCCGCCTGCCGACAGACAGGAAAGGTGAAAGCTTTCAGTGAACTGGACCCAAACTGTCCTAGCTGTTCAACCAGCTGTAAAATGAGGTGTAAAGAATCTTCAGCTGCTACATAGACCGACCGCAGCTCCTTTACATTCATCAGCCACATCCACTATTTACAATGTAAGCAGGAATTTATATCTCGCTGCCAGCTCCTCTCCCACTTGTCAGAAAGTGAAATTCCTTAACATTTGGGTTTACGAGAAAGGGGACCCAGACTGAAGAAGAATGGCTAACAATCATGGTTTTATACAAAAGTATCCTAGAGTACACATATTGTCAAACCATGGTGCTCTCTTTGGAAATCTAGGACAATGTTCAAATATACACTGAAGTAATGTGATGAGCTGCTGAGAGCAGTATGGGGTACACAGGATTAATGTAAAGATGAGTTGTGGGCATTAGGCTCACACCTTAATGTTTTGTTTTTTTTTAAATTCTTTATTTTCATTGCGAGTGAGCAAGCATTATAACAAACTTAGCCAAAAGAATGGTCCATTAGGAAGAGAAATTGTCAGTACATAACATTTGTAACACATGAACCATCAATAGCTAATAACATTAGCGTAACTCACACCGCAAAAGTTTTAAATTGGCAATAGAACACAGACTTAAAAGGAAAAAAAAAGGGAACACTCCCCGAAGAAAGGGGGAGACAAAGACTAACAGCAAGAGGGGAAAGGGAGAATAAAGTGGAGGGGGGAGCAGAGGACACATATGGAAAGGGGAGAGATGGGAGGGGAGCTAGTAAGCGCAGGCAGGTAAAGAACAAACTATCTTGAAATCTTCTGAGTTTTTAAATTCAATCCAGGAAAACCATGTGGCTAAGAATTCTGTGGATTTGTCATTGGCTGAAAGGATAATGTCTTCCATGGACATGTAATATCACACCTTAATGTTTAATGTGAGGGTATGTGATGATGGACCGCTGCTGTGTGCTTGCTCCCAGATTAAAACTTACCAGCCAGCGCCTATATGTAATGTGGTTGGAGAGAGTCGGGCTGGTATTGGTGTAATGTATGGGGAGGCGGTGATACTGATAATGATGTAATATGTGGGAAGAGGAGAAGGGGTGGTATTGGTGTAATATGTGGGTATAGGTGGTGGGGGCGGTATTGGTGTAATATGTGGGTATAGGTGGTGGGGGCGGTATTGGTGTAATATGTGGGTATAGGTGGTGGGGGCGTTATTGGTGTAATGTGTGGGTATAGGTGGTGGAGGTGGTATTTGTGTAATGTGTGGGTATAGGTGGTGGGGGTGGTATTGGTGTAATGTGTGGGTATAGGTGGTGGGGGCGTTATTGGTGTAATGTGTGGGTATAGGTGGTGGAGGTGGTATTGGTGTAATGTGTGGATATAGGTGGTGGGGGTGGTATTGGTGTAATGTGTGGGTATAGGTGGTGGGGGCGGTATTGGTGTAATGTGAGGATATAGGTGGTGGGGGTGGTATTGGGGTAATGTGTGGGTATAGGTGGTGGGGGCGGTATTGGTGTAATGTGAGGATATAGGTGGTGGGGGTGGTATTGGGGTAATGTGTGGGTTTAGGTGGTGGGGGCGGTATTGGTGTAATGTGAGGATATAGGTGGTGGGGGCGGTATTGGTGTAATATGTGGGTATAGGTGGTGGGGGCGGTATTGGTGTAATGTGAGGGTATAGGTGGTGGGGGTGGTATTGGTGTAATGTGTGGGTATAGGTGGTAGCGGTAGTATTGGTGTAATGTGTGGGTATAGGTGGTGGAGGTGGTATTGGTATAATGTGTGGGTACAGGTGGCGGGGTGGTATTGGTGTAATGTGTGTGTATAGGTGGCGGGGTGGTATTTGTGTAATGTGAGGGTATAGGTGGTGGGGGTGGTATTGGTGTAATGTGTGGGTATAGGTGGTAGCGGTAGTATTGGTGTAATGTGTGGGTATAGGTGGTGGAGGTGGTATTGGTATAATGTGTGGGTACAGGTGGCGGGGTGGTATTGGTGTAATGTGTGTGTATAGGTGGTGGGGGTGGTATTTGTGTAATGTGTGGGTATAGGTGGTGGGGGTGGTATTGGTGTAAAGTGAGGGTATATGTGGTAGGGGAGGTATTGGTGTAATGTGTGGGGATAGGAGGAGGAGTGGAGGTATTCATGTAATGTGTTAGGAGAGGTGGTGGGGGTGGTATTTGTGTAATGTGTGGGTGGTATTGGTGTAATGTGTGGGTATAAAGGTGCTGGGGGTGGTATTGGTGTAATGTGTGGGTATAGGTGGTGGGGGTGGTATTGGTGTAAAGTGAGGGTATATGTGGTAGGGGAGGTATTGGTGTAATGTGTGGGGATAGGAGGAGGAGTGGAGGTATTCATGTAATGTGTTAGGAGAGGTGGTGGGGGTGGTATTTGTGTAATGTGTGGGTGGTATTGGTGTAATGTGTGGGTATAAAGGTGCTGGGGGTGGTATTGGTGTAATGTGTGGGTATAGGTGGTGGGGGTGGTATTGGTGTAAAGTGAGGGTATATGTGGTAGGGGAGGTATTGGTGTAATGTGTGGGGATAGGAGGAGGAGTGGAGGTATTCATGTAATGTGTTAGGAGAGGTGGTGGGGGTGGTATTTGTGTAATGTGTGGGTGGTATTGGTGTAATGTGTGGGTATAAAGGTGCTGGGGGTGGTATTGGTGTAATGTGTGGGTATAGGTGGTGGGGGTGGTATTGGTGTAATGTGTGGGTATAGGTGGTGGGGGTGGTATTGGTGTAATGTGTGGGGAGAGGTGGTAGGGGAGATATTGGTGTAATGTGTGCAAAGACGAACAGGGGTAGTATTGGTGTATTGTGTGGGGAGAGGTGTGGGGGTGGTGTTAGTGTAATGTGTGTGCATAGGTGATGGGGGCGGTATTGGTGTAATATGTGGGTATAGGTGGTGGGAGTGGCATTGGTGTAAAGTGAGGGTATATCTGGTAGGGGAGATATTAGTGTAATATGTGCAGAGACGAACAGGGGTAGTATTGGTGTAATGTGTGGGGAGAGGTGTGGGGGTAGTATTGGTGTAATGTGTGGGTATAGGTGGTGGGGGTGGTATTGGTGTAATGTGAGGGCATATGTGCAGGGCTGCCAAGAGGAATTCAGGGCCCCGGTACAACAAATTCATGGGGCCCCCCTTACAGGTGAGCAAAATTGGGAGTGGGTGTGGTCATATAATTGGGGGTGTGGCTATACATCATTGGGACGTGCCTGGTGGGGAAAGGCGCTTTACACCAATGCCACTCCCACCACCTATACCCACCGGAGCATCACATATGTCCAAGCACTCCTTACTTTCAACACATCTAGCACCACAGTGTAGTACACAAAGAATGCAGTGTGTACACACAGTTCACAGTCTTGGCCTGTACCTTACATTGGGCAGATCACTCACCAAAAATTTACATTGTCCCACTAGAATCACAACATGTCACACACTCTCTCCTACCTGTTCTTCTCACTTTCATCCCATGTGGCTGCAGGTTTCTTTAGTTGCGGCTTGTCTGGCTCCTGGAATGTTGGGGGACCCTATTTGGAAGAAAAATGGCTACATTTAGAAAGTTACAACCAGCCCCGCCGTTAAATCAATAGCACCCATGATTAATAATTAGGCCTTCCTCCAGCCCCAACATTAAAATAATAGTATTCCCATTGCCCCGCAAACAAAATAGCAACCATTAATTAGCCACCATCTACCTCACACACACTACATTGCCAAAAGCTTCCTGTGCCATCACACACATTACTGTGCCCCTTCATCATCACCATGCTATGCCCCCTTATGATCGCACTGCGCCCTCCATGCTGCTTTTGTCCCTTTCTTCATCCCCCTGTGCCATGCTGCCTTTGCCCCCCTTTCTTAAACCCCCTGTGCATTGCTGAATTTCCCCCCCCTTTATTCAACCCCCTGTGCTATGCTGAATTTGCCACCCCTTCCCTCATCCCCCTGTGCTATGCTGAATTTGCCCCCTTCCTTCATCCCCCTGTGCCATGCTAAATTTGCCCACCTTCCTTCATCCCCCTGTGCCATGCTGAATTTGCCCACCTTCCTTCATCCCCCTGTGCCATGCTGAATTTGCCCACCTTCCTTCATCCCCCTGTGCCATGCTGAATTTGCCCCCTCTTTCTTCAACCCCCTGTGCCATGCTGAATTCCCCCCCCCTTCCCTTATCCCCCTGTGCCATGCTGAATTTGTCCCCCTTCCTTCATCCCCCTGTGCCATGCTGAATTTCCCCCACTTCCTTTATCTCCCTGTGCCATGCTGAATTTGCCCCCCCCTTCCTTCCTTCATCCCCCTGTGCAATGCTGAATTTGCCCCCCCCTTCCTTCCTTCATCCCCCTGTGCCATGCTGAATTTGCCCACCTTCCTTCATCCCCCTGTGCCATGCTGAATTTGCCCCCTCTTTCTTCAACCCCCTGTGCCATGCTGAATTTTCACCCCCTTCCCTCATCCCCCTGTGCCATGCTGAATTTGCCCCCCTTCCTTCATCCCCCTGTGCCATGCTGAATTTGCCCCACTTCCTTCATCCCCCTGTGCCATGCTGAATTTGCCCCACTTCCTTTCATCCCCCTGTGCAATGCTGAATTTGCCCCCCCCCCCCTTCCTTCCTTCATCCCCCTGTGCAATGCTGAATTTGCCCCCCCCCTTCCTTCCTTCATCCCCCTGTGCCTCTCTGCGTTTCTCCTCTTTCACTTACCTCTGTATTGCTTTCTTTCATCTTTCTTTTCTTTTCTTCTGACTGTCTTCTGTCTACTTCACTGAATGATGGGCGTGACACATTCACTGCAAACAGAGGAAGGGAGAAGGACGCCGGCGCCGCAATCATTTGTATTTGTATACACACATGATCGCGGAAGTCAAGTGTGTGAGTACTGGGGGGAGGGAGAAACATTGCACCAGCCCGGTGTTTGGCACACGACTTGTAGTAAGACTCAATGTTTCCCTCTACCTGTAGTGTCACACTTCATTCAAGTGTAGCTGTTCTGCCATTGCAAATCATTTTCCCATGTATTGAATGTAGTGGAAATCCAGTCAATGCAAGACTAATATAAGTAAAAACATATCTAAAAAAAACACTTTTCATTGAGCTTTGGTACACTTAAATAATTCATCAAAATCTGTATATAAATTGCCAAATATCACACTGTATGTCCACTGAAATAGAAGTTACTGTAATCTCTTCTGTGTATTCTTCCTTTACCAAACACAATCTATTCTGCAAAGCTGAATAATAGGAGGAACAAATAAAAATGCAGATTAATAATGAAATAAATGTACCAGGTCGTTCTTAATGCCTACTGTACATAAAATGCAATTTTACAGTTGCTCTTAATTGCAAACACATGTTCTAGCATGCTTACAGAACCGTCATCACTATCAATCAGCACTTACACCTGCCATATAGCTGGAGCAAGTGATATGGCTAAAAATCACGTACCTGGGAGATGCCCAGAGCTTGCATCAGACGGATGTGCGTGTGCTCGACCTTGGCAAACCCTTACTGTACATTGCCTGTGTGCATACGTCCCTTCCATCCTCCTGTTACGCCATCAAATCGTAGGCTGCCAGAAGTGTCATTTGCGTGCAAGGATTAATTGCATGCACTTACTTTCACTGGTGTATAGTCCATTTCTGAGCATCCGCAGAGCATTTTAACGTAAATAAATCAGGCCCACTGTCTGTAAATATTTTCAGCGTAGACAAGCTGGTAGGGCTCCCCAGTAAGTGTGACTACCTGGTGCCTCATTTACCGAGATTCCGCCGACTTTGGCTGCCTGATTGATGGTCGAACGTAAAATCATGCCACTAAGACACGTTAAAAAAAACATTTGCTGCCCGAATGCAGTAGTACTCAGCTTTACGCTGGGACACTAACTGTCAGTGTGCCATAGTTTTGGGGTCCCCACATGTCAGTATGATATTGTTCTGGGTCTCCAAGTGTCAGTTTGCCATTGTTTAGGGACCTCAAATGTCAGTACCCCAAAATAGGCAATTCCTAATTGAATGTATTGCAAATCAAAGGACCCCAAAAACAGACTCTGAGACCTCACTTGGGATACCAACCCATGGGTTGCACAACTCAGCTGTAGCCGATTGCAGGTTCTACTAAATCGAAAGTAAGAGACAGAAGCTACGTTCAGAGCAGACCCAATGACTGATACCATCTTGCCCCATTTTGAATGTTCATTATGCCACTACATTTTGTTTACAGCACGGTGGCTCAGTGGTTAGCACTTCTGCCTCACAGCACTGGGGTCATGAGTTCAAATATGGCCTTATCTGTGTGTAGTTTGTATGTTCTCCCTGTGTTTGCGTGGGTTTCCTCCGGGTGCACCGGTTTCCTTCCACACTCCAAAAAACATACTGATAGGTTAATTGGCTGCTATCAAAATTGACCCTAGAATGTGTGTCAGTGTGTGTGTTAGGGAATTTAGACTGTAAGCTCCAATGGGGCAGGGACTGATGTGAATGAGTTCTCTGTACAGCGCTGCGGAATCAGTGGCACTATATAAATAAATGGTGATGATAATGATGATTAAAGACACAGGGCCTGATTCATTAAGGAAAGTAAAGCAAAAAAAAAAGGAGTAAATTTTCTCCTGGACAAACTATGTTACAATGCAAGGAGTACAAATTAGTTTATAACTTTGCACATAAATGAAATACTGGCTGTTTTTTCATGTAGCACACAAATACCTGATAGTTTTATGTTTACACTGAAATTTAAAGTTGATCTAGGACATGCCCTACCCCAACTACCAATCTGTCATCACATTTTAAATTTACCTCCCCATCCAATACAACATGGTTTTGCCAAGGTGCAAAGTTACTCATTTTTTTGCTTTTCTTTCCTTAATAAATCAGGCCCTTAGTGACCTACTCTCCTGGAATGGCCAAATTAGGGAGAGATTCCCCGCACTTCCAAGAAAGCAGCCGATTCTCACGCAGGGGCGCTTACCTACCTGCAATACGGGTGGGGATGATGCAAAACGTCATCAAGCACCGGCCAGCTCACTTAACACAGAGCAGAGATGCGATGACGCAACTAGTGACATAATACTCCTTGTCCCACCCCTACTTAATGATCTGCATGCCATCATCTTCTTTACATACCTGCCCTCTGCATTCCCAGAAGGAAGGTATTAAAAGTTGGCAAATAAAGACCATCCAGCACTATGCTTTTTTTTTTCTCTTTAAATTGTTTATTTATGAAAGAAACAGATGTAAACAATTACAATAAAAATGGTTAAACATATTTGTTTCTTTCATTTTTCCAAAAAGGACTGATGGGGGCAGAGGCGTAACTTAAAATTTTAGGCGAGAAGGAAAACTGCCCCCTCCCCCCCCCCCCTAGCCCTGATTTTAACCAAATGAACTTAAAATATTCATAAACTGCGCCCCCCTTCAGCGTTGCACACTGGGCGGTCGCCCCTCTCACATAGCCCTCGTTACAGCTCTGGATGGGGGGAGGTTGGGGGGAACAGGTACATGACTTACATAGTCAAAAGGCATAAAAAGGAATGAGAATAAAAATAATACAAAAAGATCCTATTTTAGCAATGGAATACCAAACTTTATAGAATCACTTAGTACAGTAACCTCCGCAGAGGCAATATGCTTCTTTTAAGGATGTTCTTGCTTACTCACAGATGATCCAGTAAAAACGTGTGTTAAGGAATTTAGAATGTAAGCTCCATTGACGCAGGGACTGATGTTAGTGAGTTTTCTGTACAGCGCAGCTAAATTAGTGGCGCTATGTAAATAACTAAATGATGATGCTCTGTGAATTGACCTGTGCCCAAGAATTGATATTCACTTTCTGCTTTCTAGCACAGTCATGTTTAATATCAGGTTCCTTTTCTGCATTCAGGAATGTAGTCTGACATTGCGTAACTTTTTATTTAAAAAAGGTAATTTAATCCACTAATTTGTGGGTCTGTATAATCCAGTTTAGGTCACACACCTTTTTGTGTGTGTGTGTGTAGGGGAGTCTTACCCAAGTGGATGGATATGAAACTAGATTTACAGGTTGTGATCTGAGGTAAGTAACATTAGTCTAACTGGAAAAACCTCAGGAGATGAACACAAAATGTAAAGTCTGAGATAATTCCCCTGGTTACCAGGAATGTAAAACCACTAGATGCAAATAACTAGATATATTCCTATTTTTTGGCATTTTTGTTACCTCCTGAGACACATCTGGGATCAACAGGCGAGTGAGGGAGTGGACAGACTGAAACCTAATCCTGTCGTTTGGAATCTGGGTGTTTCTGGAGGTTGGGCTTTCGATTGTTCTAAGGGAGATCCTGCCTCTTGCTGTGTGCAGCAAAGAAGGGGGAGAAGTAGAGTCACAGCAGGAGAGGCGAGAGAGGGGGGGAGGTCATCAGCAGCGAGTGGCACTAGGTAGTTTTGAAGTGAATGAGAGGAAGGCGAAGGGGGAAAGGAAGTACAAAAGGGAGTAAGGAAGATCAAAAGACAAGCAGTAAAAGTAAACACAGCATGTTGAGGGAGGAGAGCAGAGAGGGGAGCAGGCTGGCAGAACACGGCAAAGAATAATAGACTGACCGGGAACATTTGTTGAACAACTTGAGTCAGGAGGAAACAAGGCTGGTGCGCTTTGGTCCTAATGGAAGTCTATCAGAGACAGTAGACAAGCTCCGGTATCTCTGCCCATCGCCACAGTCCCGGTAAGGAACAATACACTGCATTGATTTTTAGATCGTTGCATCGTCTATAATTTCACTGCACGACTCGGACATGTAACCATTTCACTGCACGACTCGGACATGTAACCATTTCACTGCCACTAGCAATGCATCGGTGCGTCTAAACCACCTGCACATGGCAACATGTGACCATACAGCTGCTGCACTCCTCTTTGCAACCCTTATTTGTTACACAATGTTTTATTCGCCCCCTACAAAAAAATGCATTTGCACTGTTACATAAAAGGTGTCTTATATGGGAAGTTTATTGTAAATTAACGACTATTCTAAGATCCAACTTTACGATGTAATATTTGTAGATCGTGGCCCACAACTGTTTGTTCTATATTTCACAACGTGTAACTCAATCTTCTAAACGTAGATTACCATTGTGGATGTGGAAGACTGGCTTTATTGCATTGCCAGACCTAGCGGGCACTACGGGGATTAAGCTGTACATGTGTGGTTTCAGTTGCACATGTATAAGTGACAATCCCCGGTTAGACCCAGCAGACAGTGGGGCGCACATCTGCGACTTTTGGCACCAGGCACGGCCATTCCCCTCTCCCCTCACCCTATCTATAAATTTGATGTGTAAACAAGTTTCTCATCAATCTTGGATGCACATGTACTAGGAACAGAAAATAAAAGATAGTCTCTTGCCCTTCAATAATGTGTGTGTGTCCTTGGAAACGTATTGAACGCTTTTCAGGTTTTAGTAGCAAAAGGGTTAATTCACTTACTACATTGTTGAGTGTCAGCCTGATTTAATAAAGGTGGTATGGATAGTTACATAGAGGACAGCTTTGTTCCCTATACACACCTGCTGCTACCCTGGAGTGGAGTTCTGTTTGCAAACTTTGAGCAAATGTCAAACATGTTATTATGTTCTGAGATCATATCATTTTACATTTTTTTTCTGTCCTTTTTTTTTATCTCTTAAATAACAATGCTTAATCACATGATCCTCAAATTCCATTAACAATGAGACCTGGCAAAGCAATTTTACCTGCCATCTAATTTTATAAGGCATGCATATTAATAATAATTATAGTCTTTGCTCAAATTTTATGTTAATGTTTATACAATTCTTATTTTTTTTTGTTTATTAAATATAGTTTCCTGCTTAAATGTGCTTCCTCTTTGGAACCCTCCTCTCTGAGTGCCTGTGGGGCATGTCTGTTAATACACCTAGTGAGCTTTAGTGATGAGACAGTCTGAATCATATTGCATACTCTGTTATTATGTGTTATAGTAGGATCGGGTCATAAAAACAATGTTCAATCATTTCCAGATGGTGATTAAAAAGCATTACAGGGTATTGGACAATGGATTCACAACCCTTAAATGTGAATATTTCTTTCTGTTCATGGATTTTGCCATAAGTGTCATTTAATTTGAAGTACATATTCTTCTGTTTGTTATACTTTTTTATTTCTTTTATATTTTTTTTAGGAAGTTTTCATATTTTACATGTTGCTGGAGTTCACACTTACACTTTAGCAAACGACAACTGTAATGTTTACACAAGTAAAGTTCACAGCAGTGTAGTACATTTCATGGCAAGCTGTGGAAAAGCTATATCCTAAATCGCCTACTGCGATCTGCTTTGATGGCATGTGGCTGTAGGTGCATGCTTGATCCACCTTAGACGTGACTGCTAGCACCCTTTACATTAAAAAATTTTCATCGCCTATACAAAAACTAAAACCGTTTCTTGGACATAGAACAGGCACGGTCCTTAAAGGTATGTACAAGGAAAATGCAGGACAAAGTGAGCTTCAATAGGAGTCTTTCAGAGTCCTTGTACATGAATTTTAAGAGACTGCAGGGTGTATTTTTTTCCTATTGTTGTTGTTTTTGCTTTTTCTGAAAAGTCCATGAGGGTGGACTCTGTTTATCATAACAAAGCTTTAAGAAATGTTGCTGTCTGTGCCTAAGTGTTTTATTTTTGTGGAAATGACCACTTGTTTTTTTTATGTAGTGACCTCTATTGTCTGAGGGTAAGATAAGACAATACACCAGTAGGAGGCTTCCAGTAGATCAGGACACCCATTAGTAAATTCTAAGACACATTCAATGTTGTAGTCCCTAAAGACTAGCTTCACCATTCTTATGGATTTGTGTCTGTTTTCGGGGTCCATGGATTTCTCATCCCAAACAGGTGTTTACGTCTTTCTTTTTCTTTTATTTCCATTGGCTGCATACTAGACTTCATAATGAGTGATCTACCTGCCCAGCCCTGAGTAAAAGCAATACTTTTCCAGGGAGTTGTACGGAATGTGCTTATTGCTTTAGAACTGCACTGAATAATTCTTGACCATTTCCAAGCTGACCTGTGCACTTCTCACTCTTATTATCTGATACCTCTGGCTCCATAAGTAGCTGTAATGCATAGGAACTTCCTGGCGGTAATGAAAGCTTTTCAAAATTTATACTACTGAATTTAAAAACAAAACAGAATTACCTATATATTATGCTATAACATTACAGAGAAGCTTGTGTACTTTTGTAACACACAGTGAACGTGGCAAATCCTTAATGGAGATTTCCGTGTCTCCAAAGTGATTTTTTTGTTTTTTTTTTACAAGGGGTGGAATGCTTGGGGTTGGCACAATCTGTATGTATGAATGATTAAGCAGATTAATGTTATTCCCTCTATCAAAACTTTACATAGGATAAGCAGTGTAAAGAGACATTAAAATTGGCATAGTGCTTTCATTCATAAAAGTTTTTAGTGAGCATACTATGTACATACAGATACTATGACTCACTTGCTATTGTGGAGGCTTAATTAGGAAGACTGGGTCTTATCAACAGACTGGTGAGTCAGTCCAGCATGGGAGGACTTCAACAAAGGTCAGGCTGTTCACCTATCTCCTTTTATAAATAGTACATTAGCTTGTTATCAACCTTGCTGCACATTTGTCTACTAACTAATACACAAAGCTACACAGTGTTTATCTGACCAAAAAGGGTTCCACTAAAACTATCATCACTGTTTTAATCCAATGTTTGTGGCAGATAAAGGGAGAGTTTGTGATAGAATAAAGGTGGACAGCCCCCCTTTTTTTTTTTTATTTGTTTCAGTGCTGTGGCTGGGATGGATATTGTTAATGATCTATTACTGATATCCTGGTTAATATCCTCTGCTAAGTCTACAGGGCAGTGATTTTCATTCTGGGTTATCTGCAGCTCATTATGATTCTCTCCAAGGCATTGAGTGAATTAGCAGAAGTCAGTTGACCACCATAACACTAATGCAAATCACAATTTCACTTGCTCAAGATACTGTATTGCACGAGAGAGCATATATCCAGTCCACATAGCCATTCTGTGGTTTCCTGGACCAGCGATCACATATCCAATAATGTCTGTTTCTGTGGAAATGTCTAAATTCCAGAAGTACTTTAAAGAGCACCTGTCGACTACACACAGTAGCGGCAGCTATTTTGTGGCCTGAAGCAATGTTTATGAGCATGCAGCCCACTAACTTACAAGGTATTTGTGGCATCCGTGTGGCACAAAGTGAAGTCACTCAACCCTAGTGGATTTATTGGTTTTATTTCCATGAATACTGCTGCAGCCCTGGAGTTGGCTGCCTCCACTGTTTGTAGGCATCAGATCCACTTTAATCAAGTGAAAAAGTAAATTCTGTTATAGCATGATTATTTTGAGCAGTCACAATTGTCACATGATTGGGATAACACCATGTTGACATAGAAATAGTGCATTTTTAAACATGGTGCATTCTCCCTTTTGATATCTAGATTCAGATTTCTCAAAATGTAACTCATTCCTGAAAGAGCTAGAACTCTGTCTGGAATTCCTCTGCTACTCTATGCCGGGGTGTTTGTTGTATCATCTGACGAAGAGGCATTTGTACGGGTATGGCCATCATTCTGGGTTATGTCTGAAGTCTGCCGCCTGTAACAGGAGATGTGTATCAAATGATTGGGAGTGGGAATTGTACAGCTACAAAAGGAACACTAACTCCTAACGGTCTAAGCCAGCCTACGGGAATCTGTGACTCACCAGCTATGGTGGGACTACAAGTCACAGCAGCCCTTCCAGCCGTGGGTTGACAATAGATGCTGAACTTGAAGTTCCCCAACAGCTGGCCAGCCCTAGATTGCCTAAGCCTGCTCTAAGAGGTGTTCACACTTTGTTAAGGAAGAAAGATAATTAGTATTCACATTCTCTCACCATTTGTTTTGGTGCAGGTTAGAATAACATTGCCCCTCTAAACTCTTTATTGAGGTTTGTTTTCTTTTCCAGCCTTTAGGGTCTTGTATACTGGTCAAGTATCAGTTAATGTCTAGGCTATGATGATAAGAAAAAGCTGAAGCAACACAGACAGGGGAGACTTTGATGGTCTTTAACAGCTGTGACATGACTGATCGCATGAACCGTATGAAAAATACAGGTAGGGATTTGTAGTCCCAGTTTTGCATTGTTTAAGTGGTAAAGGACATGTGAGGATTTCGGTTCAGTGTGAAAGTCCAACTGACATCTAATGTACAGATTTGTTCTCAAACATACAGATGAAAGTTGTTGGCGGTTTGGTGACAAAAACACACTAGTCTGTAACAAACGTAGTCTAAGTATTGTAGTGTATAAACCAGTATCCGTGTGTGTATTGTTTGCTTGTGAATTCCTCTCTACACCAGACATAATAATTTTACTTTTGGATCCTTGCGATTTGGCAAAACTAAAACCACATTGTGTACTGTGGAACAGTATAGCTTTATAAATAAAAGATAATCCCTATGAACAGGAGTGGCTTACATTGTAACCATGCTGACCCACAGTAGGGAAGCCACGCTCGTTCCCTTTATCTGCTGCTTGTGATCTTTGGCAAGTTTCCTCTCCTCGCTGTGTTCCTGAGCAAAACATTGTCTGTACGACATAGCTGTGTTTCTGGGTAGCGTTATAGTTCTTTGTATATAGCTCTTACGTTTTTACACAGATCTGGTCAGATGAGATTTTACAATATTTGGGGCCTAGGACACAAGGAGATTGTGTGATACTGAGGTGTCTATTAAGACCTGGGGCAATATTTACTAGACTGTGGGTTTGAAAAAGTGGAGATGTTGCCTATAGCGACCAATCAGATTCTAGCTGTCATTTTATAGAATGTGCTAAATGATAACTAGAATCTGATTGGTTGCTATAGGCAACATCTCCACTATTTCAATCCCGCAGTTTAGTAAATATACCCCCTAGAGTATGGCCGCCCAGAACAAGAAAGTTTGAGGGACTGTGGCAAATTCGGTTGTTTAGCCTGATCTCTTAATTAATCTGCCACACATCTGGTAAATTGGTGAATGTGTAGGAAGACCTGACATTGCTGCCTTGTTATTTGGTTACCTTTATTTAAAACCCACTGAGCTACAACGTCTTTCATACAGGTATAGGATCTGTTCTCTAAAGTGCTTGGGACTTTGGATATTGCAGATTTCCAGTTTATTTGGAGCTGGTAAAAATATACATGATTACTTTTAGAAATCCTTGGCTTTCTCCACAATCCATCTAGTATAACTCACTAATAGTATTTCTCTTTAACTGTGCTTCTCCCAGTTACTATAGGAAGAAACATTTGGTGATCGCATCTGTGTGTGACATTATCACCAAACATTAGAAATGATTTACACATTATTTTACGTTTTTTGTAGCCTTCCTGGATAACTGGTTTATAGCTTCCTGGTTTATAGCTAAGAAAGGGCACATTACTACTATTATTTAAGATTTGCTGCAAGATTTACCAATTTACCACTTTTTTTTGGGACCCCTTTTATCTCCTTACTTTAACCCTACATTTATCATCCTCATCAGCATTTATTTATATAGCGTCACTGATTCCGCAGCGCTGTGCTCACTCGCTCACATCAGTCCCTGCCCCATTGGAGCTTACAGTCTAAATTCCCTAATACACACACACACACGGACACACACACAGACTAGGGTCAATTTTGATAGCAGCCAATTAACCTACCAGTATGTTTTTTGGAGTTTGGGAGGAAACCTGAGCACCCGGAGGAAACCCACGCAAACACGGGGAGAACATACAAACGCCACACAGATAAGGCCACGGTCGGGAATTGAACTCATGACCCCAGCGCTGTAAGGCAGAAGTGCTAACCACTTAGCCACCGTGCTGTACGTAAACATTTATTTAATGTAAGGATAAAAATTACATTTGCTAGTCTTGTCAATGATGTCTAATGTTGATAAATGTACAGTATTACCTGCTCGGGCTAAATAACCAACATCAACATGATAATTTAATGCAAACGTATTGACCATTAAACTTCTATTATCTGTCGACCTTGTATAGCCATTAGTCTGGTGTAAAATAAAAGCTTTTATATGTTTGTGCACAATGGGGAAAACTGTATTTTTGCTGTTGTTATGGAGATCTTTATATATTTCTCTGTTTTAAGGTTCTTGAATCTCCCTCCAGGGTTTTCAAAAACCCAAATGGATGTAAATCATGCGTACGCAGGGCAGGAGTCTGCTTTGTAATAATGTTTTGTCAGCCTCTCCCTGCAGGACACCTGTTTGGAGAATCACTTCCAGCAGAGTATCTAATGAATTACTTATTGAGTCCCTTTTATTTACAAAATTAAAGCTTACATAGGTTTCAGAGCAGACAGAGAAATTCATTCAAAGCAGGGGTTCTGTCACTAGTAATTATTCTTCAGATCCAAGACTATTTAGCAATCATCAAACATGGCAAATCAAAGATACCCCCCCCCCCCTCCACCATGCAAACTAGCATCACTGCTATTTACAAGATTTCCATTAATGTGGGAACATAATTGCTATTTTCCACTTCAATAAGTCATTGGCAGCTCTTTAAAGCTGGTTTATAAAATTAGAGAAATCTGGAGACCAGGTTGGCTAATTTCTCAAGAATTGGCTGCACTGAAAATGGTTTGTTCTTCACATTGTGTTGGGACGACGAGCGTATTTGCTGTTCTGCCTCCCCATGGAGCCATTCGTGTAATAACGTTAACACGCCACTACTACAATAAGTACAAACATAGCCGTAAAAAGCTAAAGTCAGTTATTTCATTAAAATATTAACCTTCATAAATATGCTGAATGGGTGGGTGAGCGTTTCTGCAAGGGTGTAAATGGGAATGCGGCAGGAATTTTAGTTATTTACAATACCCACCCTCATAACTATACTGTGCTGGTCCTCAGACGTACCCGCTGCTTCCTAGACTGGCATGCAGCCAACCTTATGTCCTGCACTCTCTAGAAAGACTTGATAAAGCATCACCCTGCTCAGCAGATAATGGGCATTGATATTCACATGCTGGCACTGTGCTGATGCTCATTTAAGCCATAGCATACGTGCTGCACAGGTAACCTTATTTATCTGCATGTTTGGCTTTATTAACCTCCGCGATATAAAAATAAACATTTTAACCGGACTCTGATGTAAGAGAATTATCAATGAGTAAGTTGTTGAGAGAAATGATATAAGCGGAGGGGAAAGGTGGTTTACACGTAGACTAAATAAGGAATACCCTCTTTCATTTTCAAAAGCCACCTTGGAGACGTGGGAGTGCTTCTGTGTTATTAGGCATGAAGATCTATACTATGGGGTAGGTCAGTGTTGGCTAACCTGTGACACGCCAGGTGCTGTGAAACTACAAGCCCCAGCATACCCTTCCAACAAAAAGCTGCTATATTTTGGCAAAGCATGCTGGGACTTGTAGTTTCACAACGCCTGGAGTGTCACAGGTTAGCCAACACTGGTCTAGGTATAGGATAATCTTTCTTTAAAGCACACAATAGACTAGGCCTGGCCATCCTGTGGCTCTCCAGGTGTTGTGAAACTACAAGTCCCAGCATACATGACTATAGAACAACACAGAAAGTGACAACAATAGTATGAACGCTATTGTAAGAAAGAACAGTTGTAACTGGTTTGCGTGTATGCCCTTTTAAAATCCCCCTTTGCTTAATCAATTTGTGCTGAATTTGGTCATTTATAATATAGTCAAGGCCGTGCTCTTTGTGAGAAAATTGCAGGGTGTGCTTTGATGTGAAATATAACGCACTCCTCCTCTGCTAGGTATCTCAGGGAAGGCATTCGGGTCTATTGCTTTAACAGGCTTGTAACAAGAACAACGAGGTGGGGGTCTGGCCAGCAGAGAATGTCCTCTGCGCTGTGGATTATATTTATTTTCACAGTCTGCAGCATCGCTTATGTCCTCATCCTCAAACCCTGCAGGCAGCAAACATTTAATTACTGAGTGCATTTATGCAAGGCTTTCTTCCCCCTATCGCTAGCCAGGAAAAACAAAACGCAGGGTATTCCATGAAAACTACTCGATACTTGGAAACTACAGTTGTACAGTATAGTGCAAGTAAGCGCTAGATGCTATACAAATGATCTGGGCCCTGATAAGTATAACACTAATAATACTTTATTTAATCCTGGGTTATAAAGTTGCTGTGTTAGTATTACCTAGAAGCCTTTGCTGTATCATTTTTTTCGATTTTGATCTCTTGGTGTATATAGTGTTTATTTATCTTCTTTTGTTACCCCACTGTGTTGACTGTGTATATGGCTTTCCACCATTGAGAACTTGCATAATAGAAATTTAATTGGCACCGAACCAACATGGCACAGGATAGAGCAGAACTCCTATAGGGAAATGATCCAGCAGCCTTGGCCTCCCAGGTAGCTGGTATAACAGCCTTTGCACTTGGCAAGCTCCAGCAAGTATTTCACATAGAATTGCCATATCGTAGCATTTGAGCTGTAAAAAGGGCATTAAGTGAAAGTAGCAGATGGTGTCTTACGCTAGGCTGCAAATATATTAGTTGTCTGTTGTCTTTTTGTGTTTCTTTAGATTAATACTGAAGTCAGTATATCAAATTGGAAAGAAATACCCGTACAATTGTATTGCAGTGGGGTATCTAGATGTCATAGGGAGAGATACATTTCATCCTTTCTGCATTCTCTTCAGAAATGTATATGGTTTACCTACAGCAACATTGCAGGCAGGCCTATTTATTACTAACTATCACTTTGTAGTGACATTGTAAGACATTTAGGGGTCAGGAGGGGCAAATGCAGAATTTGTAGAGGAGGGTTTCCACACTATGCCGCCAATGGGCGTAACTAGAATGCATGGGGGCGTGGCTATCATTTTAGACCGTGTTTGGCTTCTCTCCAACTCTCCCTATTCCCATAATATACATGGGCAATGCTGCATGCACTACTGTTAGATGCATGCAGCTCTTCCTTTTCAAGCAGAGTCGTGTGAAACTGAGGCAGGGTCCAGCCACCTCAATTATACAGAGCCCCAGGCTTGGAGGGGGGTTTTCAGGCACTAGCAAGCTCCCCCCTCAGTTTGCCTATGGGTCAGATTATAGTTATCATTAATTTTAGTATATTCTACAGAATGACAGCTAGAATCTGGTTGCTATAGGCAACATCTACACTTTTCAGACCCGACGGAACTCTGCTTGCTACATTTACCCCTTTAGTCACTAAGAAAAGCTTTCTTCAAAGAATAAAACCCTTTGAATGATTTTGTCCTGTTATTGCCATCCTGAAATGACTGTAACAGTACAGATATTGCAGGATTACTAGTTAAACAGGCTTCTCTATGCAAAGGCTAGTAATGGCGCTTTTTGCCCATTGGGGTTTATGAGCAGTTTTCGTAACTACACTTACATGACTTAATTTCAAATTTGGTTTTTCATATCTGTTGAACCAAATCTGTACTTTATAAGTGAGCTGTCTCTTATTGCGGGCGCTTACTGAACTGTGTTACATTTCTTTATGATATGTGGCTTGCAAAAAATAGCAGTGCTAAGCCACAATGAAAACCCTTGCAGAGCTAGGTTCTATTTTATTTTCTACAGAGCTCCAAACCACGCAGTATTGCAGGGCTGGTGCCAATAAGTGTTTCTGTGTGTAGTAATTATTTAGTGACGTTCTTTAAATGAAAAATAAAATCCTATATATTCTACTCTAACCAGCCTGTAGACACTGTAAGATGTCAGACTTAGGAGCCTACTTATCAAGCCTTAGTTATTGTGAGAACACCCCTTTAGCAGGAGAAAGGCTAATTTAAGTATTGTGGCTATTTATTAAGCCCCCTGTCAGTACAGGCTGTTGATAGCCTACGTGTGGGGTCTTGGGCCTACTTGAGTGCAAAACAAGGATCTGACTTTTTTTTTTTTTTTGAGGAAGTGTCTGAGCCTCTGAATTTTAAACATATTGTTTAATCTATTAAAAAAAATTCAGATAATCTACAATAAAGTGTGTATTCTATTTATCATGTGATGTTGCAGTTTCGATAAAGCATTATGCTACTCTGACAGCCACAATGTCTGCCTGCAGCTGTTTCCGTTATATTCATTGCTGACAACTGTTGACGTTAGCCACACCCGGCATCCCTAGAGAGATCCCTCATCCAACTTCAGACTCACCTGATTACACAGGCTAAACTTATTCTGCACTTAGTGGGCTGATTGAGACATGTGCGACTAGTGGCTGGCTGTGTATCTGTTGTGGCCCCCCAGTGTCTTTCATCAGTCTTGTATGACTATTGTGTTTGTTATGAAGATGTTGGCTTGTCTGCTCACAATGGCCCTGGGCAGTAATTTTGTTCCTAGATTCAGTAATTTCCCGACACAAAACACCTTTTCATAAAGAATCCTTCTAACTGTTTTGGTTTAAAGCTTTACCTTGTATGACTTCAGTGATAACAAGTGGAGACTTGCTCACACCCCACCTGTGATGATGAACTGGACATTGGGAATCTTTTCTTACATTGGCTCATAGTGACTAATTCCTGCCTCTGCCTGATTACAGCATAGTAGCTGGTTAACATGACGTAACATTGTCTGCCATGAATCAGTGTGAATAGAGGATGAATCTATGGTGTTCTGTGGAGGTGAGTGTGTCTGGATTCTGCTCTTACATAATAGCAAACTGTATTTTAACTTTTTTTTTATACATAAA
The DNA here is from genome assembly GCF_038048845.1 of Mixophyes fleayi. NCBI lineage: Eukaryota > Metazoa > Chordata > Amphibia > Anura > Limnodynastidae > Mixophyes > Mixophyes fleayi. The sequence goes on along the minus strand of NC_134412.1, from coordinate 30,514,321 downwards.
ATGATTAATAAACTGTATATCTTTTAATCTTTAATCAAATAGATTAAAGCTGCTGCTAGCTCTGAAACATCACCTATGTGGTTAAATAAATGTGGTTAATCTCAAGGGGCTAAAGACCAATAATCTAGCACAAAAGGACTAGTTCAGTAGCATTGTATTAAGGGGTGTAAGCCCATTGACACACGTCCGCCAACGAGCGGACGAGGCATCTAGTTCGAAATCGGGTAGGTTTTCCACAGTATGCCTAAGCTTTATTATGTCGTTAATACGCTAAATCTACAAAATCATGCTTTGTAGGCGACAACAGTGTGGCTCCATCTTTGCTACATCCAGTGCTTGAGTATTTTGGTCGGTAACACTCAGTTTGGCTTACATTATCTATGAAACATACAGGTATGCAAGGTTTGAACCAGACAGTGCAGTGTATACTGTCAATGTCAAACTGCTTTGTTATCGGCATCTAATTGTTAAAAGCCCCCTGCAGGGCGCTTGCTGGAATGGCTGCTTGGTCAATAATTCATCTCTACAGGTCATCCTAACTTATAAAGGGGACTATGAATAGTCCCTTGTAAAAGAAGTCCTATGCCCCATATAGGTAAAGTAGTTTATACTAAACATTTGTACTACAAGTGGTTCAGCTGACCTTAGTGTTCCGTGCGCATGGTGAGGTCTTTAACTGTCCTGATTATGGAATGGTACTTTTGGAATTCCATAGTCTATATTTATGTTCTGTAGGCTACAACTGTGCACCGGAATTAGACATTTCTCATGACTACCGACTACAGATGTCCTCCATTAGCTACAGATTAAATGGATCACTAGAATTTCTGGAATGCACAACGACATGAATTTGAGGTGGCATTTGTGTCTTGATGGTGTACACATTGCAGGAATCTACATCAGTCATGCGATCGTGGGTATTATTATTAAGCATCAATTATGACTAGTATCTAATGTGAAACCTTAGCTGGCATTGGGTGGTTTCATTTCTTAAAAGGAATGATCATGGAATTTTAAAGTTGCAGACTACATTCTTATTTACATAGATAGCATTTGGATTTGTGTTTAATAATTATATGCTACATTTTTTTGAATGGGTATATTCTGTTTCTGTCTCTCAAAACATACTTTACCAAATGATCAACATAGTATTATGGACTGAAATATGCTTTACAAATGCTATGAACTTGGTGGCCATATTTACTGCTAACTTGTAATAATTTGGGTCTTTGCGATAGATTTTATAGGCATTAACTTGGACTCAATTCCCAAATTTTTTATACCTTTTTATCGACTACTTTTGCCTTGTTTTCTTTTTTTTCTTTTTTTTTCCGGGACTGTTTTTAGATACTTTTACTTGTTTGTATTATATTAACATATTTATCATGTGATTTATGCATTTGCTGCCCTGTCTGCCTATATTTATGCTGTAGCTAATCAATAATAATATGCCCTTATTCTTCAAAATGTCTTTGTCAGGGACAACAAAAGCTATAATTAATGCTTACAATAGGAAGATTCACATATTGAAGTAGAACTTTCACATCTTCAAAGAGCTTGAATGTTTAAAATTACATAATTAAAGATGATTGACTTATATCTGAGTGCAAAGTCTTTTTATGACTTCCATCTTGCTAACACGCTCTGTTTGAACTTTGGTTGTGTAGACTGCAACTTCCCATTGTGCTTCCAACAGGGTAGGCGTCTGTCTTATGGTTTTATGTAGGTGATTGAACTTTAAGCCTAATAATCAAAAATAAAAGTATAAAGACATGTTAATCGGGCTCTTGGACAGAGTTGTTGCAGACCAAGTTTCAAATCTGTCCAAGAGTCCGATTAAACATTTGTCAGCCATACACAAGACCGTATGGTTATTGGACAGATGTGTTGGTGGTCCTATAGCGGAATGTTCGTTGCGAGTGCCGTGGAAGGTCACGTGTATAAGAATCACAGGCCACTACATTTACAAAACTTGCAATCGGTATAAGAAATCTACATAAGAACAAATCGTATACAGAAACGTAACGCAGACATACGAGGTGGTTGGAGAGTGCTCTGACATGAAGCAGAAGGCAGGGAACACCCTGCTTGTAAGAGCTTACAATAGCTCTCTATTTTTCTTGGCACACCGATAAGGACGATCTTGAATGACATTGACAATTTGGATAGCTTGGAAGTATTACATGTACAACTAATTTAAAAAGCATAAACTTTTCTGCCATTTATTATTTTCACATTTTATTGTGTGTCAGACGTGATGTATTTTCATTTTCTATTTATGTTGGTGCTTGATAAACTATAATTTTTTTTTCTTCGCTTTGTCCATGATATGTTTGCAATGTGTGCGTTAATACAGTCACAGGGCAAGGGGGCATCTCTGGTGCTAATTGGTACTGCTTTGCTCTACTGAGCCATTCAATTCCTGAGGGTGGTAGAGCCTGGATGGAAGATGGATGTAGGAGTTTTATGAAAAGGGATCTGTCTGCTTGCTGTCTCCAGCTGGCCACTCATTAGCAGACTGAGCTTGGAGATTTGATGAGTGAATGATTGTGGGTGTTGAATAATCCCTTTGACCGAAGATGTTCCTGTCTGTATAGTGGTGGGCAAAGACGCCTGCACACAGCGCATGACTAGTTTGTAAAAATTGATGGCATGTGAAAGTAGGACAGAGGATTAAAACGATCTGTGTGATCTTTATTTACAAAGTATCAACACCTTAGTAGGCATGTCAAAATGGGACCATAATGAACCACTGAGCAACACTAGAGGCATTCTTCAAACTGCGTTCAATGGAAATGGAGATGCTAGAAACTCCTTTAAAGTAATGCTTAATTGTAACACTTTTTAGATGGTATCCCTGCTTGGAAAATAGAGAGAGAGACTGGAAACAGAGCTGGTCATTCAGGGGTCTTATACACTTAAATCACTTTCACTGTTGTTTAACATTATTCTTCCAACATTAGAAGAGAATGGGGAAAATGGGGAAAAAAATAATATATATATTTATACGTGTATATGTGTGTGTGTGTTTCGTCCAGTTCATAGCATCATATGTCTTGTCCTGCCGGCAGACGTTTTTGCTTTGCTGGTGGGACAAATAATGCCGCGAATTGCGTTGTACGCCCCCTGCTCACTCATTGTTCGCTGGGCTGAGTTAGATGATATGATTTTCTTCATTATGACACACACACACACACACCCACTGAGCGTTCATTAGGGAATATTGACTTCTCCTCTAGGAATGTGAAAGGCCTCCATAATCTGGGAGTCTTCTGGACTTTCCAAACGGGTGGGCAACTATGTTTTTATATTTACACAGCTCATTTATCACAAGTGGTTTAGTTTTTTTTTCTTTGTACAGTTTTGCCTAACTACATTTAGACAGACTTTTGTAGCTGCTCATTTTTATATTTATTTTTGTAGTGCTGTCAGTATACGGAGACCTGTAATGACTCTTCAGTTAACATTCCCATACACTATTAAACCTTTCTACTTAATCCAACTGCCGAATCTTTCTTCAAGTGCCAAAATTCATTTACGCTAATTGACTCCTTACACAATTGAGAAGCCGCATGAAATCTTATTGCTTCAGAACAGCTCCGAACTATTTCTTTTACCATCGTATTTGGGGGGTACATGGCATAAAGAAACCTAAATATACACAGTCTGTGCCTCTAGTTTTGAGATGCTAGAGTTGGGACGTCCAACTGGATGTCGGTCGGTCAGATGCTGCCCTCTAAGCCTTTTTGGTGTCCTCCACGTGCCCTAGGAACATCAATAGATTCCGTTGTACATTATTTTATATACAAACACTGCACATAACACAAACTCTGTCCTGCTCACAGATATACTTGGACAGCACTGTTCTATAAAATATCCTTCATATATATATCTTATTAGCAGGGGCAGTACTTTTTTCAGGGCTGTTGTATCTGGAGAACAATTCATTTTTTATTTTATTTTTATTATATGTATATATATATATATAATTTTTTAACGTTGTATTATGGTAATATATTGGTCCACATGAAATTAGTGAGGGCATACATGTATTAACCTGTCTCTATTTATATAGCGCCAGTATGCTCTGCAGCGCAAGGCAAATGCATTAATCAAACAAGACTGAGTATTTTACAAAGCTCGTCATTATACAATCTAGAGGACATCGATATGTTTTTAGTGTAATTTCGGTGCGTTCTGAAGCAGCAGATGTGAGTCTTAGAAAGCAGTCAGCTGTCGGCCGTGTCCTGCTTAAGGTTGTCAAACACAGCAGTTGGGGACTCTCGTCTGTCTTTTTTTTTTTTCACTCTGGTTTGTTTTAGTGTGTAATGTCTGATACCTCTAACAAATTGTCCAGCACTACTTAAAATGTATAACTACTACAATAAATAAATTGGTGATCTTTTAATGTAGAAAGGGTTATCTAGGAACCAAACCCGTGTCGTCTTAGGTCTGTGGTTAGGCTGCTTGATCCAAAGTCCCTGCAAAGCTTTGGCCATCTTAATAGAAATCTGCTATTAAGGCGATTAGCCACTGGCGTCCAAAATCAAGCTTTTACTTGCCCACATCTTCCCAGCACATCATCATCATCACCATTTATTTATATAGCGCCACTAATTCCGCAGCGCTGTACAGAGAACTCACTCACATCAGTCCCTGCCCCATTGGAGCTTACAGTCTAAATTCCCTAACATACACACACAGACAGCGAGAGAGACTAGGGTCAATTTTGATAGCAGCCAATTAACCTACCAGTATGTTTTTTGGAGTGTGGGAGGAAACTGGAGCACCCGGAGGAAACCCACGCAAACACGAGGAGAACATACAAACTCCACACAGATAAGGCCATGGTCGGGAATTGAACTCATGACCCCAGCGCTGTGAGGCAGAAGTGCTAACCACTTAGCCACCGTGCTGCCCAACACCAGTGCAAATGTTGGTTAGCGTTGCTTGTCAAACATGATCGCTTTCTAAATGCGTTGTAGTTGGCGTTTTCCTAACTCCCATCCTCAAAAGGGATACACTGGGTTAATTCTAACATTACACTTGGCCCATCATCAACTCTAACACTGGTCTATGTTGCAATCATTCCCTGAATTTTGTTTTTGTTGTTGAATTATATTAAATTAGAATTGTGGATAATGTTGACACACCAACTTATGCATGGCTGACTTCCTCCAGGTCGTTCATATGTATTCTGGTTGCACAAAAATGACATTTCAGTGTTGTTTATAAATGGACAGACAGAAAAGCAGAATCTTTTGTTCTGTAGCAAATGCAAAACAAAAATGTATGCATGGTGGGCCGGGTATAATCTCTTTCGTTTGATATTCTGCATGATCACAATGTCATTTAACACATTTCACTATAACCTCTTTCTGTTTGGAACGGTTACAACAATGCCGTGGGAGGGATAGACTATTTGGATCATAATTCCTCTTTGTCTCTGTTACTATGTTAATTTTGTATTGGAATCCTGATGTATTCCGTTTCAAAGGAAAAGGTTAGAAAGCCAGAACTGCAAAGTCCAGCTGTTATGAAGCTTAGAAACGTTGGATCCACTTATCAAGATAAATTGAGCAAACTGTTTCTTATGACTAATAAATATGAAAGTGATATGCAGCATTAGTCAGTTATAATATGCAGTTTAAAGGCACCCAAAGATCCTGAACAATCTCGTCTATGAGATTAGAAGGGTGAAATTACACAGATCCCATTATTCAGACATGGGCTGAATGAAAACATTACAATGTGGCCACCCAAATGGGGTGTACTTGTTCCATGCATTAGTGTTTAATGTACTGGGAAACTTATTAACGCTAGTAAAAATGCATATCAAACATGAATAGAACACAATTTCGTTTTTAGATGTTTTTGGTTTGTTTGCTAGCATTAAAGTGGATGGAAAAAGTGTAAAAGGGTGGAGCTGGGGTGCGGGGGGGCGTCTTTGGATGGAGCAGGGCAGGCAAATGTAGAAAGGTGAGTTTTGAGGCAGCTCTTGAAAGATTGGGGGGGGGGTCCGATGGGGCAGGAAGTTGGGGAGCAGCGTGGACGAAGTCCTGAAGGCGGCAGTATGAGGTAGTGATAGGAGAGGAGGAGAGGTGAAGATCATTGACAAAATAGAGTGGGCAGTAGGGCAGTATTTCTTGGTAAATTGGGAGATATAGGAGGGGCAGGCGATAAATAGGACTTTATAGGTGAAGGTAAGCGCCTTGAATTGTATTTTGGAGAGAATGGGGAGACGATGGAGGGATTTGCAGAGGCGCACATTGGGAGAGGAAGATTAGTCACAATGTCAAGCAGGCCAGAGAGGAGGCGATTGCAATAATCACAACATTCTCATATTGGTTCTAATTTATGAAATGTTTGCATATATGTTTCTGAATGACCCCAATAGCTTTTATATAAAATGGCTTACAATTAAGTGGCCCATTATTAATTTAATACTATTCCACCATTGTCAAAAATGGTAAACATTGGGGTCTTTTGTGGGGCTTTTTTTCGCGCAAAAGTGTTTTTTGTGTGTGTGATTGTGTGTATGTGTGTGTTTTGTAATGTACAAATCTATGCAAATGGAATCTAAAAAACATTTTATACAAGGTATATACAACTAATGTAATTTTCAGCCACAAACGCCTGAAAACCACACCAACAACAAAAATAATGGTTCCCGACATCTTATTGTGAAATTTTGGTGCTGCATATATAACTCTGTATGACCTGTTTCCTATGCTACCCTTTGAATAGTTTGTATTGGAAAAGTCCAATATATGTAAAACAGGAAAATTTGTTAAAAATGTGTCAAGAGTGCACATTAGTTTTCATGCGTTTCCCCCATTTTCTTGGCGCACACGTGTGAATGAGCTCGGTAATGAATCCCATGAGTGCCGAGGAATAAAAAGGAAAGGATGGGAAAGTGTTCAACACCACCCATCTTCCCCCCCCAAAAAAAATATGATAATACATGTCTTTGCCCACACCATGAACAATACAGTTTGTGATGTATTTGTCATCAAAGCATTGTACACTTTCATTAATGAATACAATAAAACTGCAAGTTAAGTTTCTGTAAGGAGTTGAAAGGGGTAGAGGCTCAGATGATGTAAGACTCCTGAATTGGCAGCATGTAGCTCATTGTCTGCTACAGAGCAAGTAAATCCACTCTCTAACAGTCATGCATATCAAAGGCTTTTTTTTCTTTTCTTTTTTTTTTTTTTAGATTCATCATACTCCTGAAATAATTACAGTATTTATAGTTAACTAAATAAGTACACCATGTTTTCTTTCAGTCCTCTTGCCAGGATTGAGGTGCTTCTCGAACAGAGTAGACAGATAATTGCTGACAGCTTTGCAGACTTGCTTTGCAGAAATGCAATGTGTGGATTGGTGTGTGTGTGTGTGTGTGTGTGTGTGTGTATACACACACACACACACACACACACACACACACACACACACACACACACACACACACACACACACACACACACACACACCCCTACCCCTAGTGATGTCACAGTGACTTGACTACCTGTAATTAAAGCTTTTGCCCTGCATCAGAACCCATTCGGATAGCATCCAAAACATGAGGGAGGGGTTTTATTGTGCAAAAAATGTTGCCCCTAGCAGTTACCCCTTGTTTTAAATTAAATAGGTGGCAGCACAAAGCAAATCTTCTATTGGTCTTGCATGAGCTGGTGAACTTGATGAGGACATCACTGTGAACTTGCATAGCATTTAGGTAATTTGTTCTTGATATTGGCACACGTCAGTAGTGTGTGGAGCCAAATATTGACGTTTTAATTGTGCTAAGCTGTATGTGATTTATGATGTCTTTTTGCATACTTTATCTTCCTTAATTTGATAAGTATATTGGATTTTGTGAATAAAGAAATGTATGTCCTGGAGAGTACTCAAGCTATTGACCACTCCGTTTCCAGCACCTTGTTTTCTCTTGTATTCTCCTGTTGTCCATTGCACTTTTTACATTTTAAGTTTCTGCTTGCTACTTAATGCTTAACTCTAGAACTTTAAAGCACGTAATCTGAGGGTTTTGTAGAATGTACAGTACTGTGGAAAAAATGCTGCAAAGTAAGAATGCTTTCAAAAATAGAAGTGTTTATAGTTTTGTTTTGGGTTTTTTTCAATTAACAAAATGCAATGTGAATGAACAGAAGAGGAATCTAAATCAATATTTGGTGTGACCACCCTTTGCCTTCAAAACAGCATCAATGCACCAATTCTTCTAGGTACACTTGCACACACTTTTTGAAGAAACTCTGCATGGAGGTCTTCTCTTTGATGTAGGCTTGCTCATATCCTTCTGTTTCTTCATGTAACTCCAAACAGACTCGATGACGACATCAGGGCTCTGTGGGGGCCATATTATCACTTCCAGGACTCCTTGTTCTTCTATACGCTGAAGATAGTTCTTAATGACATTGGCTGTATGTTTGGGGTCCTTGCCCTGCTCCAGAATAAATTTGGAGCCAATCAGATGCCTCCCTTCACCACCTCTGGACTCTATCTGGATGCCTGGCCTGCCTAGGCTTCCTCTTTTTGTTTCTATGGGTTGCTGTATAACCAATGTCTATGTTTCACCACAGTATCTAGACTTGTTAGTTGTTCTGACTGATTTCCCCTATTATCTGTATTAATATACCTCTGTTTATTGTGCACTTATGAGATGGACTTAATTAAAAGCGTACTGCCTTGTATTTCCAAATAAGCTTTCTACCATTCTACAAGACCATTGGCCGTTACCTTAATGCATATGAGTCATTTTTTATTTTATTCTGTGTCTGCCCAACAGCTTTTATTGGTAAGTCTCTATATTATCCTGGACCTGGTCACATTAAATTAACATATTTTCATTTTTAGTATACGTTACAAATGCTCAGAATCAATGTTCAATAAGCCAAACATTTTCTCCGTTTAGAAGAACCATTCATTATATTTAATATGTTGGACAATGAACTGTAATATCTGATTTTTGTAGTCTGTCACACTAGCTTTACTTTGGGACTTGACTATATTATTTGGAAGTATGTCCCATGTTTTAAGTAACTGAATTCTGTAAATAAAACCCACGTGTTAGTGGTAATATATGCTCTAAAAACATATCTATCTATCTAAACCAATAAGGCAGTTTTTATCCTCTACACATGGATTGATTGAATGTTTTCATGCTATTTTTAAAACCCTCTTTAAATTAGGTCCCTTTAAATCAGTTAATGAGCACATGAAGAACAAATTGCTTTCCAAAGTTTGATCGACTTAACTTCTCATTGTAAATAACCATTGTTGAAACCGCAGCACTTTAACCGTTGAGGGCAGGAAGCACGACGGCGGTTGCTTTGGGTTGTAACACTGTCTCTTTGACTATTTTTACTTAAATATTTATATCCCGTCAGTAATAATCAATAAACCATATTCAACCTTATTCCATAGTTTACAACCCCCCCCCTCAATAAAGGTAAGTGCATTACGGGTCTCCCAGAAGTTTTAGGGGTATATTTAAGAAATAACGATAGTGCACTATCGTGCACTTACCGTGTAAATTAGTCCACGATGTCTCCTACTCAAATTTATTAAAGGTGCATCGCAGCAGATATCATGGATATCTGCTGCTTTGCACTCCTTATCGTTTTTGCGAGCAGTCACCATACAACAGTATGGTGACTGCTCTGGCCGCAATCTAACAAGTCCCGAAAAAAATCTGGCGTACATTATCAGAATTGAAGAAATCCAATGCTGTCTGCTCTGCTCCGAAGAGCAGAGCTGGACAGCGCATGTGTGGAGGGATCACATGACCCCTCCCTGTCACTCAGCGCTCGTTGCAGAGACAGAGAGAGGATCTTTGTTCTTGGAACTGGACATGCGCAATTGAAGAATGAAAAGGAGGAGAAGACCCGAGACAGTGCTTCCGAAGAGGGGGGGGGGGGGGGGGGGGTAAGTATATTTTACATCACAGAATCAGCAGTTTTTCGGAACTGCTGTTTCTGTGCAGGGTTGTACATAAATGTGAGAAATGGTTCAATCTTTATCATTGCGATAAGGATTGAAAACTACTTTTTCACTTTATGTGAATATTGATAAATGTGCCCCTTAGTGTATTATAGAAAGAAGGCTTATGGCCGGAGAAATCTACAATTTCTCCCATGTTGAACCCTTCATAAGCTAAGCAATGGCCGTTTTACAGAGAGAACTGCGATCTGCTCCATTTTTACACCTGATCACACGTTAATAAATAGACCCTTTAATGTTAAAACATAGTTTACTAAAGAAAACGCTGCAAAGGCCAAAACAAAACATCGGGGAGTAATCTTGTGCATCGTGGACGCATAGTGATATTTTTTGGAGTCATTGGGGAAGTTCTTGGACATCAGGACCAGAAGATGTACAGTTTGGAAGAAAGAAGTTGAGAGGACTTTGAACCCAAAAGCGACAGTTGTGTCTAATGCAGTAATATAGAGAAGAGCTTCATACCGGGCAGTCTGTACTACAATATGCTTTTCTGTTATATCTTCACTCCGGAAAGAGGTGAGGACTGTTCCCATGGCGAATAGCAGGACACACATTCCACCGGCTGCCTGTCACTGCTACAAATGGAAAGAGTGGGAAGTAAAGATAAAGGGGGGACAAGGAGAGGAAAAGGCCAAGTCATTAACAGCTGTGCTACTGAAATAGTGTACAACAACCTCCGCACCTGTTAGTAAGAGGCTGTTAAAGGCTGTTTACATAGGGGATTTCTCCTTGTGCTCCTTGCTTCTTATCGCTCTACATTTGCCACTTATTTATATCTTTTTAACATTTATACAGCAACGCCTCATTAAACTGATCAGTCTCACGAGGGTCAGGAGCGGTGATGACAGACCCCTGGAGTCGAGGATCTGATGCATAACACCTGGAGTTCTTGCCTAGTAGGACTTCAAGGCATAGGCACCCTCATATCCTACAGGGGATAAAATTAGCACCCCTAGTAGTGGCAGAGGCAGCACAAATAACAACTCTTTTCATACAGGAGGTGCGATACATGAGCATCCTTCCCTTCACCCCCCCCCCCCCAAATTATTTTACAATGTTGGCTCTTATGCTTCCATGTGCCTACTAATTAATTTCAATGCTAACCGATTTTTTTTATTTTTATTTTTTTTTTTTTTATTTTTTTTTTTTTGCTCATTTCAGCATGATTGGAATGTGTGCAGGTTATTTTTCAGTTAACCGTTATCCAATGATGGGCAGAGATTTGTTTTTTATCTACTTTGCTGAAAAACAGTAATTTCTTAAGTGTCCCATTAATCTCCATCTACATTGTGTACTGCATGTCGTTTTGAAGAGTTCTATATAAATATTATTGTAGCTAGTCTGCATCGTCATACCGGAAAACCAATCCTAATAATGGATCATTGACACTGCATCCAATCTTGTTGGTTGCAGTCCGTTTTCACACACAACTTTTTAAACATTTTTTTTTTCTATTTTGTGTGTGTGTTTGTTTATACTTGTATAATTTTTTTGTACGTGCTAATGAAAGCTGTTTTAGGACTTGGAATAGTGTCATAATGTAGATTTGCGCTATTGTTTGGTATAAACTTAAAGCTTGGTGAAGGTTCAGATTTCATACCAAGTCTCGGTCTTTACACTACCCTTCTATTAGCCTTACAGTTAATTTACAGTAGGTATGTTTTGTTTTGAGCCTGATATCTTGTCCAAGCTCTTGGAAGATAAGACTCTACTCTTTGAAACAAAGGATGTCTTGTTCTCTGGTACTGGCTGGAGTTTTGAATGTGTATAAACCTTTTCCTTTGTACTGGCTACTGGTAACATTGTTGTGACAACACAAATCACTGGTTTATATACTGCATCATTCCTCAGAAGTGAGAGAGCAGTACAACAAAATGATCATGTTGTAGATACCCAGTATATCTGGGTACAGGATCACTGTTTTCCAGCTTATGTCAGCTGAACACACCCATAATAGGTCTGGGTTCTAATACAGCTGTTGTCTTACTCACAGCATCTCTTCCTTCAATATTCCCTTATTCCTGATCAATTTTCCAGTCACTGAGAGAGATATGTTTACATTATTTTCTTTTATTCACAGATGGGAGTAATTAAAATACCATGCAGTTTGTTGTGGTAGGTTCTGCTGGCATTTCTGGAAATTCCGTATTAGTCCACTACAGCCAAGGGACTAATAATAATTATTACTTAATAATTCTTTGTCAACTTCAGTATCGGAGATTTGGAGGCCAGCAGTGTCTTTCAAATGGCTGTTTTTATATTCTATACAATAATTGCCTAAAATGAAGAGACTTTAATATTATATGTATTTACCCAACACTATGAAAGCCATATATTGGTGTAAGACACTCAAGGTTAAAAATTTCTTCAATCTGTGTGTCCATTAATGGCAAATGTGCCGTTCATTCACATGGGTTTGTGTAGATAAGTACGCTCTTGAAGGAGCTTCTGTATACTTCTGTTCTACAGGTCATGAATCTCTATCGTGCTGTAAAGTCTGATGTAGGAGGGGCTAAGCAAACATGTATCCGATACAGTCATGTGAATGGCACAGCCTAGTAAGAAGGCTGTTATTCAACTGTTGCTGTAATATTGCTGTCAAATGCTCCTCTGTATGAAATGCAGTTCTTGCATCCAATGTATCTAAACTCCCAGGAGAAGAATGATGAGTTGGTGTCTATGGGCTGTGGCACATTTTGTTTCCGAGCTTAATATGCATCATTGTGTACAGGTGAAAGTGAAAAGAGATGTTGCTGCCTACAGCCAGTTTAAATACAGAACATACAATTTTAAAATATTTTTATTCAGGGTTGCAAAAAAAAAAAAATTGAACTAGTAAAAGCATGTAAACGGGTATGGGATGGAACCTATTGGTTCCAGTGACCCCATACCCACTTCTACTTGCTCCTGCAATAGGGAGTGGCGACACAGCAGAATCTTTTGGACGCTGCATGCTCTAGCTTAGTGTGTTCCATTGATTTCCCCACTCCGCAGGTTGGTTCCACTCCGCAGGTTGGTTACTGACTGCCTGTCAAATGCAATAGCATTTGACATGTGGTATCGCATACGTCTCCTTAATGCCAGTGTGTAACTGTCCTAGTGGTCTCTCTTCTCTTTCCACTAATCCTCCCCAAACACTGCTGCTGCTTTAACGCTGCATAGTGCGGGCCCTTTCATATCTGCATTTATTGAGATGATTGAGACAGATTTAATAATGTTCAATGACCACAGGTTGCCATAAATGATGTATTTGGCACGTCCCACAATAACCATACTCTTGTCAAATATTGATTGAAGCGCTATATAGTGTTCCACCTGGTATAATGCGTTGGCTTTTCTCTGTATACTCTCTGGTTCTTGCTGTTGGGAGAAATGTTGGTGCATGTGCTGTAATAGATTTTGTACAGCTGTCCGACCTGTTATTCCCATTATGTGCAGTGAATCCGCATCAACAAGGGCTGTGTGAAATTCCGATTTCACTTCCTCGGTTTCTGAAATCAGAAATGTGATGTGTGGGTGCTCATTGGGGCGTTTCATGCTGCAGTTTCCTAACATAGTTATTTTTCACTAATAACTGAAATACTTCTACATTCTTACTGGTTTTCTACATAAAAATAAAATAGCGAACTTTGTGTTTCAACTGTTTTAACCCTACTAATTTCGTGTAAATGAGCCAGTAGCTTTTACAGTACTGTTACTGTAGCATGCAGAAGAGTTTAATGTAATGGTAGCTGCGGCTGACCTTTCTCGTGTCTGGATGAATAGGACATTCACGCTTTTCCCCAATCTGAACCCTTATACTTCATATTTGTAAATGGAGAACATTCTTTCCATTGTTTAAGGGGCCTTGTTTTTTGACACTATTTCCCACACACTCTTGATCCTGGACATAGGCCCTGGAGTTCTAGACTGGGCTGTATCACACAAAGGGGCTACTAACACATGTCAAAACGCCTGTTGTCTTATGATTGTGGGCCAGTCGGTGCGAATGTGTGAGTGCGTGCCAGCTTGTTTTGCACAGATCAGGCCTTATTGTCATTCTTTTTAATGGTTGTGGATTTGTTTAACCGTTTTTATTATGGACAATAGATTCAACCAAATATGTTTTTTGCATTTTTTTTTTTTTATTTATTTTATTTTATTTACTTTTTTATTTTCTGGCAAGTTTGTAGGACCATTTTGCTGCTGTAGAATATTTTGATCATTACAGCACATGGTAATGTGAGATGACGATCACAGATCTGAAGATAAATTGTGTCGGTGTGTATGCATGAATCGGCATGCTCATCGGGATTTCCAATCGTTGGTGAAATCGTTACAGAAATTCATACTTTCCAACTCTCCCGGAATGTCCGGGAGACTCCCGCATTTTGCGAGAGTCTCACGGACTCCCGGGAGAGTGTGGCAATCTCCCAGATCTGCCCACTTCCTAGTGAGTTTGCCCCCCTCCCCCGATGTCAAATGACGCGTTTGTATCATTACGTCGTGGGGGCAGGTCCAAAATGATGCTCGTTTTGGAGCCACACCCCCCCATCACGCCCACCTCCCCCCGGCAGGCTCAAGCTTAAGGGTCCTGGAAAAGGGGGGCAGGGTTAATAGTGGGGGTCAGGATTCAACAGACTTGCCCCTCCTTTCTCTGTTCATTTACACTAGGACTAGGCGAGCAGACACTGCTGTTAGACTTTTATTTTTTTATGTTTTTTGAGAATTTGCATCAATTTTCTCTGACTATTTTGCAGAGAGCTGGGACAGAGGCTGATGGGGTAAAATGTTATTCAACCGTAAGATGGCAGAATATATTTTGTTATCACCTGGGGTATATAAGAAGAAAATTAGGGAACAGGTAATTTTATTTTTGCTAGTGAGTGAAAGGCACAAAATTAAAAGCACATTGTACACAGTGTTTTTGTTTCTTTAAAGAATAATACTGACGAGCGAGCGATTTGGTCAGGGCCTGCGGTGTTAGGGGTTTTATACGGTTTGTGAACAATGCTGAAATAATAGTCAATCTGAGCAGTGAAGCTGCAATATATCCCTTCTGTGGAATGTAGCCAAATTCTTCCTCACCTCTCCGCTACCCCTTGGATACACCATTAGGTTGACCTACTCCCTTTTCAAGAGACAGCCCCAGTCTCGGACCTAATCTGCCTCCTTCTCTCGCCTGTGTATATTGTGTTTCAGCTTTGTTGGAAGTTGCTGGCAAGCAGCGTTTCCTGATACAGTTTCACACACTAAGTCACCTCCGTTCATTGCTGAGGGTCAGCGGGGTCAATTCGGAGCTGCTGAAACAACAAGGTGTCTCTACCATCTCCACAACCTCAACTGTTTTACAAAGGCCAAAATAATCTCCCTTGACTTACTGCTGGAGTGAAGTGTTCCTACATCTTCTTCAAAGAAACATTCTCTTTCCACTGTATCGTATTTATTAACAGCTGGAAATAATTGTGAAAAAAAAAAAAAAAAAAAAGTATGTTCTTAATTTCAAAACCTAAACAAAAATCTCCATATGCGTTGCATGAGGTAATCCTCTTTTTGATGTATTTTGCCTTCAATATAAGGTAAGATATAAACTGTAAGTGGGAAAACCCTAATGCAAATGCTTTCTGGTGCCATAATTCACCGACTTTTGCACAATTACAACAGTCTAAAGCTAGATACACACTACACGGTTTTTGTCCAATAATCGGCTAAATCAGCCGACATACGACCGCTCGTTCAAAAGTCGGGTCAGTGTGTGTTGTGACACGATGGTCGAAAGTCTGCCCAAGTGGACAATTGTCGCCTCATTTGGTTGGTCGTACCACTTAATAATTTCGTTCCAATCTCATTTCCATTGTGTAGTGTGTATAAATTTCCGACCGATCCACAACAGTGAGTACGAAATTAGTCATTGTTCACGACAATATGGCTGTAAAAAGTCGCTAAAGGGACGTCTGCTCTTCCCTTTATCGTCCTAAACAAGGCTAGTGTGTATGCAGTCCATGGACCGAGCGATCGGAACATTGATCGCATGTAAAATTGATCGGCATAAAAAGTTGGTGGAAATTTCTGTAGTGTGTACCCAGCTTTAGGCTAAGTACACACAAAAAAACGTTTTGACCAATTTGTTATCACTAACGATTTTACAAACTACTGAAGATCCAATCAGTCTGCCGTTTCATGTGTACACACTATACATAATTTACTTTCATCTGGTCAAAGAGCAGTGTCGTTGAACATTCCTGTCGCACTGATTTACACACGACATAAACTTTGACTTTCCCCCAATTTCGTTAGCTTCTGTGACACTGAAACAAAATATTCAGTCTCTGAACAAACGGACGAATTATTCCACT
Source organism: Mixophyes fleayi (assembly GCF_038048845.1). Classification (NCBI taxonomy): domain Eukaryota; kingdom Metazoa; phylum Chordata; class Amphibia; order Anura; family Limnodynastidae; genus Mixophyes; species Mixophyes fleayi. The sequence goes on along the minus strand of NC_134412.1, from coordinate 30,497,960 downwards.
TACAGCACTCTCTACATTTATCAACACAGGCACAGTGACAGGTTCCTACTCTCTCTCTTGGCCGATAGTCGTGTGAGTGCATACACACTGCAGGTTCTAAAGGCAGTTGTAACGAGTTTTTAAGTTTTGCTGAACAATCAAATGAAACAATGATCGGTACTTCGGAACGACTGTCATTCATCGTGTAAGTATACACACTAATGCGATATTGGCCCGAATAGTCTTTTATCGGGTGTTAGGCTTGATGCTTGGCTAAAAAAAACCTGTATTGTGTACCCAGTCTTGCAGGGAAGGGCATGGATTTGAAGGTCAAGATTGTGGCGGCAGGAGTGCAATTGTTTTACCTGCTGATGGGATAAGTAAGTTTACGTGTTTTTTACCAAACAGGCAAACTACATTTGCCCCTTCCATCCTCATCATCACCATTTATTTATATAGCGCCACTGATTCCGCAGCACTGTACAGGGAACTCATTCACACCAGTCCCTGCCCTGTTTGGAGCTTACAGTCTAAATTCCCTAACATACACACAGACAGACAGAGAGAGACTCGGGTCAATTTAATAGCAGCCAATTAACCTACTAATATGTTTTTGGAGTGTGGGAGGAAACCGGAGCACCCGGAGGAAACCCACGCAAACACGGGGAGTACATACAAACTCCACACAGATGAGGCCATGGTTGGGAATTGAACTCATGACCCCAGCGCTGTGAAGCAGAAGTGCTAACCACTTAGCCACCATGCTGCCCAATTGCACTTCTATAGGAAAGCACATTCCAACCTATATAATAAAGACTGTCAAACACACGGTGATGTACATCACATATTCCTGAATGGGACAAGTAGTTTGCACTTCCGCAAAGCAGCATAAAACATACAAATTGGGCCTTGGGTTGTGCTTAGCTTAGCCTTGTCCATCCTTCTCCTCTTCCCTCTATTGAATTTGTCCTTGAACTCCCAACTTCTCTGGAGTCTGGACCAATGTGTTGGGCATCATGATAGCAGGATAGTCCCTTCAAATCGGTATTTTCCAACCTAAATCAGTACAGTTGGAAAGTATGAACAAAGAAAGCCCTGCTGTCCCTTCACTCTCATAATGACTTTAAGACCTAAATGAGACTAGTAGTTTAGGAGGAAGAAAAATGGAAAAGTTAAAAATTTAACAATGTGACATTTAGCTGCTTCCACCATGCCCATTTTTCAGGTGTATGTGCAGTATTATTTTACTGGTGCGTTTCTGAAGACAGCCTGCACCTAGGAATGCGCTAAGCAGAAAAGCTGGTGCACTTGCACGCAGACAGAAGCATTGCTGGTCTGCACTCTTTGTGATTTGTGAATGACTTTTAACTGCTATGCATTCCATGGCGGAGTTATTTAACACAAACAAATGGGCTTATTCAGGAACAGAATCTAACAGAATCTTAGGCCAGAACAAAAGGTGATTATTTGTGTTTTACAAAATGTACCAAAAAAAAGAGATTTGCTTTTTCTCCTGAAGTTATTTTTTTTTTGGGCATTACTAGGTTCTCCCTGTGAGCTTAAAACAAAAAGCAATTAAACTTTCTCTGAATGTATATATTAAGACTAAAGGTCAAGTTAAACCTTTGTTTTAATATATAGGTGTTTCATAATAAGTCATTATAGGGGATATTAAAGTACTTTTAAAATGTACGTCTTATATTGTTTACCGGTGCCTATAGGGGGGGGGGGGGGCACATAATGATCATTTCTGTGCTTGTCGCCAAACAGCGGAAATTGTTTACAGGATTTTCTAGTTTTCAGAACTTTTACTAGATTTTAATGTTATGTTCAAGTTACTTTTCCTTTTTAAAGGTTTCCTTTCATCTCTAACAAAAAATGTATGTTTAATGTTTTTCATCACACACTTAAAAGTTACAAGCATTCGGAGGACAGTGGTTTATTATAGTTGTTGGTCATCGTATACCGCTAACACAGATTGGAACTCTTGTTTAGTATTCTGAAAGCAACTTGATGAAATAATTTTTTTTTTTTCTCCCTGGTACTTGGAAAGATGAGAACCCCAGAAAGTGGGTATTGACCAATTACAGGGAACTCTGTCCTTGTCTCCAAATATGAAGAATAGAAGAATGTTGCTCAAGTTGCTGTCGGCTAAATACGTTAATAGACTTAAAAGTGGTTTAATGGCTGCTAATGGAGCTATATTTGAAAAAAAAAAATGACCGCAAAATGATTAATCTCCGTTTTTGTTATGAAGTTAAGTCTGTATTATAAATGGTTGTAGTGTTTAGAGATTTGGGTCATGGAGTTTCCTGTGCCTCTAGTCTCTCTACTTCTGCCTGGACATCAGCAAATCCTTGTCATTGTTTTACAGCTAGTGCTTGGAGAATTGACTGTCTGTTTCTTTTTAGTAAACTAGCCGGCAGAGCAGTGCCGAATTCAACCTTATTAAATGTATTTTTATATGCATTACAGTTGTGTTGACACCTATTGTAATCGTTCTCAGATCAGCAATGTCCATGTGCTCCATTGTCTTTGAACAATAGGTTTGTATTTTGTAGCCCATCACAAGAGTTTAGCACCTTTTTACCTATGTTTTAATTAGTGTGTTGTTTTCTTGTTTTGTTTTTTTTATTTGCTTTTCTTGAACTGCTTTTTCAAGGCTTGATTTAAAATGAAGCACAACGACTCTTACGAACAATGTTTCATAAAGACGGGCAAAGGAGATGTTTCTAATGTTCCTCTGTTTAAAAGATCATATGTTTAACTTGTCTTTTATTCTCCAGACCTCTCTTGCTGTGGAATTCTAAAGTGGGTGGAGGCCAGATGGGCCGATATTGCTCCCCATTGGCCATGTCATTTGCTGTTGACCAATCGCATGAGATGACTTCCACCCACCTGAGACTTCTACGAGCAACAGAGAATTAATAAATGTAAGTTTTTGATTCCAAAGAGCGGAATCGCTGCTGTTCTGCTAGTCAGGTGGAGAAGCTTCTTATATCCAAGGGGTAACTCCCCTTTCAAACCTGATGCAGGAACTGGATTTTCTGCAGGGACTTTGAGGCCACAGAAAAGTTTATTTTAGGGCCCTGAGTTACCCAGCCCTAATACTATGCTCTCAAGCTTAAATGTGTTGGTGAAAGTCAATGGAGCGTCCAGGCCTTTTAAAAATGTTTGCGTTCTGGCTGAGTAACTGGGAATCGATCATTAATGAAATGTTTATATTACAGGGTCGTTTATGAACTCCTGACCCAGCAAGTGAAAATCCCTTTCTCATTTGAACCCACCAACCATGACTGAAGAAATGGAGCGTCCTAGAAGTGGGCTGAGTGTGGCCAGCAGCATAGCCACAACTGCCTCTGTCAACCTGGGGTCAAGGGTGAGTCTAGTTTCATAAAGACAGATTTAATCTTGCTGTAACCAGATTAATTGAGAGCATAAAAATACGTATTTTTCAGGGGGGTTGGGTTCCAACTGTAAATAATTGATGTATGCTCTGTACAAATGACGTGATGCAGTAGAAAGCTTATATTGTATTTGATGTAAAGATTGCTCTCCTTTCAGATGCCTAAATATTAGGAGACATTGTGGTATGAAATCAGAGAGAGATTATGTAAAGAGCCAGGGGGTCATGGTGTGGGCTGAATTAATATACAGTTGAATGTGGCCTAAACTATTTAATAGGATCCAGTGAATTCACTAAGGCACTTTATTTGTTGGACAGCAGCATGGGGAAGCTTTGCCAGCAGCGCCTGGGCAAAATTAAACTCTCGGCATTGGCTTTAACCAGGCCACGGGCTTTGTTACATAGGGAGAAGCCCTAAATCATATTTTTCAACCATCGATAAATAAACCCCTTAGACTAAGTTGCAATGTGGCAGGGACAGATGTGGAAGATTAATTGTTTTGTACAGAGTTGCGTTATATAGTGGTACTATATAAGTGAACTATAATTAAGTTCTCAACTCAATGTGTCCTAACTGTATGCGAGTCCCTACACACACTTGTAAGCTTAAAGCATCACGGTCCATAACTTGCAGTTATATTTGCCATGCAGCTGATGCTCGGAAAAATATATATATTTTTCTAAAATAATTGTAACTTCAAGGCAAATGTAGGTTTAACATTGCATGCACATTAAGTAGTGATGCTCATCCTTGATAACTGGCTACACATGTTTACATAGGGTCAATCGGATTCACCAGTTGTTAGACGGTCTGGGAGAGAGGTTGGATCTCAATTTTTATTTTTTATTTTTTTGTTCATCTCAACGGAGAAGTCTCATCTGATTTTTATAATTTTCAAGGATTGTTGCCAAAAGCACATACATGAAGTCATGTGCAAGTCATAAAAATAAAGTGGCCATTAATATTACCCTATGTATGGCCAGCTATTAAATCTGGAGATTAACCCAGTTTTGTTTTTGTTTAGCCATCGACCAGGTCAGTGAAAAGGGTGCACACATTTGGAAAAAGAGAATATTCTATTAAGAGAGATCCTAATTCTCCAGTGGTGATCAGAGGCTGGCTTTATAAACAGGTCAGTGACTGTAATGAATCGTGCCCACAGAGCACACTTTTATTTGATGAAAAACAGTAAAAATTCTCTACTGATTATATGGCTAACACTAGGTACACACTACAGAACAATTCTCCCGATTACAATATCGTTCCCGATTTTACCAATGACTGAAAGTCCCGATCAGCATGCCGATTCATGTATGCACGTTTTAACCGATTTACCTTCAGATCTGTGATATTCATCTATCGCAACCATTGACTGAAAAGATCATAGGCTAGATTTATTAAAATGTGGGTTTGAAAAAGTGGAGATGTTGCCTATAGCAACCAATCAGATTCTAGCTGTCATTTATTTAGTACATTTTACAAAATGACAGCTAGAATCTGATTGGTTGCTCTAGGCAACATCTCCACTTTTTCAAACCCGCAGTTTAGTAAATCTGGCCACATGACTCTGAACACTCTGCCTACACTGCTGGTTGTAAGTGCATACACACTGCAGAATTTGCCCGACATCGTTTCATCGTTTTATTGAGATTTTTAGTCCTTTAATAAAATCAAACAAAACAATACGATGTGCCTTAACATGATCGTGGGACCGTACACCCTAATGCAATATCAGACCTAACAGTCGATTATCATGTGAGTGGCACGATAATCGGGTGAAAAACCTGTAGGGTGTACCCAGCTTAACACTGAAACAAATGTAACGATTACGGAATGTAAGGACTGGTGTGTTTAACTTTTTACCATTGTTTTTCCAATCTGATAGTCTTCAGCACCTAAAACATTGTTTATCTGTTAAACCTATTAAAACTCCAACACCCACACAAATCTTCATTTGTTTTTTTTGTTATGATTTGGTGAAGAACGTTCTCTAAAAGTTCTGTGCAGGTGCTAAGTCACCCTCTAGTGTTGACTTACAAAAGTACATTTAAAGTTATTAAATGACTGTACAGGGCATAATGGGTCCATCTACAAACCAATTTGAATATGTATTTATTAGAAGTACAGAAACAATTGTTCATTTTAGAAACTGAGAGTGTTGGTCTTGAAAGCTGTTCGTCTCTTGTAGGACAGTTCGGGCTTACGGCTTTGGAAGAGAAGATGGTTTGTGCTGTCCGATTTCTGCCTATTTTATTACCGAGGTAATATGAAAGTTTGGTGTATCTACCTACAGTTGATATTTGAATGTTTTTATGCTGTATCCCCAAGTATATTTAATTTTTCCTTATACACATATATTTTTTTTATTTATTTTGTTACAGACAGTAGAGAGGAAACTGTTCTAGGTAGCATCCTGCTACCGAGTTATGAAATCTTACCCGCCTGCCCGAGAGAAGTGAAAAATCGAAGATTCAGTTTCAAGGTACATTTTTTTTTTTTTTTTTTTTTTTTTTTTTTTTTTTCTTCTCTATGGTCACGGTACCTTTTTTGCAGTTTGTGTAGCATCTACACGTTCAACATTGTTTTAACCCGAACCAAAACTCCCCCACCGTTTAACAGGTGCAGCTATACAATGGCAGTCTTTGTGTATGTCACAGTAAACTGGGTTACTCAATCCTTTTATTTTTTTTGTTATCTTCACATTGGCCAATTAACTACATCTTATATTGCTGACTCTTCTAAAATAACGCTACAGAAAGGAGCAGAAATATGTGTTCTTCTCATATCCTGTTCTGCCACAGTCTCTTGTCTAGGTATATAGAGCCTAGAAAGAATATCACCACCTAGTACTTTGTAACCAATCTTATTGTGCTCCAATCTTCCAGGCGGAACACCCCGGCATGAGGACCTATTACTTTGGAGCCGACACACAAGAAGACATGAATGCCTGGATCCGAGCCATGAACCAGTCTGCCCTGGTAGTCGGTGACCACAAAAACAAGTATGAATATTGGATGTCTTATTTGGTATCGTACATGTCTGGGAGACATCTGAAGTCTGTGAATAGAGCATCTCCTGTAGTTTCACATTGGCCCAGAGTCAGATTCTTAATGAAACTATGAATAAACTTGATGAGAGAAAATGTTAAGGTAGCCCTGGACTTCAGTGCTCTGCAGGAACAGAATTTAGCGGTCAGAGTGACTTTATTTTTTTCCTAATGGGTGTGTGTAATGTGTGAATAGTTAAACAAATAGGTTTTCGATATATTATGGCAGTATGAAGAAAGAAATGGAGAAAATGGATAAACAATCTTACAACTGTCCTACATTACACACGCACTGAAAATGTCTACTCCTTTAGAACAAGACTATAATGCGTGAGAAGCAATCCATCATCATCACCATGTATTTATATAGCGCCACTGATACACCAGTCCCTGCCCCATTGGTGCTTACAGTATAAATTCCCTAACACACACACACACACACACACACACACACAGACTAAGGTCAATTTAATAGCAGCCAATTAACCTACCAGTATGTTTTTAGCGTGTGGGAGGAAACCGGAGCACCCAGAGGAAACCCACGCCAACACGGGGAGAACATACAAACTCCACACAGATAAAGCCATGGTCGGGAATTGAACTCATGACCCCAGTGCTGTGAGGCAGAGGTGCAAACCACTAAGCCACCGGGCTAATCGATTGTTTTGAAAAAAAAGAAAGGGAAAGAAAAAACTTAACAATGCGTGTTTGGACAACTGAACCTCTGTCCAGTATCTCTTGGTACATTCCTGACTTGGGGAACAGAGGAAATTAGAACATGCACTTTGCAGAATAAGATCTATTGCTTGGATTGGCAAACTTTATTGACAATAGTTTTCTGTGACCGGGCTGCATCAGATATAATTATTTTTTTTTGTATTCGCTGCAATAGGTACTAATGTATGACCAGCATATTTCTGTTTTCTTCTCATGCAGGAGTAGCCATGGTCACAGCCTGACCCCACAGGATGAGCTCTATGCCAGCTATGAGGATTTCTCCCACTCTGAAATAAATACTGCAGGGGATGATGGGAAAAGTGCAGAGTCTCTGGAGATTGCTCACCTGTCTGAATCCAGGTCTAACGACGAGAGCTCCAGTCTCCCAGAGCAGGACAGGAACGGAGACTTGGAGAAAGACCGCTTGTTCAGTGGGCTGAGGGAGTCTTTAACAGATGCTATTCAGCACTACACTTCTATATCCCTGAATGGATCTGTCCCCCCACCCACACCAGAAAGTGCAGTAAAGAATTTGGAATTCACTTATAACAGGCAGGAAAGCAAGATGTCTTTAGAGGGGAAGGACTCCATTCCCGAGGATGAAGAGTGGGTGCCTTTTCATAAGGATCAGCCTTCCGTAGAGTAAGCAACTATTGTGGTGTCATGAATAGCACAATAATAATTTTCACATCCTAGTTAAAATTACTAGATCAAGTGTATGGTAACTCAGCTTATTTTGTATTATGTGACTCTGTTATATGTGAGCATCTTAAAATACAGTGCTATATTTTCACAGGTCTTACAAAGCAAGGAGTCCTCCTAGACATATTCAAAAGGGTTTTGAATGTCCACATGATGAATATTCCTCTCCTCTCTCTCGCTCTGCTCCTTCATCTCCTGCCATTGTCCCTACTCATGTGTATAGGACTGACATTATAGAGAGGAACTGGAACCCAAGAGATGAAAAATTCATTCCACAAACTGAGCCCCTTGAAGCACAAGAGGAAAGGAGCACTGTTCCGCTTTCTTGCTCTCCTACAATGGCCACATCTTGCCCTTCGCCTGAAAGAGTAGAATATGTAGTTCAGAGGTTGGTTAAGGCTTCAAGATCGCAATCTCTTCCACCAACCCCCTCAGAAGTTTCTAGGCATAGGATGATAAAGAGAAGTCCTCCTCCTAATATGAAGTATGGAAGCCCTTTGATTTGTGAGAAATCTCTCCACTATACAGAAAATTCCAATGGAACTACTGCACAACCTCTTGGCAGTCCCACCAAAAAAGATATGACTATTGCACCAAGTCTCAGTCCAAAAGTAAAAACTCATCAGCATAGAACCTCTTCAAATGAGGATGTGTTTGTTGCTGTTACTGGTTCTCCTTCCCAGGGTAGAATAACTGTTCGATCCAATACACCGATTGGGAGGGTGGACATCCTTCCTTCAGAAGATAGAGTTTCAAATTCTGCAACGATCAGACATAAAGACGAAAGAACAGGAGAGTATTTTGTTACCAGCTCTAGGACCAGAAATCACATGGTAAAGTCTGCGTCAAGGCCGCAAACGCCGTCCGATAGGTACGATGTTTTGCCATCTGACGACCCTTTCACATCTACAATTTCAAAGGGTCCGAACCGATACTCCAGGAGATCTCAACCTTTGGGAGCGGAAGATGAAAGGCTGGTGGATGGATGTGGCATTACTTTGAATCCTAGATCTCATGGGTATCCCAACAGCAGAATGCAGATAAGACCAAATGCTCCATCAGAGAGGGTCATAGTAGAAGAATACCCCGCAGAGCTGTCTCTAACTCCATCACTAAGAAGACATAGAAGCCCAGGACCAAGGGTGGGTGTGCTTATGAACGGACTTTGCCATTATGTTGTACTTTCTAATTTGAGAAGGTACTAGAGTGTGATGCATTAAGGTTTCCTAAAAATAAAGTCCAACATTAGAAATTAATCCAATATATGAAAGTTTCTCTTGTAATATTAGTAAACTTATGTCCTCTGAGTGGAGAGTAGGCATTAAGAAATATACTATATGTTTAACGTGTGTGTGTGTGTGTGTATATATATATATATATATATATATGTGTGTGTGTATATGTACACACAGCCCTATTGCGCATTTAACATAACTCATTGTGGATAGTGAATACAAAAACACATATATATGAGGATCGCTTCCTGTAGTAGTTCTGCAGAATGTACAATTAATGGGAATATTTTGAATTAAACTGTTTTCCTGTTTTGATAAGTTTTCCATCTCTTTCTGCCAACAGTATTCGGAGAGGTCATTCCTCCCTCCAACAGTATGTTCTGGCCGAGGTCTTGGCTGCACTCCGAGGCACCTGTCCAAAATGGTGAGTGGTCTGTTGTATGATCTAATGTAGTTTGTCAATAGACATATTACTGTATTGTCAAGTATTGAAGTGCTGATAGAAAACGCAACTTTATTTGACATTTGTAACTGGCTATTATTTTGCCTTGTCTGAATTTACCAGGGTGTGTTGACCAGACCATATGTTTTGAGATCCAGATGAGTTGTGGTCTGGTCAATCCACATTTCTTGGCAGTCTTTTACATTCTGTTTGTTTGTGTTTTGCTTTAGTTTCTTTGGTTTTTTTTTTTTTTAACTAAACTATTTGAATGTAACTTTATCCTCTTAACCCCCTTCCCCCTTCTCCCTTTGTGGACAGCTGTTGTACCAAGGACATTAGTCTGGTCTTGGCTATTATATATTTCTCTGTCCCAGGGTTAGATATAGTGTGGCTGTTCTGAGTCTTTGGGAAAACCTGATAACGCTAAATCTATTTTTAGCCTAATGAAAATTAAACTCTCTAATTAGGGCTGTGTGGATTTCATATGGGTTCCATTTCTTTTGAACTAAAATTACAAAAACAAATCTGTTCTATACAGAATGTTATCAAATTTTAAGTTTTATTTGTCTGATAACTGTGTACAAATGTATGAATAGAACTCTCCTGCATTTCATGAGTGAGCAATCCTATGATGGGAGTCTTTATGTTTGGCGGGGGGGGGCCGTACATCACCCTATGACTAGAATACCAGTGGGGATTCTGCTCCTGAACTTTTATAACTATTTCATGCTTCAGCTGCCCACCACGCTTCATAGTACTTGGGCTGCTGTTGCAGCTAATTGGGGGGCATCCTTCACCTCTATGTCCAGGTCAGGAATAGGGACTGAAAAAAAATCTATGTATTGTACATTCAGATTTGTTTCTTTGAAACTGCTCCAGTCTCTAGAGACCCTTATGTTGTTGTTGTTGTTGTTTTATCTTGAGTCTGCTAATATCTAGTCCACTTATTTTCACTGTCCTATACCTGTGCTTATATCACTTAGCAGGGCTCAGCTAGTTACTCACAGTTGCCGCCATTGCCTCCTATTTCCAATCGTCCACATTTACCTGCAGGAAAGAGGATGTCCCTGAGCGCCATGGTAAGAGCCACGCATTATATACATATTACATTTAGTTTGAAAGCACACACAAATGTTGTGTTTTTTATTATTTATGTATTTTTTATTTAGAATTCTATGTTTTTTAAATATCAAGATAACGTAAAAAATATTTTCCTTTAACAATATTTGGCCTAGTGTCTATAAAGATGATGATAAGCATGCTAGCACAATTTAACTTTCCACAAGATCGGCTCTGGTTGATTCTCATAATCCCCCTTTCTTCTGCCAAGCCAGATCTGTCCATTCTGATCATGTGATCATCTTTTCACAATACATATGCTTGCGGGTGGTCTGGTGACCAGGGGCATGGTATGACATCACATAGGACACGGCTCAGACATTGGAGAGCAGGCAAACGTGCTTCACAAACCCTAATGTTTGTTCATGGTATGCACCAGGGGATATAATAATCTACATTTGGCATATCTCTTATAGACCTATATGCCATTATCATTTTTGAGGTCAGAATTACTGTTATCCATATAAATATTTTTGTAAAACGAAATATAATTTTTTTATAAATTGAACTATAACTTTTGCAGTTTATTTAAATATTCTTAGCTTTAATTTGTCTACTTATCTTTTAATGTTCATGGTAGTATGATATAACCTCCCATGATCACTGCTGTCCAGAATGCAGTTTAGATAGTGACTTGGCAATATATCCTGGGTTTTTCAGCAGTGTCTATTATTTAAAAACAAAAAAATATATATGCTCAGTGCCCCATTTTAGCTTAAAAACTATGTATTATTCTATGCTTGTGTACAACATGTTTCAAGCGTCACCAACACTTGTAAGCAGTTTATGCTTTTAACACCACAAAAAACAATTCCGGCGCTAATGGGTATAATGGGGTGGTGGACCGAACCACTGCTCAATCTTATACAGGTACTATACGCTGAGAGAGATAGAGAGATATGGATGTGTGTGTGTGTGTGTGTATATGTATATATGTGTATATAATATATATATATATATATATAGTGTGTGTATAATATTTATTATATACAGCTATTAACAGCTTGACAATAGGTATAGAGTCGACCTAAAACCTACTTAATTCTCTTTTTTTACGTTTCGTAGCCATCGGGGTCGACTCCATATCGTGATAGGGCTCCTTATTCAGGACGCGGGGCAGAGACTAGTATTGATGTAAGTTTTATTCTGTATACCTGCACTGAAAAAACAGAAACACTTGACTTATGTTAGAAAGAGGTTTGTATTGTGACTAGAGGGCATCATGAATATCTCCCTTTTCTATTAAGATCTATCCTAAGTATTGGGAAAATCAAGAATACTACAAGCTAATTAATTGTGATCCATGCAGTAGCAGAAGTCTGACATTGTCCTTTTATATATATATAAAAAAAAAAAAGTGTATTATACGCAAATTGCATTCAACTTTGCATGAGCCCCTCTATGTCCATCAGTCAGCCTGTTGACAGAAGCTTTGGTGTGCATAGAAATAAGTGCTTCCACCATGTTAGAAGGCAACTCCAGCAATTTATCTTGGATGCCAATGCAACAAGCATTCTTCTTTCTTTTTCATCACTGGGAAAAAAAAATGACTATTTAGATTTTAAAGCCTTCCAAAGACTAAAACCAGAAATGTTCTATGTATAGTAAATCAATGCGGAGGCCCCAAAGTAAAACAGAAGGAATTAATACATGTGCATCGTTTTTTATACATTTGGGGGTAAATTTAACAAGCTGCGGGTTTGAAAATGTGGAGATGTTGCCTATAGCAACTGATCAGATTCTAGTTATTTAGTATATTCTACAAAATGACATCTAGAATCTGATTGGTTGCTATAGGCAACATCTCCACTTTTGCAAACCCGCAGTTTAGTAAATATACCTAGATGTTTTGTGGTTTTTTTTGGGTTTTTTTTGTTTTCTTTTATAAACCTCTGTATATGCACTTAAATATAAAAACACAACATAAAACACATCACAAGCACTCCGTAAAAAGTGATCTATAGAGATTATGATGATAAAAAATTGTACTAGAACTAGTCCTATAAAATTTATATTTCACAAAATGACTTTTCATCCTTAATTAACAGGTTCTTCTAACAAAGATGTGCGGTCAGGATAAACTTCTCATTGGCATTGAAGAGGAATCTGCTCATCTTCGATCTGAAAAGGTAATGTTCTGGAGCCAATAAAGGATTAAGGAAGTTATGCTGACATGTATGCAGCATTATATGCATGGGCAAAGTGAAGAGGAATACTTGTTAACACGCATGTTCTTAAACCATTGCAAAGTGAAAGATCTATTTAACCAGTGCAGGAGATTCCGTTCATAATCAGGGATAGTTTCTGAGTTTGCATATGGTCTTCCCTCTATGTATGAATTTTGCACAAACTGTAAGGAATACTTATCACCTTCATCTCATATACGAAGTACAAATCCTAATTGCGCACAAATTGCGCAGGTGTGCCTAGTTTTCTGCCATAGCATTTGGGTTTGCAGAAGACTCTGGCAGTGGAGCAGATGTTTGCGTTGGCCGATGGGTGATGTGAGGGCATTGGTTAGCAAATGCGAAGGGGGCACATAGAAACGTCTAATTTTGTGAAGTAGTGTCAAAATGGAGCATGAATATGTGGTGGAGTTGGTGCATGTTTGGTTTACAAGTTTGTCCACCTCCTCACACCTAGAGAGCATGACGAGTGCACTGGACAGGTCATCCAGATACACTGGTGCAAAACCAATGCATTTTGGGGTGTGCATCTAGTGTGCCTCATAAATGAGGTCCTTATTGTCTAACAGTCATATACAAATGTGCTTGACACTATGTTCTTTACTCAATGTATCCATTCATATTATTGCCAATATTTCTATTTTTTGCTTTTAGGAGAAACTGGAAGATGCTCTTCAGTTAACACATCAACACCTTGAGGAGTTCCAGGGCCAGGAGCAAGTGATTGAGAACATCTGGTACCAGCAGAGGCTGCTGCAGGATGACCTGGTCTATGTGCGGGCCAGGCTGTGTGACCTCTCTCTGGTGAGTTCATGCAAGTGCTTCCCTAACACTATAGTTTAGACACTCATAGGAATGTTAGGAACCCACTGAATTTGCATAGAAACAAAAATAAAGAAAAAAATAGACAGGCCTAATCTATTTATGGGGTATTGGCACACGCTAAGGGTCATTTACGGTCATTCAAAAGTGCAAATCCGTAGCACAGATTCTGCTTTGTGACCTTGTACCCCTACAAATATGCCTGATATTATGGCATTGGCAAGTGTGCAAATGTTTGCATTTGCCAATGGGAGAAGTTGGGTGTACTGGGCGAGCATTGTTCAGGGCGGATTAGGTGCACAAATGTGTCTAGTTTACACCAAATGTGGCAAAATATAAAGACAGAAATGCACTTTATTTTGTAAGATATTAACTTAATTGAGCTGGTATGGGGGCTGACGAAAGCACATTTAGGAAGGATACACCGGGTTAAGGGTGGGCGCACAGCATTTTTCTTCTCTCAAAAGAACCTGATTTTATTTTTTTCTCACCTGCCCAGAGGTGGTGTAAACAGCATCTTCTGGTTTCACTTTGGTAGGAAAAAAAATCTAATTTCCATTTTATGGGCTGAACCAATAATCAACTTTTGAATTTGTTAGGATGTAATATTCACATTGAAGTATGACAATGTCTCGTGCATCATTGATGTCACTAGTTTCTTTCTACTTGATTGATGAGCTGCAGTACAATTGATCCCACAATCCACCCCACACAATAGAAGGTGACAGATATTCTATAAAACACTGTAACACGAAGGATAAACTGGCCATCCCTGAACTTAAACGCAGGTCAGGAACTCTGATTGTATCAGCATGTAAGCTCTTGCTCCACCACTTAAAATATATCCCCGTCTTGTATTTCCCTGAAACCCAAATGATGATGATTATAATTAGGGATGAGCGCACTCGGATTTATGAAATCCGAGCCCACCCGAACGTTGCGGATCCGAGTCGGATCCGAGACAGATCCGGGTATTGGCGCCAAATTCAAATGTGAAACTGAGGCTCTGACTCATAATCCCGTTGTCGGATCTCGCGATACTCGGATCCTATAAATTCCCCACTAGTCACCGCCATCTTCACTCGGGCATTGATCAGGGTAGAGGGAGGGTGTGTTAGGTGGTCCTCTGTCCTGGTAGATCTCGTGCTGTGCTGTTTAGTTCTGTGCTGTGCTGTTTAGTTCTGTGCTGTTTAGTTCTGTGCTGTGCTGTTCTGTGCTGTGCTGTGTTCTGCAGTATCAGTCCAGTGGTGCTGTGTGCTGTGCTCTGTCCTTCTGAGGTCAGTGGTGCTGCTGGGTCCTGTGCTGTGTCCTGTTCAGTCCAGTGGTGCTGTGTCCTGTGCTCTGTGCTTCTAAGGGCATAGTTATTTCCCCACTATTCCCAAGTTTTTTAAAAATAAGAAAAAAGTAAAAAAAAATAAAAAATGTAAAAAAAAAAAAAAATATAATAATTATAACCAAATTTGCAAAACCAATCCAGCAGTATAAGTCCATTGGTACTGCAATATTACCAAGTTCACACATTCTGCAGTATCTTGTGCTACATATAATGGAGACCAAAAATTTGGAGGATAAAGTAGGGAAAGATCAAGACCCACTTCCTCCTAATGCTGAAGCTGCTGCCACTAGTCATGACATAGACGATGAAATGCCATCAACGTCATCTTCCAAGCCCGATGCCCAATCTCGTAGTACCGGGCATGTAAAATCCAAAAAGCCCAAGTTAAGAAAAAGTAGCAAAAAGAGAAACTTAAAATCATCTGAGGAGAAACGTAAAGTTGCCAATATGCCATTTACGACACGGAGTGGCAAGGAACGGCTTAGGCCCTGGCCCGTGTTCATGACTAGTGGTTCAGCTTCACCCACGGATCTTAGCCCTCCTCCTCCTCCCCCCCCCTACAAAAAATTGAAGAGAGTTATGCTGTCAGCAACAAAACAGCAAACAACTCTGCCTTCTAAAGAGAAATTATCACAAATCCCCAAGGCGAGTCCAAGGGTGTTGGTGGTTGTCAAGCCTGACCTTCCCATCACTGTACGGGAAGAGGTGGCTCGGGAGGAGGCTATTGATGATGTAGCTGGCGCTGTGGAGGAACTTGATGATGAGGATGGTGATGTGGTTATTGTAAATGAGGCACCAGGGGGGGAAACAGCTGATGTCCATGGGATGAAAAAGCCCATCGTCATGCCTGGTCAGAAGACCAAAAAATGCACCTCTTCGGTCTGGAGTTATTTTTATCCAAATCCAGACAACCAATGTATGGCAATATGTAGCTTATGTAAAGCTCAAATAAGCAGGGGTAAGGATCTTGCCCACCTAGGAACATCCTCCCTTATACGTCACCTGAATAACCTTCATAGTTCAGTGGTTAGTTCAGGAACTGGGGCTAGGACCCTCATCGGTACAGGGACACCTAAATCCCGTGGTCCAGTTGGATACACACCAGCAACACCCTCCTCGTCAACTTCCTCCACAATCTCCATCAGATTCAGTCCTGCAGCCCAAGTCAGCAGCCAGACTGAGTCCTCCTCAATACGGGATTCATCCGAGGAATCCTGCAGCGGTACGCCTACTACTGCCACTGCTGCTGTTGCTGCTGTTAGTCGGTCATCTTCCCAGAGGGGAAGTCGTAAGACCGCTAAGTCTTTCACCAAACAATTGACCGTCCAACAGTCGTTTGCCATGACCACCAAATACGATAGTAGTCACCCTATTGCAAAGCGTATAACTGCGGCTGTAACTGCAATGTTGGTGTTAGACGTGCGCCCGGTGTCCGCCATCAGTGGAGTGGGATTTAGAGGGTTGATGGAGGTATTGTGTCCCCGGTACCAAATCCCCTCGAGATTCCACTTCACTAGGCAGGCGATACCAAAAATGTACAGAGAAGTACGATCAAGTGTCCTCAGTGCTCTTAAAAATGCGGTTGTACCCACTGTCCACTTAACCACGGACATGTGGACAAGTGGTTCTGGGCAAACGAAGGACTATATGACTGTGACAGCCCACTGGGTAGATGCATCCCCTTCCGCAGCAACAGCAACAGCTGCATCAGTAGCAGCATCTACAAAATGGCTGCTCATGCAAAGGCAGGCAACATTGTGCATTACAGGCTTTAATAAGAGGCACAACGCTGACAACATATTAGAGAAAATGAGGGAAATTATCTCCCAGTGGCTTACCCCACTTAGACTCTCATGGGGATTTGTGGTGTCAGACAATGCCAGTAACATTGTGCGGGCATTAAATATGGGCAATTTCCAGCACGTCCCATGTTTTGCCCACACCATTAATTTGGTGGTGCAGCATTACCTCAAGAGTGACAGGGGTGTGCAGGAGATGCTTGCGGTGGCCCGCAAAATTGCTGGACACTTTCGGCATTCAGCCAGTGCCTACCGCAGACTAGAGGCACATCAAAAAAGCTTGAACCTGCCCTGCCATCACCTCAAACAAGAGGTTGTGACGCGCTGGAACTCCACCCTCTATATGCTGCAGAGGATGGAGGAGCAGCAAAAGGCCATTCAGGCCTACACAGCCACCTACGACATAGGCAAAGGAGTGGGGATGCGCCTCAGTCAAGCGCAGTGGAGACTGATTTCCGTGTTGTGCAAGGTTCTGCAGCCATTTGAACTTGCCACACGAGAAGTTAGTTCCGACACTGCCAGCTTGAGTCAGGTCATTCCCCTGATCAGGCTGTTGCAGAAGCAGCTGGAGAAAGTGAGGGAGGAGCTGGTAAGCCATTGCGATTACAGCAAGCATGTAGCTCTTGTGGATGTAGCCCTTCGTACGCTTTGCCAGGATCCGAGGGTGGTCACTCTTTTAAAGTCAGAGGAATACATTCTGGCCACCGTGCTCGATCCTCGGTTTAAAGCGTATGTTGTGTCTCTGTTTCCGGCGGACACAAGTCTACAGCGGTGCAAAGACCTGCTGGTCAGGAGATTGTCCTCTGAAGAGGACCGTGACATGCCAACAGCTCCACCCTCATTTTCTTCCACATCTATGGCTGCGAGGAAAAAGCTCAGTTTTCCCAAAAGAGGCACTGGCGGGGATGCTGATAACATCTGGTCCGGACTGAAGGACCTGCCAACCATTGCAGACATGTCTACTCTCGCTGCATTGGATGCTGTCACAATAGAAAAAATTGTGGATGATTACTTTGCTGACACCATCCAAGTAGACATGTCAGACAGTCCATATTGTTACTGGCAGGAAAAAAAGGCAGTTTGGAAGCCCCTGTACAAACTGGCTCTATTTTACCTGAGTTGTCCCCCCTCCAGTGTGTACTCGGAAAGAGTTTTTAGTGCAGCGGGGAACCTGGTCAGTGAGCGGCGAAGGAGGTTGCTTCCTCACAACGTTGAAAAAATGATGTTTATAAAAATGAATAATCAATTCCTCAATGAAGTACAGCACTGCCCTCCAGATACTACAGAGGGACCTGTGGTTGTGGAGTCCAGCGGGGACGAATTGATAATGTGTGATGAGGAGGAAGTACACACTGTAGGGGGAGAGGAATCAGAGGTTGAGGATGAGGACGACATCTTGCCTCAGTAGAGCCTGTTTAGTCTGTACAGGGAGAGATGAATAGCTTTTTTGGTGTGGGGGCCCAAACAAACCAATCATTTCAGCCAAAGTTGTTTGGTAGGCCCTGTCGCTGAAATGATTGGTTTGTTAAAGTGTGCATGTCCTATTTCAACAACATACCTCTCAACTGCAGCTCATCCCTCCTCTGCGGGGATAATGTCTCCTGTGCTCTGACACGTCACTCTGTGTACTCTCAGCCTCAGGATCTGACACTACAACTACCATGCCTCTTGTAGCAGCCCTCACTCCAGGGCCTCTTCCATGTGCAGTGTCCCCCTCTCTCTTGGGTTCACTATAGTGGCATGGAGTTCTCCCCCTCATCCAGGGCACACATTCCTTGCCCTGGCTCAGTCACCACGCTCAGACTTCCAGGCAATGCTGGGGGAGCCTGGGAGCTTCCACCCCAGGTCCCCAGCTACAACTCTCCTCTCCTGTGTCTTCTCTCTCTTTCTGACACTTTAAAGATCGTGCCTTTAAATGAAAAAGTCAGTCTTCATTGCACGACTATGTGCAACAGGGACATTTTTTTGGGTTTACAAAGTCAAACAATAACACTTCGACCCTGTCTGTCTGGGGTCTCTCAATGACGAATTGTCTGTAGTATGTTTGGAGGAGGTATTGTGGCCCCGGTATCAAATTGGGTACCGGGGCCACCCCACTATGCAGTCCAGATACTTGTTTGGTGGAATTCAGACACGTGGAGGGTTTTTTAATTATATTGTGGCCTCGGTACCAAATTGTGTACCGGGGCCACCACACTACGCAGTCAAGATAGATAGATGCGTATTGCGTATCATAGATAAAGTACATTCAGTGGTGTGGGGCAAATTGAAAAATATTCAAAATGCACTGACATTATCAAAAACAAGAGGTTGTCACACGCTAAAACTCCAACATGTATATGATGGAGAGGATGGAGGAGCAGCCGTATGTGTAGTGTAATGCAGATCTGTTGAAGGTTTTTTATATATTTTATTGTGGTGCCCAGTGCCCACTCCTCTACGCAGTCCAGGTACAATTATTGGTGCGAATCATAAAAGTTCAGGGTTTTTAATATATTGTGGTGACCCACTCCTCTACGCAGTCCAGGTACAATTATTGGTGCGAATCATAAAAGTTCAGGGTTTTTAATATATTGTGGTGACCCACTCCTCTACGCAGTCCAGGTACAATTATTGGTGTGAATCATAAAAGTTCAGGGTTTTTAATATATTGTGGTGACCCACTCCTCTACGCAGTCCAGGTACAATTATTGGTGCGAATCATAAAAGTTCAGGGTTTTTAAGATATTGTGGTGACCCACTCCTCTACGCAGTCCAGGTACAATTATTGGTGCGAATCATAAAAGTTCAGGGTTTTTAAGATATTGTGGTGACCCACTCCTCTACGCAGTCCAGGTACAATTATTGGTGCGAATCATAAAAGTTCAGGGTTTTTAAGATATTGTGGTGACCCACTCCTCTACGCAGTCCAGGTACAATTATTGGTGCGAATCATAAAAGTTCAGGGTTTTTAAGATATTGTGGTGACCCACTCCTCTACGCAGTCCAGGTACAATTATTGGTGCGAATCATAAAAGTTCAGGGTTTTTAATATATATTGTGGTGACCCACTCCTCTACGCAGTCCAGAAAGATACCTTGTTGCAACGTTTGGACTAATAACTATATTGTGAGGTGTTCAGAATACACTGTAAATTAGTGGAAATGCTTGTTATTGAATGTTATTGAGGTTAATAATAGCCTAGGAGTGAAAATAAGCCCAAAAACTTGATTTTTAAACTTTTTATGTTTTTTTCAAAAAAAATCCGAATCCAATACCTTAAATCCGAACCGAGACCTTTCGTCAAGTGTTTTGCGAGACAAATCCAAACCTCAAAAATAACGAAAATCCGGATCCAAAACACAAAACACGAGACCTCAAAAGTCGCCGGTGCACATCCCTAATTATAATATATGTTTTTACTTACTCAGGAGAGAGACAGAGCATGGGATGAATACAGAGTTCTTGAAAATGAACTGCATACAGTGAGAGAGACTTTGGAGCGCGTCAGTCAAATTGGACATCCACAGGTATTGCATAGACACTATACACATATGGCAGCGGGCATGGGACATTAACTGTGGCACCACACAATGGCGGTTGCATTCTGCCACAATCGCTTAGAACCCCTGGCCCCCTGCTGTTAATAACAGTGGCAGGACCACAAAGCATAAAGGGTAGGTGCTGGTACCTCGATTGTTACACACAGTGTTCAAAGTGAATGACGTATGTTAAACTCAATTGTGGAAACCACATTGATGTCAGAATATAACTTTTCAGGAATGTCCTTTCAGGGGAGAACGGCCCTGTTAAATGCATAACAGGGTCTGTCAAGCAAAACATTTTTATTAGAACCACACAAAATGGATCTAATAATAATTGCTGTATTAGCTACTATTCCATCTACTTTGCATCTATCATTACTGTGAATATGTGAGACCTTAGTTTTCTTGCTTAGGCTTTATGATAAGAAAAAGTTTTCGGCAACTCCAATGCACCAAAACAAAAAAAACTAATTGTGTCCATTAAAATGCAAATTGCCGCCGGTCATGACAGTATCAACGCGTATCTCAAGAAATACTTTCCCTTATAGTCATATAATTTGCAAATTAATTAAAATGTATACTGCGGTTGTTTTGCTATATTTTAATGCGTTTTGTTACAGGACCAGACAGCTGCTCAGAGAGACCTTTGGATGATCAATGACATCATTTCTGGTCTCCGATTTAACAAAACCAACTATCACGTCATCCCAGATTCTACAAGACATCCTGGTACTTGAATTTTTTTTGGTTTTTTTTGTGTGGTTGTTTCCATATTCAAATCCAATCTAGGTACAAATTTTGTTTAGCACAAATTTATTTTGTGCATGTTTGTGTTCCAGTCTCAATTTTATGTTTGTGTCACATTTCCACAGTGTTTAATCTCTAGCAGTAGTATTGATGTGTGTGGTGTTTTATTGTGGAAGCTATTGTTCAAATGTTGGAAGGCTAGAATAATCTGTTTTCTTAGTTTTTGTAAGATTAAAACATTTATTTCCTAATCTTTAAAGTTACATTTACATTATAGAAGTGCTTAGAAAATGTATAATTTTATATTTATGTTGTCTACTTCTACTTAATGCTAGCTCTTGATTATATGTTGCCTAAATGATTAGTGCTCCTTCATAAAAAAATTGTATTGATCTTTATTTTTTTAGATATTTGAAGCTATATTAATAGCCTGTGAAACAAAGCCATTTGTACAATCGAAGAATAGAAATTCACAAACTAATATGAAATGTTTGTGGATAGGGAAAGGGAGGGTGGGGGTACATGGGAAGCAGCAGCAGCAATTAAACATAGTTTAGTCGGGAGCCATCTGGTTTCAGTATTGAAGATAAATAAACCTTCAAGTAAAACTGAGTTATGGACTTGCACACCTTTTTGGTCATCTGAAGGTAAAGAGCACGTACCTTACAGGGTCACTCTACGAATCCACGCCAGAGTCTTAAGATGGCTCCAGGTCATGAACATCATCATCATCACCATTTAATTATATAGCGCCACTGATTCCGCAGCGCTGTACAGAGAACTCATTCACATCAGTCCCTGCCCCATTGGAGCTTACAGTCTAAATTCCCTAACATACACACACAGACAGACACAGACAGAGAGAGTGAGACTAGGGTCAATTTTGATAGCAGCCAATTAATCTACTAGTATGTTTTTGGAGTGTGGGAGGAAACCGGAGCACCTGGAGGAAACCCACGCAAACACGGGGAGAACATACAAACTCCACACAGATAAGGCCATGGTCAGGAATTGAACTCATGACCCCAGTGCTGTGAGGCAGAAGTGCTAACCTCTTAGCCACCTTGCTGCACATGTTCACCATCATCATCATCATCAGCTATCTAAATAGCGCCACTAATTCCGCAGCACCGTACAGAGAACTCGCTCACCTCAGTCCCTAACACACACACACACGGTGACTAGGGTCAATTTGATAGCAGAGAATTAACCTACTAGTATGTTTTTGGAGTCTGGGAGGAAACCCACGCAAACACTGGGAGAACATACATACCACACAGATAAGGCCATGGTCAGGAATTGAACTCATGACCCCAGTGCTGTGAGGCAGAAGTGCTAACCACTACGTCACCGTGCTGCCCACATGGCATATTTAATAGCTATTCAGGCTTTCTATTTATTTGCATCTCTGGAGTACATTTCTAATGTAATGTTAAGTCTACATAAAGATCACTAAAATCGTTTTGCTATGATTACACAATGTACAGCAGCCAATGATGGGCAACCTAATACACTTCAGGGGGGCCGCATGAGCAGTCCACTAACCTTTAATAGGGCCGCACATTACCCTTTATCTCCGTAATAAGTTAAAACAATTCATTTAATCAAAGAAAGAGACACTTATCTGTAATAACATCAGCAGGCATTCTAAACAAGTGTTACAAACTATAATAAACAAATCTGACAAAGCATGAAGGAGCTGGGGGCCCCGCAGGTAAAGGCTCAGAGGGCCGAATGTGGCCCTAGGGCCGTCTGTTGGCCATCACTGATGTACTGCATTGTCAGTTTTGCTACATTTAAGTTTTAGATTTATTTAGACTTTTTGTGAATGTAGTTGCTGTTTCTTATTACTAAATATTTTATTGTTTGTTTTTTAATAAATGTAATTCAGCAATGATGAATCCACCTTCCCCAGCCAGTGAGACACCGCCAACCTACCAGAGAAATTTTCTTTACCACCATTCTGGGCTCCATCCTCTTAATCCAAGAGAACCTCACAGTGTAAGTTAACCTACATGTCCTGCAGGATTCTATTTATATTGCAATCAGTAGAAGTGGGGCGAGTTACTCAAGCTTGAAACAAACTCTTCTATGGCAATATATATTATCTTTTGATTTTTTATTTTTTTTTGTGTGTTTTAAGAGCCTACAAACGAACGTGGTCAGCATTTTGAGGACGCAAATAGGCAATAGTCCATCTTCCAGTATCTGTGATGAGGGTTGTTCTAAAGGGAGTCAGATCGCAACCAATCAACACATAAAATAAATAGTTACCCCAAGTTAAAAACATAAATAATAATAATATGGTGGAAAAACCAATACTTCTAGACCTGTTCAAACTGTCCGTTTTTGCATTTTCCAGTTCACCAATTTGTTGCTACTTGCTGGAATACTTAGACATTTTAATGAATATATTTATTGTTTAAAGGACACTGAAGCAATTCCTCCCAGGCCACCTCTCCCTAAAGATAATCAGACATGCAGTGATGGATTAGAAGGTCAGAACAGAGGGACCATCAGTGACCAAGTGAGTACAATTTTATTTCAAATGCACTATAATCTGCAAAACAGAACGTTTCAAGAGAAGCGTCAAATTTCATATGTAAAATTAAATCTAATTTCCAAGTATCTAGACCATTTTCGCCATCATTTTGTCATTATGACTTAATTAGAATTGATGTATGGGGTACGGTTCTTGGTGAGAAACTGTGTAATTGCCCGTGCGTATAGTGCCAGCACTAACTCTGCGATTCACGGGTCACACAATTGCATCATATGACCCACTAAAATCTGTCATCCTGTTTCATTACAAACATAAAGGGGCTTCTTACCCTCTGCTTAGGCAGCTGAGCTTTGAAAAGTTCCCAGGAGAAATTTAAAAGGGAATTGGGAGATACAACTATTATCCTATGATTGGATAGGTGCTGGGGGGTATTCCGCACGTGCCAGCATTGATAACATCCCATATCGCTTTCAACATTAAACAGGGTTCTTTTTGAAGCCTAATGCTAATCCGAGACGGTTACTGTGTACTGAAGTTCATTTTCACTCAAGAATTCATTATTGCTGTTTTGTCCTTCTTCTTTTTTTTTTTTTTGGGGGGCAAACCTAAACATCAGAATGAGCAGCCTGAGAGTAAATCAGCACTTCAATCATCAGCTGCACCAACTGGTGAGTTACGTTTTTTATTCTTTCCATTTTAATGCTGTTGCTAAAAGCGCTCTTTCTTTCAAAGGAAAAATTATTAAATGGCCTTGTCTGCTTTTCCCTGCCACAAATATTTTGAGTGTTTTATATTATTTTATAAAGTACCCTTCTTGCCAGTAGTACAAAGCGACATTTTATTATTATTTATATCCTCCAATAACTAAAAAGTTAATTTGCAAACACTTTGTATTTATTTTTTTGTTCCCTTTTAAGGTAGAAGATATATTAAATGACCTCTTCCTTTTTTTGCACGAGGGGTTAACTGTTTTGTTACAACAGTGTAAAAATACCTAATGGCAGTTTTGTTCACCAAGTCGTGTTATAAATTGCAATTTGACATCCCATTCCCCTGTAAATGGCTTGGCCTATTATCCAAGACCCAAACACTAATCGGGGTGGGCTTGATTGAAAATTAGAGGGTTGTCCAAAAGTGGATAAGACTTTTTTTAAATTGCTTACTGTAGAATTGCTTGTTGTGTATTATAAACGGGGGTCTTGGAAACATGAACCATATGCAGGTGTATTGCAGAATGTGTTGTTTTTTTGTTGCTTTTAGCCGAAGCTGATTTGGAGTATTTTGTAACAATGTATAATCCTAGCTCTAATATATCTTACTGTAGATGTGACAACAACCATTAAAAATGTAGCAGATGCTCGGCAAGCTCAGTCTTCCTGTCCAGTATCCATACCCTCCGCTCACAAAATGACCCTAGAGGCAAAGGTACAGTATGCATATCATTTTATTCTTTATGTATCAGATCATAGAAGTATATTATGGACAATCCTGGATACTAACAAATACAGTAATGAAATTACAGCTGTGTTGGTACTTTACAAATGGAGTCGCGGATCAGTGTTAGATTTGGGTACGGCAGCTATCATGTCAAAGTGTACTTGTTACATAGACAAAATTGAGGTAGCCAATATTCATGGGACACGACTGAGATATTATTTTGGTGTT
Organism: Mixophyes fleayi; assembly: GCF_038048845.1. Lineage (NCBI taxonomy): Eukaryota > Metazoa > Chordata > Amphibia > Anura > Limnodynastidae > Mixophyes > Mixophyes fleayi. Next base: position 30,472,731 of record NC_134412.1, on the reverse strand, counting down.
CTCTCAAGCTGTTTAGAAACTGCGTAATCGCAAACATGTGAGTATTTGGTTCCATTGGAACTCCCCCTGGCAAACACAATGTTTGGACAGCTGGTGGTTGTAAAGGAAAGAAGAGGGCAGGAGACAGATTTTATATAGAGTGTATCAATTGTATGAGACAAGTGTGCTCGAATAATCAAGGATGCAAAGTATTAGCTGTGTGCAAGTCATTGAATTAGAAGAGCTCTGGTAAGCACTTCTGCCTCACAGCACTGGGGACATGAGTTCAATTCCTGACCATGGCCTTATCTGTGTGGAGTTTATATGTTCTCCCCGTGTTTCTGTGGGTTTCCTCCGGGTGCTCCGGTTTCCTCCCACACTCCCAAAAAAATACTGGTAGGTTAATTGGCTGCCATATAAATTGACCCTAGTCTGTGTGTGTGTGTGTGTGTGTGTGTGTGTGTGTGTGTGTGTGTGTGTGTGTGTGTGTGTGTGTGTGTATATGTATGTGTATTAGGGAATTTAGACTGTAAACTCCAATGTGGCAGGGACTGATGTGAGTGAGTTCTCTGTACAGCGCTACAGAATTAGTGGCGCTATATAAATAACTGATGATGATGAGATATGGATGGTAGCCTTCCTCACTGACCGTATGCATCCGGGGTTGTGTGTGTGTCACATACGGCATGCCAGCTCCATGTATAGGCTGTGCATTGTGGAGAACTTCCTGCACATCGCTGTTGAGCAGATCCTTGACTGTCTCAATGTCCCTTGTACCATTTCAGCGTGGGGAAAAGATGTAGAAATCGATACATTTAGCTTTTAAACAATTGTTTATACTAAAGAAATAAAACTACTAACACTAATTGTCAGGACCTACAATAATTTATACCAACCCTGTTTATTTTCCTCTTTGTAGGCTTCACCCCCTAACGCCCCAGAAGTGGGCACCGTTCGGAAACAACGGATGAGTGCGGAGGAGCAGCTGGAAAGAATGAGGAGGCACCAGGAGGCTCAGATCCATGAAAAGCCCAAACCTGGTGTCACCGCACAACGGCAAAATTCTCAAAGGTCTACAACAGGTCCCATAGGTGGCAGGGTGAGTGTGTCGTAACTGTAAGTGATAAATACTCCTGATATGTAGAATATGGTTTATAATTAGTCTGTAACTGACTGACCTGATGGCTTTGGGCATTTTAATAAATTCTTCTTGTATGGAAAGAGCGGAAGAATATGGCAGAAGAGCATTCAATGAAACTATGTAAATGAACATGTATTAAAGAATCATTATGTAGATCAGGGGGATGATATTTACAATGGGTCTACATGGCTCTCTTGTCAATAATATTTTACTATTATTACTTTGCTCAATTACCAATTTTCTGTTACAATGTTATAATAATACTTTACAGTTGTCTACAAATCGTATTATTATTTAAAAACTCAACAGTGGGCTGCAAAGCTGTTTCAGAGACCAGGGGGTAAATGTATCAAGCTGAGCGTTTTCCGGCGGGTTTGAAAAGTAGAGATATTGCCTATAGCAACCAATCAGATTCTAGCTATCACTTTGTAGAATGTACTAAATAAATGATAGCTAGAATCTGATTGGTTTTTCAAACCCGCCGGAAAACTCTCCGCTTGATACATTTACCCCATGGTGGAAAAAGAAACCTCCGCTTTTTATATTGGTGGTGATTGTAGGATATACGGATCCATATTATTTTATTGGTTCATCTTTCTGCACACACCATAGATTGTTTAAGAATAATAGAAGAGCTTTGTTGTTTGTAAAATATCTAATTGCTATTGTTCTGGAAAACTTTGTGGTCTTGTTAGGAAGTATGTTTGAAAATATTGCCCTCCTTGAATCTTTGTTTGCAGCATCAAAACGGATAACATTATTGATAGTGTTTATAGCGGTGTTTGAAGGGGTTGGTACACGTTGCCGATGCTGATAAATCCGACGCTGAGGACACCTACAAAAGAAAACCGTTTTGAGAAGAAAACGTCAAGAATATAAACAGACTTACCCGATCAGTGACTGTCCACATATACGATCCTAGCAGAACACTGACAGGAGGTGCTTCCGAATGCACAGGTGTCCGGCAGTAGTGTCTGACGTCAGTGCGCCCTCAATGAAATTGTATTTAAAGTGGCAATGTCGGAACCACGCAGGTTAACTGTTAAGAGAGGGGTCCCGACATTGCCGCTTTAAATACAAATTCATTGAGGGCGCACTGACGTCAAACACTACTGCCAGACACCTGTGCATTTCTTTTGTAGGTGTCCTCGGCGTCGGATTTATCAGCATCGGCGAAGAGACTACCACCAGTTTGAAGTCTGAGTTCAATACTTAGTTCTTTGAAATATCGTATTTATTTTAAACTGTAATCTGTTAGGAATTATGGTATGGATTGGTGCTAATTTGTGGTTCCCCCTCTGTATTCAGCTGAGATCCTCATCCTCTGATTCTTTCCCAACTGGAACAAGTTCTCAACAAGTCGAGAAAGCGTCTTCGGAACAGAGAAAGCCGGCACTGGTGAGGGTCACAGCCTCCTTCTACCCCAGCACAACCTCCGCTGCGCAGCAAGGAAGCAATAATGTAAGAAAGACCTCCCCTGACAGAATGCAGGAGGACCCCACGTACAGTGTCGTGATGGATCCTAAGACAGAATGTGTCACCTCCACCACAAGTTATGAGATCTCCCCAGTGTTAAAAGTGACTCCTCCATTAAGAACTAGCAGTAAAATTGTCACTGCAGCCTGCATGCAACTGAAAAAGGATATGCAAGATGGCAGCCATGATAAACAGGGGGTAAGCGTTAGCTTTGTGTACATGGCAACTCAATATTTCTAAATGTATTGGAGGGTTGGAAAGAAGGTGCATATTGGAGTGCGGGAAATGAAGCTGGAGAAGGGTGTAGGTGTGACCAAATGGATTGGCTAGGACAGCCCAAGTGTCAATGTGACATTGCTCTTTGATCACATAAGAGGTGGTCATATTAGAATGTATTGTATAGAATGTACGCTGACATTCAGTTCATTAGTTGCTACTGCAAATAAAAGCTCCCCTGTTTCTATATGGAACAGCTAAGGTTTCAATGCATGAAATCAGAATGATTTAACGGTCTGAAATCATCTTTGAAGCCGTATGATGTTGTTGGATGAAATTTTGTGCTTTCTCTGCATTGGTGCTTTCATCCCTGTAGGTGTGGCGAGAACATGCCACCACCCAGAGAGAGATGAAAGGTGAGGGGATACAGGAGGCTGGCACAGGGCTGTATTTTGTTTGCAGGGCTATGGTTGTATATGGTGGGCATGAGACACTTTAATGGTTATGGGAATGTTGGTAGGTTTAGGGTTATTAATCTGGGTTAATCTGAGAAATTGTTGGGCAAAGTGCTTTATAGGTATTATGGAGCTGTGGTGGGCATGTGGCTGTATGTAAAGAGCATCAGACTGTACAGAGGCTGTAATAATGTGCATAGGTGTTGTGGGTGTGAGGATGTTATGCACAGGATGATCTACTGGGATTCAATGTGGTGGGCATTGAGATGTTCAGATGAACACGAAACTGTATGTGGTGGGCATGGGTCTGCTATACACAGTATTTATTTACTTTTTAATAGTCCACAAACAAATAGTCTACACTCTTATTATCTGTTGTGCTGTGCGCTGCACACTAGGGGCCTGATCAGTCAAGGAGCACTTTTTTTTTATTTTATTTATTTATTTATTTTTTTACTTGAACGGAAATTGCAAGTAAGTCCGTATTAAAGTACAAGCTGATCTGAAGAAATGTTTCTAGTTGAATACCGGTAAAAGTACGCTCTGCCTATATGGCACTTAACGTATGCAGATAGACACAACACACTGAAGGTTCTGCACAATGCATATGTATATACAAAGTCCCATCAGTACGCAAAGATTAAAAAATATATATTTTTTAAAATGACATACATTTACACCTATTAATAATATAATTATTAATAAAAATACATTGAAAAACATGGGGGTATTTTTGTTTTGTTTTCTAAACATATAAAATAAAATTTATCAGGGTATTAATGTCTACTGTATATAAAATTTTCTGGAATGCATAAGTGATTGTGCCGACTGAAGGGAATGACATACACCTGCCCTGTAGCTGGTGCAAATGGTACTGCTAAAAAACATGTACCTGAGAGATGTCCATAGCTTGAATCGGACAAATGGCACTCCCTTACTGTATGTTGTCTACGTGCATACGCCACTTCCCTCCATGTTCCGCCCTTAAAATCATAGGCAGTTGGAAGTGTAACTTACATTCAAAGAGGAATTGCATGGACTTGCGTATAGTCAGCTTCTGAGCATGTGCAGAGTAATTTTATGCGACATACAAAACGTAACGGAAGTTACGTTCCTTAATGAATCAGGCCCTAGGTGTATCCACATAATTCACTTTTTCACATTTCTGCCGTTCTCGTGCCTTATACTCTTTGGCTCTTCACTACATTAGTCCCAAAATGTGATCCTCCATACCGAAGAAGCTAGACAGCACTGACCTCTATGGAGAAAGATGATAGATGTGTATTTTCCCACTTTGGGGCAAGTTTAGGGGGTATATTTACTAAACTGTGGGTTTGAAAAACTGGAGATGTTGCCTATAACAACCAATCAGATTCTAGCTGTCATTTTGTAGAATGCAATAGATAAATGATAACTAGAATCTGATTGGTTGCTATAGGCAACACCTCCACTTTTTCAAACCCGCAGTTTAGTAAATCTAGCCCTAAGTGTTGTGTTGGCACGTTTCTTAGTATTCAATATTTCTTCTAATTTCAGCCACGATCAGGTCAAGAAAACTCTGAGAAAAATTCCACCCTTCAACCTGACCAACTGGAATTGAAACAGAAAACTGTGGAGAGAATCAAAACCACTGTGTCTAGGACCAGGTAACTTGTTATCTACCAGCGGGCAAAGCCAGAAAGTGTTTTAGTCACACTAGACAGTTTATTGTATCAGGACAAATGTAAGAAATACGCTTAGTGCAATGTATCCAATTTAAAGACTTAAATAAACAAGTTCTACTCTCTTTATATCGCCACCCTGGCTTATCCCAATGCATTTTCTTGTATTAAAATATATTTAGTTGTAGGTCACACATTCTATTACACTACCATCTCTGTAATACCATGATTGGCCTGTGTTGTAAGCTGGCATTATAAAGAGGGAGGACTGTAGTTGTAGATCAGGAGTGAAGGATAAAACCTGGCTGAATGGATTCATGGCTTTCTGGAAAACATAAGGCCGCATCATACTAAATATGAAAACAATATCTTATTGTTTATGACCAGGACTTGATATACAAATTATTGTTCCGTGGGTCGACGACTAATTTTCATGTAGCTTCATCTCTTTGCTGATTGACAAGAACTCTCTGTACTATTAACTGTTATTTTAATGCTGTTTATCCTACTGTTACCTCTAGAAAAAAATAATATTGTTGGTATTCCGTAATACTAATAATGGGCCTGAGTCTCCGGGACAATCCATGTTACAATGCAAGGGGTGCAAATTAGTTTATTATTTTGCACACAAGTTAAATACAGTCTGTTTTTAATTTAACACACAAATACTTGATGGCTTTATTTTTATACTGAAATTTAAAGTTGATCTAAGACATGCCCTACCCAAACTATAAGTCTGTCCCAATATTTTAAATTTACCTCCCCTCAAATGCAACATGGTTTTGCCCAGGTGCAAAGTTACTCCCAGTGTGTTTATTGTGTTCGATATATGTATATTTCAAGGTTGTATATATTTGCTTGGAAAAAAGTAAACGAAATAAAACTAACTACAGATGGATATAGAGTAAAAAGGAGTAAAGTGGAAGGTTGCCGTCCGTAAAAGCTCATAACCTTAGATGCATGTCCACCGTAGATTCATTCATTACAGAGGAATTTATATTTCTATAACGGAGAGGATAAGGGAAATGGGTGTCCTCTGTCTAGCAGGAAATCAGGGCTGTATTATTCAGGTGTAGCAAAAACTATTGTTTTATGTTTATTATTTACTGTTTATCAGTGGCTTGCAATAATGTATTTAGTCGTAATCATGAAAGAACACTTTGTTTAACAAAGTGGTCTTCAGGCTGTTTTTTGTTGTACATGTTTAAGTGGGCATGATGTACTGAATTTGTCTATATATACAAAATGCATATTTACTGTGTTTTACTCTTGTTGGCTGTCAGATTTGTGACTGTGTTTAACATTTCAGCTCTGGCACATCCCCTGGGGATATCAGCAGAGTCCAAGATGAAGGTTACACTATCGCAATGGAGGGGGAGCGTGAACGGATTATCAGCTTGTCCTATACACTAGCAACAGAGGCCTCACAGCGCAGCAAAGTCATTACAGGTAACTGTCTCTAAAGGACCTCACCAAACGTTTTGTCCTGGCAAATAACCCTACCGGGTCCTTTCATATATATTGTATCTCTTTGCTGCACAGTGCCTTGTGCTCCCCCAGGTAAACAAGCCCAGGAGCACATATAGTGCAGTCTGAAAGCTGGACTTGAAAAGAGAGTCAGACTGTTAAAATATAAATAAATAAGCCTCAAAGCACTGGGGTCATGAATTCAATTCCCGACCATGGCCTTATCTGTGAGCAGTTTGTATGTTCTCCCTGTGTTTGCGTGGGTTTCCTCCGGGTGCTCCGGTTTCCTCCCACACTCATAAAAAAAAACCCCATATTGGTAGGTTAATTGGCTGCTAACAAAATTGACCCTAGTTGTACCTTTCAGGAGTGATGATAGATGTATTTTTACACATAAAAGCAGGTTGTGAAGAACATGTGTATTATTATAAGAAATTAGTGTTCAACCATAAGGAGAAATGGTGATAATATAATCACCAGATTTGTCTATCTAAATCTCTCTAGAATTCCTTCTAATTTGGCTGGAACCCAACAGGGAGAGGACATTGCCAAAAAAAAAAAAGATTGAGACGGTAGAAATTACAAACTAATATGTAATTTATTGTTCTTTCGAAATTCCTCAGCCACAGCGTTAGCTGAAGACTGTGATACAAGCAGCGATATCTCTACATCCGATGAAATGTATCCCTGGGATTTCATTATGCAAGATTCCCACAGCAAAAAGCAACGCGACGCCAGTGACTATCGCCAAACCACAACCAATTCCATCCAAGAGGAAAGAAAGTCTACAAACAAAGATGAACACTGCTGTTTCTCAAATGTGTCCAACCAGCGTTCTTCTGGAGGAACCTCCAGTCCTGATTCAGCTACAGACAGGTTTAGTAATCTGCGTTCAGACAATCTACACTATGAGAACTGGCCAGCCCAAAAACAGAGAGAGAGCAGAGATCACTGCCCAGTCACAAAGCAGGAGAGTTCTACTCTATCCAAATGTAACGGACAGGTGGCTAACTATGACTTCCTCATAGAGGACTTGCATTATAACCCATTGAGTATGAGCAAAGTTGCCGACTACTGTAAGGAAGAGCGGGAACCTATCCGGATCACACTCCTTCAGTCCAGCTTTTAGTTTGTATGGAGATGTATAACTTTTGTGACATGAATTGAAGAGGGATGCTACAGTTTTTGGATCCCCGAGGAGAAAGGATGTAATGTTTAAAGATGGCACAATTTATGTAGAATTCTAGAAAATATATTGAAGGTGGATGTAGAACGTTGGAAAGGAAATGGATATGTTGGAAAAGAGTGTCTGTGAATGTAAATAACTGTACATAGGGAATCGCCAGAGGTGGAGAGAAGTGTATAAAATGTTGATAGACATGAAACTGAAGAAAGTGCCCATGTAGATTATTGTATGTGGTTTCGGGACATGGAAAGTAAGTGTTTCACTAGAGAGAAAGCGGCATTAAGCAAAGTGTTACGAGAGTTTATCAGATGTGGCTCAAACCTAGTGTAAAATATAATAATCCACATACCTAGAGATTAGATCTGTAAGTATATGGATTATTTTATAATCTCCATAGGGACAGTTGCACTAGATAAAATGAAAGCTCTGGTATGTTCGCTGTGAAGTAAGTAGACTTTATAATATGAAGGAGGTTTTCACTTTTGTCCGTGGAAGTGTATGAAAATTGTTTCAGTTGGTTAAACAAGCTGTGGTAACTTGCATTAACTATATAAGAATTTTTTTTTTTAACCAAAAATGTTTAAACGCTCTGTTATATAGAGTAGTAAGGTCATGGAATTTCATTTTTCTTTTCTGGTTAAATTCATATGTGTGTGTATATATCTATCATTCCGGATTGTCCTTGCGTCTACATAACAAGTACGATGGCCTTTATTCAAGCACATTGCCAGGTAAGCCACACAATTGTGATAACCAGGCACTCAACTGGCAGATAGTCACAGGGGGGAAATACGAGGAGGGAGTCCAGACAATGGCCTGCACAGGGCCTCCTCACCCACAGGCCTTGAGTGACAGTTCAAGGGAAACTTTCATTAACAGGTAGACCGACTTAGTCATATGACATAACCAGCTCTAGTTAATTTGTCTTTTTTAAACTTTTTTTATTCCGATTGTTTATTTTAAAAAAACAAACAAAACAAACCTCCAGTGTGTTTTGTTTTTGTTTTTTTAATTCCTTTTTATTGTTACTTTTATTGCAGTGCCTTGACCAGTCAACTAGTGTTTAGTTTCTTTTTGTTATATTATTCTATTGTTTTTGTGGGGCCTGTGTAATTTTAACATGCAATCATGCCATATTTCCTTTGTGCCTTTCTGGACTTGCCTCTGCGTAGGATCAGATGTATGCCATTTATTTTTGTACTTGCCACTAAAACCAAATACTAGGACAGTCTGCTGCCTTATTAGCATGTCTAATACTGTCATTGCTGTAACCATTCCTTGTACCAATCTCCTTAATTGCTTATTACCAATTGTATTTGTTTTTGTAATACCTGCGAAGCTCTGCTAACCGTTTTTTTTACCTTTTTGTAAAGGAGAATATTGAAACCTACAAGGGAATGTGTTTTAAGCTTTACACAGTTTTGTACAATCTATGCAAACTGTAATGTGCAAATAAACCAACAAAGTATGTATCTTCTTGGATTTATTTCATGCAGTGCTCTTCAAGACAATGATGATACCGTATTATTGTATAATTCAATCTTTGTTATCAAAATTGTTTAAATTGTTTGCTATCTGAAGAGGTACTGTGGAAGTTAGACAGCAAAACCTCTATTTCCTGGAGAATAGTTGAATGCCGGATTGAACTGATAATTCAACCTTTTAGCATAATTTTTTGTGAATTTCCAATACAGGACATCTACTCATGGGAACTACGACAGTGGTTGCATTACGTTTTTTTTTCCTGTGCGTTAAAATTACTTCTGTTAATATTTTAAGAGGTATTTCTATCCAAAGAGGAGTATGTTGCTATATCTTTTTAATATCAACCACAGTGTGATCAGAGGTAGATTAAGAGAGAGAGCTACCTAAAAGAGTGTGACCAACAACTTTATTTCCAAAGAGGCTCTGCAGCAGCTTTGGTAGTTCCAAAGACCTTTAATCCGCCAAGATCCTTTGTTTTTTTTTGTAAATAATGCTGTTAAGGAACAGGGCTTTAATAAAACAAAAACAAAAAAACGTTAAGGGACAGGGCTTCCACCAGCTTCCTTGGCTATGGTACACCCTCTGTCCCTAGCACCAGACACGTGCTGTGGACTTACCTAGATTGCTTAGCCCGCATAATGGACAGAGTAAAGTTCTGAGTACATAGGGAATTTTCAGCCAATGTAGATTTATTTCTGGTTAAAGACATAGAGCTCCTAGCCTGCCGTAACTGTAATTCATGGTTAAATAAGTTTAAATACATTGAAATAACAATAAATAATCCAAAGTGAATTAAAATATAAACAAAATATTACCCATAAGAGCTCTAGTCAGTCAGACCTTTTTGCTTGATCATGGGTTAACTAATGAAGCAGGCGTCAAGACAGCTCTGTGACTGACCATGCCCTTGTGCAAAATATATTTCTAAATAATGCAGAGTTCATATACACGTATTGACATTCACATATTGCATTGCAACAACCATTCAAGCACTTGCTTTTATTGTCTAACGTGCACTAGACCGATTTTAAAAGGTAATTGTTGTTTGGTTGCTATTGTTCAGTGCAAATTACATTCATTAGGATGTTATCGTCTACTGTACATAAATTCAGTTTTCACAGTTGCTGATTGTGAAACTACAAGCCCCAGCATGCTTTGCCAGTTATCAGCTAGTTATCTACAGGCAAAGCATGCTGGGGCTTGTAGTTTCACAATACCTGGAGTGTCACAGGTTAGCCATCACTGATATAGACCATCATTATGATCACTCTCCACTTACACCAGACCTGTTGCTGGTGCAAATGATATGATAGAAAAACACATACATTTTGAGATGCCCAAAGCTTGAAGTACCAAGCTCAAGTGCTGCATGCACTTCAGCTTGGCACGCCCTTACTGTACATTGACTGCATGCATATGTTCATTCCTCTCCCTGTTCCACCCCTAAAATCGTAGGTCATCATAAAGGGTACTTTGCACTCAAAGATGAAAGGGATGTTCTCGCGCAGAACAATTTTAAGCAAAATACGGAACGTATCTGCATTTACGTTCCTTAATGTATCATGCCCTAGATGTATACCATCTTATTATATTATATAAAATACACTTTTTAGTTTCCACATAATAGTACATAATAAACCAGTAAAAAAATAAATAAAATGTTTTGCTTACTGAAAAGGTTTTCTCCTTTTGCTTTTAGGGGTAGATTAATAAAACCTTCTAAAAGGAAAGTGTAAGTGTTGCCCACAGCAAGAAATCAGATTCTAACTAACTTATCTAGTACATTCTAGAAAACAATGGCTACAACTGGTTGCTATGGGCAACAACTCAGAATCTAGCTATCATTTATCTTGTACATTCTAGAAAATGATAGCTAGAATCTGTTTAATATACCCTTTAGAGCAGGGGTAGCCAACCAGTTAGACACTAGGAAACAAACAATATTTTTAGAATACCGTAGAGTCAACGTTACCTTTTATATATGTGTGGACATATAAATATATACACACTCACACACACACACACACACACACACACATGCCATACCCACACACACATGCATACCATACTCACACATACACTGCAAATATAACCCACTTTACGATATCTTTCTAAGTGAAAAAGAAAATATCCAGCATTGCTAAAATGTTCACAATAATAATCAAATAAGCAGAAATCTGCACAGCTCTTGCCTCATTGCTGTGTCTGATATGGGAGGATTCAAAGGGCTACTAATAGTCTCTTCACAGTAGCTCACACTGCTACTGCATCTGCAAATGCTGTGGAGGGGGATGTTTAAGTGGGGACAAAAAAAGTCCTAAATGGAAGTTATTCAATTCCAACAATTCTCTAAACAAGAATTTATTCAAATGACAGGACGACGTCCTCTTACGAGAGGATGTGGAAAATAGAAGCCGGCGGACTAACCTTAGAAGCAGATACATACCCGAGTCCGTTGAAAGGCCCAGTTGTAGGTTTACCTCCTGCAAGTTTGCACTATCTACATCTGACATGTTCACAGGGCTCATAGGGCACTCGTCTCCCGATCTCAAGACCCCAACGCACCAAGAGACGTTGCTTTATTTTAAAGTTAAAGAGCAAAGCTACAAGGAGGCAAGATTTAAAACCTGACGTCACAATAAACAAAACTAAACTACAAGTATTTCAGGATTTGGCACCTTTGACTTTGCTTTGCTAAAGTGTAGCGAAATGAGAGATATTACACAAACCTTGAGGGCCAACAACATAAAATATAGATGGGGATTTCCCTTTTTCCTAAAAGTTAAAGTGAAAGGGACGGTTCAGGTGGCTAGGATACGATCAGGGGCGCACGCAGGATTACCCCCCACCCCCCCACCCCCCCCCCAAAAAAAAAGCAAGGGAGCTGCAGCTCCGTTTCGGCAGCACTGTACTATATAGCAGCCGCGGCGCTGTCAAAGAAGCGGCGGTGCTGTATGCAATACTGCACCGCCGCGGACGCTTCTTTGACAGCGCCGCGGCTGCTATATAGTACAGTGCCGCTATGTGGGGCACTTCATGGGGGGAAGGGTTTCCGGAGACCCAGAAACCCCCCTTGCGTGCACCCCTGACGATGAAGCCCTGCTCATGCTTCAAAAGCTAAATCTGTTGCAAACAACTGCTTCACCTATAGCACCATCAGATGAGTGGAGAAAAGACCTCCTACCACAAAATACCCCAAGACAAAGTTAGTGCTCAAGATCCAGTCTCTCCTCAGAGACTTGAACTCCTGTTTTGAAATATTGAACTTTCATTGTTAATTGTAATCCTGTCTCTAGTTGTCTTCGAGACAGGTGGGTTTGTTGTACTGCACATTTTGCCTTTCTTTATATAGGTGCAAGAACTATACTACTTGTGTCCTCTACCTGCTACTGTGGATCTTAACTGAACTGGGTACCATCAGGACATCATCCTAATAATCATATAGGGACCCCCAGCAATTGTGAAGTTGTCTATTTTGTATCATGTGCACCCTCTCGTTTGTTTAGCCACCAACTTGAAGAGTAGATTGACATATTTAGAGTTCTGTAGAAAGTTTATATAGTCTTGGCAACCACATGGTCCTTGCTCCCGTCTTCGTATTTGCATTCTCCCTGCACCCCCCCCCCAACAGTAGTTGCACATGGAGGTGCTTGCTTATTTCCTCTTGATATGTGGGGAATAGCGATAGATGGATATATATATATATTTGTGCCCTATTGGAGATACCGCAACAAAGGTTTGAGCTTTGGATGGCGATACCCTTTCAATATGACTTTACACCTCTCCTCTTCCCAAAAACACACATTGCTAGACCCCTTACGCAACTTGAGTCTGGCTTCCACAGACCCCTCTCCAAAGTCATGATATCCTCCTTATGCAACTTATTGGTAAACTCAAAACCGATATTTACCCCTAAATATGAAACCAATTGGGGAAAAGACTTTGGCAGACATCCACATGAGGATACATGGTCAACGGTTAGGGAAAGGTTGTCAGTCTCCCATGTTGATTTATATTATAGAAACTGTTGTATAAAATTTACTGTAAGTGGTATCTGGTACCAACTAGACTCCAGAAGATTTTTGTCACGTCGTCCTCTCCGTTTTGGATAGAGTAAATTATCTGTCAAACTGTCTGTTTAGATTCTTAATGAGGTTAGATGTCTAATAGTTAGCCATTGGGAGAAATTGGACTCCCAAAAACTTTTCTCATCGATCAATACACATTAGTTTTTTTTTCTTTGTAATTGCACAAGTCAGATATATTAGGAGTTGAACTTAATCATCTCGAAGACATTAAACCCATTTTCTACACATAAAATAATATATTAAGCATAATCTATTATTTAGCTACATAATTTCTTACAGAAACCAGTAATGATGTAATTACACTTACAGAAATCCCTTTAACTCATTAGGTTCTGGCAGTTAATGTATTCCACAGTTGACATCACGTGAGACTTTTTCCAGCTCAACTGCATCAATAATAATACTCGTGAGGCCATCTACAAATGTATCGTTTTCTTTCTCTTTTTCCCCCCCTATTCTTTATCTACTTTTATTTAGTTTGTTGCTTTATTTGCATAAAATTAAATGGTACAGAATCTTTAGTCAGTTTACTACAATTATTAGTAAGACGGGATTTGATAAACATGACAAGCAAATACAAGATCAGGCAAATGTCAAAATACCATAATATTTGGTTAGTTAGAATCTCTAAGACACAAACAAAAAGCTGATTTTTCATTTTGAGGCGATATTTCTACTTCTGTTGAAATGTATTCAGCATTATCAAATATCTCTGTGAGTAATCGTTAATGTAGACCCAGCATTCCTTTACATTTAGGGCACACAATACCCTTTACTGGACTGCATACATGTCATTCAGATTTGCAGGATCGCATTTCAAATGGCAGTCTTTCCACGGTGATCTTCTGTCATGTGCTTGCAGCTTCCATTTTCTAGCACTCTGGATAATCTAACGTTCTTGATCGTCCTACCGACTCCGTCCATGGAGAATCAGATTGCTACAGAGACTTTACATTAATTTTCCCACAGTGGGTGGGTTATATTGTATGAAGCAAATTAAGCCAGCACCAGAAGTGATTAACTGTAAATAGTGTCATGGAAAAGAGCCATTTGCACCGTGATCATATATTTTATATTGTTTCAACACATGAATGAATTATGGCGTTTCTATACAGTTTGGATAGCTTCATTGTCAGGCGCCGTCCCTGTTTTTCCCTGCACTCGCAGTTAAGGATGGCTTCCTATCCCAGCCGACATTCGGTAGCCTGGCAATAGGACGCACCTTCCAGCCCCAATATCAGTGTGTCCCGTTGCAGGCCAACTGGGTGCATCTTCCTGTCCCATCTCGGCATGCCCAATTGCTAGGCAACGGGATGCAACTTTGCAAACGGAAGCTGACCCTGCAGACCGCCTAATCTCATTAGGAGCACTTAAACCTCATTCTGGTACTTCTCCAGTACCAGAGCATCAATTGTCCTTAACTCCGTTCTCTGTGACTTATCCTCCCAGTATTTATAATTACTCTTGGATTGACATTTGGTTTGACTATAACTTCTGCCCTGACTACATTTTCTCTTTACGATTTTGGATATTATCAACAACTGGTTTGACCTTGGCTATTCCAGACTACTCCTTCCTAAATCCTTTGGCATCTGCTCTGCCCACTCTGGTTTTGACACAGCTTGTCCATTTTCCTCATCTCTAATCCTGATGATTAATGTGACAGAATAATCTGCTATGGATGGAACTTGTTACCCTTCAGACACATTAGATACTACATGTCACAAAAAGGGGGTGCTACTGGACTGAGAACTTTTTATTCATCACCAGCCTTCTCAGTTTAATGCACTTTTTAGTCCCTCGGCCAGTCTTAAGTATATAAACCAGAGCATTGCTGTATTATTTCTTGTTATTGGGTACATTTTGCACTTACTATTACCTGCAATATTGTATGTATTAGAAATAGAAAGAATATTGCCATATTGTCTGAAAATAACAGAACAGGAGAAGTAATTTTGCTTGTGTTCACTAAGGTTAATACCATTTGTCTCAAATGCCCATTGTTATGAGGTGTGGCGTAGACCTGGTTTGTAATCCAAACAATGTCTGAGTAACTTGACATAGCTAGCTGGCAGCCCTTATTAATTAGCTAGGTCAACAGGTAATCTAAGAGGTAATTAGGTTAGAACTTCTAGATGATATGCAATTTGCCTCCACAGTAATATACTGGCTGAAACAGCATTGGGAAATTTATTAATATGTATCAATATAAATGTTATTGTTTCAAAATGTATCAATATAAATGTTATTGTATCAAAATGTATCACAGACTCAGCCTGTGTAATTTTGCATATACAATGTTTCAAATATCTTCCTTGATGTTATAATGTAACCCTTTGCTTAGTGTATCCAGCCAAATAGCTATTTAAGTCAAGCCATTCCATTGTATAATCAAGGTAACCGAGACTGTATGTCTATCAGTTAAAGTGTCCACTGATAGACCCCTACTGTAAGGGGGAGGATTGAGACATTTGACCCTACTCCCTGTGTATATAGCCAAGAATATAGGGAAAGCAGAATACCAAGAGAGTTATTCTAGCTTGGAGGATCCTTGTGTACAAGACATCAGCGAAAAGGACTCTGGGCCAGGCATTGTGGTGCCGCAGGAGGAAACCCTACCAGGACAGGGTCTGTGTGAGTCAGTTTCCCAAGCTGGGCGACATAGTAACTGTCTAGCTAAAGCTAGTGGTATATTACCACTAGCTTTAGCTAGAGGGAGGCTTTAAGACTGTGAAAGAGACTGATGCTTTAAAGTGCTGACTGCAAGAGGCTGATGGAGGATACATGCTACCATTAAACTGTATCTTGTAAACGTCTTGTGGTGTTTTGCTGTCGTAATAAAGCCGCCTTTTGGATATACTCTGGTCTACTGAAAGAGTTGAATCTCACAGAGGGTAACTGCGATTCCAGCTAAGTGTGGTATCCTCACACTACAGCATCTTGCTCACAGTGTGGATCAACAGGAATCCAACCAAACTCAGCTACTATTCCTTCAAGGGTTAACAGCCCAGCTAGATACCTTCTAAGCTTCCTTGGCACCACAGGCCTAGATCTCACCACCACCAGCAGAGGGATCCTCTTCACCCAATCTGCGCATTCCCTCTCCTAAAAAGTTTTACAGAGACCCCAAGAAGTGTTGTGGGTTCCTCAACTGCTATCCAGTTTCAGCTCTCCACAGGGAATTTCTCTTCCAAGAGAGCTAAATTGGCATATATCATATAGCCCCTCTCCAATCAGGCTCTCTCCTGGGCTTCACCATTATGGGAGCGGAATGACACAAACTTTGTCTTCATTAATCTTCACGGAAACATTCAAGAAGGTGTTCAATGAACTGTGCCATGTGTTACGGCTGTGTCAAAGCACCTTCATGGTGGGACCAGGCCTAGCGCTTCCATTAGGCAACCTTAGGCAGTTGCCTAGGGCTCCAGGACCTGCAGGGCGCCGCTGACTAGATTTTCTAATCTAGTCAGTGGTGTTTGGGACAGAGTACAGCGGCGGAATGGCGCCTGGCATTTACCGATTTTTTTTTTTTGATTTTTTTTTTAATGGATGCCCCTGTTCCGCACCGCCCTCACACATGATCACTGATGGCAGTCGGTGATCATGTGATATTAGCCCTCTTTGGCAGCGCCTCCAGTCCTTGGAAGCGCCTGGAGATGACAGAAGAAGTGTGAAGAGCCCCCTGCATCTGCTGACGAGAAGAAAAAGTAAATAGAATGTTTTTATTTTTTTATTATTATTGTTTTTAGATTTGTAAAAAAAACATGCACAAAGCACCATAAGGAAGTGGTGAGTTAAAAAAAAAAAACTAAAAATGGGGGGGACGGGGACGGTTGGATTATTATTTGATTGTGAAACTATGGTGGAGTGGCACCCCATGCTCTATATTTGACAATTCCAAGTCAAATATAGAGCATGAGGTGCCAAATAGTCATTTTATAGCATAGAAAAATGACTATTTGTAATTGTTACGCTTTCTCCACTAGATTCAAGTAGCGTGGACAGATTGTTGCTGAAGAAGGGGTGTGACTGGCAGTTGATCTGAACGAAACCAGGTAAGACCGTTACACTAATACTAAATGTAGGCTTCTGATTCATTAATTTTCACAAAAAAAAATTGTGTTTGAGAACCTCGTAGGGATGGGGGGGGGGCGGGGGAGTAGATGGGGGAGTGGTAGGCTGAAACTTTGCCTAGGCTGCCTACTGTCCTTGCACCGGCCCTGGGTGGGTCATTATGATGTTCCAATTCTGCTCCCTTGCCTCTGAGGTACATAGATGAAATGGCGACCAGAGAATTACCCTCCAATCTGCACGATCTGATCTCTCTGTGTTCACATAGATATATGCTTCAGGGAACGTACTTAGGAGAGGGAGTCTTCCCGTCTCCTCTGGGCTAATACTCCTAATGTCATGTGACTGCAGCAACAGAAGTGTTTTTTTCAACTCAGGAACACTATTTAAACCTGCTTTGAACACTGTGTCAGTGTTAGAGCAACAGGTTCCCTACCACAGCGTCTGAGTCCCTAGTTCCTGCGTTTTCTCACTTCCTGTATTTTGATTGGAATTCCTGGTTTCAATATCAACTTGTTCTTGGACCACTGTCTTGGATTCTGAATTGGCACCTCATTGTCCGCTTGTGTACCAGATTGTTGACTCTTCTACTGTTCTATTATCTTCCGCACATCGCGCCAGAAGGCAGCTCAGTGGGCCACGACCTGCGAGCTTCCGGCACCGAAGACCATACCACCTTGGGACAGTTCCTGGTGAAAACCAGGGGGGCTTGATAGACACCACACCTCTGTTCTGTTGGTGCTAATTATGGCTAATAAATTGGAAATAACATTAATTAGTAAATATTTGTAACACTGGCAAACTGTCATAACAGGCCAGGAAATGCCAGTTCCTAACCGATGACAGGGTGGATTTTTCTCTTCATACTACCTCAAGCCATTAATCCAATTATCCTTGGTTTACATTGGTTAAAGAAACATTCAACACAACTTGATTGGAACTCTATCCAGGTTCTAACTTGGGGCCCTCATTGTTCTGAAGACTGCCTGAGTCACTGAGTTCTTCACAGGTCTCCTACCTCTCTTTGCAGCACTTTGTATTCCGAGTCATTTTTGCCACCTCCATACGCGATAACTTCCATCTCATCTTCCATGCCATTATGTCATTGACTTAAACCTGGGGAGGACACTACCACATGGATGGGAAATAATATCAGATCAGTTTATTTCATGTATTTTGAAAGCTTTCTGTAAAGAGTTAAGTGTTAACTTAAAATTCTCCTCTGATTGCCACCTTCATATGAGTAGTCAGACTGAGAGTGTGAACCAGTACTTAGAGCTTTTTTCAAGAATGCACATTTTTTAAAGGTCAAGAGAGTAGGAGCAATTTAATTACTTGGGCTGAATTCACCCAGAACAACCACCTACACAAGTCCACTGGTGCGACTCCGTTCTACTTGGTTTAAAGCTTCAATCCTTTACTTGAAGGTTCTCCGCTCCTAGATACTCCGAAGTTGTAGATTCCTTGGTTTGTAATGTTATCCAGCCATTAGAATCTTCCCTTCATGTGCTATCACTTCCCAATAGTGTGTGTGTCCATCATAAGCACATCTGATCTGTGCAATCCATGCGTGTAAGGTGGGGGGAAAGAAATTGGGTGCTTCTTGTATAATATAGGCACGAACTATAAAAATAGATTATGCAAAGTTGTAAATAAAACTAAAGTGTATAAAGAATTATCATGAACTGTGATTGAAAATATTCCCACGATGTGTAATAACACATCTGCATGGGGTTGGGTACAAATTTTCCGACAGTAGAAATACAGGCGGAAATATGATCGACACGAAAATACAGG
This sequence comes from Mixophyes fleayi, assembly GCF_038048845.1. Classification (NCBI taxonomy): domain Eukaryota; kingdom Metazoa; phylum Chordata; class Amphibia; order Anura; family Limnodynastidae; genus Mixophyes; species Mixophyes fleayi. Next base: position 30,453,709 of record NC_134412.1, on the reverse strand, counting down.
CTATAAACGTCGGTATGAAACTGTTCCTGACACGGATAAAATTCCGACATTGTGATTGCCAACGGTCACAATGCCGGCATTGAAACGGCAATGCCAGTGGGTTCAGCTGCAGTAAACAGTGAAAACATAAATGTTAAAAAGCATTATTTTGTGTCTTGCTATGTTGTCTGTTTTCAGCACAAAGTAGGTTAGTGTGGTTATTTACCCTTCTACAATTTAGAGCAAATGGCAGGGCATCTATCCTGACATGTGCTTGGGACCTTACAAACTCAGTGAATATTTTTATTTAATGATTGTAGTGATGGGCAACAGACTGTTCTATAGCCGCATGTATCTCTCCGAGCCTTTACCTGCGCCCCCCAGCTCCTTACTGCTTTGTCAGATTTCTTTGTTATAGCTGGTGGCACTTGCATAAAATGCCCATTAATCTGTTTTTACAGGTAGGCGTCTCTATCTTTGATTAAATGTATTGTTTTAACTTATTACTGAGATTGAGGGTAATGTGAGGCCCTAATGAAGGTTAGAGGGCTGCACCATGCAGCCGTGGAAGTGGGCCTAATTCATTAAGGAAAGGAAAGCAAAAAAAAAAAAGAGGACATTTTCTCAAGGACGAACCATGTTACAATGCAAGGGGTGCAAATTACGTTATTATTTTGCACATAACTTAAATACTGGCTGCTTTTTCCTGTAGCTCTACCCCAACTATAAATCTGTCCCCACATTTTCAATTTACCTCTCCCTCCAATGCAAAATGGTTTTGCCAAGGTACAAATTTACTCCTTTTGTATACTTTGCTCTCCTTAATGACTCAGGCCCAGTATGTCTATGCTGTTGTTCATGACTATGGACAACTCTGGAAGCAACAGGAATACCTTATATCTGGAGGGCTGCAAATCAAAATGGTCAGTAATATTCCCTTTAAACTTTCATAAGGTAGTTCCCCTCTCCATTCAAGGCAGTATTTCATAATAATCTGTTACAACACAGTCTGGACACATCTTCCTCTGTGGTCTTCCAGTGGAATCATGTGTAATACAGCAGCACAGAACATGTGATAATAAACTGGAAAGTCTTTATTCTAGTATTTCCCTTTTTATTAATGTGTTAATTTCTCTTTGTCTCAATGTTGAAAAGAAGAATAACAGCAATAGAGTAATATGCTTATTTGCATTTAAGTGAGTGACAAGGAACAGTAGCAGGTAATATCAGCAGTTACATATATGTCCTGATCCATCTTTGTATTAAACATGGGTACATGCTACCTGTCATGATTCTTTATTAAAGATTTGATTTTTCAGATTATTATCGCACTGCAGAACATTGCCTTGTTCTAAATACAACTTGCACTGATACATGTTCAAGAGCTTCACATCTTATCACAGAAATAGCTCATACTTGCCTACTATCCCGGAATTTTCGGGAGGCCGCCTGAACTCCCGGAAGAGTAAGCAACTTCCTGTATCATATTGGGGGCGGGGCTTACTTGCAAGATCGGCCCAGTAAGCCCTGCCCCCTGCTATGTATGCCATGAATCTCGGAATTTCATAGCCCGGGGGTGAGGCCAAAATTATGTGATTTTTCAAGTCCCACCCCCACCTCTCCCCCCCTGCTCCCAGATGCCAGGTTCAGAAGGTTGGCATGTATGAAATAGCTACAAAACTGGATTTATTTAATGCCTTAAGGGGTACTCTTTCGGGCACACTACAGGCACTCCCTATTTAGGGGTCTATTTATCAAAGGGAGATTTTCCATAAATCATGTGTTTTGCCAGATTTTGTGTTTCTTCCTATCTATCAAAGGCCCCGGCGCTGTAGGCCTATTGCCGACTATCGGTAGCCTTTGCCAGGGGTCTCCAGCGAACCTCCTCCATACAAATCATAGAAGCCTGTTTAACAAGGTACATGGCTGTTCTCCGATTGCTACCACTCCAAATGATGGTGATAGAAAGGAGTGCCCACATGAAAAGTGATTTATTATTTAAATATAACAATAATTATTCTGGGTTTTTGTTTGTCAAACATTTTTTTTCTTTTTTTTTTTTTTTAACTGTAAAAAAAATAACTTTATTTAATTTTATTTTATGAATCTGGAACTGGAAGTCCAAGTCTTGGCTTGCAATTCCAGTGTGCATGCACAAGCCAGCGTATTCATGCCCTGGTGACATTGTAAGGATAAATTATGCGGACGATGACTTCCTATTGATGCCTAGAAAATCACCAATTTAGCAGGGTCTTTGTGCAGGGGCGGATTGGGAACTTAAAGTGGCCCTGGAAAAAGTTCTTGAAGTGGCCTCATGTGGGTGGGTCCAAATCAACGGTGGGTGGGGCCAACGGAAAAGAAGGGGGGATTTAGAAGTACTGGAGTTCGGTTGTAGTGACATTTAGGAAAACCTGGATGTGATGACTTAAGACACAGTGATTCATTTCTAAAGCAAAGCAGGGAAAAAGCTGCCAGTCCTATGTTATAAAAATACATGAATCCCTTTACATTATCTGTGACTGGTTTATGTCTCTGGGCTCAAACTTGATTAGTTGCCTACTAACACATCCTTCCAAAATTCCCTTCATAGAAACATATCTGACTTTGTTTAATAAGTTTAACTATTACAAAACATGTTGGCAGAATCCTATTTGATCAGTCTGCCAGAGCAGCATATAAGCACCTCACCGCACTGTTGTATCTTTCCCTGACATCATGAGCTGTAACTACCAGTCACATCTCTCTTTTTAATATGTAAAAATGTGTACTGTGTGTTTCAAAAAAATGCATTAAAAATAATCCTTATAATAAATGGCTATCCAGTGCGATCACAACAAAGGTGAAATGCTTCAAGCATCTGCAAGAAAACACTTCTTTTGTAACAATTGTGTATGAGCCCTAAATGTGCCCAGTGATTGGTGGTGGTTTGATTTAATAACAGTGCATGGAGGGTTGGCAGACAATTGCATAAGTGAAGGACAGAGCTATTCCAAGGGTTTGCTGGTGATATAGTAAGTTTAAAGGAAGCAGGATTAATTATATTGTCAGTACAATGGGAGCTGGCCATATGTTCAGAGTGAAATGATAATGGGACCAGTACAAGGTAGAAGTCAGACAATGGATTCAAAGCAAGAACCACTAAAGTATCGCTAGAGCTGGAATAAGCTCCGGGGGACCCGGGGCACTTAAGACAGGGGGTTATCATATATGACAAATAAACAGGCAAAACTGTGTGCACTACTGTTAGGTACACACAGCTCTGCCTTCACAAGTAGTACAGTGTGAAGTGGGATACCTCCCAACTGTCTTTTCAGTTGGACCAAATCCTAAGCGAAAAAGTCACAAAAATTCTGGACTGTCCCACCAGATTCCAGACTGCCCTGCTCTCTCCTACATGTTCTTGGCACTTTCACCACCTGTGGCTGCTGGATCAGTTGCTGCTTGTCTGGTTCCTGGAATGTTGGAGGCCCTATTTGGAAAAAAATAAATGGGTACATGAAATTTAGACTCATGGACTCCAGTTCTACACCATAGCCCCCATTGGTTTATTTATACAATCCAATCGAGAAGTGTTTGGATATCAATATATTAACATTTATTGTGTTTCTGTTTGCATTCTGTATTTATTTTGCCTGTTTTGATGTCCTAATACAGATTATAAATCCTACTTACTTTGTATCTCTCAGTTATACATCACTTTTACTCTGTATTGCGCTGGGGAATTACGTATAAATATACATGAAATTTAGAAAACTCAAACCATCCCTGGCATTTAATCAATAGCACCCACATTTAATAATTATGCCTATTTATTTACCTCCAAACAGCCCCAGCAATAAATTAATAGCATTTACATTTAATATAACCATTTTCCACAAACATCACGGCATTAAATAATTAATATTCACATTCAATAAATAGCTCTCCTCCCCAAACTCAGCCCCACATTCAATTAATAGCCCCAAACCATCACAGCATTAAATTAAAGGTCCCTTCACTCCATATTATGTAATAGGCCCCAGTATTAAATGAAATTGTCCCACCAATAAATTAAATTGTCCCACCATCACCCCACAAATAATAGCACCCATTAAATAATTAGCCCCAACCTAAACTCCAGCATTAAATTATTACCCTACCTCACACCAATGAACTATTAAGACAGCCCCCCTCCCTTCCCTCATATCACACAATATATTAAGACCCTCCCATTCCACCCTTTAGCAGCCCCCACTCCTATCCTACACACCATATAGTAGCCCCCACTCCTATCCTACAGACCCTATAGTAGCCCCCCTCCTATCCTACACACCCTATAGTAGCCCCCACTCCTATCCTACAGACCCTTTAGTAGCCCCCCCTCCCATCCTACACTCCCTTTAGTAGCCCCCCTCACACACACACTTTAGCAACCACACACACTTTAGCAGAGTGACACACACACACACTTTAGCAGAGAGCGAGACACATACACACACTTTAGCAGAGACACACACACACACACTTTAGCAGAGACACACACACACTTTAGCAGAGTGACACACACACTTTAGCAGACACACACACACCTTAGCAAAGAGACAAACACACACACACACTTTAGCAGAGAGAGAGACACACACACACACACACACACTTTAGCAGAGAGACACACACACTTTAGCAGAGAGACACACACACACACACACACACACACACACACACTTTAGCAGAGTGACACACACACTTTAGCAAAGAGACAAACACACACACACACACACACACACACACTTTAGTACACATACACTTACCTTCTTGCTTCTGCAGACTTCTGTCACTGCACACATGGAACGGCAGCTGTCATGTGACATGTCCCATGTGACCTGTGTAGTAGACTGCTGTAGCCACAGAGGAGGGACAGAACGATTGCAAGATGGATCCGCGGGGGACGGTACACATACACATACATTTTTTTTATTTTATTTTTTTAAACCTCTAAAAAGACTCACGGTAGGTTACATGGCCAATCCGCCCCTGTGCGCATAATACAAGTTCAATAAATAACAATACCTTTTATTTGCTCTACAGTTAAAATGACTGTGATTGTTAAAATTGTTGTTAATAATAGATGCATCTATAAAACTGTGGTGAAACGAGGTATTAATATCACCTCAACCAGTCTGCACCTCATTTCTCACAAGTGGACTATAAAAACATATTCTTTTTCTAGCCCTCTGGATCCCCATATTTGTCAGTCATATTTAAACTTGTATAAATTCTATTTGTAAGTGGTTGAAATGTCTGCCAGCATGGTTTTCTTATCTTGCACACTAGTCCATTGTTTCAGCCTAGGCAAAAGGATTATTGTCCACCAGTCCTGTATGAATGTACGTCACACCAGGAGGTCTCATGTATTAAGGTAGGGAAATGGTTCACAGATAGAGCTCTATATTTAATTACAGAGGACTGCATTGTGTATTTAAATGTAATGTATCTGGATTGTGATCTCTCCTGTTTAAACAAAGTGTGTAGTATGGTCACAGAACAATACCTATCCTTAATTATATCAAGAGTGGCTCATCTGCTATCCCTATGTCTGTATGTTTACCTGTGAAAAGAAAAACACAAAAAAAGGACCAATCAGGCAGGTCCTGAAATGGCTGAGAGGGTCATGTATGGCTTCAGAAAGAAGCTCCAGAGAACAGTAAAATGGCATTCATTACCCAGTGATAGCTGAAGTCAGGTTGGCGTTGAGGTCCCGATCTCTGCCCTTACAGGAAAGGGACAATCTGCCCCTGGAGTACTGCCTTTGCCCTCATCTACCTCTCCAGGTTGTGGGGAGTTGTATGTCTGCCAAAAGCGGAGTGACAGTGACTCAGGACCACTATCAGGCACCGAGCGATCGGGCCATATACCCGATCCCCAACTTACTTACCTGCTCCTGTTGACCACTCAGTCCGGGCTGGGCGCCGCCATCTTTCTGTTACGATTTTGATGCCTTAGTCAGTATTTGCACAGGCTTACCTAGGGCGCGGAGTCTAACGGCCTTCCGGTCTTCACCAAGAACCACCGCAAGGTAGTGTGGACTTTGCTGCAGAAGAACCGCAGGTCGCGGCCCCCAGATTAGCCTACTGACGTAAGGGAGAAAGTTCTAAGTGATGGCAGGTAGACAGGCAATTCGACAAAGCGGTGCAAGTACAGGCACTAACCATTAATTCCAGGTGTTGTAGGTCTGGAGCAGTAACCGGTAGATGCACGGAGTCAATGGGTGCGTAGCAGGATATGGGTCCAGAGATACGGCCGGGTCGGTACACAGGTGATATCGGGTATATACGGTGCCAGAGGGAGATCCAGAGAATAGTTGGTAACACAGCCGGGTCGGTACACAGGAGGTATCGGGTATACGGTGCCAGAGGGAGATCCAGAGAATAGTTGGTAACACAGCCGGGTCGGTACACATGAGGTATCAGGTATACGGTGCCAGAGGGAGATCCAGAGAATAGTTGGTAACACAGCCGGGTCGGTACACAGGAGGTATCAGGTAGTACACAGGGAGCAGGTTCACAGGGGTCAAGAACACAGGATCTGTAGCCAGGAACAGGAAACACATTGCTCTGACACAAGCAGCGTGTCAGAGTAGAGTAGATATAGAGATTTGAATTCCCCGCCCAGGAGTCACATGACACGATGCAGGGAGAAACCGGAAGTGCGGGAGCGCCATCGGGAGAAGCGCCGAACAGCAGAGACACAGCTGCCAGACAACGCTGACAGCGCTGCGGAGCAGGGACAAGGTAAGTTCATAACACTTTCCGTGTCTGCGCATGCGCAGACCCGACCTGTCAATTCCTCTGTCCCTCTCTCTATTGGTTGGAGTTTTGGCTCCAAAGTTTAAAAGGCACCTACCTCCTCCCTGTCCTCAGTGCCTGATCTTCATGTTACCTTTCATGGGTTTCTGGCTCCTGTATTATTCCTCGTCCACAGAGCGAACAATCTACTCACTGTATTGCTTCTCCTCAACTCCAGTGAACCTGCTGACTACTGAACTGTATTCCTGCCGCCATTCTAGTGGTAATCAGTCGCCACAGAGCTGACACTCTACAGCGCTTCTTCTTCTCTGTTTCTGCATAAACCTGCTTGCTACACTCTGCAACATATCATCGCTATTAGTGAGTAACCTGCTGACTACTAAGCTGTATTCCTGCTGCCATCCTAGTGGTAATCAGTCGCCACAGAGCTGACACTCTACAGCGCTTTTTCTCTGTTTCTGCATAAACCTGCTTGCTACACCCTGCAACATATCATCGCTATTAGTGAGTAACCTGCTGACTACTGAGCTGTATTCCTGCTGCCATCCTAGTGGTAATCAGTCGTCCGCAGAGCTGACACTCTACAGCACATCTTCTTTGTTCCTGCATAACCTGCTGGCTACACCTAGCAACACATCACCGCTATTTGTGAGTAACCTGCTTACTCTTGTGGCTTGTCTCCCTATTATCTCGGCTGGTCGCTTTCAGTAAGGGCCGCGACCTGCAAGGAGGTGCAGCTAAGTCCAAACCGCCTTGCGGCTGGTCCCTGGTGAATACCTCCTCCTTGTTAGACTCCGCGCATTACTGGGAGTTGTACTAGTTTCCTGCTGGTTCCCGTTCCTTGCCATTTCTGCTGTAGAATTGTGACGCAGACCCGTGACAACCACTACCTTGCTGGTAGCCTTAAAGGAGAGGGGGAGAAGCTTGAATGGATAGACAGCAGTCTATGAGAGTGACTAGGATACTGGTGAGGTGTTGTCATTATACCCTGTATGTTGTCTGAAGTGTTATTTGTTGCAGGTTATTGTTTAAAGATGTTTATTGCTGTTTGGTGCTACCATTTTGTTAAATAAACTTATTTATTTAATTTCGGATATCTTCCTGGGTGATTTTGAACCTTGGATAGGTACGGGGTAGGCCAGCTGTGCGCCGCAGAGAGTTACATTAAACCCGGTGTCATCACAAAAACATATTCCCATTGATGTGTACTTGCGGCGAGGTCCATTATGTATTTCTAGGACAAATACATAATGGACCTCTCTAATGTACTGTAGAAATTTTCTACAATATGGTACAACAGTTTACAAACAAAATGCAGAATACAGCAACATAAAAATAGTAACAACTTATTATTATTATTATTAAATGCAAACGTAGAAGTAGTCAACTTGTGGCAAAAGCTGGATTCAACATTTAATTGTAGATGTTCATTTTTCCCAACGTGGAGTATTTTTAATTAAGATTTAATTCGGGAATGTTACCCCTACCAGCATGGAAAAGAGAAGCATAATTCAGTTTACCATTATTATTCGGTATGTGCTTAAAAGTGTTATAGGTGAGCGACTACTTTCAGTTGTGCCAAGCAATGATGGTACGGGGCAGGGACTTTTGATCTTTTGACTGAAACATTACAGCATCTTAAATTGATCCCAAAAAATGTTTATCTGATTGTTAGGCTGCTGGCCCTGATCACCAAACCACAGAACTAGATGACGGAGGTCTTCACCTTTAGCAGCCGCCTTTCCCTTAGAGCTAGATGCGCTCACCGGTACTCAGATGCCCCCAGGACTTAACTTCAGATGTACTGTGGGTTGGTAATGCAGGACTACAGCGGCAGGCCAGGAGACTGGTAGAAAGCAGCGGGTAGTCAAACGATAGCCAAGGTCACAGGCAAGCAGGATAGTCCGATAACACGCCAGAGGTCGGGGTCACGGGCAAAGTAGCAGGGTCCAAAGTACAAGCCAGAAGGGTCAGGGTCACAAGAAAACAGGCAGAGTCAAGATCCAAGCAGTGGGTCAAACACGGGAGATCCAAACAGAGTAACCACAGGACAGCAATATGGAACCAGGAGCAAGTCAGCAAACTGGAACAGCAAGCTATAACCGGCAGTGAGGCTCAGTCCTCACTGCCTTAAATACTACTGCCAGCCAATCAGAGCCTAGCTCTGAAATTACTCACAGCCTGCCTAATACACAAATAGATTAATTAGCCTACAGGCTGAACATATCAAGAGGCTACTTAATCAGCCCACAGGCTGTGATACCAGTCCGCGCATGCGCCCAGGGACTGGCAACGGTTGTTCGAATTTCTGGAAGTGACGTCCCGGTTGTCATAGCGACGGCCAGGACGTCGGGAGGAGACACAACGAGCCGCGACTGCCTAACACTGATAGTACAGGTGGAGCTGCAAGCTGCCATGGCCAGTATAATGGTTTACAAAGTAAAATTACTGATGTGGCTGATCAGCATGTTCATATATGGTCCATGTTTGGAATTTGGTAATAACAGAAACGCCAAAATGTTTCGTGCCTGCAGATTATTTTTTCAAGTTGCTCCAGAATTTAGCAACATTTGTGAAAACATCATACAAGAGACTGGCTGCATGGATAGAAGTTGTTGGAAGACATCTAGGACAAGAAAAATAAAACAATTAAAGCTAATTGGTGAGACAAGATAGTCAGGAAAATCCAATGCAGCAATAACTATATTTGGACGTTTGGTTGATGCAGCTATCAGTACTTTAGTAAATCTATTGACATACTTATCAATGATACAAGATTCAGAAAAGTTTGATGCAAAAACAAAACAACAAATGTTTTACTTCAAAGTCTTAAGTTTGAAACAATATTGACAGCATTTAGTTACTTATATATATTTGAAACTACAGCCCTGTTATCAAGTTATTTACAGACAAGTGGTTTAGATGTGTTAACTGCATGGAGTTTAGTAGATTCAGTTACTATGATGTTGAAAGAATAGACAAGAACATTTGATTACGTTCACAATAAGGCATTGGAAATTGGAAATTCAGATTCTCTGTCTGATTTTCAAGTAAATGTGTGTAACCTAATAATGGACCTCATTGTGTAGACACTAGATTAACACTTTGTACAACACAAAAAGTTGTATAAAGATATATCCTGCTTGGTCCTAGAAATGTTTAAAACTTTTGCAGAGAAGGGCTTTGAAGATGAAGCATTGGAAGGTATTATTAAGCTGTCTCAACAAATCAGCAAAGATCAAGTAATATTATAAAAACAATTTGTTTTGTAAAAATTTGATGTATTAAAGCTATTGCTTAGTGATGGTGATGTTACAAAGTACAACCGATACATACTCAGCGTACCATGGATCCAGGAACAGTCAACAAAGCTGAAGTCTGTTGGCAAAGAGACTGTTCCTGTGCCAGAGGCCAGTTTATATACAGTTTGGTTTAGAAAAAACAATGATGAAATCACAAGTATACACAGATAACACTAAGAAAGTTCTTCATTGGTACAGGGTTTATGATGTTCCAGTAGACTGCTGGTCATTTGATCCTCTTTCCAAATGTGGGGGCAACTCACTCCAACTGTTGCATACGTCTCTTCACGCCAAAAAAAACAGTTTAAACTGACCCATAAACTGTGTGCTTTTGAGCATTAATCTCATACTATTCATAACTAGTGATCGCTATGTGCGATCGCTCCTCTGTTGATACCGGATTCCTGCTGGTAAAATATGGATTAATATGAGACCAAACTCCATACATTTCGGGGGACTTTAACCATAAATAACTTTACTGCATTTTTAACTATGTATAAATAATCTCTAATTAATTTATTAATAAATGAATGTGGGTTGGAACTTTAATAAATGTATCCTATTTACAAATGTAGGTGTGAATGTAAGTGTATGTGCTGTTTACCTGTTCAATTGTGTTATTAATCCCAGTATAATGTAGCGTACTAATCACAATTGCACAGTAAACTAATATTTATCAATTTAGCCGACTTCATCCAATTATTCTAATTCGACAGTGAGAAAATGGATTACAGTTGTAGTAAGTGTAACATTTGTAGCACTTTCCATTGTGTGTACTAAAAATTCTGGAATCCAAAAGACTTCATGACAAGGCATATGATAACTTTTATGAACATTATAAAGTCATCTGCACACTAACAGTTACTGAAGTCAAATGTGAGAAGACATTTTCAAACCTAAAAATCATAAAGACAAGACTAAGAATTTCAATGTCTGAGGAGAACTTGCAATCATACATGTTACTATCCATCGAAAAGGAATTGTTAGATGAATTGAATGCAGAAGCAATTATTGACGGATTTGCACAATCATCTATTGAATTCAAACGATTGCTCTTAATATAGTGGATTGCATGAAATATGCTTTTGAACTACCTGTTAATGTGTAAAATGTTTAGTACAAGCAAATTGTTTTAAAATATCCACCATTTATTTAAAATTAAAAAATAAAATAAAAATATAACAATCTGTATTTACATTTAGCATCTATCGTATTCTGCCAGTAATAAGTACAATATATGTTCACCGTAAATGCTAAAAAATATACATTTACCTCTTTTCCACTTATGTATTTTTTCAAAATTATATTTATTTCATATAAAAAAATGAAATGATAGTCTTATAGTTGTGGGTGGGGCCCCTTTGTCTCCTGGCAACCAATATTCTTAGACCCAGTCCGCCACTGACTAGGATCATATGGTCGGTACTATAGCTTAATGGTTTTAATGTTGGATTGTGTTCCCGATCATGTGACCACTGCTTTATCCATTGAATTTCACAATTAAGTATTTCTCTTACAGGTAAGCAGCCATGTCCATGTGACTATTATGAGACATCATTATTATATTAGGTCAAAGTATTTCCAATCACATGACATCTGTTCCACCTTCTCCGTTTTACAATTAGGTATGATCGTCATGGGTTTAATATCTTAATGAGTTCATATTACATTTATAGTTGGGGCGGAACATGTTTTAATGCTGTTTAAACAGACAAATTCCCACAGCACACTGCTATAGCGAGCAACATATCTGCTATTTCTACTTTAGATAAAAATGCAAAAGTCTCAGTTGCACACATTTGCAAATGTATGTTGAAGCCACCCACCACGCCAAGGTGCTTTTGCTAATAGGGTGGTCCTACTCTAAACAATGCTGTTTAATACATGTTTATTATATCTAGGACCCCATGGGGTCTTAATCAGTCGCTACCTGGAGTCAGAACCATATTCAACTGAAAAGAATGAAAAGGCATTTTGCTGTGGTTTCTTATCATTGTGGAACATGGAAACCTTTTATTGTGCTCACCTCTTTATTGTGCAGTAAGAAAAGAGTTTTTATAAGATTGTTATCGTTCATTTATAAAATGCCAACATATCACCGTGTAATAATTTGAATAGATCATAATACAAATAAAGTACAATGACATGACACAGAAGGTACAGATGGCCCTACTGACATGAGCTTTTAATGTAATAGGTGTGGGAAGAAATTATATATAATTTAGTGACATAAGAATAGCTGCTGGTAGAGAATGTGTCTGACTGCTTCAAGACAGCCGCCAATATTACAGCAGCCATTGGCGACTGACAGTTCTGTGCAGCTACTGGCGGTGTGGTACGGGTGGGATGAGAAGAGACAGTGCAAGGTGGAGACATGAAAGATGACAGTCACTAGTAATATTAATACAGTCAGTTACTGACATCCATGACCGTCCAACACAATCTATCATAATCAAACCCTTCATCCTAGTCTGGTTCTGTGCTGCTAACTGAACTTGTTTGATCATTTTTGTTAAAGGTATTTTACACTTTATTTACGTTTCCCACATCCAGTCCCTTCCCAAATAATGGTACTTTTATTGGTCACCCATCATTTACTCAATGTAGCGGGGTCCCGGTGCTCACATATAGCTGGGACCTTTACTGATCACCTCTGACTCCTTGTCTCCCCACAACAGCAGATGTCTAACCAAATTTCATTCATTAAAAGCCTTGGACCCTCAGCCTGATTCATTAAGGAGCATAATTGGCGGGGTTTTTTTTGCGTAAAATGCGCATAATTAATCTGCGCATGCCCAGAACTGGACCATACGCCACAGAACTCAACAACTTCCAATTCATCTTCGACCGCTAAGGACCCTTACTACAGCCTACGATTTCAGGGACGGAACAGGGCATGGAAGGGGTGTTTGCCCGTAGTTAATGTGCAATAATGGAGTGCCAAGCTCGAACGCACCAAGCTACGTCTGATTCAAGCTTTGGGCATCTCTAAGCTACTTGTTTTCAGGTACTTGTATCTCTTGCTCCAGCTACAGGTCTAGTCTAAGTGCCAATTACTAGTGATGATGGCTGAGAATGTATGCTACAACATGTGTTTGCAATCAGTAGTAAGTGGAAGAAAATATTTTATGTAGAATAGACATTAATTACATCCTAAGAAATGCTTTTCATGAGGGGGAAAAAACAACTTTTTTTTTTTTTAATGTTTTGTCATTAATGACTATGGGCCTGATTCATTAAGGAAAGTTAAGCAAAAAAATTAGTGAGCATTCTTACTTAAGTTTTCTGGAAAAAATATATTCTGCAATGCAAGGGGAACAAATATATCTGCCTGTAAGTAACTGAGCTGAAACTTCTGTTTGCTATGTCTTCGTTTGTTAGTCAGGAGATAGTACCCCAGACTCCCCTATGCGGTCACCATATATATATATATAGATATATATATATATATATATATATATATATATATATATATTATAGTTGCAAAGAGGGGGGTAGGGTGCCATATTTCAAGAGGAATTGTAAGAGTTTGACTGACAATCTGCAGCATAAGGTGGCAGATAGGGTTAAATTCTTGCAGAGTGATAATAGTTTTTTATTTTTCACATAAGGAAAATACTGTCTGTTTTTTCATGTAGCACACAAATACTTGATAGCTTATTTGTACACTGAAATTTAAGGTTGATCTAGGAAAAAAAAGCCAGTATTTTCCTTATGTGCAAAATAATAAACTAATATGCACCCCTGGCATTGTAACATGGTTTTATCCAGGAGAAAACTTAAGTAAAAAGATGAGTATTCTCCTTAATGAATCAGGCCCTATATTATTAACAGGTGACATTAATTGAATAGGTTTTTTTTCTGTGCGTTCTTTTGTCAATTTATATTCCATATATGTATGTATGTATGTAAGTACAATTATTAGGAAGAGGGGACTTTCATTAAACTTCTTAGATAAAATGTATATATTTTTAATGCCAATAAATGTGTTTAGTGGGATGAGGGGCAGTGTTTTATTGGGAAATATTTATGTGTTCTTAATGTGTTGTAGGGATAAATGCCTAATTATATAGACCTGGTTATTGTGTTTTTTGTAAGGTAGAAAACCATGAAATGATTTCTTATTTTTGCCTTTTAATAACTGCAATCATCTGCCAGATATGGACCTAATGAACATAAGGTCTAGAAATAAATTAAAAAGAGTGTCAGATAAATTATATATATTAAATTACAGTATGTGATAGGAGTTAAAGTAGATTGGCAGAAAAAATCTTGGATACAGAGGACAATATGGACAGATGTGTGATAAACAGCCTGTGGTCTTTGCCTCTTTATGGAGTGTTGAGCTGAGTGAGGTCATGATGTGACATCATAATGGTAACTGCTGATATCACTGCTTCAAGACTCCACCCTCTGTCACACACAGCAGCGACACTGACCCAGCACCAGCAGACATCACCAGCTCTCCAGCACAGACTACATCCTCTGCACCTCGCCATCCTCCGACATTTACTACAGAAACTTGCAGCCATCTCGACAAAAGAAGCCAGCATTAGATAAGTGTGTTGTCATAAACCTGTGGACGTGCCTGCAGACTCGTCGCTTGATTACACTAAAATTTCACCTTCACATGATCATGTGAAGCAAAATGTGTGTTGATCACGTGAAGGTGAAATGTGTGTTGATCGTGTGAAGGTGAAATGTGTGTTGATCATGTGAAGGGGAAATGTGTGTTGATCATGTGACAGTGAAATGTGTGTTGATCATGTGAAGGTGAAATGTGTGTTGATCGTGTGAAGGTGAAATGTGTGTTGATCGTGTGAAGGTGAAATGTGTGTTGATCGTGTGAAGGTGAAATGTGTGTTGATCATGTGAAGGTGAAATGTGTGTTGATCATGTAAAGGTGAAATGTGTGTTGATCATGTGAAGGTGAAATGTGTTGCTCATTCACCTTCACTTGATTAACACACATTTCACATGGTCAACACACATTTCTGTTTCACACGAACAACACACATTTCACATTCACACGATCAACACACATTTCACATTCACACGATCAACACACATTTCACCTTCACACGAACAACAAGTATTTCACCTTCACACGATCAACACGCATTTCACCTTCACACAATCAACACGCATTTCACCTTCACACGATCAACACGCATTTCACCTTCAGACGAACAACACGCATTACACTTTCACAGGAGCAACAAGTATTTTACCTTCACAGGAGCAACAAGCATTTTACCTTCACAGGAGCAACAAGCATTTTACCTTCACAGGAGCAACAAGCATTTTACCTTCACAGGAGCAACACGCATTTCACCTTCACAGGAGCAACAAGCATTTTAACTTCACAGGAGCAACACGCATTTCACCTTCACAGGAGCAACAAGCATTTTAACTTCACAGGAGCAACAAGCATTTCACCTTCACAGGAGCAACAGACATTTCACCTTAATATGTCAATATTTTATTAAGGCTCAGTAATGTAATTCTGCATAGCCCCTTAATGCCCAGAGGGAAGGGCAGTCCTTGCAGCCATGGTTCCCCAGAGGTTTCCTCCACAGGGGGTTTTTCCTCTCCTGAGCGCTGAAGGATGACTCCTCGTGAGTCCAGGGGTATCTTGATTCTCTTATAGAACAAGTTTGTAAGAGCCATAGGCCAATGTTCCTTTTTTATTATGCAGAATAAAAAATGTATGCTTTAATTTTAAAGACAACTTTAATAAATATTTTTTAAAATACTGAATATTTGCATGATTTTCCTTTTGTTTTCTTAATAAATGCTCCTGAAATATGAAGAGAAGTGGTGTATGAGATAATGACCGGGGCAGAGATGGTAATGGAGGGAAGTACAGGGATAGCTGAATGAATGAAAACTCAGCTTATTAAACATAAACCACAGGTATAGAGAAGATAAAGCTTAGAACAGGCAAATCTGATGGTTAAGGAGGAATAGACTAAGGCTAAGTGCACACAAGTGATTTTAATGCATCCTTGTTATTTCCAGTTTTCTGTCTTCTGTAGATAGACAAGATAAGACATGTCCTTTACATCCACAGTAGTCTTGGTCTTTGTGAACAAACCCCCATTGTGCACAGGCATTGTCTCTTCTCATGTATCAATGACCCCTAGTGCCCCAGTCTCACCCTGGTGTGTCTCCTCCATCTACTGGTGGAAACATGGGGAGCACCAGGGGCACTAGATCTAAGGAGGGAAGATGATCACCTGAAAGAGGCAGCTGGTGTTTATAAGACGTCCTAAGAACTAATGAGACATCTAAGAGACGTGGTCAAAGAGAGGTAACAAAAAAATCTGTGTGTAAATGAAAAATATATAAATGTCATATACAGCGGTTGCTTTTATCCACCTGTTTCCTGTCTGCTTGGAGTGACTTCACCTGAAGAGGGAGGAGGGTACAGCCCCCCACCTCCAAAACGTGTGTCATGACACCCACCTGTATCACAATAATCCAGCTCTGATCAGCGTTTGAAACATATGCCATATATGAGGTGTGTTGTCTGATATAACTAATATTATTGGATATATGATTGGGAAGTGGAGGAGCCCAGAGAGCGTATTTAGGCACCACCACGTCACATTTGTACCTGGAAGAAGGAGACAGACCCGACTGTGAGTGAGTGGAAAGCTGCACAGAGGATCCTGACACATGTTGCAGCCTTTACACAGAAATATAATATCTGACAATAAAAGTAAAGACAACAACCGTCTGTTTAGGGATCAAATATTTTATATATATATATATATATATATCTCTATCTTGCTTTTTGCTTTTTTAAATCTGTGTTTTACATTTTTAAAATTAATTTTAGTTTGTGTCAGTGATCATTGACACGTAACATATAAAACACATAAGCATCAAAAAAGTAAGATATATTTATACCCATCTGCTGGGTCAGATACATCAGCAGATACATCCAGCTCTGCACCAGTCCCATATGCACCAGGATTTGTTTTCACAGTGAACAATGCATGCACTATTAGGTTTGAATTGCATGAAAGAGAGACACCGGGGTAATCTCCCTTCTTGTGTAGGTAAGAAAGTAGCAAAAACTTAAATCAAAATAGGCCCAGAAAATCATGTCAATCAAGAAAGCTGCAGAGGTGAATCGCAATCAGCCAATCAGAAGCCGCTAGCACTGGCGACTGTCATCACCATCATCAGTGTGTATTTTCACCAGCCCTTCTCAGATGAGAGCGGTAGCCAGGAGGAGGGGGGTGATGTGGGGGCCAATCACTGACCGAGAACTTCTATCAACTCTGGATATTAAAGTAGGACAATCAGGGGACAATCTTGTCCGGTATTAGTCCAGAATGTTAATACCAATATGCATCTGGAAGGTGCTGTAAACGATAACGAAACCAAATTTAGATCAAGTGGTTTATTATAAATTGAATTAAGAAATAAAATTGACCTTATATACAGGCGGTGATAAAAGAACAGTGGGACATTTGCAGACTGTTTTCCACCAGAATATGTTGCAGGTAAGCTGGATATTTATCCTTTTTCCATAGGCTCTGGAACGTATGTTAAAATGTTGCACTAAAAATGAACAAGTAAACTCAAGTTAAATGGTTACAAACATCTCCTAGGGCTGGAGTAACAGGCTTGTTGATATCACTATTAAAGTTAAACAAGGCCAAATAATTTAAAACCAGATAAGTACAGAGATTATTGTAACATGCAGATGCTTTATATAATAGCAGAACAAGGTGGTGCCCTGAAATCCTCAGGCTGTAACTGAGCAGCTATCAGGGAGTCTAGCAGTCATTAATGGGTGTATGCTCCATACAGCTATTATGGGCCTAATTTAGAGACGCACCTAAGTGCTTTTGTGTGACACGAATATGTGTCTTGGTACACAATCGTCACAAGCAGTGTGGAGTGGTAAGTCCTTATACCATGCAGGAAGTAACATTTCTGAGAGTTCAGAAAGTTCAAGAAAAGTCCATCCAGGTTTCTCAGGTATGGGTACGTCCATGGGGACTAAATTTACTCCTAGCTATATGAACCTTTACGTGAATCTTACTACATTTTTGGAGGTGAATTTGGGATGGACCTGGTCCTCTATGGTCGTTATATTGACAATTTGTTTATTATTATGGGAAGTGGTGAACACGAAGTGCTGGAATTTGTTAATTTTCTTAATACCAATGATTAAATTTGTGCACAAGTATTACAGGACCTCTACTAGCTTCCTGGACCTGTTCCTTTTGGTCAGCGGTGATACCATAATCATGTCCACATATAAAAAAAACAAGATAGAAAATGTCAGAATACAACGTCACAACATTTTTCTAATGTGGCTTTTATCTCCAAATTCAAGTAGGCTATCATATGAAATGAAGCTGATTAACAAAAACAATTATCCAATTTTAAAACTAGATGCAACACTAAGACCTCTATTATCTCTATTCCAGTTGTTATATTTCAAAGAGGAACCAACCTAACAAATTTACAAGCTCCTAGTTTTTTAAGGTTAGGTTTACACAAGGCTTTAGCTCAAAAACAAGATGTATCAATTGCAGTTTTATTACTAATACAATTACTGTAATATCAGACAAAGGAAATGCCAAACTGTTTCAGATCTGAGGTTTTACTTCTTGAAAAACTCACTTTGCAATACATTTCTTACACTGCAGTTGTGACTTATTACATCGGTAGAACCACAAGGTCTCTCAAATACAGATTTGATGAATGCAGAAGTAACATTAAAAACAGATCAATAACACACACTGTGTCCAAACATTTTGCTTTATAGGACACAATCTGCATTAATATTACAGGGGGGGAACATATTAGGTCCACCAAACGAGGAGGGGATAGATATATAAAAAAACTATGTAGACAAGAGGTGTTCTGGATTCACTAATTTAATTCCCTTCACACTTGAATATAATATATTTCTTTCAACCATATAATTAGATCTTTATGATATTTATGTTGGATCATATTACAAATCCTAGGTTTTTGTTTATGTGGTTTCGATATTTTAGCGAAGACTAGATACAGAGGTTTATTTCTGCATGTATTTACAACTATTTATTTACATAGTCAGACATATTGACCATTACAAGTCTGACAAGTCGGACTCTTATCTTAAGACTGCTTTAGAACCACTAGGATCACTGGCGGACTGGCCAGGGTGTTAGCTTGCCCGATGGCAAGTAGGCCCTGTGTAGTGCGCCCCCTTAAACATTAGACAATATATTAAAAATGTTAAAGACCTTTTAGTAGCTTGAAAATATAATAGAAGATTTACATTGTATTACTATTTTAATAAAATAAATTTTTGAGGATACTTTTTATTTAGGAATATAATAAATAACTCTGATTCGGGTTATGTGAGGCCGATGCATACGTTATATATGTCGGATCTCTACCAGGGCCGGACTGGCCATCTGGCCCTTCTGGCATTTGCCGATGGCCAGATGGGCCGGTCCGCATGCCCGCCGAGCAGCAGCACTCTGCGCGCTGCTCGGCGGACGGAGAATCAGTGACAGCCGCTTATGCGAGCAATCACATGGGACGGCACCTGTCACGTGGTGCCGCCCCATGTGATTGCTCGCATAGGCGGCTGTCACTTATTCTCCGTCTGCCGGACAGCGCGCACAGTGTTGCTGCTGGATGTAAAAGGTAAGTGTCTGTGTAGCTGTGTGTGTGCGCGTGTAATAGTGTGTCTGTGTGTGTAATAGTGTGTCTGTGTGTGTGTAAGTAATAGTGGGGCTAACAGTGTGTCTGTGGGGCTTACAGTGTGTCTGTGGGGCTAACAGTGTGTCTAATAGTGTGGCTGTGGGGCTAATAGTGTGGCTGTGGGGCTAATAGTGTGTGTGGCTAATTGTGTGGCTAATTTTGTGCATGTGTGGCCCCATGTTGCTATAGTGTGTGTTTGTGTTTGGCCATGTTCATATAGTGTGTGCACGCAGTATTTTAAATATAGCGTGTGTGTGTGTGCGCGCGCAGTATTTTAATATAATATGTGAGGGAAGGGAGGATCTTAATATATTGTGGGGGGTAGGCTATTTAATGGTGGAGTGTAGGTGGGGGCTAATTATTTAAGGTGAGGTGAAGAAACCTTTAATTTAATGCTGGGGTGGTTTAGGGCTATCAATTGAATATGGGGCTGATTTTGGGGAGGAGGGCTATTTATTAAATGTGAAAATGAATTATTTGTTGTCGGGATGGTTGTGGAAAATGGCTATATTTAAACTTTAATGCTATTTAATTTATTTCTGTTTGGAGGGAGGTAAATATGTTTTGAGTAAATGGGTATACTGTTAATTTAATGTTGGGGCTGGTTGGAGGGAAATAGGTCTACTTATTAAATGTGAATATTATTATTATTGTGGGGACTGGAGGGAGGCCTAATTATAAAACATGAGTGCTATTGTTTTAACACCGGGGCTGGTTGGAGTTTTCTAAATGTACCCATTTATTTTTTTTCAAAATAGGGCATCCAATATTCCAGGATCAAGACAAGAATGAACTGAGCTAAAGAAACCAGCTGCTACAAGTGGTGAAAGTGACCAAGACAGGTAGGAGAGAGCAGGACAGCCTTCTGTCCTGAATCTAGTGGGGCAGTCCTGAATTTGGGTGACTGTCTCCCTTAGTCAGGATTTGGTCCGACTACAAGGACAGTTGGGAGGTATGTCCCGCTTCATAACATACTGCTTGTGAAGGCAGAGCTGTGTGCTTCTAACAGTAGAGCCTGTATATTTGTCTAAAATGATAACCATGTTAGGGGCCCTGCTGTCTTAAATACCTTGGGCCTTAATCCACCTCTGGTTAGGGGAAGGAAACTGATAGCTGCTCCCAGTTCCCGAACTAAGTATCACAAGATTTGGTAATCTCGTGAGACTAAGAGCTTCCCTGCTCACTCTACAGGAAGTTCCCACCCTTATGGATGTCAGCAGCACCAGAAACATAAATAAGTACAGTGGGCTGGGGGTGTCATAATGTGTCTGGGGGGGATGGCGTGATGTGGCTGGGAGGGCATGATAAATGTAATGTATTATTATAATGTATGTATCAATGCCCCATGTTGGCCACACCCACAACACAATGAGGTCACACCCTGTTCTATTTTCTTCCCTGCTGGAACTGAGGTGGGCTTGTACTTTAAATGCCAATGCTGATTTTTAGTCCCAGTCCGGCCCTGATCTCTACTATTGTGACCGATATGCAATGAAGCATATCTGGGAATCCCAACTTGAGATCATAACGTGCAGCCGGAGTCAACTTTGTATCGAGCTATTGCATACTTTGCAAAGACAGCAAATATTTTTCATTGCGTCGGCCTCACTTTGAGTGTGCTCCGTCAGCTCATCTCGTGCTTGTTGTATTTTATGTGGTTTATAAAAGGTATGTATTTCATTAAAAAAAAATTATACTGTGGCCCTATGCCCTTTAAGATACATATAGTGTATTTTCTTTCATTGTTTAAAACTAGTACAAAAATATATTTAAACTGCAGTCTCAAATAATAATATCTATGCATACATGGGCGTAGTGGCGGATCCAGGGGGGTACGATCGGGGCGATCGCCCCCCCTAGCAGGGGCTAGCTGCCGACAGCTGCACACTGTGCAGGTCCGTTCAGCAGTGACAGTATGCTGCCCGGCTGCTCTGATTGTGTTTTAAACACAATCAGAGCAGCGGGACAGCACACTGTCACTGCTGAACGGACCTGCTCATACTGTGCAGCCGCCGGCAGCCTTAGAAGTCTGAAAGGGGGCGGGGCATAAATCATGGTTGCCAACTCTCCCGGAACGTCCGGGAGACTCCCGGAATACTGGGAAATCTCCCGGACTCCCGAGAGAGTACTCTAAAATCCCGAATTTCTATGCCGAGCGCCGCGGAGTCCTGAATCCAAACTGCGCATGCGCATACGACGGTAACGGCGTGATGACGTCATCGGCGTGATGACGTCATCGGCGTGATGACGCGCGCGCGTGCCCTCTTCCCCATAACACCATCGCGGAGCACGGAGCTCCCACGCCCATGCCCTCTGGAGACAATATATGCTGGAGTGGAGAGTGGAGACCGGAAACCAAGTGAGGACTCTAAGGCATACAAACAGGCAATTAGAGAAATATTTATTAAAGTTTTATAGTGCTTCAAACTGAGTTACCTGCCACCATATACTTTATTTCAGTGAGGGGAGAGAGAGGGGGGACCTTTATTACAGAGAGGGGGGGAGAGAGAGGGGCCTTTATTATAGATAGAGGAGAGTGAGGGCCCTTTATTAAAGAGATTGGGGCCTGTCTTGCAGAGAGGGAGGGTTTTTATTACAGAGGGGAGAAAAAGGGGGGCTTTTATTACAGAAAGTGGAGAGAGGGGCCTTTATTATAGATAGAGAAGAGAGGAGGGGGCCTTTATTATACAGAGGAGAGAGAGAGAGGAGCCTTTATTACAGAGGGGTGGGGAGAGAGGCGGGCATTTATTGCAAAAATCAGAGAGAGAAATAGAGATTGGCCTTTATTACAGAGTGGTGGTAGAGAATAATACAGTAGGGCAATGTATCCATGATTGTGATAGACATTAAACTATCCTATATATGGAGAAAAACTAAAGGATCAGATAGGGTCTGAGGTTGTTGAGACTAAAACTGTGCAGAGTAGATGGGCCGTGTGGTTATTATCTGCCATCATATTATATTTGCGTCTGTCTATAGAACGATATTTCAGTGTAATAAATAAACACCTTTTTCAGTCTCATAAATATTGCTGTAATTTTAAGTCTGCCAATTGCAATATAATTTTGTTCTGTTTGCCAAATCTTATAAAGGACTTTTCTCAATTTACTTCAATGTAGTTATAATTTTTACTATTTACATTATATAAATTGCAACAGAAAGACCATAGGAATGCATCGCCAATTGAAATTAATTGAAAAATGCCCCATTGAATAAATGAAATCATTTAAAACAAATTAAAGGGGAGAGTGTCACTATGTTGGTTACTCACAGGAGAGAACAACTTGGCTGGGGTAGCTACAAAAGCACACCATGGGGTATATTTACTAAATGGCTGGTTTGGAAAATTGGAGTTGTTGCCTATAGCAACCAATCATATTCTAGTTATCATTTATTTAGTACACTTTGAAAAATGACAGCTAGAATCTAAATGGTTGCTATAGGCAACATCTCCACTTTTTCAAACCCGCAGCTTAGTAAATCTAGCCTCATGTCTGGCTAATCTACTTTACTCCAGGGGGCACAGCTGAAGTTGATGAGCTGAAGAAGGTAAAATTCTGAGTGACTGAGCCGAAAGCCTAAATGTCACAAAGTATAAAGCATGAGACTGCAAATGCTTCAGGAAATGCAATTTTATAAATTTCAGAGCAGTGGAGAGTTAACCGAGGAGACTGCAAAGATAATCGTCCTGAGTCATACGGAAATTAGTTTACTATTTTGCACATATGTTAAATACTGGCTGTTTTTTCATGTAGCACACAAATACTTGATTGCTCTCTTTATACACTGAAATTTAAATTTGATCTAGAACATGCCCTACCGCAACTATAAATCTGTCCCCATATTTTCAATTTACCTCCTCCTCCAATGCAACATGGTTTTGCCCAGGTGAAAAGTTACTCCTTTTAATGCTTTACTCTCCTTAATGACTCAGCCGGACATTGCTGTGATGACCGGTGGCACATGACAGTCAATTGAATCTCACCCTGAGACTATGATTAAGAAAACCTGCAGAGAAAGTCAATACTCATTCAGTAATTCAGTATTACAATAGTTTGTGTATGTTGCATACTTGCCCTCTATATATTTCTATTATGGCCCCCGTTGTGAAATAACGCAGTTGCCTCATTTCGTTTTGGGTTAGTGGGCACAATATGACGCGATTCTGTGGGCAGGATGCAGTAGAACAGGCTGCAGATCTTTTTTTCATTTAAGCAAACCTCACTAGGGATAATTAAATTAATATATATATGTAGAGCCGTAGGTGATATGGAGACACAGGTTTTTTGGACTTATAACCCCCTTCTCCAGTCATATCTATTTTTTCAAAACATCCCTAAGCCTAAATAATTACTAAGTAGTCCCCCGCCTTGCTTACCACTGACCCTGGCTGTGGCACCCCTGTGAGATTGCTGATGCACCCCATGTCAGTGTGTAACCGGTGAGTGATGTATAATTTTTTGCTCTGTTCTGAAATATAATATTTGTCCCACTCCTTTATAGATTCTGCATTTGCACTTGGACAGCATTCAGCGTCAGATATCAGTACATCTGGGCCTTACCTGCCAACCAGGAGAAGGTAAGAGTTACATTTTTATTTTGCACATACACAATTTGCTTTAAGTGATGTATAATTTTTTGCTCTGTTCTGAAATATAATATTTGTCCCACTCCTTTATAGATTCTGCATTTGCACTTGGACAGCATTCTGCGTCAGATATCAGTACATCTGGGCCTTGCCTCCCAACCAGGAGAAGGTAAGAGTTACATTTTTATTTTGCACATACACAATTTGCTTTGTAAGCTGTTCCAATGGTGGAAGACACTTTAGTCTAGGGGTCGGCAACCCTTGGCGTTCAGCGCCCTGCATTGTAGCACATTGAGCGGCTATCAATGCAGCACATCTCCAAAACACTGAACTGTTGCACATTTTCTGTGTTATATGACCTGGGGGCATTACTGTGGAATAATATGAACATGATGTACAACTATATGGTATGTTATGAATTGTGGCAACAACTATTTGCCATAATAATAACTTGGATTCTACTATGAGGCATGATTTGTGGGCACAACTGAGGCATAATATGATTTGTGAACACAACTGTGAGGCATATACCCTGAATTGGGGGCACTGCTCTGTGGCATAACTGGTGGCACTACTGTGTGGCATAATATGAATTTAATTAAAATATTATGTGTTCTTGATTGTAGTAGATACTTTATAAAGTACAGGCAATAAGCTTATTCTCAAAGTTTTTCCATATCCATATGAAGCTTAACCTCCACATTTCCCCGAATACCAAAACACTAATTTATCTACTTTTACGTATTTTGCAGAAGACTAACTGTAAATAAATTAAAAATCAAAGGGACGGATCTGTTCCCTAAGAATATATAGCAAATTGGATATTTGAAAAAAACTTCAGAATGGATATTCGGAATTACTTTGGCAAACCAGGTGTAAAGCAATCACAACCCCTTGTACCCCAACCAAGTGCGGAAAGTGAAACTATGGTCGTAGCACTTGATTCACCTGAATGTGTACTAGACAGCCATGATGACAGCAATTATCCCAGCACAAGTTCCTATAGGTGTGAGGAGGATGACCAGGCAGAGCCTTGCTCTGGTAACCAAGAGGAACAAGATGAAACACAAAGTGTGCCTGCCAAAAAAAAAAAATACTATTGTGAATTTACACCGCGAGTAACAAAAACATATCCAGTGTTAAAGAAATCCACACGTGGAAAGAATTTTGCTTACTGCACTGTCTGTAAAAGTGATTTTGATATAAAGCACGGTGGTGTGAATGACTGTAAACGCCATATTGAAGGTTCAAAACACCAAAAAATATCAGAAGCTTTGGAAACAAGCAAAAAAATGGATACCTACTTCCATACTTCACATGATGAAAATGCAGTAATTCGTGCGGAAATGCTTTTTACTGGATTTCTTATCGAGCACAATATCCCTATTTCAGCATCTGATCATGTAGGAAAATTGATGAGAGCTATGATGCCAAATTCAAGTGAGGCTGCTGTGCAAAAATATGGTTGCGGTCGAACCAAATCTTCTGCAATTATTAATCATGCTCTCGCTCCACACTGTACCCAACCGGTCATAGAAGCATTAAAGCATTTAAAATTTAAATTGGCACTAGATGGTGGAAATGATTCAGAGGAGAAATTATTTCCTATATTGGTCTCCTATATGGACATTGATGGAAAGATAAAGCCGAAGCTTTTAGATCTTATTGTCTGTAACAACGCCACGAGCATTAATATTTTTAACGCAGTTGATGAGGTGTTTCAAAGTCATCTTATTCCATGGACAAACTGCATTGGTGTGTGTTTGGATAATGCCTCTGTTAACATGGGAAGACTCAGGTCTGTAAAGACTTTAATTCAAGGGAAGAATCCTTCAGTCTTTACAGAAGGTTGCCCGTGTCATCTGGTGCACCTAGCTGCAAGGAAAGGAAACAATGCCCTTTCATTTGATGCTGATGCTTTCCTCTACAAACTAACCAGTTACTTCAGGTTCAGTGCAAAAAGAGTTCAAGCTCTAAAAGATATGAGTGAGTTTGTGGAAGTCCAGTATTCGAAAATACTGAAACATGGGGTAACCAGGTGGCTCAGTATGCATCCCTGCATTGAGAGAGTGCTTAAAATGTTTCCTGCTCTGAAATCATTTTTCCAATCTGAAGACTGTGAGAAGAATGCAAGAAGCAGAGCTCTCTGTGAAACGTTTGAGGATGCAACAACAGAGTTGTACATTTTGTTCCTTCACTCAGTGCTTGGTTCATTTAATGAAACCAATATTGTTCTTCAGTATCGTGCTCCTTTTATCCACAAATTGCACGAGTGCTTACTGGATTTATACAGATTATTGTTGCTGAAGTTGGTCAAACCAAACATAATTAAAGGCGCTGACACTTTTGAAAGACTTCTGGCCATAGATTTTGGGGACCCAGACATGCAAATGGGGGACAGAGAATTATTTATTGGCTTTACCACTAGAAACTACATAAGGACCTGTGCTTCTCTAGAGCCAACAGCAGTGAGAAGGTTTTTTCAGGAAGTTAAAGAATTTTATTGTTCTGCTCTAGCATATATGAAAAATAAGTTTCCCTTTAGTGACGATGTAGTAAAGGCAATGAAAGTTTTTAACTACAGAAAACGCATGGAAGCCGACTTTGAAGATATTGAATTACTGGCACAACGTTTCCCACAAGTGATAGATATTTCAATGATCCCAAAGTTGCATGAAGAATTTTCAGAATTCCGTGTTTTTGACTTGCCTGAGTCCTCTTTAAACAAATGCACAGATGATGGTGTGGAAAGAGTGGACTGTATTTGGCATGAACTAAGTATGGTCACTCATCCAGCAACAGGGAACCCAAAGTTTCCTTTATTATCAAATATGGCAAAATCACTTCTAGTCCTCCCTCACAGCAATGCCGAAATTGAACGCGTGTTCAGCATGGTCCGCAAAGTGAAGACTGAGCTCAGGGGACAATTGTCTACAGAGGGAACTTTAAAAAGTCTCCTACAATGCAAAATTAATTTGTTTACAGACATTAACTGTCACCAGTTTAAACCCTCCCCAGAGCTTTTGTGTAAAGCAAAGTCTGCTGCTTATCAATTGAGGAAATCAAGTGAACTGAGAAAATCTGTGGTTTTGTGTGTTTTTGCTTGAGTTTCATGTTCATTATTGTGATGTTTTATGAGCTGGCACTTTATACAACATTGTTTACTTGGATATAGTTTACATAGTGAAGCTTGGTTATATTTTTGTATTGTGTAATTTTTGGATATATCATAGATATAAATCTGTTGAACAGCGCTATGTTAGCGTTTTGTTAACTTTAGTAATTGTAATGTTCTATTGTTGAAGCCATAATTTAATTTATTTATTATAAAGTTAATAACTTATTGTTGATTATTTATATATAATTCTGTTGATAAAGTTTGCGTTACTTATTATAATGTTTATTTAATGCTTAAAACATGTTTGTTTTCATATTAAAAATCTTTCTCTTTGGAAATGAGCAAGTCATTACTTTGTCACCTATACATAAACACATTATGATTACATGCTGATCAAACTACTACAGGTTGAGCTGGTTTCGCCCAGTGGGCGGAGCTGGTCGCGCCCAGTGGGCGGAGCTGGTCGCGCCCAGTGGGCGGAGCTGGTCACGCCCAGTGGGCGGAGCTGGTCACGCCCACAATGGTTTTTACAATCTCCCTGAAATGAATTTTCAAAAGTTGGCAAGTATGGCCTAAATTGCCCCCCTACATCGCCCGGGGTTTAGTAATTTCCTAGATCTGCCCCTGCATGGGCGGATTGGGAACTTAAAGTGGCCCTGGAAAAAATTCTTGAAGTGGCCTCATGTGGGTGGGTCCAAATCAACTGTGGGTGGGGTTAACACAAAAGTAGAAGGGATTTAGAACTACTGGAATTTTGATATATTTTGATTTATTTTGATATTTATTTATATTTATTTTGATTTATTTATTTTGATCTACTTTTGCAGAATGGGAAACATAGTTTCAGACTGCATTGTATATCTGCCTTCCTTTGTGTGGGTTTGAAATACTCTGCTGTAAACATCCAGGTAAACACTATTTTTTTTTTTTAATTTTACCATATTTTGTACAATACAAAAAAGGGACTTATTTACTCCAAAAAGTGTATTAGGTCCACAGACTGTTCTCCTGTTAGTAGCAACGATGTTTGCTGCGGTGCAGTTCTACCCTTTACTTTATCACTGTTTGCCTGAAAAAACTACATCTCCCATCATGCTCTTGTCATCGGAGCATGCCCAGTACGTTTCCTCTTTCTACACAGGTCAGCTGATGGAAACGTGATTGTATCTGTGCTGATACAATAGTTTAGTATATGTTATAGTTACAGGCAAAGCACCATGGCTTCTGGTGGACCAGAGACAAGCCTGCGGTATCACAACAGGGTGGTTATTGTCACTGGAGGTACAAAGGGCATTGGAGAAGCAATTGTCAAGGTATTTGGTAAGAACTTGTAGCGAAGTTTTTCTTAATTATATGATTGAAGAAGCCTATTAAAAACAAATTATCTTTACTAGTGCAAATAAAACTGTGCATAATATATCATATACATAAAGTTATATATTTATATGTGTTTAGAATGTGACTAAGTGATGCTTATTTTTTTTATCACTTTTTTATGAATTAGATGCTGTTATCTAGACTTACAATATGTCCTGCAAAAGATTAAACACAGGAACATGTATTAATAATAACCAGTGAACTCAGTTACCTGTTTATTTGTTGCCTTTGTGAGCGGTTTTACAAGTGATAACCTGAGTGCACCTTTTCCCATCAATGCAAATGTACATAAATGAGATAGAAAATAAAGTGAATACGTAGTACAGAAGTGCACTCTAATTTTTATTAGGCGGTAATAAAACATAAAAGAATCTCTGTATAGGGTATTAATTAGAATTATTCCTCCTTCCATTGGTCCTGGATATAAAGATGTCTCAGCATCTCATTGGTAATCACAATATGGACAAATTAACTGTTACAGAAGAAAAGTATTTACCTAGAGATTATTATTAAAACATAGTGATATACATTTTTAATAATATAAAAATGGTGGCTGCAGCATATTCAGGCTTTTGCTGGAAAATGTACTCTTATTCCCATGCAACATTTCTGCCTATGCCTGTAGTATTTTCTGAACACTTGTCTGGTCCCAAATGGAAGATGATGTGAGGATGAGGTCTGTCACGCGTTTCGGAATGCTTTTCACTTAGGAAAACACAGCATTTTATAGTCCATGTATTATGCAGACTTGGGAAAGTGGGTCTCCTGTTGCTCAATTTCACTTGTATTATATTGTTATTTTTATATATACCAATTTACCAGAGGTAAGTACATTTTTTAAATGACCATGTGATGGTTTGTACCACTTGAGAGCTGCAGTAGTTGAAATGTGAGCCAATTTTGACCACCTGTTCATAGACAGCACTGTCCAGGTCTGGTGTTGGGGTACTAGGCAAGGCTTCAGCCTTCTGCTCCCTTGTCCCAAGCTTGCGTATAATACCCCAAGTCCATGTACATAATTGAATTGCTTAGGACTAACATGTCTATGTATCTATGAATACTGACAGGTATCAACCAACCTGTAATTCCTTCTCCCCCTCTCTCCTTTGGATCCCACCCTGTAATTTTCCCCACCTCATCTTCCACGTTGAAATTCATCCTTATCTTGTAATTTATTCCTCCAACCTCACCCCCTTCCCTGTAATTCATTATCTCTCCTCCCTCCACCATGAACATTAATCCTCTTCCCTGATCCCCATCCCTGTAATTCATTCCCTGCTACCCTGTAATTCATGCCCCATTACACGGCACCCCTGTGATCCCCATAGAAGGGGAGGGCCTAGTAGTTTGTGCCCAAATAAATAAAAATAATTACACACACGTCCCTCAGCCAGTGACCAATTGTGAGTGTTTAATTTAAATCCCTGGGGTGGCTGGTGCTCAGTGTGGGGATACTGCAAGGAAAATAAAAACACAATATGGGTGACAATATGCCACTCATTCACTGTTTTAGGCTCCCCCCAAAATGTTTGTGCTCTAGGCAACCGCTTACTTTGCATAAAGGTAGCGCCAGCTCTGGTTCTATCAACAGCTACACCCCTATGTGGAGGAAGTGAGAAGTGAAAGAATGTTTTAATACAAAGTGACAAGGACAGTGTCGTGATGTGAGGATATAAATGGAGGCCACAGACTGAAAGTTAGATAGTAGAAAGAGCAGGATGCTCCAACAGCACAGAGTAGTGACGTGAGGCTCCTGTCACACTATGCAGAGATCAAATACACCTCTATATGAAACTAGGTGCACCTAGTATATCTCTAAAGTTGCCTCATCATCATTTTTGTTGATTTATCAGCACAGAATCCAAAGTGCACATCTTCCCTTTTTGTTAATGTTTGACAGTTCATATTTGTTACCTTTGCAAATCTAAATTCTGTGTATTTCTAAAGCCCTAGACAGCATGTGGGTATCTCTTATAGTCTCTTAGTATTACATAGAAATACATGATCTATACGATTGCCGGAGCAAAGTTTTTCAGCTAAGTATGGGCATGTAATTGAAACTCCTCAGATTAAGGTGTATTTAATGCAGGACCTGGAAGGGTAGGGCCTCTTCTAACCTTGGGTTGCTAAATTTGTAAACTTTTTTTCAGCATTAACCCAAATATAGTTATTTTTGGGGAGTGCAAACACATGGATACTCCAGTGTCTTGTATGCTGTTTAATACGACTAACCAAAATGTCTTAATCACGGTTCAAACCCATAACAGAAGCCAAAAACCACATGCCCTATCCTCCGCATTTCAAACAGTTTGCTTCCTAATGTGTACTAAATTTTATTAATCCGACTGGCGAGAGGTACGCTCTATGCAATATATAAAGCTGAAACCTAGCAAAAAGTGTTAGTTTTCATTTCTATCTATTGTATCATATGCCATTATATTGACTTTATACTAACATTTAGAGTCAGCTAAAACACTGAATGATGACATCATGACACTACTATAGTATTTTTATTTTCCCTACAGTGCTGCTACACTGAGTGCCGACTGCCTGGGAATTTAAATTAAACACCTCCTGTCATGTAATCATTTTAATTTATTTGAACGTGCACAGTGTACGACCTGGCCTTCCCCTTCCATCTCCTTCCCTGACGCCTCCTACCTTGCTCAGAGCGGATAGATGTCGGTCTCAGTACTGTGATGCTGCTGATTGCAGCTTCTCTGTGTCATTGGTTGGCTGGGAGCGTGACGCAGCCAGCAGCAGCATCCCAGGTTGGGGGATGAGGTTGAGTAGAATGAATTACAGATTGATAGAGAAGGGAGGCAGGAATTAAATTGAAGGGTGTGGGAAATGAATTACAAGACCTTGTATGTTGTCCAGCAGTAGCTGTTCTCCTCAGATACTTTACTGTATCACTACATGGTTACGCTCTCTCCTAGTTAAGATTTATTTACTTGGATTCCCTTTTTCTTAGCACTGTCGCTCAGTTAACATTAAGAACCCACTTTGTGTTTTCAGATTCACTTCCAGCATTAAAAATGCACTTTTTTTGCATTGTTAATGCACACAAAATTGCACCCAATTTAGAGTTACAAGTAAAATGCACTTGTGGGGCATGGAGAGGCAGATTGGGGCTGCCAACATAAACGTTCAGTACAGTAAGGGTGAGCACACCCCTTGGAGATGGAATACAGCACCAGTGCTGTAGTTCCACAAGTGCCTTAAAAGAGAAATTGTCCAACAGTGTCCTTCATTAAACTTCATTAGCCTGTTTTTTTCAAAGCAAGAATTAACTATGTTTACTAAAAGCGAATAATCTGTATTTGCTAACAAAATATTTTTCTTCTTTATTCTATATGGACCTATAACCATAGTGAAGAATGGGGCCACAGTGGTGTTCTGTTCAAAAGGTATGACCAATGTTGATCTATTGCCAAAATCACACATCAGTCACATGAGACTCAAAAACAGGAAGTAGGATTCCTTACCACTGGTCTGCTTAGATTGCAGATAATTGAGACACGAACATTTAAATTCAATAGTTATATATGTGGTTTTTTTTTCAGTTAAGCAATTTGATATTTTCAGTCCATTGTGCTTTGGGCTTGGGATTTCTGTTCTTTCTGTGAAAATGCCAGATCAATCAATCATCTTTCTTTTTTTGGGGGGCATGGAGAAAACTAACGTCAGACTTATCAGTTTGTGGCCAGGGGCATAACTAAAAACTACTTGGGCCCCTAAAGCTGGGTACACACTGATGCAATTATCATGCAGATCACACAAGATATTACAAGAGTGTGTACGCTCCCATGATCGTGTTTTATCGCACCAAAACACGTTGCATTTGTTGATTTGGTTTTATAAACTTCCTAATAATCACAATCAATGATGGAACAATGTCGGATGTGGAAGTGTCTATATACTCATGACCAGCAGTGTAGGCAGATCTCTATGGAGTTTACAGAGTCACGTTCTTTTCAGCAGACGGTAATGACAGATGAAGATCACAGATCTGATGGTAAATTGTGTAGCTGTGTACACATATATCTGAATATCAGGACTTTCAGTCATTGGTAAAATGGCTGCAGAAATCGCATCTGAAGTAAAATGCAATAGTGTGTACCCAGCTTAACAAGAGATGGAAGTGTCCCAAATATTCAAATACACTCCATTGCTAAGGTCATACCCCTCCAAATCCTCTCTGAAACAATTTAATTCTACCATTTGTGCCATTCCAGCCTCTCTGTCTTGGTTCTCAACACGGTTCTCCTCAGCTGCCCACGTAGACTTTGGTTCTGCATCCTTGGTTCACCATTGGGCAATCCCCATCTCTCCGATCACTGTTCCGGTCTCCATTTCAGCTATTAACGGGACTCTGATCTCGAGCATCCAGCACCAAACTGCTCCTATTAACCTGCAAATAGGAGCACTTCACTCCAAACTAATTTCTTTTTTGGTTCTTCCACAAGCTACTAGTCCTATTATCCTGGGTCTTCACCGGCTCCGTCTACATTTTCCTCAGATTGCTCGCTTTCTCAAGTTCTAGCCTGAGGCCCTGCTTGTAAATTCCACTGTCTCGCTGAAGTGAAACCATTATGCTCCATGTCTCCCACTCATTCAGTTTCGGTTCCCTCTCAATATGCTTCCTTTTGCAGATGTCTTTGATAAGAAAGCATTCTGAAGTTCTTACACCTTACCGTCCATGGGACTGTCCTATAGATCTTCTACCAGGCAAGACTCCCACCAAAGGGCAGGTATATCCTTTTTCCGTACCTGAGACTCAGGTAATGTCGGAATATGTCAAAGAAAATCTTCTCCAAGGTTTTATCAGGCCTTCCTCTTCTCCCGCCAGGGCGGGTTTTTTCTTTGTTAAGAAGAAGGATGGGACTTTTTCGCCTCTCTATTGATTACCGTGGACTGAATGCCATTACCATTGAGAACAAGCATCCAATCCCTCTGGTAACCAAACTATTTGATTAAGGGAGCCTGTATTTTTTCTAAACTTGATCTATGTGGTGCCTACAACCTCATCCGTATACGCAGTGGAGACGAGTGGAAGACAGCCTTCAACACCAGGGATGGCCATTATGAATATCTAGTTATGTCCTTTGGACTCTGTAATGCCCCAGCTGTCTTTCAGAGTTGTGTAAATGCAATATTCCGAGACCTACTCTGTTTCTGCGTAGTAGTTCATAATTTTTCCACAACAATCTCTACCATGAGTCTACTAGGGCATTTCTCTTCTCTGTGGTATATGGCCTCTATCCAGCTCTTCCCAAATTTTCTTCCCATCCACCCTCCAAAGTTCTTGCTGTTGACTCCATATGGCAAGATTTCTCGTCCATCTGGTCTCGGACTTTGAAGTTCCCTCTCTGGAGGTAGGAGATAGAGTCTGTCTTTCTACCAAGAATATTCGGCTGAAGATACCCTGTATGAAGTTTGCCCCTCACTTCATCGGTTCTTTTAAAATTCTCCAGGTCATCAGTCCGGTTACCTTCAGGTTGAAGCTTTCTACTTCCTTTCGGATTTCCAACTGATTCCATGTTTCCCTCCTCAAACCTCTGGTTATTAATTGTTTTTCCTCTTCCACTGCTGTTTCTCCCAATGCTATTTCTGAAGAGGAATTCGAGATCAATTAAATTCTGGACTCCCAAGATTGCACAAGGCAGACTTAAGTATCTTGTTGATTGGAAAGAATTTGGTCGGAAGAACGCTCTTGGGTCAAAGTCCATGATGTTATTGCTCCTTATCTGGTGAAACGATTTCATGCCAAGTTCCCAAATAAACCCAGTCCTGGGTGTTCTGTGCCCACCTTTAAAAGGGGGGGGGGGTACTGTCACAACCTGGGCATGCCGGTTGTTCGCCCTTAGGGGTCCCACGCTGGTGGTCTCCGCTGCGTAGACACCGCTGCTCTGTCTGTCTTGCGCCATCTTGAGGTCGGGCTGCGCATGCACAGTTCGTCCTTTTCTCTGGTCAACATTCTTTCTAATAGGCTGGAGCCCTCCATTGGCTGGATTATTTAAGACACCTCTTTTCTTCAATCAGGTGTCAGTTCTTGAAGTCTCTCCTTGTGTGTGAATGTGTTCTGGCTTCCCTGTTCTATTGAACTCTATATAAGTTATACTGTTCTGAACATTATTGGACCTTCGCTGCATACCGTGGTACTCCACCTAATCCAGCTCCAGTGCTTCCCAGCATATCTGGAACTAAGTATACACCTGGTCGCAGATCCGAATATTCTGCATAACCTGTTAACTGTTCTGAACATTCTCTGGACTTCTGTTGCTATCTGTGGTGATCCTACTAAATCACCCCCTGGTCGTGAGACACTCCCCTTAGTATTTCCTCTTCTACCTTGTACCTACCTCTGCAGCTCCCCTCTCTCCTACAGACCTCACCTAATCCCGACTGGAAGGGCCGCGACCTGCGGCACGGGAGTAGCAAAGCCCATATCCGTTTGCGGGGGCACTGGTGAAAACCTCCTGTGTCGTTAGTCTCCGTGCCTCCCAGGAGGTAGTGCCAAACTAGGCAGGTCTAAGGGTCCTATCAGCCCCTTTGGACCGTGACAAATGTAAATATAACGACAAATATTTTTGTTTCTAATGAAATAAAAATGTAATTGGAAATTCAACTAAAAAGATAAAACTATAATACAGTATAGGCCTATCGATTGATTCTCTTTTCAGGACGGAGTTTACTTTCCCTGGAGTTTCTTATCCAACTTTTTTTTTTCCTCCTGATAATCTCAAAAAAAGAAATATTTGGAATTGGGCTGTAAATACCTTTGTGAATGTACAGTGACCGCAATTTCACATCATTCCTGGTTGGCGCCTCTTGATAACCTACACAGTATCTGATGTAAAAAATACATCTGCTCAGCATTTCTTCAGAAGTCGCTGTCTGCCACATTATAACTTTGGTAGAAATCAGAATATCTACAGTAAACTTCCATACACAAATGTATTAATTTCTCAATCACCCTTTATTGTATTTTGCAGAAGAAGAAGCCAGTGACCTTGAGGCTGAGCTAAGAGAATCCAGGCAAGGAGCTGCCATCTATGTCTCTTGTGATGTCACAAAAGAGGAGGACATTCAGGTATCAATCTATTAAATTTTCGGTGCAGTTTGTAAATGCTGTTATTCCTTAATCTGGTCACACCTGAGGGTTCACGGGACAGTCTAAACATTCAGTTTGACAGCTCACACACACACACACACACACACACACACACGTATGGTCATCCAGGTCACTATTGATTCCATTATGTCCTATTAGCGTAGTCTGAAGATGACCACACACACAGGCTGACAGCGGTCATTTTCTGATCACATGTATGCTTGCTAAGAATCCTCTCGATTTCGAAAGGATCAGTATTGGGATCAATGGTCCATTTCAGCCCACACATGCTGCAGTATTGGGACAGTTACATGATATCAAATGCAATATTGCAGCTTGTGTACATACCTTTAGAGTTTCTTCTAATGAGATAATATACTTTATTTTTATATATGCTTTTTTATTATTATTATTATTATTATTATTATTATTATTATTATTATTATTATTATTATATCCATGTCCAGTGTATCATGCCATCACAGCCAGCTTTATATATACATATTTGCAAAGGTAATGTAAATAGGAGGTATCTTATTTCTTATTCTATTGATGTAAAATGTTTTAAAACTATGATCTCTGCACTCAAACCTAACTGTATAATGAAGAGAGAATTTCCAGGGAACACATCACGAAATATCAGCTTCTTATAGTTATATAGTACGAAATGACCGCAAATTAGAAGTGCACCTCTGTAAAATAGCTGCATGCCCTATTAAAGGCTGGAAATGCTTGTACTCTAATGTCTCACCAGAAGTAATAGTGTTCATAGATATCAATTATAAGTATTTCCAAGCTGTAGGCACAATGTACTTGTCTATGAACTCTGTATGTCCAGTGCAATCACAGACCTGAATATCATATAATAGAGAGCTCTTGCCTAGTAGTTGATATTATGCTTTCTGTTGCTCAGCTTTATCCAGAGAAAATCTTAATAGCTGTTTTGTTGGCTGTAGCACAGTGCTATTTAACACCATAAGTGTCTTCACTATGGGATCTGAATGGACCGTATAGACTCATACGAAAACTTTACATTTAAATAGTACAAGACTTGTGACTCTTCATTCTGATACACCCTCTTTAAAGAATTAGCTGCAAATGGCAGCCAAGTATTAAAGCGTTATACACCTTTGTACACCCCCTGCTACCTAGTTATAACTCTGTAATAGGAAAATATTCTTCATCAGCCTCCCCCAAGTTACACTGGTTGATCTCACAACCAGGCATTACTGCAATGCAGCTCTGGTTCTTCAGCCCTGACAACTGAGAGAAGTGAAAGCGGTCAGTGCTGGTAGATTTTACCTGTTCCTGCTGTTATCAGCAGCTTGGAAGGCTTGTGTGTCACGAACACAGCTCCTGAAGTGGCTGTCTACACCTCCTGTCCATTTAGAAGTTGTGTCCACTATTTAAATACTAAAGTGCTGCACAGTGGTTAGTGTTGCTGCCTCATAGCGCTGGGGTCATGAGTTTGATTCCGGCCAGTACCTTTTATATGTGTGGATTTTGTATCATTTCCCGTGGGCCAAAGTACATCATTACTGAGAGACTATGAGTGAAGGGGGACAGATTTGAGGGGAAAATTACCTCAGTGTGTCTGCATATAAAGAGGGCAGGAGTCCTAAAGTTCAGAGAGCCACAAGAAGGGGACGGAGTCCACATAATTATAAAGAAGAGCCCCTGAGAGCAGAAAAAAGGGGGACCCCAATAAATAAGGAGCGTGGGATCAATTAATAGTGAAAAGGATATAATATCAACGCACCAGAGAATCAAATATCCAGTCTTATTTCACTTGGGTAATATAATTATCGAATAACTGGAATGGTGCACCCCACACATGTACAATATTGGTACAAAACACAGAAGAGGTATAGAGAAAACACATGTATAGTAGGGGCACTCACTGATTATAAAAGGTATAAAACTTACATTTTATTAATTCGTTTAAAATATTCTGATTAATCCCTAGAGAATACCTGAATTACGCTAGTAGCGAAATAAAAACAAAAATAATAACA
The DNA here is from genome assembly GCF_038048845.1 of Mixophyes fleayi. Lineage (NCBI taxonomy): Eukaryota > Metazoa > Chordata > Amphibia > Anura > Limnodynastidae > Mixophyes > Mixophyes fleayi. The sequence continues at coordinate 30,415,702 of NC_134412.1, read as the reverse complement.
ATGTGTAGAATGTGAAAAAATGAAACAAAATTATTAAAATGGCAGAAAAGACTGCCAGTCCTCGCTGAGCTAATGAAAAATATCTTCCTAATTATCTTATTATAAATGTAATAGAGGAATATAATCCTCACGCTGCTAGAATACCTGTTATTATATACAGGTTATCAAGGATCATATAAATAGATTAAATTATTACTGGGAGGAAAAAGATTTATGCTTTGGGGGAAACAACTGTTTTTATAACCAGATTGATTAAGGTCTTGAATGAGTACAGATGATTTGATATCCTGCCTCCCTTATGTATGACCCATTTTGTTTGGTATCATATGATATAAATCCTCCTATTATATTCAATTATTGTTGACTGCTTAGATGTTCAAGCAAGATATACACCAAACTCACTATTATCCTCAACAGTATTGATAGGTGAACTTTAGTAACCTTATTGTAGCTGAAGGATATGAGATAGCGACATATCCCATTACTGTTGCTACAAGGATAGTAACTCCTTTATTTCATGGAATCATTGGACAAGGTAAACATGAGAGTGCTATAAGATATTAATAATTACTCAGCCACCCATCCTAAATAATGTCTAATGTTGTCCTCCCTGATCTTATTCCTATATTTAAAGGCAGCGTTTGCCTCGCTGAGTATAATGTATAATTCTTAATCACGCTGCCTTTAAATATAGGAATAAGATCAGGGAGGACAACATTAGACAGTTAGTTTTGGACATGAAAAGCTGGTCCTAAATCTCGCAGCGCTAGCCCAAATAGCCTTAGAGTGATCATGATAATAAATATAAATTAGGATATACGTAAGGCTGGGCTATATTTAGGATGGGTGGCTGAGTAATTATTAATATCTTACAGCACTCTCATGTTTACCTTGTCCAATGATTCCATGAAATAAAGGAGTTACTATCCTTGTAGCAACAGTAATGGGATATGTCGCTATCTCATATCCTTCAGCTACAATAAGGTTACTAAAGTTCACCTATCAATACTGTTGAGGATAATAGTGAGTTTGGTGTATATCTTGCTTGAACATCTAAGCAGTCAACAATAATTGAATATAATAGGAGGATTTATATCATATGATACCAAACAAAATGGGTCATACATAAGGGAGGCAGGATATCAAATCATCTGTACTCATTCAAGACCTTAATCAATCTGGTTATAAAAACAGTTGTTTCCCCCAAAGAATAAATCTTTTTCCTCCCAGTAATAATTTAATCTATTTATATGATCCTTGATAACCTGTATATAATAACAGGTATTCTAGCAGCGTGAGGATTATATTCCTCTATTACATTTATAATAAGATAATTAGGAAGATATTTTTCATTAACTCAGCGAGGACTGGCAGTCTTTTCTGCCATTTTAATAATTTTGTTTCATTTTTTCACATTCTACACATTGTTATTATTTTTGTTTTTTTTTCCCTACTAGCGTAATTCAGGTATTCTCTAGGGATTAATCAGAATATTTTAAAACAAATTAATAAAATGTAAGTTTTATACCTTTTATAATCAGTGAGTGCCCCTACTATACATGTGTTTTCTCTATACCTTTTCTGTGTTTTGTATCAATTAATAGTGTCAGCATTAGGCATCATCCATATAGACTCCCCATGTCTAGAGAGGGGAGAGCATTTAAAGAGACCCTATGGAGAGTGTTGCTGCAGTATTTAATGTGATCCAGATGAGCAGATAGGACACCAGAGAGGGCGTTCTAGCCCAAGGAGCGAGTAAAGAGGCTGCAAGAGGACACTACTGAGAGTGTCAGATCTACAAAGTAAGGCTGAGAGCGCTTCGAACAGAGAGGATGTCCGAGCCTGCGCAAATTCAAGTGAGCGTGTGAATCCCAGGAAGAGAGCATAGCGAACATGTGTTATAGCCCAAGGCATAAGGCCCCCGCAGAGGAATAAATATTGTCCGTGCTGGAGTGAGAAAAACAGATATTAATTTTAGTGTTATTTGCAACTCAAGTATCATGCTGGAGTGAAGAGCAGTGTAAATAAAGATGTTCTGTTTCTGATAAAGATGATCTGGTGCCCAACTTATTTTATTTATTACATATTACTTTTATTGCACTGCTCCACCAAGTTACATCACCTGCGTCCTTACACATTTAAAGAACCTAGATGTGCGGGGACCCTCTGCTCGTTTATACCCAGGCCAGAGAGCTAGCCAGGGCACTGGAAAGTGCAAGTGAGGATGTGTATTACACACCTATGCGCCCTAGGAGCACACACTCAGTGACAGGGGGTTACATGTTAATAAATAAATATTAAGCTGCAGTTGGAATCTCTTGCCCAGTTCTCCCCGACAGACCACTGCTCCACTGGCCAACAGTGAGCGGCTGAAACTTTGTAACAATGTGCATTCATAATACCTGGTAAAGGCAGAAATACAGCATAATCTAAAAATAGAACTAACAAATACAAAGTGAATTTAAAGATTGTTAGAATAAATCTCTACTCAATGTTGTCATTATTGTTTATAATGACGTTCGAGTACAGATAGGGAATAAATGTAGATATTCAAAGTCCATTTTTGTGGGCATACAAAATGTATAAATGTATATATATTGATGAAATCATGTCATGGGAAGCTATAAGAAGACTGCAGGTCAGTATAGGGGTGAGGAAACTTCCTGACTTAATAAGGTAATTTAAAAATCTAATATTTGCCCTCCTCCAGCTCCTGAACACATACAGGATGATTCCAGGGGGGGGGGGGAGCCAGGTTATTCTAGAGTGGCATTAATGGAGAATGAGCCTGAGCTAGACAGTGTTACTTATTGCAGCAAGCCCAAATAGTAAGGGACATGTTAATTACAGGATGAGAATGGGCCATGACAGTGCTTTGCCATAGTAATGCAGAGAGGGAAGTTGTGGAGACATTACCTTCCTCTATGTACATAACAAATCTAGACTCAGGGGAACAATGCCACTGAATACACTACATTAGCTGAGCAGCAAAATAATATTTCATAGAATTCCAGTCTCCTGCAGTTCATTGGAAGATGTGTGACTGTGCTGAAAGCGTTTTCTTAGACAATATGAAATTGGAGGGAATTCTTTGTAGGAAGGAGAATGTCTTGAGGGGCATTTTGAATAGTAAGGTTTGAAAGAGGTATAGTAGACCTTGCAAAATATTCAGTTTCACTGATGTAATGGACTAATCCAATTCAGAGAATTCAGATTCTAGCTGTCATTTTGTAGAATGTACTAAATAAATGATAACTAGAATCTGATTGGTTGCTATAGGCAACATCTCCACTTTTTCAAACCCGCAGTTTAGTAAATATACCCCTAAGTCTACTTTGATGCTAATAGGGGTGAGAAAGTATGTGATCTCTGGAATTTTCATGTTCAGATGCACTAGTATTATATAGGGATTCTACGCTCTTCCAAATGTAAATCTACAGATACTTGATTTTACAAGAGTTTCACTTTAATATGAAAATTAAGCTCCATGAGTTGTTTTTTTAATTGAAGTTGGAATAATGAAGTCTAACATTTCCATTACATTTGTTTTTTTAAAATTTGAAAGAAAGACGAATTGATGAACCTCTTTAAACACATTAGGGAGGGTTACCAGCATCTTGGAAATCGAGAGTGGGGTGTCATCTTGGCAGCCTGGTACACAATCTAATTAATCTGGTTGCAGTAGGATGGGTGAGAATTTATGGAGCCTATTACCAAAGATTTTGGCAAAGATCTTTAAATCAACATTTAGCAGAAAGTAGCCGATGCAGGAATTAGGTCTTTGCCACCCTTATGTATTGTTGTTATTTTGGCTCATGTGGTGGCTGCTTCAAGAGATCATATTGAAAATATTTTTTGTAGTAATGAGTCATAAACCACTCTGAGCTGGGGCAGATTTTAATGAGCAAATAGTGTGCAAAGGTTCATCCAATGTGATTGGAGCGTTCAATGTGATAATAGCATCTGGATACAACATAGGGTGGTTACAGGAGGACAAATACATTTTTAAAGCTCTATTACATTGAGAAGGTCCCCAGACCGGTCTTTGAGGCTATAAAACTTTGTGTAAAAATTACAGAATTCCTCTGTGATTTGTTTGGATCATAATCTATGTATTTCTGTCGCTAGTGGAAGATATTGCATTACGTGTGCATATTTGTTTGAGCTCATTTGCCAGAAATGTATCCAATTGGTCACTCATGTCATAGAATTTGTCTTGTAGCGATTGGAGGGACTTAGCTGCCTAATTAGATAGAATGACATTGAGTTGGCCTCTCAGACAAGAGAGGTTTGATAAACTCTAGGACACAGGGAAGTCTAATGTTGGGATTGAAGACATTGGATTTAGGGTTCTAGCCTAGATATGGTTTTTCTTTTTTTTTGCTGATGGAGGCAATACTAAGAAATTCCCTCTAATGGTAGGTTTGTGGACTTTTCATACTGACTAGATTGAAATCCCACGAATTGAGAGACATATTCAGTTAGGTCTTTTGATATAGTAGTAGATATGTTAAGTAGCAAAGAGTCATCTAGCAGCCAGAAGGATTGCTTCCTAGGCAAGTTTAAGGTGTGGTGTTTCCAATCACCCAGTGCTGTGCAAAAAGCAATTTCTGGGGGGCTTGGGACTTTGGAACCTTCCCTAAACTGAAAGGACCCTGTTCCATCCCATGAATCTGAGCCATAAGGACCTTCGGGGGTAGGGGGACCTCTTAATATCCCTGACCTCGGAGCCATAAGGCTCTTAGGGGGCGAAGTTCTTCGGATCTACCTCCTTCTCAAGGCTTGGGTGGGCCCCTTTCTCCCCCAGGTAGGCCAAAGCTTCCCTATGGGAACTGGTTCTTTAGCTCCCTCCAGAAGAAGGGAGCTTCCATTAACTTGGGGAGAGGGTCACCCATAAGGGTCTGAACCCAAACCCCTCGAGACATGCAGACAAAACAAACTAAAAATGAGAATTAAGTGCTAGTGTAAATAAATGGTAAAATAAGTGGCCATAGCCCAATGGCCAGTGGGGTAAAAAAAAAATCTGGCCAAGCCAAAAGGTCAGAGCTAAGACATAAAAGTGATGCAGGATGGGAGAATAGTGCATAGTTAAATAGATCCTCCAAATAGTCTGTCAACCCGATCCAAAATATGCTAAACCTTGGAGCCTGCAAACTGTTTTTTTGGCATACATTTACCACTTTTGCAACCAGCGGTATGTAGCTGTGATAATCCATGAACCTGTATGTTAAAACTACACAAAAATATGCCACAAAGCAGCAAGAGCGATGCTTTTGTGCACCACCTCCTGTATATTTTTCTAGTTTGTAATCCCTAGTGATTTATGAAAAACGTGATTGCAGTCTCTGGCTGTTATGAAATGGTGAGAGGAGGCAGACAGTATTTACATAGTATATTCAGACCAGTCAATTAAAAACAACAAGATTTAAAATTAGGTCTTGCTTGGTTTAGCAGACAGTTTCAGCTTTGCTGTATGTACTTAACTGACAGCAACTAACAGTGAAACAATTTGATGTCACAAAAAGAGGTAGAAAGAGGAGTGAGAAACTCTGCTTCTTTTTAACTGTTTTCCCTTTTTTAAAATGTTAGCATTTACTATTCTCCATGGGCCAGAGTCATTAAGGAGAGCAAAGTATAAAAAAGGAGTAATTTTGCATCTGGGCACAACCATTGTAGAACATACTTGCCAACTCTCCCGGAATGTCCGGGGACTCCCGCATTCTGGGTGAGTCTCCTGGACTCCCAGGGGAGTATGGCAAAATCCCGCATCTGCAGAATTAGGGCCAAAATACCACGATTCTCCGGGAATCGCGGCATTTGACCCCGCCAAATTTTGGGTACAAAATGACGCTATTTTGGAGCCCCGCCTCCGCATGCCCACCTCCCCCACGGCAGCTCCCGGAAGACTATGCAAGAAAGTTGGTAAGTATGTTGTAGAACTGTCTTGAGTTCAAATCAAAAGCAGAGTCTGGAGAGCTATGAGAACATTTCTTTACTGTGTGGTATATACTGAGAACTGAAGATGGCTGCCAGGTACTTCCTGAATGGCCAGTGGATGGCAGTGATGTCACTTCCATCTAACACGTATAGCATACATCTGCATCCTCTATTTTTTAGAATAAAGTAACAATCAACAGGTGTGTGGGTGCAAGACACTGTGACAGGTGTTGGATGTGAGAGCAGTGTGCAAGTGAAAATACACATGAACTGGTAATACTGAAAGTTACATAACAAAGTCCTGGAATTTAGTATTAGGCCTGGAGATTCTACCAGACCTCGTGATGAAGAAAGGGGGTAGTAATGTGTCCTGTGTTGAACAGGGCTCACTGTTGGTCAGTGGTATAGGGCTGTCCTGCATTGCAATAGATGGTTCTTCTGAGGACCCATTGTCCACATTGATAGGTGTTCTGACACCCTCGGGCGGTATTCTGTGGGGTGGGGGTGCTGACTCACACACCCCTAAGAGGTGAAGCCTGTTGCGCTCATACAAAGCACCGTCGGATTGCACCACGTATGGATTCGGACGGTCTGCCCCGGGGACAATGTTCTCAGTTGATGAGAGGTTTTGTCGTTATTGGCTTTGAGCCGTAACCTGGACTTCTCCATAGCACTCTGCACATTGATCACAATGGTTGGTGTAAGCTTGGCTTTGGTGGTATGAATTATAGTGTGAGTGCGTCTGGACAGAAGACGTTGAGAACAAGACAAGTTAAATGTGATGAAAGCAAAGGGAATTTATTGTAAGGTATGGTGGTGGAGAAAGAGAGCAGTCAGAGTAAACTTCCACCATGGAAAGGCAGCCTTTCCATGGGACATCCGCAAACGGGGGACAACCACACACCCCAAGGTGCACATGTCTACCTCAATGGGGCCACCGCCCCGGGCACTACAGAACCCTCCCCTTTTCTAGGCTAACAGAAGCAACGACAAGTCAACCTGATCGTGAAGTACTTGGACGGAGACTAATAGCCCATTCCATTTGAAAAAAGGTGGGTTAAGTGTGCCCGATACCATCATGTGCTCTTATCACTGGCCGTCGACTGTACTGCGATTTCCGGCACTGCTACTCCAAGACAACCACCACCACCAAAATGACCATCAAACCATTCAACAGGGAGGGAGGGTGGGCAACGTCCAGCTGCACAAGGGACTGATTCTTCTCCGCCCATTCCCGATATAACCTCCATAACCGCTCCCCATGACTCATATGGGCATCCTTCCAAAGACAAAACATATTAACCCTAAGAGTACCAATACAGTCCAATACTACAGCCTCATCTTTTAATATCCCTCGAGCTTAAATACAGCCCTCAGTTCCTATTGTGTGATACATGAAAAAACAGCCAGTATTTTCTGTATGTGCAAAATATTAAACTTATTTGCACCCCTTGCATTGTATAATGTTTTGTCCCGGAGAACATTTGCTCCTTTTTATTTTGCCTTCCTTTCCTTAATGACTCAGGCCCTATAACTTATAATAGACGAACCCTACCTCGTTTATTTACCAAGTTACAGGCAGGGTCTGCATTAACGTCTGACAAGGAGGGGCAGCAGATCCTTATCTGTGAAGATGTAGAGGTGCCTTGGGGGCTTGTGCCAGCCCTTGTTACAGGTACCTGTATAGAAAACATGTAACAACCCTATAGAACACAGTTCAACCCACCTTCTCCCCACTGCTACATCCTCCCTGACATCCAGTGATTGCTACTTACAGACGTAGTTTGAGCTGACCCTCAAATTCGGGAGCCTCCCGGGAATTCCAGGAGAGTAGGCAAGCATGTTGTTAAGGCAGAGGTGGACAGCACACCCATATATTTCTGGTATAATGATATTGCTAGTTTTTTAATGGCTAGCAAAAACTGTCATAGGTTCTTATCCGTACCTGTAACTTTCAAAATAAAGCCCTGTATTATAAACATTGCTAGTTAAGTTATGAGACAACTATAGTTAATATCACAATAAATGTGAAAGAGAATGATTTTATATATTGCAAAGGTTTAATTTTTTTACTACTCTGCTTCTGTAACAAGATGTTGTTCTAACAGTACTGAAACAAGTGTATGTCATATGTAGGACATTATACAACATTAACCACCAGATTTCATTTACAACAGAGGCTGATCGAAGTAGCTGTGAAAACATATGGACAGATAGACTGTCTGATCAACAACGCTGGGTGGCGTAAGTACTACATATGTTGTAATATATAGGAATCAACAGCCAGAGGTTTTTACAGTATTATTATTATATTATTATCATTGATTTGTAAGTTTACACAGCACCAGACTGTGGATGATACAGGACAGACATAAAACAGGAACATACAAAGTAGGCAAAATAAATGCAGACAAAGGGAAGGGCGGGCCTGCTCATGAGAGAGCTTACATTCTAAGCGGAAGAGGGCACTGCTGAAATAAGAGGAATGAGTGGAGATTGGGACAGTTGTGAGGGTGTCTTACCCTCTAAACCTCTTTAGAGGTTTGGTTAGTAGCCGTAAGATGGTATATCTGATGCAGGGGGGTGAGGAAAGAGTCTTACTCCGTAGTAAGTATCAGGTGATGGACATAGAAGGGGTTGCACTTGCATCATAGTAGTTTGTCCAGGGAGTTTATACTGTACGGAAATTTGATGGGGTGTCATGCAGTGTGGCCATAATACTTACTTGCAATAAATGACCCATTTATTCTGGATCGTCTCTCACAGGAAGGGTGCAACTGGCTGCTTCCAGCAGGCTGCAGTGAGGCAGTTTGCAGCATTGAGGATATGGTTAATCAGTTTTTGTGTAGGGTTGGAGATATTAGGTAGGTCCAGGTAGCAACGTATACAACGCAATATCAGGGATGCTAACGTCCGTTATGGATGTTATAAGCGAGTGGATAGCTCGCCAGTAAGGACGTATCCTTGGGCAGGACCACCATATATGCGTTTTTGCTACTTTCATGCATATGCCAGAAGGAAGATTATATATGTTGCATGATATGAAATCTAACATCATCTACATGTTTCTCTATGAAAACAAATATGTGTTGTTGTATAAGTACACCTACCATAAACCTGGTGCATATGCTACAGATGCGGAGCTGGGAGCATCTTTAGATGCACTCTACTCAGTGTATATATATATATATATATATATATATATATATATATATATATATATATATATATATATATATATATATATATATATATAGCTACGGAATATGTTGGCGCTATATAAATTGATGATGATGAAATATCCATTTTTTTTTTGCGTGTATATTTTTGGGCTGTAAACTATGCCCAGATTGCGCTCAGTTCTGCATAAGCCCCAAACTGTGTAAAAGGCTGACGTCACACACGTGGACACACTGTTCGTGGCGTAGGTGTGATAACGTCATCACACCTAGCAGACACATGTGCATTACAACCGACAAACTGGGGAATCCCAGAGGGATTCCCATATTAGCAGCTTTATTTTTATAGTGCGATTCAGGGACTTGACCTCGTCCTAAACCCAATCTAGAGATCATATTAGACCAATAAAGAATTATTCAGATTCCTGAACAAACAAACATTGGCTCCACTGCACTCACCAAAGGCAATATTAATGCTTTTCAAGTTTTACTCTGTATTAAAGCTATACTTTGTATTAAAAACAGGTAATGCTAGTTCTACACATTGCAATACATGTTATGCTGACCAGCTAACGCCAAAGTATTTGTGAATAAACAATAATTATGCTTATTTTTCTATTATTGTGTACCCATCGCTTACTGACAGTGTAAGAAGGTATTGTGCAGGTATGAGAATACAGCATTCCAATTCATTAGCATCCAGTGACATCCCTGAGGCATAGGTTATCTTAGTGCTTAGTGAATTTCTAGGCTGTGTATTGGTCCAGGACACAGAACCGCTGTCTGAAACATGTGTAGGCAAGATTCACAATTTTAGCAGTCAATACATGATTGTTATTGTTCTACGCTACACCTGACACAGCTGTAATTTACATCTTGTTCTACACTAGATCCTCCAGAGCAGATCATAGACAACACAAGTTCACAGGAGTTTCGTGATCTTTTAAACTTGAATTTGATTGGCTACTTCTTGACTGCAAAGGTAAAGATCAATGGACAAGGGATAATTCTGTAACTTCTATGGGGCCTCAACAGTTTAGCCAATTTTCTCTTTCATGCATTGAGTACACTGGAACACTGGGTAAAAACAAAAGCTCCTCCCCCTCTATTCCCATTGGCTGCCTGTGGGACCTCAGTATTTTCAAGTGCCAGTCTGAGCTGGTGCTCGTTTCTTATGGTTGTCTATGGCGGGCTCCGCATTTGGGGTATAATTTATGTTTTATTTTAATTAATTTTCTTGTAGCTGGCATCCCTCAGCTGCAGCCTCTATTGGGGGACGTGGTCTCTGTCGTATGTTAATCCCCATGCCTCCAACGCCATCGAGCTGGTACCAGCACTGGACCGACATAAAGGGATTTAGTTTCCTTCTTCTCCTGAAGCAGAGAGACGGGTCTCAAATCCTGGTTTTCCCTTGCATCCGAGACTTGCATAGAAGGAGTGGCTGCAGGATGCTTTGGGTGGCAGCTATCTCTAGGTGCTGGGCCCTGGGGGGAGGTGATATCCATTGGTACCTGCTCCCTAGTATGACTTACTGTTTAGGCAAACCCGCCATAAGGCACACACCGGCCATCATGTAGTAGCAGCTCCTTCAACTCCCCCTGTATGGAAGTAGTGGTGAGGTTATTGAGTGCTGGTTTTCTGTGGGTTTTTCCTTTATCCTCTGACCAATGTCTTTTGCAGCTCAAGATCATCCTGGATTGTGCAACTGCATCTGTACTTTCTTTTTTTCTTTCCTCATTTTTTTCTATGTCTGGGAAGGTGAGTATGTCCAGGGCTAAGCCTGGAGGGGGGACAAAGATTTTTATCTTGCTCCAGATGTCACTCAAAATTGCCTTGCGCCCAGTCAAGGTTGGATCCCCTGTGTGCAGCATGTGAGGCAGAGGACCAGCAGATGTGATCGCCATGGAGTGCAATCTACTCCACGGAGCCTTTCTCCCAGGATTCTTTGCGTTCTGCCCTTACAGCACCTGACAAATCAGCTTGGGCTCAAGGCCTAGCAAGGTCATATTTCCCAACTCTGGTGGAGCATATCCGTAACCATTGATATGGGGCCATCTGGCTTCGGCATTGAGGAATTGGGATTTGCACAGGACAGATGACTGTTTGGACCTTTATGATGTCCACACAAGAGGTTGGCCACTGTCTAAACAGACCATTGCCAGGTGGATTACTTTGGTAAATCACCAGGCTTGTATTGGGGCAGCAAAGCATATCCCTGAGAATGTGAGGACACCTCCCTTTAGAACGGTAGGCGCCTCTTGGGAAGCATGGCAAAAGGCCTCTACTGAGCAGTTGTGCCTGGTGGCCACCTGGTCTTCTGTGAACACCTTGACAATGTTCTACCAGAGATGGTAGTAAGTGCTATGCACTTTGACTTCTGACTGTACTCTCCCTTAGGGACAGCTTTGGGATGTCTCCAGTGTTCCTGTGTCATGGATGAATGAGAAAATGATAGTTACATTTTTTTGTTTAAATAAACATTGTTATCCTTTTTATTAGGGAAAATGGCAGCATAAAGATTAAAAATTATCTCACTACTGTTGCACTTTCTGCCAGGCCTCTTTATAATAATAATATAAACTTATATTTTTATATTCTTATACAGTAGAGCCAAGTTGCATGTTTTGAGAGCTAGCATGCTACTATGCATTTGTATAATTTAAAACCTCATTGTTTGACACTTTTGGTTTCTCCATTTTAATTGTTTTTTTTTATACATTCCAGTATGCTTTACCCTATCTAAGAAAAACACAAGGCAATATCATCAACATTTCAAGCCTTGTTGGAATCATCGGTCAAAAACATGCAATACCTTACGTTGCCACAAAGGTATGATGACTTCTGTACAATGCCTTGACATGGGGGGGATATACATATATATATATTATATATTTGCAAATGTTATCTTTTCATTTTATAAAAAGTATTTGACTTTGTGTGGTCCTTTTTAATGATTTCATTCCAGAAAGATATTTAGCAATAATTTATGAAAAGCAGATGTGATTATTTTGCACAAGATGATCACAGAATCTTACGATAACTCCACCCAAAGCTAAAGATGTAGCTGTAGATAGAGTTTGACAACAAACTTAACACACCCATTCGTCCGGATCTGCCAGGGTCCACCCTTACTCTAAGGGTTCCAGACCACATTCCAAGCTCCTACTGCTCAACCCGTTCTAAACAAGTGGAGTAGATATCATTTCCCCTCCCCTGTTAACTGCTTTTGGGAAGGACATTATGAGACTGTTACAGTGAATGGGAATTAACATACAAGTATATTTTTGGACTGTGGGAGGAAACAAATATTAACCCACTTAGTCCGGAAGAACATGCAGTCTCCACACAGATAGTTCCCTGAGTGGGATGTAACTTATGGCTCCAGAGTGAAGCAACAATGGTAACAATAGTGCCACCGGGCTGCCCAAATACAATCTTTTGTTGTCTATGTTTATTTATCCTCATATTCAGATGCATTAAAAAAAAAAAAAAAAAAACCGCTCTGTGGTTGATTCGTTAAGTAACGTCAATGTTGATATGTGCTGTATTTTGCGTTAAATTGTACTGTTCATGGCCAGAAACTGTGCCAGCGAATGCAAGTGTATACGATTCATCTTCCAGCGCAAGGGACATTTCAGACATCCTACCATTTCATGGGCAGAACGGGGGAGGAAAGGGGCGTATGTACTTAGTCAATATACAATAAGGTCGTGCCAAGCTCGAGCGCTCGCAGCAGCAGTGTGCGATACAAGCTTTGGCATCTCTAAGGCACGTGTTTTTCAGCCGTATCACTTGCACCAGCTACAGGCCAGGTATAAGTGCCAAATGATAGTGATGACAGTCTTGTATGCATGTATGCTAGAACATGTGTTTGCAATCAAGAGCAACTGTAAAAATCTATTTTATGTACAGTCGGCATTAATAACATCCTGATAAGTATATTTCATGGGGGGGGCAAATGAAAAAAAAAAAATACATTATTCATTGTTTCATTAATAACTTTGTGATTAAAAGGTGACAATAATTGAATTTTTTTTTGTGTCTTCTGCTGGGACTTTATATTCCACATATGTATTGTACATATCCAGCAGTGTGTTGTCTGTCTCAATACGGCACGTGCTGTATAAGCAGAGCATACCTAGGGCTAGATTTACTAAGCTGCGGGTTTGAAAAAGTGGGGATGTTGCCTATAGCAACCAATCAGATTCCAGCTTTCATTTATTTAGTACCTTCTTCAAAATGAAAGCTAGAATCTGATTGGTTGCTATAGGCAACATCCCCACTTTTTCAAACCTGCAGCTTAGTAAATCTAGCCCCTAGACTCTTATTCAACAAGAGAGGTTTCTTCAGATCCGCTTTTAGTTGAATGTGGACGTGTGTATGCCCAAATTATGTGCGTTTTTAAGTAATGCGTACAATACGTTCGCTTTGCGTTCCTTAATGAATCAGGCCCTCCGTGTCCTTATATGACTCTATAACTATCTTCCTGTACTTTCTATACTCACCGGTACATTGTTTAGTGCATCTGTCGGGAACTGAATTAAATGGACTTTGTGCAGTGATCTGAGATTTATCAATATCAGACTGGTTCTAGTACCATTAAGTGTGGTAGAAGACAGGGTGAAGGAGTTTGTTAGTGAGTAGAGGTCATGGCGGCTTCAAGCACATACTAGCTCATGTTTGTAAAAGCTTTACTATGCCTTTAATTGTGTGTAAATAGGAGATAGTATGTGCTTCTAGTCTGAGTCTCCTTGTATGTAATGCACTGTATTGGGGCAGCACGGTGGCTTAGTGGTTAGCACTTCTGCCTCACAGCATTGGGGTCCCAAGTTCGATTCCCGACCATGGCCTTATCTGTGCCGAGTTTGTATGTTCTCCCCATGTTTCCGTGGGTTACTCCGGGTGCTCCGGTTTCCTCCCACACTCCAAAAATATACTAGTAGGGAATTTAGACTTTAAGCTCCAATGGGGCAGCGACTGATGTGAGTGAGTTCTCTGTACAGCGCTGTGGAATTAGTGGCGCTATATAAATGAATGATGTTGATCGGGGGCCTTGCCAAACTTAGGGCCTAAAGCTGGGTACACACTGCCTAATTTTTCACCAACTTTTTATGCCGATCGATTTAACATCCGCTCAATGATCCGATCGCTCAGTCTATAGACTGCACACACACTAGCCTCGTTTTAGACGATAAATGGTACTGAGTTTTACAGCCATGTTGTCTGGAACAATGATTTAAATTTTGTACACACTGAAGCGACATTTGTGGGTAATGTAACGATATACCAAAGACATTAGCATAAAGGGGCAGAGCTTTCACTATAGTTAACACCCAAAAACGCATTAAAAACAGAAGACAACACTGTCTCTTCATTCATACTTTCGTCCCTACAATGGATACAGTAGAAGAACAAGCAGCAACGGCACTTTTCCTGCTTGCTGTGGCAAGCAATCATCTAATTAACAAGTCAGTGATGTGCGGACACCGCACCACGTGGGACAGGTACAGGCCACACGCCCAACGGAGCCTCAGCTCAAGGAAGTATCGGAGAATTATCGTTGATTGATCGTAAATTTATACACACTACACCATGGAAACGAGATTGGAACAAAATTATTGAACGGTACGACCCACTAAGTGAGGCAACAATCGACCATTTGGGAAGTCTTTTGACCATAATGTCACTTCACACACTGATCCGACTTTGGAACGAGCGGTCGTATGTCGGCTGGTTAAGGCGATTATTGGACGAAAATCCTGTAGTGTGTACCCAGCGTAAGGCATTTCTTCAGCCGCATTCGCCTTAAGCCAGCTCTGTCCAATAGGTTCACACAAAAAAAAGCAGACAGATATTTTTTAATGTGGCCCTCAGTCCACAGAGAGATTGGATAGTACCTGTGTGCTGGTGCTGTGTAATCTGATTCGTGACATCAGAATCGCTAGTAAGATGACCCAGGAGAGAAAATGACTCTGACCACAGAGGACTCCTTCTAAGCTTGCAGACATTTTCTTGGTCACTTGTTGTCCATCACTATTATATTTAATGTGCATCTGACAAGGATCAGAGCATCTTTTTGTTAACATTCTTTATTTTCTGCTCGTTCTTGTGGTGCCAGTTCTTAATGTAGGTAAGTTTATGAAAGTGTTCTTAGGTGAAATAATTATAATGGAATTTAAGACATATGAGCAGAAAATCACAAGACAAGCTTTAAATAAGGTGCGGGCACACAAATATGTTGCAAGTGTATAAATGTACAACAGAGTATATTAGGGGACAGCGTGCTGATCTTGTGTGTGCAGTGACCTGTGAACTCATGATTATATTCGTGGGGGCACGGCGGCTTGTGTCAAGTACATTGTAATGATATGGGAAGAGGGAGAAACACGTGGGAAGCCACAGACACCCACTTGTGGTAGATATATTATTATATGTGTGTATATGTACATGTACTTTGTTGCTGCAACCTTCATTGAGTTTCTTTGGGTCTTTTAGCTATAAACAAGTTACTTTTTTTGTTATTTTGGATACTATATTGATCCCTTACGACTCTTAATCTGCAGTCAATGTATATAGTCTGCATTGATTCATGTAGAGTGAACATATTTGGGTTCACACACACATATATATATATATATATATATATATATATATATATATATATATATATATATATATATATATATATATATATGATATATAGTAGAGACAGATATCAATAAGTGGCGCTTAACCCAGTGTATAGATACTGATACAATTGACTAGTATGTATATAAACAATGCACGTGTATGTACAATATATAATGAAAATAGAAATGAAAATAAATTAAGAGTAACACCTCCACAGATATACGTGTGGCAGCCAACCTTCAAGATCGGATGGTTAATCCGGACAATTAAATAGTTATACAGATCTAGAAGGGCGGCGCCTTCAGGTGTATACAGTGTATATTCAATAATCACAGAATAGTCAAGAGGGTCTGTAGTTACACAATGTCTATGTGGATACACCGTAGATAGTTTATAAGACTGATATGTATATTTTGTATAAGCTTATCTGTAAATAACTGGTCTGCAGTTTATTCCCTTGTTATGATAGAGGTCCCTCAGCCGGCTCCATACAAAAGCTAGGTGCAGGACAATCTATGAATGTTCATCTCAGGGTACAGGAGTAGTTAACCAGAGTTCTCCAGGATTACAGTGCAGGGGCTCAACGCGTTTCATTCATAAAATGAACTTCCTCAGGAGCAGTGAAATTCCATTGCTCCTGAGGAAGTTCATTTTATGAACGAAACGCGTTGAGCCCCTGCACTATACCCCTGGAGAACACTGGTTAACTACTATTGTGAGTTTGTATTCTTATGTTTAACTCAATTAAAATGTCTATTTGAAAATACTACACCATATGGCCTTTCTCATATATTTCCTCCCTATGATGAGCGGCTGAGGTTGGCCTTTGCGGTTGAGATACTACTTAGAACATACTGTATTTCCATCACCAAGGAGATTTGGTACAGACCTAATTGTTTGGGATGCCTGAGGAGCCACTATATAGATAAGCAGTTTATTTATATATATATATATATATATATCTGGTACGCACGCTATTATTTATATACTGCACGACCATATTATATGCCTATACATAAACCATCACCATGTGCATCAGTCTTATGAACTATCTACGGTGTATACACATAGACATTGTGTAACTACAGACCCTCTGGACTATTCTGTGATTATTGAATATACACTGTATACACCTGAAGGCGCCGCCCTTCTAGATCTGTATTACTAATATATATATATATATATATATATATATATATATATATATATATATATATATATATATATATATATATATATATATATAATGTGTATAATGTGTATATGTATATATGTTGAGCTATAATAGTCGAAGGGAAACACCACATTCTTGCTTTGTTTTTTATGGGTTTAATTTCCAAAATGCACCCGAAATCTATTTAGCAAATATAATAACACTTATCCTGTCAGTATGCACTCTCTAGACATTTACCTGCTCTGAAGCTCTTGCCATCTTTTGGGGCTGGCCAAAGTGAGCCCCCTTGCTAAGTCCTCCCCACACACACATTGCAAACCTGATGGTTTTGCGTTTTACGTAAGTAGTGCAAATGAAATATTTACTCTCCTCAGTTCATATCCGATGACGTCAGCAGGAGCATGCGGCGGTGGGGCCAGCCAAAGGTCTTTTTACAGC
Organism: Mixophyes fleayi; assembly: GCF_038048845.1. Classification (NCBI taxonomy): domain Eukaryota; kingdom Metazoa; phylum Chordata; class Amphibia; order Anura; family Limnodynastidae; genus Mixophyes; species Mixophyes fleayi. The sequence goes on along the minus strand of NC_134412.1, from coordinate 30,398,344 downwards.
CTTAATGGATTTGCCAAAGATGCTTCAGTGTACAGTGAAAACTATTCTGCTCAGAGGTTATTGTTTGGTCTCCTTTAGGCCTTGTTTTATCATGTTCATTATTTAGCCACTAGGTGACACTGCTCTTTTGCTGACTCCACTGACTATGCTGTATGTGATATTGCATTGTACTTAGAATAAACAATATGGCAGCTTTTCTCATTTATAACTACAAATATGTATAGAAACAAGGTTTGATTCATCAGGACTTTTACCAGAGTTTGGCTTACAATAAATTGGAATTCCTTGTATTTGTTTTTGGACACTGTGTACCTGGAGTGTGTCCAACATTTTATTTGTTCATGCACTAGGGGGCAGTTACTGCAATGACCAAGGCGATGGCTGTGGATGAGAGTCGATACAATGTGAGAGTGAACAGGTAAGACGATAACATGTTTAAAATTTACAGGTGTAAAAATTCTATAAAGAATGAAAATACCTTCATAACATTCCTAATAGAACACTTAGTGATCGTTAAGCCTCTAGAGCAGGGGTAGGCAACCTGCAGCTCTCCAGGTGTTGTGAAACTACAAGTCCCAGCATGCTTTGCCAGTAGATAAGCAACAGATAGGTGGCAAGGCATGCTGGGATTTGTAGCTTCACAACACCTGGAGAGCCGCAAGTTGCCTACCCCTGCTCTAGAGGGATTACTGTGACACAGGATCTTTTTAATCACAGCATGTTAGTGGGTGCTCTGTTTGCACTTTGTAGGCAAAATCCTTTTCGTTCGCTCCCCCAGGGTGAATCTCACATACTTGTGGAGTGCTACATTTGTGAGTCAGGTGTGTGGGCAGCAAACTGCGGGTGTGGCTATCCAAACAGTAACACCTACAGGATGACAGTACATACTGGCCTCAGGCATATCTGCTGTGCTAATAGTTAATTCTGTGTTTGTGTCCTTCTCCTCCACAGAGCCACATTACAACTAATGACCAACACATACAAGTAAAATAAGTGTGCAGAATATAGTGCAGCCACATTAAATAGCATAGGATACCGTTCCCCCCAAAAATATAATAGAGCTCAACTGTTCTACATGTTATAAATCTCCCAGCTTTCCAGCATATAATGCTACACAATTCGATGACAGTAAAAACATTTGGGGCTTGAATCATCTTCAGATGTAAATCCGTTTGCTTGTCGTATCTTGCATGAAATAGCTCTGCACATGCTTAGAAATAGACCTTATGCCAGTAAGTGCAAGTGCCTGCAATTCATGTCTGAGCGCAGATTACACTTATGACAACTTACGATGTGAGAGGTGGGCTGGGAGAGGGAAGGGGTGGATTAATTTAGGCCAGTAAGCGTGTGCCAACGTAGATGGAGCAGATTCCAGGTCTGTGTTTCTCAAAAGTGTGGGTTTTATTTAGCCGTATCATTATCACCAGCTACAGGGCAGGTGTAAGGACCGAATGATACGGCATAGTCTTTGATTTAAAACCTACACGAATGCGTGCCACTAGATAGCAAAGAAAATGTGTATGCAATGAACATTGATTATATAAACGCATTGTATGTACAGTACGCATAAAGAACATCGATGTATTTAATGTAAAAAAAACTTTTTTGTTTAAACCACCTATATTTTATTTTTGAGTTGATAATACCTGTTTTATTTATATATATATATATATATATTTTTTTTTTTGCATGCATCCTGATGTGACTTGATCCTGCACATATCCTGCAGTCTGTTAACATACAAAGTACTGTTTAAGCAGAGTGTACTTCTACCCAGATTCAAATAGAAATGTATCTTGAGATGCACTTGGACTTGAATACGGGTGCACGTACGCGCAAGTTCCGTTATGTTAAGAACTCAACTTGTGTGCAGGTTCGACTCTAAGATGAATCAGGCCTACAATGTACTGCACCTCCATCTGGAAGTAGAAGACCACAGTTGCGCACATTAAATATGACCCCCCTTCATCACATAATCCCTACAAAAGTAGTACACTCAATAATATTTTTAGTATACAAAATGTTCTAGTTATTGTGACACTACAACTCCCAGCATTCCCTGTTCATAGCAAAGCATGCTGACCCTAGTGGTTCCACAGTGCTGTAGTCACATTGTGCCGACCTTTACAGTACAGAGTTGATTCTTTATTTGCTTCCACTGACTGTAATCATAGAAACACCTCCCGTACAGGGGTGATAAGCCCATTGGTAGTCTATCACATTCCTGCCAGTGAGTCTATTAGAGCAGCCGCATGTAGCATACAAAGCAACACTTTGATGGGTGGCCAGACAGAAGTTGGTAGACTCGCACTAGTTAATGAGATCAGGTCCGCAATCACAATGACCTTTGTACTTCTGCAAGCTCCAATTGGCTCTATATGCTCCCTAGTGCCGCGGTTCCCAGTGGTGCCGCGGCCAGGTAGAGAAAAACAAAAAAATTGCCAATCCGCGCGGCGCCCGGGACATAGCATCCTCCCTCCTCGCTTCTCACTGAATGTCGGGCGTGAGGTCATCGCGCCCGACATTCAGTGACAAGCGGCAGGAGAGAGGAGGATGCTGGGTTTTCCACTTCCTGGTCCCCTGGGATGCAGAGGGGGCAGAGTGAGAGGAGGATGCAGAGGGCACAGTGTGACTTAGCTGTAAATTATTCTTTGACAGAAATATAATTGAAAAAAATATATAAAAATATTATTTTCCCTTGGATTTATGCGTATTCTTTTTGCATACAACTAAATAAGTATTTCTGTCCTGACCTAAATACTTATTACGTTTTTTTGACCCAACTATTTATAAAACTGGACTGCTCAGTAATTATTTTGGAGGGGTGCCTTGAAAAAATTATGGAGACTCTAAGGGTGCCGCGAACTGCAGAAGTTTGGGAACCACTGCCCTAGTGTAATTTACTCTAGGGTGTCCCCTTGATTCCACCAAGCACAGTTTAACCTGAGTGCTTGGGGTATAGTAGCACCTGTGTTCTTTATGTATAATAATCACATTATGGCTCCTTCTATTTACCAAAGCTTAGTGAAAGGGAAATAGCTATTGAATCAATAACATAGGTTGGACCACATTTTCATTGTAACAAAGTACAGCCAGCATTGCCCGTGGCGGAGAGGAACATGCTCTTCATGTTTGGACTTAGGCCACTTGATATTGTGAGTACACTTCAGCTACACCAACCTCCTCAATAGGGTCTATAAAGCAGACTCAATAGTGCACCACACTATACCTTGGCATGTATTGTGTCCAGCACAGTATACTGTAGTCTTAATAGTGTCCAGTACGGTATACAGTAGACTAATAGTGCCAAACGCAGTATAATGTTCTCACAATATGATATAATAAGGTACTGGGTATGACAGTACTATAACAGTTGCAGCATTGTCATGTTGAAATGTCCAACAGTAATACTGGCAGTAATGTTCATTGGTAGTATATTACAGCATTAATAATTTTGTGAAGTACTAATTCTTCTTATGTCGTCTACTATCCAAAAACACCTAAACCTGCCATGTTCCTGGCTGCAGGTTCAGGAGCACTTCCTATATTGAACACAAAGGTCTTCTACATTCGGTTGCCTACTGTGAGCTCTGTGTTGTTGTGATGTCAAAGTTCTAAAGTGTACTATTACTTACACAGTGTGTCCATGATAACAGTGGTTCCTAGTGAAAGTCCTCCGAAATATTAATTCAGATAACAGAATGATTCCTCCATGAACTGCCTCCCTGATGTCACTGGCTCCAAGCATAAGGATAGGCTGCTACACTTGCTGACTTAACCAATATTATCACCAGAAAAATATAAAAGCATATATTTTCTTTTGTTTTATCCTGATTAGGAGTGTCCATACTGCTGGTTCAGACCAGGGAAATATATTAATAGCCAACGTCGGAGTACGGTTATGTCCAGCAGGCAGACATGTGCAATGAATATATTTATTGTGTATCATTGTGTGAAACGGCTTTTGTCTGGTATACTGAAACCAAGATCTGTCACTGAGGCACAGCTAGAACAGACTATGAGCTAGATTTACTAAGCTGCGGGTTTGAAAAAATTGGGAATGTTGCCTATAGCAACCAATCAGATTCTAGCTTTCATTTATTTAGTACCTTCTACAAAATGACAGCTAGAATCTGATTGGTTGCTATAGGCAACATCTCCACTTTTTCAAACCCGCAGCTTAGTAAATAAAGCCCCATATATCGATAGATGAAGTTTGTGAAGCTGACAGATATATTTGCTGCATGGATCAAACTTATACCATTGCAATAATGCCAGCAAAAGATCTGCTATTGTGATCTGGGGATCACAGTAAAGAATAAAGATCCCACTCTAATTTGGTATTAGATTGTTTTGTGTAAATTAATATTAATTGTCCCTATCTGCTAAAAATAACAGAATATCACTATTAATTCACAGTGCCCAATAGTTATCAGTTTGTTTGGTTTGGTCACATAAATCATGGTGCTTTATTAGTATTTTCCGTTGAGTGCACATAAGTGGATTATTTCTTAACATGAAACCATTAAGGCTAATTGGGGTCCTGTAAAACCTAATTTAGCTACGTTCTTCCTGGAATCTACAAACTAATTCAACAGTTTCCCTAATAACACAATATCTTCCTGCTAACTGAGCAGAACAATATTGTGATTAGCCTCTGTAATGGAGCAAGTTGCTGTACAGATAGCATATTAACACCATTAAATGGAAATTGACTTTATCTAAGTATTGATTAGATAAGGCATTGTTATGAACATTAACGTACATTAGATAAAAAACACTGTTTTATATGTTTAGTATTTCTCCTGGAAACATATGGACACCACTGTGGGAGGAACTCTCCAGTCATTCTACGGATCCTGACGCCATGATCCTTGGAGGTAAAGACGCACAGGTAACAGTACATTGATGACAGATGAAAACGTTGGTAGGTCCCAGGTCACCATAGCTGTTTTAGTCTCTACATTGCTTATTGGCCTTTTGGATAAGATCAAGTGTAATTCGGTCCTAGGCGGGTATGGCAAGGCCCTCCAAATTTGGAGAGACTACCTTGGTCCTCTGGTCTAAAGGCCAACAAGAAAGCCCCAGACGTATGTGGCCCCTGGAATAGTGATCTGGGGGTGCCAGAAATCACATGGTGACCCTATGTGGAAAGAGCATGGGTCTCACTTTTTTTTCTTGCACACACTTCTTTTGGCTGTGCAGGAAAACCTTAACAAAAACAGATGAAGGCTGGGACCTTGTCATGGCCTCTGATTTATTTATTTAATTTTCTCGCTATTTGTCAACTATTTCTATGTACTTTTTCACTTGGATTGGAGGGCTGCGGTAGTCGCTTATTGGTTCCATTTCCGAAGATCTAGTGGAGATGATTTGGTTCCACTGGCTCCCACCTCCTTCAGTCCTCTGAGCATGAAGGAGGGGTCTGAAGAGCCTTGCCCCCAGAGAGTCCTTCTGGTTCCAGGGGGTCAAGGATAAGGAGGGTCAGAAGACCCACACCTTAAGGCACCTTTTTAAGCACTGTTTTATGCACTCTTGGTATTTGAGAGCACAGTACCAGGTTTCAATAAAAGAAAATCAGAGACTTTTAGTAAGTAATGCGTCAGCACCACGCTACATGATAGAAGTTAGAACATGAAATGCACGCTACATGATAGAAGTTAGAACATGAAATGCACCTGGGGGGTAAGGACAAAAACTTAAGGTTCATCGTCACCCAGTTAGGTATATTAATTACTAATTAAAAATGAGTATTGGTATAGCTATAATTCCATACCAGCACTATTTGCCTTTTATTCGTTTCCCACTTGCAAATGCTCTCAATTATGTTTTTGTGGCAGCAAGAATTTTATCATATTCATTTATATCAAGAAGAAAATGGAAAAATTGGAAATGGTTAGTTTAGCTGCTCTGAAGATTTAAATCTTATACTATACAGTTAACGTACAGTAGTCTCTATATTTAACTTTTAATTAGTTTTTTCCACTCATATTTCTTACATGTTTATTTTGATTTCTTAGCTTCTGGGTCGAATGGGCACAGCTGAGGAGTGTGCCAAAGCCGCGTTGTACCTGGCAGCAGACGGTACATTCTGCACTGGTATCGATCTTCTCCTTACAGGCGGTGCTGAACTTAATTATGCCAGTAAGAACCAGCAGAAGACACACGGCAGCATTTATCACTGACTGTTCATGGACTGTGATGTCATCTCTGTACCTTGTAACTAGAAAGATGGTCTATGCTGCAAGAATTTCCTCCTTATAAAATATATTAAAAAAACACATTTAAAAGGGGTTTAAACCATTCAGGGTTTATCCAAAGTTAGAAGTTGCAGATGTGCTCAAGGAATTGATTGTCAGTTGACCCTTATTTACAGGCTCAGGTAAAGCCTTGTCCCTACAAATGTGCCTGTTTTATAGTATCGCTCAACTGCACATTCAATTTACTATTTTTCTGCATGGTTGATGCAGTTCTTGTCATATGTTCTTATCCTCTAGGCATTAATTAAGATTTATAATGGAGTACTTACAATTCAAACACCATTAACTTCTGTAAACATGGTATGATTGGAGTGATGGTGTCCCATGGCCTGCGAGACAGTATTCTGTGTGCTGTGATTAGATTCATAGCCTTAGCAGCATTTTCACAGGAAAATTAAGCTTCTTAAAAATGATCTGCAATGCAATAATGTGAACTGTGACCTGTTCACTGTTTATTGTGTGAAAGGAAAGCAAAAACTATAGAATAACACTTAAATTAATATATACTCTCAAAAGGACAATATGAATATAAATTTAAATCAAACTTGTCCATTTTTAAACTCCCGAATTTCAGCTACCTGACTAGAGAGCAGACTGTCCTTCTGCACTCTGCCAACTTTCTAGCAAATTGGATGGGACGGGGACCTGACATCACCAAGTTATGAAAATATCAGGGATCTTAATTCATTTGCAGCGTTTTTCTTTTTAAAAAAAATATATGCTGCTCTGATTAACAGCAAGTTAATGTTTTATTAACTTTTCTGAATGTCCACCAATGGATCTAACCATCTAACCTTGCTTTATAGCGCTTGAAATGTTCTCATGTAGGCCTGAATAGGACAGCAGCCTGTAGCTATGTTCTAATGATAGAATCTTGTCTGTCCTACCACCATACAACCCTTGTTGTTTTCGTCTTTGTGTATTCATACAGATGACAATCTCCACTACACTGGAAATGTTGCATAAGTTTAGTTTTAAGTATAATAATGCTTTCTCTCTCTTAACAGTCAAATCAGATTAACTTTCCTACATTGTGCATTATCTTACAAACTGGCTCAATGCTTCTCTTCATGTTTAAAGACATTGCAATGTGCACTAACTAAACAAATAGACGGGAATCACTGTACGTCATGTGCTGGTATGGGCAGGACCACCCATAGGAATTATGTGCCACCTGACAATTGTTTTCTCCTAAGAGATGAGTTTGAAAGATTTTATATCTTAACGTTTACTAAAATTAATTTAGAACAGTGGTATTATGTTTTGGAATGTTAAATTATACAACCTGTGGGCTAGAACATAGTTCCCCCCATTTATCAAAAGTTTCTTAATAATGTAAATTCTTGCAATGATAGTCATGCCCCCCTGAGAACATGGGTCATGTGACATGTGTACCCCCTGTGGGTGATCCTGGGTGGGAGAGCTCTGTAAGCCATTCTTATAGAATTTTATATTTTGCACTTAAGTCTACCAGCTTGTACAATTCCTAAAATATAATTGTCATTTTATATACATTCTATTATGTGATGTAAAGAAAAATGCATTAAACTACATACGAAATAAACATTGTATTGTTTTTATTCTTGTTTGCATATCTGAATTGTAAAACTTAACAAGAAATGTTAACGAGGAATGTCTATTTCAATTATACAAAGGACATGAGCTGTATAAGCAAGATTCTAATAAAACTTGTTGTTTGATTTCAAAACATGGCCATCAGTTGTAGAAGATATTGCACTCTCCATGTAATGACTAGCAGTACTCACAAGTTACAATTTGAACATCTGAGTGCATACCATTCTGTTGTGATCAAAATCTGACAAGATTAGATGGAATTTTGATTGGACGAGGCAGTCTGTCTGACGCGTTGACCTTTGTGTGAAACAACCAAAAATGAAATGCAAATTGTGATCCATTTGTTTGGTTTGAACTTCAAATTTATTTTGTCTATTGAACTTGGTCATCCATGTGTCTCCAAAATGATCACAGATCTCCTTAATCATTTCATTAATTTATTAACTAAGATCTCTCCAATTCAATGCAACAATATTTATATTTTGAATTTGCAGTTACTGGTTACAAGTATACGTTGTGTCCATACAACTCATAGAAAGAAACATTTCAGTTGCTACAGATAAACTAATGGTTCAGCTTATTTGCTTGGTATTTGTGTGAACAATCCAATTCACTGCGAATGTAGATTTGATTTTAGTTGTTTCTGTTCATCGCCACCAGTAATACATGTAAATAGCCAATGCTACACCTGTCTAACTCAGTGATGGGCAACCTGATACACTTCAGGGGCCCTTCATGGTATGGCCATCTAACCTGCAAAAGGCTGCACATTACATTTAATCTCAGCAATAAGTTAAAACATTAAAACAACAGATTTAATCAAAGAAAGACACCTATCTATAATAACATATCAGCGGGCATTTTAAACAAGTCTTACAAGCTATAATAAACAAATCTGACAAAGTAGGAAAGAGCTGGGGGCCGAAGATGAAGGCTTGGGGGGGGGGGGGGGGGGGGGGAGCTGTTGCCCATCACTGGTCTAACTAATGGGCAACCAGTGGCCCTTAAATAGTTACAGTACCCAGTACAATTCCCAGCAAGACATAGCCTCGCCTAGGTAGCTAAGGTCTCCCAGCATTTTCTGGTGGCAGAAGTGTAAAAGTTAAACAAGTGTACAAGTTATATGCATTAGAATTCCACTTATAAATTCATTAAACTGCATAATGTTGCATCTTCCCAAAGCATAATAAACCTCTGAACACGTTAAACGTATTACTGTAATAAAGACACAGACACAGTTATAGATTTGGCAAATGTCACACTTTTAATTAAAATTGAAATGGTGACGGAGAAAGCAAAATGCGGGTTCCGCTAAACAAACAAATACTAAACCAAACTATTGGATGTCCAACTGGAAGACCCTTCTAACGCTGCGGCGGTAGCCGCCCCAAGCCTAGTGGAATGCGTGCCTTAGTTCTCCAGATCCAAGCCTCTAAACTCAATGAACAGCTTAATAATTGCTCCAAATTGAACTTTAGTCAGAGAGAAAACTCAATGTGTATCAAAACATGCAACACCTCCTTGCGATCTAACAGCGACGCAGTTCTAACCTAAGACGACTAGACATATGGTCTGGTCCACATGTAAAGCGATGGAGACCCAATGGCCTTCACCTAACTGATCCTTCAAGGACCTCTGAATTGTTAGGACTCTGTCCTTCTTTTGAATTAGGGCTGCAGTACCTCTATGCTACCAGAAGTGCTGCTGTTATACCTGGACAATTTCTCTTTGCCTGCAATGGGTTAAGTCCTCATCATCTGATCAGGATTGTGATCAATTGTGGCTGGCTTTTTTAAGACTGCCTTTTCCAACAGGCAGTGCCAGTTCGTTTGCTTTGCTACTGCAGGTTTCTGTGATACTCCTTTTTGGATCCTGACTTTCTCCATGGCATTTGACTCCTGCTTTGTTCCTACGTTTTTCACCTCCTCTTATGACCCAGACCCTGGCTTTGTTTTGCTTACTCCCAGGTATATTGTGGATTTTCCAGCTTCTGACCCCTGGCTTGTCTGACCCGCCTTTTGCCTGATTCTCCCATGGATCATCCAGGGCTTGTGCCTCCTGGCTACCCTGGTAATCCAGTATCTTGGTGCTTGCACTTCACCTATTGTGCCTGGTCTCTAGCTAATTTCCTTATCCTGGTAACCAGCATTATCAAGTACTTTTGTTCCTGTCTGCAAACACATCTTACAAGGATTAATAAGTGCTTTGTTGCCAGCATTGCCTGTTGTACCTAAGGACTTGAAATGCTTGTATTAGCATTGACTACATTTGGTTATAACCTGTGTGACCATTGTTCTAAATAAAGATACTGTTTATATTTACAACTATTATCTGTGGTTTTCACACTGAGAAGGGGAGACAAAGAGGGCTAACAGGCCCCTTCACATCTTTACCACTTATCCTCAACACCTGCCCAGGGATAACTCATTGTCTTCAGCCTTTACCATGGGAATATCTCAAGATTAAAATGTTACTACATTTTTCTTTCATGTTTTCTTTTTATTTTGGAGAACAACTATTTTTTTTATATTTTAAAATTAATTTCAATTTATACTTCTCCTTGCCACAATTTTGAAGTCCCAAAAATTTTAAATATGACCATCATGGCTGCTTTGCTCCTGAAATGTTGTATCCGTTTCTGGTGTGACAACCAGGGCCGTCATCAGGGGGGCAATAAAAGTAAGAGGCCTAGACTCACCAGAGGGCCTGTCAATGAACCTGGCAGCAGAAAGCCATCTAAGGAATCAACACGTGCTGGAAACACTATATCTCAAATTGGGAGGAGCAGCTGAAAAAAAGTTTGCCGTTTCCCTGCACCCTTAAGCATTGTGGATGTGACCTAATGATGCTGCAACGTTGTCAGTGCAGAGGAGCCAAGAAGAGCTGAAGAGGAAACTGAAAAGAAGTGTTGCTGTCAGTAGGCCTACGGTAACTAAACTAAGTAAACTACTGGAAGAGAGTTGGATAAAACCCAGAGAGTTTGGTTACTGCATTTTTTGTACATTAGCCTTACTCTCGATTATACCGGCTAAAATAAATCTCACTATAATGTAATGAACAAGGCACCTATGTAAGCATGAAAACACTTAACCATAGCGTGACTAATTGGAGCAGATTCAATTGTCCGCGATGCTCATGCTTTTTTTTTTACCGACATTACAGTACAAAAAAACGCAGATTTTTGCTCGCACCTCAAAGATCAGTTACTTATGTAAAAAAAAAAAAAAAAAAAAAAAAAAAAAATCAGTGTGAGGTGTGTTTAATTCATTTTCAGAATAAATCAATATTGTCCAGTCCAATTGTAGATTTTGCAATAAAAAGAGATTTACTTAATTTTAGATCTTAAGTTACATATCTACCAAAGAGAGAGTTCAGTTCCCATACAGCCTGCAGACCCATGATTTCGTGGCAGAGAGAGCGTGAGCTCTGACTTGGCTGCAGGCCAACTTAAAACTTTTACAATGGTGGGTGTGTTAACAAAATGATGTTATCACAGAGGTCACATGGATGGTTCACAATGAATCAACATTCACTTTACGGATCTACTTTCTTAGAAGAGATATTTGCACAAGATATAGTTCCTAGCCTTTTCACAGTATTTTACCAGCAATTCCTCAACATAATAATATTGCAAATCAGGTTGCTGACAATAAATGTTATTATTATATATACAACTTTAACCATACTTGCTAACTCCCGGAAACTTGGGCGTGTCTGGAGGGTGGGAAGGGGCGAGGCCAATTGCATCATTTTGTCCCCGCCCCCCGCGAAAATGTAATTTACATCACAGAGGCGGGGCCAAAATTACACGATTGGCCTCGCCCCGCCCCCTCCCGCCCTCCAAAATAGCGTAATTCACAAAGAGTCGCTCGGTGATATCCAGGATCCGGGAGAAATGCCAGCTCGCCCGACCTGAATTTCGGGAGTCTCCCGGACTTTCCGGGAGAGTAGGCAAGTATGACTTTAACAGGTGTCTAGCAGCAGTCCCAGAGGCACCCCGTGAGGCTTTTTTTACTTAATTGAATCTGCCCCATTGAGTCAACCAGCATAGTGTTACTGCTTTTTATCATTGGTCTACCTGCAGTGAGCCAGGTTTCAGCATTATCTGCAACAAAATTTAGAGATTGCTTGTTTAGGAAACTTTTTTTTTTATACATATAACTTGCAGTGTTGGACTTGAAGGGCCCACCGGGGGACTGCAACGCTAGGGGCCCACCAAAGGGGGTGTGGCCAGCCATCAGAGGCGAGACCAGACACTAAAGGGGAGTAGTATATAAAGAATGCAGTGTGTACATTAAGAGTACACAGTCTTGACCTGCCCCTTAGATTGGGCAGAACAGTCACCAAAAATCGGGATTGTCCCACTAGTATCAGAACATTTGACTGTCCTACCTGTTTTTGTCACTTTCACCACCTGTGGCTGCTGTTTTTTTTATTTGCGGCTTGTCTGGATCCTGAAATGTTGGAGGCCCTATTTGGAAAACAAATGGGTACATTTAGAAAATTCCAACCAGCCATGGCGTTAAATCAATAGGACCCACGATTAATACTTAGTCCTTCCTCCAGCCCCAACATTAAAGTAATAATATTCCCATTTAATAAATAAACCTATTTCCCTCCCTCCAAACAGCTCCAGCAATAAATTAATAGCATTTACGTATAATAAATAAACCTATTTCCCGCAACCGTCACTGCCATTAAATAATTCATATTCACATTTAATAAATAGACCTCATGCTCCTCAAACTCAGCCCCAAATTAAATAGCCCCCAAACCACCCCATCTTAAATTAATAGTCCCCACTATAAAATTAAATTGCCCCATCACCCCACAAACAAAATGGCACCCATTAGCCACCACCTACCACACACACATTACCGTGCCACAAGCTCGCTGTGCAATCACACACATTACTGTGCCCCGTCATCACCATGCTGTGCCCCCTTATGATCACATTGCGCCCTCCGTGCCGCTTTTGCTCCCCCCTTCATCACCTTGAGCCATGCTGCTTTGGCCTCCTTCACCCTGTGCCATGCTGCTTTGGCCTCCCCCATTCACCCTCTGCAATGCTGCTTCGGCCGCCCCTTTACTCTCTGCCATGCTGCTTTGGCCCCCCTTCACCCGCTGCCATGCTGCTTTGGCCCCTCTTCACACTCTGCCATGTTGCTTTGGCCCCCCTTCACACTCTGCCATGTTGCCTTTGCTCCCCTTCACACTGTACCATGGGACCTTTGCCCCCTCTTCACACTGTGCCATGGTGCCTTTGCCCTTCTTCACACTGTGCCATGGTGCCTTTGCCCTTCTTCACACTGTGCCATGATGCCTTTGCCCCTCTTCACACTGTGCCATGGTGCCTTTGCCCTTCTTCACACTGTGCCATGATGCCTTTGCCCCTCTTCACACTGTGCCATGCTATCTCTGCCCTTCTTCACACTGTGCCATGGTGCCTTTGCTCCCCTTCACACTGTACCATGGGACCTTTGCCCTTCTTCACACTGTGCCATGGTGCCTTTGCCCTTCTTCACACTATGCCATGATGCCTTTGCCCCTCTTCACACTGTGCCATGCTGTCTTTGTCCTTCTTCACACTGTGCCATGGTGCCTTTGCTTCTCTTCACACTGTGCCATGGTGCCTTTGCTCCCTCTTGATTCCGTTCCTTCACTTACCTTTTCTATTGGCTTCTATTGGCTTCTTTCCTTTCCTCTGTCTTCTTGCCGACTCCTCTCAGCGCCGCTCCTCACTGAACACCGGGTGTGATGATATCACGCCCAACATTCAGTGCAAACGGAGCAGAAAGGAGGGGCGCCGGCATCATGTATTTTTTTTTTTCTTCAAAGTACCCGCTCCCCCCACCAATGAAGAGGGGAACGATAAGGGTCGGGGATACCCTGGCTCTCTAGCAGGCCATTCCGACTCTGATTACCTGTAACCTTGTTTTATCCACACTGACTTTTTAAAAAGGCTTTCCAGTGTTGGGTGGTACTAAGCTATGTTAATGACTTCACACTTTTGTCTGTGGGGGTGGGGGTGAAGGTCAAGGAAGGGTTTCAATGTTTCAATGGCACTGGGCACTGCAATTTCTGAGGGCAGCCCTGGACTGAACAGTGCTGAACACTGTTAGATGCAGGATGTAAATATATACAGACGTCTGTACTGTGCAGTCTCCTTGCAGTGTCATTGCCTGTAGATTTACCCTACAGTAACCGCAATTATAATTGTATGTGTTCATAGTCAGCTGATCGCCTGCACGGAGGCGTGGATGAGAGGCGGCCTGTGATTGGTCACATCGCAAGCCCTTGTGTGTGTACGTATATGCCCTCAGTGAGGAGGTGGGGACGTAGCGGCTCTCTGATTGGACGACAGTTACAGCGGTGATTGGAGCGTGCTCCATGTGCCTGCATCAATGTTTCTATTGTGTGTTTTGGTGTTACTGGAAATACCGGCCCCTTGGAAACACACTGTGACGTCACCGCGGCTTCCAGTGCAGCCAGGCGCTGCTGTGTATTGATACGGCGCATGCGCAGTCACTGCCCCGCTAAATACAGGACCCACAGCGCAGCTTGTTCATCTGAGCAATCACTGTAATAACTCACTTCCCTGTAGATAATAAACACTTATGTACGTGGACACAGGATACACACATGTAGGTTGGAGATATCGGCAGCGTGTTGCTAACCACATGTTAGATAGATGTGTATACAGATTATTGTGAGAGCTCTGTGCTGAGTTGCCTACGTTGTGCTAAGCAGCTGGCAGATGCCTGGAGCATCACTGACTCTTACCCGTAGTTCCAGTGTGTAGCTAAGAGGGGTGAAGCTGTGATGTCTCCATGTAGTTCGTACACTCAGGAGATTACAATAGGGTGTCAAAGATGCCTACATGTACTTAGACGCATGCAGACACGTGATGTAACTGGTGTGTACATGTAGTAAGTATGTAAAAGAACATTATGTAACTGGTGTGTACCTGTAGTTAAGCGCATGCAGATAATTGGGGTGTATCTGATATGCACATGTAATTAGCAGCATGCAGACACATGGGATATAACTGGTGTGTGCATGTAGTAGTATGTCGAAGAATGGTATGTAACTGGTGTGTGCATGTAGTTAGTAGTATATATAAGAATGGGATGTAACTGGTGTGTGCATGTAGTTAGAATATAGAATGGTATGTAACTGGTGTGTGCATGTAGAAGAATGGTATGTAACTGGTGTGTGCATGTAGCTAGCAGCATGCAGATCATTGGGGTGTATTATCTGATATGCACATGTAATTAGCAGCACACAGACACATGGTATGTTACTGATGTGTGCATGTAGCTAGTAGCATGCAGATCATTGGGGTGTATTATCTGATATGCACATGTAATTAGCAGCACACAGACACATGGGATGTAACTGGTGTGTGCATGTAGCTAGCAGCATGCAGATCATTGGGGTGTATTATCAGATATGCACATGTAATTAGCAGCACACAGACACATAACTAATGTGTGCATGTAGCTAGCAGCATGCAGATCATTGGGGTGTATTATCTGATATGCACATGTAATTAGCAGCACACAGAGACATAACTGATGTGTGCATGTAGCTAGCAGCATGCAGATCATTGGGGTGTATTATCTGATATGCACATGGTATGTTACTGATGTGTGCATGTAGCTAGCAGCATGCAGATCATTGGGGTGTATTATCTGATATGCACATGTAATTAGCAGCACACAGAGACATTACTGATGTGTGCATGTAGCTGGCAGCATGCAGGGAAGCGGGGTGTGGAGATCTCCACGTTACAGACCTGTTTGGTTAGCAGCTGCTTGGCCCCGCCCGCAGTATATTTCTGCTCTCTCTGTCTCAGGCGGGTAGGAACCATCAGAGCGGCGGAAGGAGCGGAGAAGCAGCTGGTACACGGCAGACATGGCAGCCTTATCCTGGGTGAAGGTGAGTCCTGTGTAATCACACAGATCCCTGCTGGTGTGGCTGGGTCAGAGCATACCATGGGGGTGACATGTCCTTATTTACTCGCTATTTAACCGTATATGGTCAGTGTTCAATCAGTGAGGGACATCTTCACTTTAGATAGGAAAACTAATTGTAGATAATCTGATATGTGTTATTGTTAATAGCACAACAAAATTACATAAACATAACTCAGATAACCTTACATTATATTAGTTTAAACTGCAAATTATATATATCACATTTTTTAGTTTTTTAAAGATGTAAAATATTTTTTAGAAACATCATTTACATTGGCCTAAATCTGCCATGTTTTAATAGCCTTGTTATTATGGAAATCTCTTACAACACATTTGACAATTGATTTTTATGTGTGGAGCATATGTGGTTTGTATAATCCATGTTATGTGTTTATGCATTTAGCATTAGATATTTTTAAAACATTTCTTGAAGCAGAAACACAATGTGCTGATCACAATACTGTTATGTCATGCATATGTGGATTACAGTGAAATATATATATTTATAAACAAAAGTTATTGGAAGCATAAGCTCTTCACACATCCCAAGTACTTTCATTCTTCCACTCTAGTTGTCATTTCTTGTCTATACTACCTGAGTGCCTTCTATACCTATGTAAATCTCCTGACAATGCTACCTGCACTATAGATTGTTAGTTGTCTAAACTAAATACCACTTCCTAACGCTGACTTCCTCAAGGTGACCTTATTGACAACCTTAACTGTGGAATTCAAAAGCGTTGACATATTTTCTGTGTTTAGTAATTGCATAGGAGACAACTTTCACTGTGGTGCGGTATATTGATTTGAAGTGCATAGTGAGAAAATAAAATATATATAAAATATTATCACTACTACCCCCCCTTGATACTATGACATTTTCAGGAAACACACTGGCAGTTGTAATACACAAATATTGCTAAAATATAAACTCCTGTGCAAAAGTGTATAAGCCGTGAGCTGTGGTGTCATATCTTCTAATCAGTGAGTTTTAATGTCATCACTTCAGCATTCATTAGGAAAATGTGTATTATAAGAATAACAAACCCACTATTGTAAATTGTTACAGATCTTAGAAGCGACCTGAAAAAAAACCACTGCCCCTGCGGCCACACGCTTTATATGGTCACAGAACTCCTCAGTGACTTCTAATATCCTTATCTTATACTAAGATGTAAATTCCCCTACAAATCATGCTCAAACAAGTACTTGATAACTAAACATAATAAGTCTTGTAGTTGTCTTTGGCCGGAGGACCAATCAGAAGCCGCGGTGTGTGGATTGTAGCTTCTCTTTGGTCCTCCTGCTCACACCCCTGGTTTGCAGGCAGGGCTGTGAAAATAACCACTGGGAACCTGTCAGTACCAGCAGTTTCCTGGCAGGGGTAGAGCTATAATGCTTAAGGTGCTAGTGGCTGCTTATGACTTTTTTTTTTTTTTTTTTCGTGTCCGTACTTGCACATAATTATACTGAGATTGGAGGATTTTTTAATAGGCTGGAATAATATACTTACAGCATATTGATGTATATTAAAACGTTGTTTACAGGCCTCTTGTGTGCAAACTAATAGATTTATAACAGTACAAAAATCATTTTTTAATTTTACTTGCTGCTGAAAAATGTTACAATATCTTTTTCACATTATACGTTCATGGATTATGTATACCGGTTACATATATTATATATACACATTATACACCCTTGGATTGGATCTACACATTATACTCTTTTTACATTTCTGGCCTGTCTGCATTTTTAGACTTTAGTATTTATGTTCTCCTTATGGTATACTTACTAAGCATATATATATATATATATATATATATATATATATATATATATATATATATATATATATATGGAAACAATATTAGAATAATTTTATAGCCAGCGCTGTCCATTTTGTTAATGTTGCAGGTCTCTCCTACATAAAATAATGTTGTGTTTAGGAGAATCCTACTTGGGGCAGGGGACAAATCAAAATATCATCGAATCAGTAAGTACAGAGGACATACACTAAGTGTCACCTGCAGACAATGAATGGCTTCAGCCATCTATTAAGCCCCTTTATTGACGACTGGGGGTTATTTACAAAGTACAAAGGTGCAGTAATTCATTGCAAATAATCAGAAATTAGCTTTGATCGATCTAGTGCAAGCTTGAACAATGTGTGCAATAAAAAATAAATCTGAATTCTCTGCACCCTCCTGATAGAGAGCATAGAGAAACAGTGCCTGACATCATACTGGTATATGCTGAATCCCGAATGATTTCCATCATTAAGTTCCACTTCCTTGCGAGTGATCGTGAGTCAGGGGATAGCTGTGACACAGGAGGGTAACTGCACAGGACTGAGGACCACAGTATGTGGCTCAACTCTGAAGACAAGTCCGGTCATTTGCTTGTACAGTGTGCTGCCTTTCTATGCTACCTCCCACTCGGCTATTTGCACCATTTAACTAAATTTTATTGAGACTGTAGTATGCAAATTAAAGAGAGAAGACAGATTCATCAGCATTTTATTTTTAATAAAAAATCTATCCCTGGTTTATCATTTTGGTAAACAACATACATATGTAGTGTACAGTATTGCCTAGCTACATTGCTTGTTGAGATATAACTTTCTAGTGTGTCTGGCAGCAAGACTGTAATCTATACATGAACTGTTTCATTCTTAACCCAGCATTGCTATTCCACATTCTCCACATGCACAGTATTTTATTGAAAGGTTTTTCCACTTTAGTATTTCATCCTATGCGGGTAGAAGCTTTTAGCATTTTAGGTGTGAGCCCTCCCAGTGTTGAGTCACCTCTTGTGTCTACTGTAGAGAACTGTGCAGGGCATTGCAGGGATCATATCAAGTGTAGCAAACGCATGATACCTTCCTTTATGCAGATTTTTCAGGAGGTGTAGAACACACCTTCCCTGATACATTCATCCCTGCACTAGAGTCCTACAGCAAAGCTATATGATCATCATCATCATCATCACCATTAGTCTAAATTCCCTAACATACATATGTATGTTAGGGAATTTAGACTGTAAGCCCCATTGGGGCAGGGACTGATGTGAATGAGTTGTCTGTACAGCGCTGCAGAATCAGTGGCGCTATATAAATAAATGGTGATGATGATGATCATATTGCTTTGCTGTAGGATTCTAGTGCAGGGATGAATGTATCAGGGAAGGTGTGTTCTACACCTGCTGAAAAATCTGCATAAAGGAAGGTATCATGCGTTTGCTACACTTGACTGAAAGGGGCAGCAGCGTTCAATTTGTTTCTAGAGTTATGCTGGATACACACACAGGTTTTTCATCCAGTACCAAAGCACATCGTATTGTTTTGATTTTACAAACTTACAAAAAAATCATGATCAACGAATGAATGATTTCGGTGACGTGTATACACTCACGACCAGCAGTGTAGGAATATCTCTATAGAGTGCGGGATCACGGTCTTATCAGCTGATGGTTATGGGGCCTAATACCCCAAAAAGTGCTGTTTTCGGGGCACCACCACAAATTATCCCCTCTATTTATAAGTAGGGGATTGCAGCAGATATATCTGCTGTGTTGTAAGCAATAGCAGTCCCCATAAGTTTCTATGGAGCCTGCTATTTTTCGTGATTTAACAAGCTCTGAAAATCACAGGTTTTCAGAACTGCTGCCCGATGGTTAACGCCATCTGAAGCCTATGGGGGGAGCATTGTGGTAGAAGGATCTTCGGATCCATCACCGCATTTTACCTGATTACCCCTCTGGTGACTATTGCAAAGGTGGCCACTTTGTGATGGTTACCATAGAAGAGATAGGTTTTCGCCTGGACAGCCGTTTATAGTGACTGCTGTTCCGGCAAAACACTTTTAATAAACGGTCATGATCTTTCATTGCTTATCATTGCGATAAGGGATGAAAATGTTTGTGCAAAAAAAATGGTTATTCACTATGCCCCTATGAGAGATGACCAGCCCAGATAAATCAGAAGATAGATCGTATAGGTGTGTACATAAATCTGCATTCTCAGCGGGACTTTTAGTTGTGGTAAAATTGTTGCAGAAATCGCATCTGTAGTAATTTTCTGTAGTGTGTACCCAGCTTTACAAGGTGTCTAGCTCTGCTATGAGTTTCTCCTTCAGCAGGAACATTTTAAGCATTCTGTACAGTTGATTCTATGATTTGGGTTACAGGGAATGAGGGCATTAACCTATATAAGTGAGATTATCCTAAAGTGGAAAGCCCCTCTAAAATCTACAGGATATACATGAATCAACCTCAGTCATGTGTATTAATTAGCTATATAATAAAACATTTAATATTTCCTACGTTAATTCTGTATTAATCAGATAGTTTGTTACAAAAATCTCCTGTATTTGCCCATTGGCCAAGTAACTTCGAAGGTAAAAATTTGGTTTCCCATACTTACTTGTATCAATATTCCCACTACAAGCCCTGTAATCAGTACATTCTAGATAGCCTTGGTAGAGGGATATTTATCTTGTGTCCAATTTATGTGAAAACTGCATTTTTGCATTTCATCTGTATGTAACCTTCACCTTCAGAAATATCTTCTAAATTATATCTCCACAGTCTGCAAAGGACAAAAGAATAATCTGTGAAGTAAATATAAACATGCATTAAGCAGAGAGTTCAACGGAGTCATGGTTACAATAAAATATTTTAAACATAGTGAAGTGAAAAGAACATAACACAGTACCTATTGTAATAGTACTAACAGGCGCTTTAAGGTTATATTCCTTGTTCAGCCGATACACTGAATGTTTTGGGTTATGCAAGATCTAGTTTACCACTTTCTCTGTGTGTTAATCTAGGTGCCACTGACCAAACCGCTATGCATTATTTAAGGAGACTGGATACATCTGAATCCTTATTTCTGTGTGATTTAGGCAAGTTACCCACTGGAATCGCAAACTGCATGTGAAAATGCATTTACATGCTATGCGTTTCAGTTTTCACATGTGTTCTATTTGCAGTTGATATGTAATCATCACCATTTATTTATATAGCGCCACTAGTTCCGCAGTGCTGTACAGAGAACTCGCTCACATCAGTCCCTGCCCCATTGGGGCTTACAGTCTAAATTCCCTAACACACACACACACACACACACACACACACACACACACACACACACACACACACTTGTTAGCAGCCAATTAACCAACCAGTATGTTTTTGGAGTGTGGGAGGAAACCCACGCAAACACGGGGAGAACATACAAACTCCTAACAGATACGGCCATGGTCGGGAATTGATATGTCCTGGATGCGTTTGCATGCATTTTAGAATTTGTGGAATGGAGCTTTCTCCATTCATTACAACTGGATGTCCGTTGTGAGTGCTACGTGCAGAAAACCCAATGAAATTAATGGGAGACACTCCCTAAATTAAAAATTAGTTAAATTGCAGCATGGCCTCTCTACAAATTCCTTTACTGGCCCCAAGCTAGACTGCCTGGGATAGTTCCCACTATCAACATGAGGAGCGCAAATAAACCTGTGAGGGCATCCAAGCCAAAGAATACCAGCTCTAAAGTACTGGGCTCTTAGTGGCACCCCAGGGCTGTGAGTAATGAGGAATATTGGTACAGCTGGAGTAGACAACTTTGTCACCAGAAGCATCTATAAGACCCCATTCTATTGTAGTATAAATGTATTGAAATGTAAATAAAACACAGACATGATTGTTAAATATTTTTATGGTAATAAAAACTCCTCAAACCCTTTCACTAATTTATTAATTAAACAATATATGCTTGTATTCCAACCAAGGTGATCTCATTCCTGTAATCCAGTTGAAAATGTTCCATATTTATTATACAAAGGGAGAATTTTGTTCTTGTAATCCAATGGAAAAAAACATTTTTGTAATCCACTAGAAAATATTCTTCTAAAGCACTGTAAATAAAAAATCAAAACAAAAAAACACTCAACAAAAACCCATCATAACTGACATGAACTTTTCCGCACGAAGTCCTGCTGCTAAATGAGAGAAGAATCAATTGACAAGGAGTGTCAGTAGAAAATAAACCAATCACAAACAGTTTCCCACGCTAGCCGCAATGGGATTAGTTGGCGGTGAGGGGTAGTTCTGCTTTAACCGCATCTCCATACAAATTAATTGAATATCTATTGATTTGCAGGGGAAACAATTGCAGCTACTCATGTCAGTGGCTTATTCATTTCTATGGCTCATTTATTTCGATATGGTTTCTAATACCGCTTTCATACTGCCGCCCCGGCAATATCCCAGGTTTTTCAAGCCGGGTTTTTGCCGGGGCTCGGAGCGTCCCAGCTCAGAAACACCATTCATACTGCACCTCAGACCCAGGAATTTTCCGGGTTGACCCCATTCATACTGCACAAGTCTGTGCCCTGGCAATTTGTGGGAGTCATCACCAGAGCAGTTTTCATTGGCTGAAAAATGGTGATGTCATTGAAAGGTGACTGTTTTTTTTTTCTTCCACGGGCTCCCACCGATGACATCATCCTCCAGAGACAGGCAGACAGCCAATCAGCTTGTTTTCTGTGCAACCCGGGTTGAAAAACCCGGGTTGCACCATTCATAGTGCAGGCAACCCGGGTCCGACCCGGGAATTACCCCTCGATAAATCCCGGGTTGAAGACCCGGGTTTTTAGACTTGTACCATTCATACTGCACTGGGTCGTTTGAGCTCGCCCCGGCAAAAACCCGGGATGTTGGTGCAGTATGAATGGGGTATAAATGTAGCACACATCCCCATTGAAATAAGTGAGCCATAGCAATTAATGTGCTATTGAGGTGACTGGGGAAAAAAAATACAACACAAAGCTGGTGAAACAGCTTGTGTTAACTGCTAGTGGGTATGAACATACAGCACTTCCATAGAGAGCAATGGCCATTTTCAAGTGTGGTGACATGCTTTGAACACACTGAAATGGAACAAGCGGCATCTAAAAAAAACTGCACCACAGTGCAAACTCGCGTAGAGTTTGCACATCTACTCTACATGCAAACTCGCTTAGAGTAGGAACACAAATGGGTCTTTATAGTACAATCCTGTATGATTATTTTTTTTAATATGTAATTTAGGGTTCGTATTCAGATTAATTAGATGGATAAAAGATTTCCTTTTAATGTATTTTAGTGACTTGTAAACTACAAATTGTATATTACTGTTAAAGTATAATGAATATGATGCTTTGTACATGCATGCTTACAGAGAGAGGATCATGTTAACCACCACTCCCTGCATCTCTGCTATTAGAATTTTTTTACCCCTTGATACCTCACATGTATATCTTTTTGCAGGGTATCTGTAATCCTGACAGTTCATCATCATCATTTATTTATATAGCGCCACTTATTCTGCAGCGCTGTACAGAGAACTCACATCAGTCCCTGCCCCATTGGAGCTTACAGTCTAAATTCCCTAATGTAGACACACACTCACAGACAGACATTAGGGTCAATTTTGATAGCAGCCAATTAACCTACCAGTATGTTTTTGGAGTGTGGGAGGAAACCGGAGCACCCGGAGGAAACCCATGCAAACACAGGGAGAACATACAAACTCCACACAGATAAGGCCATGGTTGGGAATCAAACTCATGACCCCAGTGCTGTGAGGCGGAAGTGCTAACCACAAGGCCACCGTGCTACCCAATTGATGCACATATGGAGGCTTATTTAATGGTACAGTGTGCACAAATGTGCTGTAAACCATAGCAACCACTGAAAACATCCGCAAAGTGAAGGCACCAACTGGATCCAGCTGTGACCCTGTATACTACATGTGCTCAGGAAGTTTTTCTTTACCCACCTTTGGGAACAACTACATCTCCCTGTCATTAGCTGCACATGTAGTTGCACATTAGAACAGTAGGGGGAAGTGTTGTGCTTTCTGTTCCTATACACAGACTTCCTTATGGCAAACCTACTAGGTAGGGGAATAGACCTTTATGAGAAGAGACTGTGTGACCTGTTTACTAAAATTGTAATTATCACAGCGATGAAAAGTTTTAAATCGCTTAAAACAAACAAAAAAAAAAAAATCTCCAATCCTGGCTCGGTGCAATAATAGTAACTAACTTAACAGGACCTGTCTTTTTCATTGTACCCTTGCTTTTCAGTTTAAAAATGCACGCACACTGGTGTTAGACGTACTGGAGCAATACTTGATAATAAGGCTACTCCTTTTGCTGGGGCGATGCGATAACGAGCTGCACATCGATGATAAGTAGACCCCAGCATTCAGTGAGGGAACTGCAGCTATGAGCCCTGGTGGTTTGGATCAATTTGGCTTTGTGCAGCCTTTAACGTTCCTTTTTAAAACCTACTATGGCATAGAGATATAGATTTGGGTATCGGCAACGTAGAGGTGGTACTGGAGGCCGAATGAGCGAATTAGTGCCCCAAGAGAAGAGGTGTACAATCGGAAAAAGTAAAGGGCCAAGAACAGAGCCTTGTGGGACCCCAACAGATAGTGGGAGTGGAGGGGATGATGTGCCAGAGGTAGAAACACTAAAGGAACAGCTCGATAGGTAGAAAGTGAACCAGGAAAGAACTGTTTTTGATTGGGCCTAATTGTGAGGACTGGGTGTACACTAAATATTTGAGCTGCAAACCTCCTCTTACTTTTGCAATTTGAGCTGCATATATGTTAAGATAAATATGGTTTAGAGTACTGTGCAAGAATGCTGCCACATCAGAAATGCTTTGTGTGCACGTTGATGTGGTCTTTAAAATTAATTAAAAAACAAACAAAAAAACCCTAAATAAATAGCTCCTTAGGATGATGTGAGCTCCAGTCCTATCAGCACAGGGCTCTAAATTTTCACTGTGATCCAATCATATTATTCATAAACACAATAGGCACACAACACAATCTGAGTACTATTCCCCCTTAGGAAGCATACAGCTCTTCTCAGCGTTCATGATGGGCTAAATTTGAGCTCCATTAAACCACTTACTCAACACGTCTCAGTTGAATATCACTATTTTTATCTCTGGGTGATGAAATACCCACAGAATCCTGTAAAACACAATGCACAAAAGAGCATTTTCTTGTGGTCCTTATTAAAGTACTTTGTGTTTTACTTTCCATAGTGGAATCTAACTTTTTTTCTATATGTTTTCCAGTTTTAGGAGCTTTCAGCAAGTTTCCGGCTTAGCCTAATTTGGTTAGAAAACTACAGTCTTGCAGCAGCACAATAGTTAACAATGAGACCAATCCACATATCAATGTTGATAGTGCAAAGTAGATAACTGTGTGAATAAGCCAATGTGTGCACACACCTGTTCATACACACGGCTATCAATAGAACAGGGGTCACATGCTCTAAATGGGGGGGGGGGGGGGTTCTGTATATGTGATCAATTGTCTATAGCTTATTACGACTGTGAGGAATTTTCTGCTGCACTCTATTTTACGGAGGGATTTGCACACTCTGTTGAAAGAAATGCCAGGGTTACCAAATTTCTTTTTACTCATCATTGCATTGGTCATTTAGATAATTACAATTTTCTACTTTTCAACCCCAACTGTAAAAAGTCACCACAAAACATTATCATACCTACCAGCACAACTTAATAATGTAAAGATCACAGAACACTGCAAATGATCTAAATATTAAACAGATTTCCAATGTATTGAAAATGAATTACTCTGAGCTGGAAAGTTTGATTACTTCATGCTGACCATCTCTCTTATGGTAAGAACAGAGTAAATACATGTATTTTCAATAAAGGTTGTCCTATTGTATGGAATATTCCCACACCCGTCTCCAGTAAATAAGATCTGGTGTTTTTTTTGTGTGAAATGTTCCCAGAGTTACCAGCTGACCTTTTTTGTAGTTTTGTCCAGAGACAATTAATATTATGTATTAGAACTTCCTGACATCATAGTTATACATCACGAGCTGACTTGTATTAGTAATACTGCTTTTGGCAGTACTAGGGAAGTGTGCATTTGACATATACTATAATGGCAAAGTGGGTCTATGTGCTGCAGGGAAGTCAGGTACTTTTTAAAATGTGATGCAGAAAATCAGCCCATTGCGTAATTCTTTCTGAGAAAATGCTATGGATCATATTTTCCTACATAGGAGAGAACAGACATGGACAACTCCATATCTCATATGTGTATATGTATATACGTATAGAATATTTGGATATGTTATCAGGAGTTGATAGGGCATGTCATAATAGTAGTACAGAATACATAATTTGGTATGTATTGCTGTTACATTTTTGCAGCTTGATCTGATGTTCATACTGCTTTACAGGAATATATATAAGTAACTGTTATGGATGCATCGTACCTTATGGAACACATGAACTGTCTCAACTTCCAAGTCATTTCCAATGTTATGTAATGAAGTACTCACCCCTTTATGTCTGACATCCTCCTATAGCATGCAAGATGTACATTAAACATGGGCTGATCAGTAGATCCGGCCTTTTCATGTTTCTCCTCTTCATCATTTCGGTTCAGAATGCCCAAGTGTCTCCGGTCTGTTTGGTGGATAATTCTGTAGTTCAGTGTTTATCTGTCCAACTCTTAAGGTCCAGAGTTCAGTATCCTGAGTTAACTATCAAGGTAGCCTGCTGTCTGATTGGCCAGGATGGGGGATCGTCCCATTACAGCCCACCTTGGAGGAGGGGCCTGAATGACAGAGGTTGCTTCTCACGCCACTAATCTTGCTGAGCTGTGCAAAATGTAAATCAGCCATTTGCCTTTTGTACCCTGCCTGCCAGTGGGACATTACCTCAGTGTGCTGCCAGTATGATAATTAATGCAGTCTTGTTAATCCTTTTGTGGAAAATCAGGCCAAATCCTTGCAGTAGTGGTTAAATGAACAGCAAAAGTGAGCGTTTGTTATTAGACTCACATTCACTAAGCTGTGCGACACTATTAAAAACATTTAAAGAGCTAGGGGATAAAATAACAGTAATTGTAATAAAATTAGGTAAATTTTGATTTTTAATATCTATTATTTTTTTTTTCCTCCTTTAATGTATAAAAAATTCGGAGGCCCTGCTACCAGTAACCCCATGTAGGGCAGCGCTGCCAAAGAATGAGCACCCCTTAAGCCTGTATTTCTGCACCTAAAAAGACTGCTCCGTTTTCTGTAGAATTCCAACACAGAAATTGCTGTCGCTGTTCTCTAGAGTTTAAAGAAAATAACAAATAAAAAATTCTTCCAATCCTTTCTGGGGGTTCTCACCCTATACCACAGTTTCTGTGTATTAGGAGCTGTCACATTGAATAATTAATTTAAGTAAATGTGTAGCAGATGGGGGTGGAACATACTGGTAATGGAAGTTGAACAGGTGTGGGATGAGATAAATTCAGGAAATTGGGTGTAATAGATTAGCGTTTTAACATACTGGGCCTAATATGCAAAATGGCTGAGCTGCAACGCAAAATCCTTTTTGGTGATGTCACACACCTTGATTTGCACGAGTGTGCCTAGATTTCCACCAGCAATTGAGTTGTGGAGATGTTGGGCCGGATTCAGTAAGGATCTTAACTTAAGAAACTTCTTATTTTAGTCTCCTGGACAAAACCATGTTACAATGCAAGGAGTGCAAATTAGTATTCTGTTTTGCACAGAAGTTAAATACTGCCTGTTTTTTCATGTAGCACACAAATACTTGATAGCTTATTTGTACACTGAAATTTAAAGTTATTTGTGTGCTACATGAAAAAACAGTCAGTATTTAACTTCTGTGCAAAACAGAATACTAATTTGCACTCCTTGCATTGTAACATGGTTTTGTCCAGGAGACTGAATTAAGAAGTTTCTCAAGTTAAGATTCTTAATGAATCAGGCCCGTTGTGTTCAGATTTTCAGATTTTGCATTGGTCGATAGGAGGCAATGGGTGGCTTAACGGCATTCCTTAAGTTCGAGTTTCTCTGTGGAGTGCACTTTCCTTTCTTCTGATTGTTTCACTTTTCTGTAAACTGAGGTGGGCTTCTAGTTTGCGGAGGTGTCTCCAAAGACCAGAAAGCAGTTGTACATCTTGAAGTGTACTGGGCTGACGATCTAGGTCACCTGATACACTTCAAGGACCGCAGGTGCACCCTCTAGCCTTCAAACGGGCCACACATTACCCTTTATCTCCATAGTAAATGAAAACCATACATTCAACCAAAGAAAGAGACGCCACTCTGTAATATTTCAGCAGCATTTTAATGTAAGGCAAACTATACAATGCACTGTTACGGAGCATAAAGGAAAAGACAGACTGAGGTATAAAGATTGAAAGAATTAGGGGCTTGGAGGGCCGCATGTGAATCTAGGTCTACCTGTTGCTCATCACTGATCTAGGTGCATCAGTGTAAAAGAATAGTGATTTGCAGTGTGCTTTGTAAATCAGGGTCTCTAGGTTTCTATATGCAGGACTGAAATATCTGTCTTATTTTAAATATCAAAGTTTAAAAGGTCTTATTAATGTTATGTTAGAGAGCTGACCCGTGTCGGGCATTATTATAAGAGTGACAATGTGTTAAGCTGTAAGTGGTTGTGTATAATATAAGTAAGGTAAAATTGTGTTGCATGCGCATTCCTCCAGGCCACAGTAAGTGAATCTGCCACTGGTACTGTCACAGATGTGAGAACCTTCATATGTATAGACTGTTGGGTATTTTGGGACAGTAGAAGCCTTGGGGAGATATAGAGTTGATGGTGACATACGCAGCCCTTCTATCTTACACTTCCACACTCATTCCTTGCGCACAATGTTCAATACGTAGCTAAAGATTCATCTACACCAGTATCGATAAATTGCCTCTATCCAGCTCCGTACACAAACTATGCCCTTCATGATAAAACTATGAAATTGGAGAACATATGAAATCAAAGTAATACTTTAATTAGGAAAGAACACATTGCAGTCATGTTAGATTTACACCCAGTCAGGAGGTATTGCCCCAGTCTTTTATACCTGAAATGGATGGACACTAAGATGTAAATTTATATAATCTTTCTTCCTTGATCTTTAATTTCCTAGGTTTTGAGTAGACAGCTGGTATCGGCTCAGCGCAGTTTGCCCGTTGTCACATGGAGAGCTGCGAGCACTACATTTAAGGTGAGGAATGCTTTGGTTGTCAAGTACGACCGTATTACTTGTATCAGACATATGCACTATTGTACGTCTGTTGTTATATGCACTAACTGGTATAGTTAAAGTTTATATTTTAATAATAAAAAGTAATACCGGTCATGCTTTGATCTGACTGTACTAGATCCTCTTTTATTCACCCAGTATGTGATCTAAACCTTCCCCGGTGTGAATGTCACTCAGATTTCGATTCCATGGAGCTCTTTCTCCTAAGCAGCTTTCCCATATAGCAGTGACTACACCATACACATTCAAAGTAAATTTGTTAACAATGTAGGTACACAGCATAACCTATAGCCGTCTCGTGAGTGAACCTAAGCCACAGAATAGCACTAGTTTTAATACCGTTCTGTCTGCTCCTTGTTACTTATTTTATCTTTTATCTCAGGCCTCAGACCTGCAAATAGAATTGAACAAGCAACCCAAGGAGAAGCCTGATGTGGGACAATTAGTATTTGGAAAAACGTTTACAGACCACATGCTGACAATAGAATGGACGAGTGAGAAAGGCTGGGCTAAACCCCACATTAAGCCCTTCCAGAACCTTTCCCTTCACCCTGCCACCTCTGCATTACACTACTCAGTTGAGGTAAGTAACTCTAATGCTAATTTCTACAGACTGATAACTTTCACTGAGAAGCACATGGGTGCTTCCCATCCACTCTGGGGCTTTTACCTGGATAATGTAAAAAAGACCTTGTATGTTCCATAAGGACCCCAGTGGTGGCAAACATTGCCAACCGTAAAACCCCTTTTCATCGTAAATGTAAAGTACATTTCTATGAGAGTAAACCAGGAGAGAAATGAACTATGAGGTCTATATCTAACTTTTAAAATGTTCTGGTCTTGTTCTCGTAGCTCTTTGAGGGTATGAAAGCCTACAGAGGGGAAGATAATCAAGTTCGCCTTTTCCGACCTACATTGAACATGGAGAGAATGCACCGGACAGCCCTGAGAGCTTGTCTACCTGTAAGTCTAAACAAAATGATATCTTTAATGGATAAGCAGAGTAAAAAAAAATAAAAAATAAAGAATATTCTGAGTGTCGAATTGGGATGCAGATGATCCCAAGTTGTGCAATTTATGTGGCATAAGTGTTGGGAACTCAATGCGTTATATTTAAGGAGAGGCCTAATACTTAAAGGACATGGACAACTTGTAGATATGAAATTGTTGTTGTAAGGTTTCGTTTGTTTATGTTGTTGTTGTATTTTTAGGTAAGCTTAACTGTAAGCTCCAGATATGATTTGTACCTTGCATGCATTTTCACCTGATATGTTCTCTTGGACAGCTGGACTGAATGGTGAGGAATCTGTCTTAAATCCTTTCCAAATCTTTCTTTTTGATGTGCTTAGGAATGTCAGCCATAATCCTTCCAGTACCGAAAATATGTTTTGGTTTTACCTTATGAGTACCAACACTAAAAGAGACACTGACAATTCAAACCTCTTTTCTAACCCCCTCCTTACCATTCTTCCTTGGTACCTTGCTTCACTATTTCTCTGTCGCACAGATCAGCAAGTCACTTATTCTTGTACAGTTCACAATTATGATTTTCACCATCCTCAAAACACTGCAGTGGCTGCTGTCTGTACTTTTAAAATAAATCTATCATGTGACACATTTTCCCAGTCATATGAGCTGCTCCGCACCCATTGTAATGCAGACGCTGCATTCGTAGCCCTGTTGATTTTACTGCTCCATTGAATTGAGGTGGGAGAGTGGTGCAGCAAAATATGAAGCTAGGGACCCAGAGGAAAACAGTGGTCTGTAAAGACCTACTCTGTCTGGCTGCTTGTTACATTATTTAGGCAGCAATTGGATTCCACTGTTGAATGTATAAATAAATATAAAAATGGAACTACAAATATGCAACTGTGCCTGGTTGGTTAAGATGTTGTTAGTGTGGTAGATGTAGTATGAACATGTAAAGGTAAGTTTTTAAAAATCCAAGCTAAAAAAGTATTTTGTATGAGAATGTTGGAGGGCCCCAGCGTTGTCCTCAGTCCCCCCCTCCCTTCTCTCTCCTCACTCTTCTTACCCTGTCCTCCAATCTACCAACAATATAACAATTCCATATTCTGCCACATTCAGATTTCTGTCTTCCTCCTTTATTATTATTATTTATTTTTGCTAATCAAATGCACAATCTCTGTCTCCCTCTCCCTTGTTTGTTTTGTGATTTGCTAAATTGTTTACACAATTGATGCCACCTTGTACACTGGCAACTTATTTCATTTCAAATGAAAGCCTAAATAAAAAAAAAAAAAAAAAAAGAAATTTGTACAAAACAATTACCTGTCTGTTAAACTAAAGAGAAGTGTTTTTTGTTTTTTTTTCATTCCTCTACTCCACCTGTATTGCTTCTGTAACAGCCTTTTTCTGATAATTGTGTATTTTCAGTCCTTTGACAAGGCAGAGCTTCTGGAGTGTCTAAGGAGACTAATTGACATTGACCGAGATTGGGTACCAAAATCTACTTCCGCCAGTCTCTATATCCGGCCAACCTTTATCGGCACAGAGGTGTGTTTGGGGCTTACTGTACATTTATATGTATATTGTTTAGCCGAGCAGGCCCATGTTAAGCTTACGTCATACGTGGATTTCTAGCCTTTCCCCTGTTCAATGCCTGGAGTTACTAGTTTAGTAGTGAAGATATTTAAATTAAAAGAAATCTCCACTTAAAATGTGTTGAAGCCATTCATATTCCTAGCTGATAAGTTAATTTGGAAATGGTTATTCATTTTTCTACTACATAGACATAAAATTGTTTTAAGTCTATTTTTGTGTTGAAGCTTTTGGCAAATATGATTCAAGTAAATATGAAACCCTAAGGGGGGAATTCAATTGACCATGTTACTCTCCCGAGTAATGCACGTCGAGCACTATTACCGTTGGTACGGTAATTTTAATGCTTTTTTCTGCTTGCGGTTCTCAGACCTGCGAGCAAAAATCTGCGTTAAAATTACCATAATGTGCACTATTGCCGTAGTAATGGTAATAGTACACGGACAGCATTACTTGAATTTTCCCCATATAATCTGAGTTTGCATTCCTCTCCCTTTAAATTTACTAGAGGACAAATGGGTGAATAGCCAGCTGGGGCTACTGTATGTGTTTTTACTCTTGTTGCTGCAACAATAAATCAATATTGCTGCAGAGAAGCTGATGGTTTTCAAATAAGACATCATAAAATAAATAACAATGTTTAGAGATAATGTTATTTTCAAAGGACAGAGGTGCTTATTAAAAAAAAAAAAAAAAAGAGTAGTCATATTCTGTAACTTATCTGCCCACAGCCGTCTCTTGGAGTCACAAAGTCCAACCATGCCTTATTGTTCATCATCGTTGGTCCGGTGGGACCATACTTTGCAGTAGGAGGATTTAGTCCAGTTTCACTTTTGGCTGATCCAAAATACGTGCGTGCCTGGACAGGGGGTGTAGGGAACTACAAGCTGGGTGGGTGAGTAATCCTAAATTATACAACTGTTTCCTGCATAAGTGGTTGGTTTCTTCATATGTGATGCTTGTGAGTACAAAGCGCATAACTAAAAACCTGCGAATAAGTAAAATAAAAAACGTTATGTAATAGACAGTGTCTCCCAATCTTCTTGGGCTTTTTTGTAGTTCCCATTTTTGCCTGTTTGTTACTTATCCTCCCTTAAGTCTATTTGGCTATTAATGTTTATCAGGTGTCCCTAATAGCCATTAATGTTTATCAAGTAACCCTCTATGGCTTTTTTTAAAGTATTTCCTAATACAGTAAACTAGTATGTTCAGCTGATTTAAGCATTGAATGTGTCTTTAGTACCCCTAGTAACATTTACCACATATTGAGAAATTGCAATACATCGCTATGTTTTCTCATCCAACCTTGGTTGTTCTCACCATAGACGGCAATCTGTAGTATCTGTATTTTTCATTCCGCATCTAACTTCATACACCTGAATATTTCCACACAGAAACTATGGTCCCACTATATTTGTGCAGCATGAAGCAACACAGGTAGGATGTCAGCAGGTACTGTGGCTGTATGGAGATGACCATCAAGTGACTGAAGCTGGTACCATGAACTTCTTCATGTACTGGATCAATGAGCAAGGAGGTAAGTCACGTTTTCACTTGTCATCCAATCATCTCATGTGTATTGAACTTTAAACGTTTGTTTATTTGATGGATAAAAACACTTTGCTTGCATGTTGTACTGCATATTGGGTTATTTTAGAATTGGTGGCTATATCATTATATTTGTATATGCAGAGAAAGAGCTTCTCACCCCTCCATTAAGTGGTTTAATCCTCCCTGGAGTGACGAGACAAAGCTTGCTGGACCTGGCACGACAGTGGGTGAGTTTAAAGTCTTTCAGGTCAAAGTTGTTGTTTTTGTTTTCATTAGTTTGTGATTTTAATTGGATACAGTTAAGCTGTCTAGGAGAAGTCTTCAAAGTATTGTGTAAGGTTAGGATACCAGAGGATTAGAGCTGGAGTTCACTAGGTGACCCTGGCACCTTATGGTTCTTGGGATCAAACAGGCAAAGAGAGGTTGAGCGTACAACTGTATCTTAGGCTGCTGTAAACAATAGTTTAATATAGAGGAGAACCATTAAATCAATACCCAAGTGTTAACAAACCTTCAAACCTCACCCAACAGCATCCCGATGTTCAATAACCCTTAAACAGTATACAAAGAATAGCAAAGCCATTAAGTGTGCCAGGCAGCAGTTTCGTTAGAGTTCCTGATGTAGCAATGGAGCCTTCAGACTTTTCCTGATCTTTTCGATCAGTAAACTCCTGGCCAAGCTGTTTCTCATGGTGTTCTGTAGCAATATCCCAGTGAAGCTGTTGGCTCCGTAGACACTATTGTTGACCCCTGGCCAAGTAGCTGCTGTTCTCCTTGATGCCTTGCGGGTCTCGGGCATTTGGCCAATGCTCTCTATCGATGTGGTAGGGACATATATCCCAGTCACCCTACTCCAGTAGACACACCAGGAGTAACAGATCCACTAGCAGCTCCCAGTGGTGCAGAGTTTCCCTGTAGGCAGATGTTCTGTTGTGGTTGCAATGAATATACCGGATTCAGCACAGGAAGCACAGTTGAATTGGTAAGAGACAACACTGTAACACCAGACTTAGTAGAAATACAAGAACCCCTAACCTCTCACTGCAAGCCTTCCTAAACTGTACAAAATTCCCACGATGAAGGTCCCAACCTGCAGGGTTGTTCCCAGCTCATTTATGTTGGGATTGGCCAGGAGTTACCTGTGTGATGGATAAGGACAGGGGCCAAGAGTATACCCTTGTGATTATTCCCTGCTGATGTGGTGTTCAGAAGTCTGTCACAGTTCCAGGGAAAACAGTGGTGACTCAAACTAGCCTTTGGTGTTAATCCTTGTTGAAGAAGAGAGCCTTCCTGTTTTAATCCTATCATTGATTTTATGACCTAGAAAGATTTGTAAACAGCCCAGGTTTCCTGTTTTCCCTGGAAGGTGGTGCCTGGCCTTGTAATTCCTGGGGATATGTGTTACCCACCTGGCTATAGTTAAGAACCGGGAGGGCTAGTGTCAGTTTAGTATCTCCAGATTGAGGAACAATTAGCTGGGTTTCCACAGTCCACACTAATGAGTCAACACAAGCATGTTGATGTCTGTTTGACAGCTGGGTGAAGTTGCTGGTCCTGCCCTTGCTGTCGCATCTATCAATTGTTTTTATGGCATCGAACATATGAACTACACTGTAGAAGCACCATTTCGGAAACGGAGGATATGTAGTGCATTCTTTGGGGGGGGGGGGGGGGGGTGGGGTTTGGCATGCTAAATAGTTTATTCCGCGGTCTTTGTAAGAGGTTCTGCAGCCACACACTAAAGTGGGAACACAATCTCCATCCCTTGAATCATTAAATATCTTGGGTAGCAACACCAAATTATCATTTTTGCATGTTTGCGTAGGGAAAAAGATTTCATTTGATCAGCCCACATTCAGCAAGGAACTGTTAGTGGTCGCGGCGGCCGCCGACGACTCTCCTGGGTCCTCTGGTGATGTCCCGGCCGTTCTGTGTCCTGGTTGCCTGGGCAACAACCGGGACGCTTTGGTCTTACTGACGCCGCGCCCGGCCAGCTGTCAAACAGCCGGGCGCGCAGGAGTAGGTAGGGCCAGCCCTGCAGGTTGATTAGAGATTAGTTTACCGCTGGCACTTTGCCTTTTCCATTGGCTGCAGGCTCTGCACATTTATCATACTGCAGCTGAGGACACATCCTGGACTGTGTCCTGATTGGACATCTGTACTATTTAAGGCAGTGAGGACTGAGCCTCACTGCCGGTTATAGAGTCCTGTTTCAGTACTGCTGCCTGCTACTTTGTCCCTGTGTTTGCTGTTTAACCTAAGATTGATTTCCCGTGTATGACCCTTGCCTGTTCCTGGATTCTGAATCTGTGCTTCTGACCCTGATCTATTGCCTGAACCCAGATTCTGATTCTCTGCTAGTGACCCTGATCTTTCGAGTGTCCCTGGATTCTGAACCTGTGCCTGTGACCCCTGACCTTGGTTGGTTCTCTGGATAAGTTGTCTGCTGCCGGCACCGATTCTGGCCCGGACCCCACGCTGCTGTCCATCATAACACTCTATTCCTGGGTTCACCTTAGCCGCTACACATCTCTCGACCCTCTGTTTGTCTGCAGCCAAGTCTGTCCCCACCACTAGGGGCAACAGTGAACACCAGACTTCAGAGCAGACTCCGGGTTTTGCTGTACCGGCTGAAGGAGTTCCTAACAGGAACGATGATCTTCTCATCTCAAATTTTGCAACCATTGTCGCTAAGCAATGTGCAGTCCTCTAAAATGAGACGCAATTGTGCATAATCGGGTGCATCATATCCCTGTACAAAATTTGTGCTGCAAAATGACGTTTTTGCAGCTTCGTAATTGACCTTTTTTGCATTACCTTTGCTTGGAAATCTATTATTATAATGTAGTTGGATCATTTCTCAAATTGTCATTTTCTTTTCATTCCCCCCCCCCCCCCCCCCCTAATATTACAGCATTCTTGTCACCATACAAGCTCATGTTCAGAAAATAGTTCCAAAATCAACAGAATAAATACATGCGGTTTTATAATAAGTGATTTTGTTTTTGTGATAAATGCTCCAGAAAATTTGCCACTTATTATAAGACTACACACAAGAGGCAACATGGTGCATTTGACATTGAATTACGGCACTTCTATAGTCGCATAAATAAATACATCAACACAATTTAAGCCTTTCCGGACAGATTTTATACAAGAAGAATTAAAAACTTTTTATCATAAAATCAGATAACGACATAGTTATAAATCATACTTGCCTACTCTCCCGGAATTCCCGGGTGGCTCCCGAATTTCGGGGAGTCCTCCCGGAAGAGGAGGCAAACCTCCCGTATTTTGCCGAAATTTACGGCATTTAATGGCGAGGGCGGGGTTTGATCATGTCAAAGCCCCGCCCCCACTATTCAATTTCAGAATTCTATGGTAGGGCTGGGATCTCCTGGGGGAGAAGTTTTGAAAGTTGGCATGCATGTTATAAATGCATCTAAAATATCTGTTCAATGGGTGTCTGCATGTTTACTTCACATTTGGACACAACATCCATATGTATTATATATATATATATGTATTATATATATATATATGTATTATATATATATATATATATATATATATATATATATATATATATATATATATATATATATATATATATATATATATATATATATATATATATATATATGTAATATATATATATATATATATATATATATATATATATATATATATATATATATATATATATATATGTAATATATATATATATATATATATATATATATATATATATATATATATATATATGTGTATGTATATATATGTATGTATTTTATGCTGTTGGCAGTCATCAAGAATGATGAGACGATTGGCTTTAATGTAATACTGCTAAGAGTCATCCATGCAAGTCTTCAGCACTGGAGTGCCTGTGTTGTGCTTCTCCTTCTTGCAGATATAACCAGTATAGAAGTCCAGCTTATGTGTTTTCCACAGCTGGGCTGGTTTTCAAATGCTGGGTCTACAATAAATTTTATCTGTATGATTTTTCTTGGACAACCTTGGATTTTGTCCCTTAAAATTTAAAAGTGGACCTTTTCCCGGTCCTAAATTTGTTTTATTGAATTTGGTACCTACAGTGGATTTCTGATTTGCTGTCTTTCAAAGTCCAAATAAAAGATAAAGAATTAACCACACATTGAACAGAAATGCACTGTCTTTGTTGGAAAAAGTATATAAACTGCTAGAAAAAGCAGCTCTACTGAAGGGACCGACTCATTTTGGACATTGTCACCATCAGTGTCTGTTCTTCATTAAACAGGTCCGTCTATTGAGCAAGGTTACTGAAGACCTCATAAACCTATCACAATGAACTGTTGTTTATTGTCCACTATAAGGAAAATATTGAATAAGAGTTGTGTGTCTGGGAGGGTACCAAGAAAAACTGCTCTCCAGAAAGAACAGTGGTACCCATCACCCGTTTGCTAATAACCACCTTAATAATCCAGAAAAGCTGTTGGAAGAATGCTCAATATACAGATCAGAAGAAAGTGGAACTTGTTTGCATGAATGAGAGATTCTATGTTAGGCGAAACAACATTGCATTCGAACAAAAGATCATCATTCCATGTGTAGCATGGTAGTGGGAGCCTCAGAAGATATGTAGTGTTTATTGAAGGAACATTTCGTGCTGGATCATACCATTATGGTCTATCAGAGAACGCTGAAGCTTAAATGTGTTGTCCATAGAGCTGCACTTTTCTGATTCCAATTGTCTCAACTGAGCCAGCCAAATGCAGTCATGTATGGAAAGCGAAGGATCTTACAACTGCACCATAGAGATTGTAGTTAGAGGAGGTGGATGAGTCAATGCCTTCATCTTGTAACATGTCTAATGTTGCTGTTTTTGATGTTTTTTTCCCCATTACTACATAGTGCTAAATAGTTGCCAATAAAGCATGGTGGCTTGGGAGAGCGGTTTAATCATGCTTGCTGTTTGCTACTGTTGTGCCATCTGGAGGAGGTGCATAAACGGCATGGTCCATGATGACCTCTCTTCTGGGCCAACAGGATCGTAGATTACGTAGTGCACATGGCACTTTATAGTAAAGCAAAAATAGAATGTAAGAGCTGTATGACCTGAATCAAGAAGTTAATGTGACACAGCCCCAATATATTTTATAAATGTAGTAAAAATAAGTAAAGCAGAATACATCAAAGATGTGCAGGATTGAGCTACAAGCACAGATACCTGTGTTTTCAGTCATTGCTCTAAAAGAGATACCTCTAATAGTTAGACCTGAAGGTCTACATGCAGGCAGTGTATGCTGAATACATTTCTTTAATAACTTTACATTTAAAAATACACGTATTGTATTTTATTTGTTTAATCAGATTCACTTTATTAGGAAATTAGAT
This sequence comes from Mixophyes fleayi, assembly GCF_038048845.1. Taxonomy (NCBI): domain Eukaryota; kingdom Metazoa; phylum Chordata; class Amphibia; order Anura; family Limnodynastidae; genus Mixophyes; species Mixophyes fleayi. Next base: position 30,359,912 of record NC_134412.1, on the reverse strand, counting down.
ATTTTGTGATTGGCTCTGCTAGTGTAGGTGCTCACTATGGGCCATGGGAGCTGTTAGAATAAGGAGTTAACCAGACTCCGTAGTTACAATTCAAAATATGGGGTTTAATCTGCGCTTAGATATCCACGGAAGATCTATAATGTGCAGGTCATAAAACTGGTAAACGTGAAAGTGGAGAATTTTATATAATAAAATTCACTACCCAATCAGCCCATCTAACAGATTGCCTCTACATGGTTTAAGAGACAATAGATCATATTGATTTAACAATCATTCGCTGTTTATTCCTATATTCAACTAAGAGACTGTCATATTGTGTCAATTCATTGCTCACCTATTGCGTTCTCATGATCTATAACCAACTCTGTCAAATGAATCATTTGCAACAAAGTAATACTGATTGGGTAGCAAATTTTATTACTTAATACTCCACTTTCACATTTATAGTTTTTTTTTGACCTGCACATTATAGATCTACTGTGGACATCTGAGCGCAGAATAAACCCCCATATTTATTATTAGGACTCTGATGAGGATTAGGTAACTTGTACCTCAAAGTAATGCAGGAAAACCGATAATGACATACAGTATTTACTATTTATAGAGTCATTGTATTTATTACCAGCCATGTCAGTGTACACTGAGTGTGATGACTTTTGTCCCCTCGTGGTGCTATAAATACAATAAAATGCATTCTGTTTTTGTGCAGGGGGAATTCAAGGTCTCGGAGCGCTCGGTTACCATGGCAGATGTGATTAAAGGGCTGCAAGAAAACCGTGTGAAAGAGATATTTGGAGCAGGAACAGCCTGTGTGGTTTCTCCAGTAAACCGGATATTTTATAATGGAGAAGTGAGTACTGTATGTTTATTGCACTATAGAACATATGAGTGTATCTTTACACCCTATTTTTAGTAACACAAGTACAGTAAGTTGCTTAGCTATATGGAGCTCTATAGCATAGGACTGTCTATGGCTGGCCGGCTGTTGGCAGAACATAGTCATAGTTATTAGTGCCCATCATTTGGTTCTTGGTGTACTGGATTTCCCAGTACAGTTTTGTCCATTGAGGGCTTATATTGTCAGATGTCCAACCCCCCACCCCCCCCCCCCCCCCTCACCCTTCTACCTACAGGATTATTAGAAATAGATTGGAATAATTGTTTTACTTTCTTTAGCAATCAAGGGAATTACTATCCTTACTCAGGAGGCTGAATATAGGGGGCAGGGGCTGGCTGGCTTGAGGGGTAGGGGGGGGATATCTGCACCCGGGCCAGTCTCCTATTGGGGGGCTACTTTGGCCTGGGTCACTGGACCACCTGCAATTTTTTTTCCTTTAAAATAGGCTGCTGATTGGAGTCTTGCCCCCAGGCTAAAGTTTGCCAGATTGGGGGAACGGGGGGGATTTTTTACCTCGTCTCCAGGGAATCAACCTGCTACATTTCAGTGACTATGGGTGGAGAAGTATCTCTGTGTATAGTGAGTGGACTATGTGTCATTCTGGGCTTCCATCTGTAGTGCTGGTCTGAGGAGTACTGGCTAGGAATATGAAGTAAAGTCTTGTAGACCAGGAATAGAAGCGAACACTCTATACCATACTTTAATCATCTGTGAAAAAGACAGCACCTTTGTGACCCTTTATCTCAGGGGTGGGCAAACCAGTCCTCAAGGGCCAACAACAGTTCATGTTTTTAGGATTTCTGTCTGTAGAAACAGCTGGGATAATTACTGACCCAGCCAAATAGATTAACTCAGCTGTGCATGATTAAAGAAATCCTAAAAACATGAACTGTTGATGGCCCTTGAGGACTGGTTTGCCCACCCCTGCTTTATCTGCATGTCCAGATCCATAATGAATCAACCATAGATTCCAGAGAAAGTTTGTCTTTCAGATGACTTGAGATATTCCTTGCGTACAAGGCTTTATTCGTCTGTTTGGTTGCTAATTTGTACAACTGCATATCTGCATTCATATATTTTTTTTTTTTTTTTAGAATTACCACATACCTACCATGGAAAATGGCCCTGATATGTCAAAACGGTTTTTGAAAGAGCTTACAGACATTCAGGTATGTGCACAATACCTCCACAGCTTTATTCCGAAAATAAATAAAGAACAGGGACACTAGTCGTATGTATGAACGTTGTTTCATATAGAGGTTCATTTGACACAACCATGTCCCTACATGAGTTTAACAGGGGACTGACATCACATTAGAGGACCCCGCTCCTCAATCTGTGACTGAATCCATTTGCTTCAAGTCCCGATCTGACGTCATTACACCTATCGCAGACAGTCCTGTCCTTGCCAATAAAATAGTGGCTTGGACATGAGAAGCGCACTCATCTGAAACCGTCCTTTCCAATGGTCTAATTACAGGTTGTTCTTTCCTTGCTCACCTCAAATCTTGGTACACACGGACAAACAGGTGACCGGTAATGAGGAATGAGCACAAACGGGTGTATATGAAAAATAAATACTTCCAGTGGTGTTCAAGAACTAGGATGAGGAATTTTGTTTGAGTTGTTTAATTATTTTTGGAAATTCTACAAATAGTTTTGATCAATGCTTTCTTTCGAGTGCAAGCACTGTACACTAGAGGGCGACATTTAACCAATGAACAGCAATGATCTTACTAATGAACAATGAACTACTTCCCCTTCTGTCCATCCAATGAATCAACACTATCTATTTACTATTACAGATGTGTATGGAAGGCATTTAATAAGGTCTTGTTTTCTTATAAATTAATAAAAAAAAATAAAATAAAAAAAAAATCCTGCAGTGCTGTAAAATAAAGCACTGGAAAAACACCCATATGAAGTCTTTTCACTATTCCTTTTAAACTTCAAACTTCTTAAATACAAAGTTCTGATGTAACAGAAGTGACACTGGTCACATGTGCTGATGCTGCCACTCTACCCAAGTGCTGGGCCACCGGATCCGCTTCCTATTTCACCACCCCTCTGTGGCTGGATCATACGCGGACCTCTCTCGTGCGGTCAGCAGATAACTGCACAGAGAAGGCGGTAGCGGTCATGTGGCAATCAGATTTTCAGGCATACTTGAAAATAATATACACTGCTAACACCACTAAAAACCCATTTTGGAAATCCCTTTATTTTAGGTAAAGGTTTACTTTACTTTTCATCAGGATTTACTTTAACATTCTATGTCTAAAGCATTGAGGATCAAAATATTTTTATCACATCACCACATGGCTATTTAAAAGGTAGCCCTCTGATTAAATATTTATTATTTTCATTTTTTAGAATGTTTTTTTTTTTTCTTTTCTATTCACACTCTCATTTTCACAGTCACCCCTCTCCCCCCACCAGAAAAAAAACCAGAAGCAAATTGAAATATGATTATGTAATAAACACGCAGTACTCTCCTATCCATTGGTACTCTCCTCCAATCCTCCTTGCATAATTGTTTAACTTTGGTCACATCATTTGGGCGCTGCGAGGGAGAGCAAGATTGAGGTCTTATGACAGATTTTCAACTGGATAATAGTCACCAAAAGACATCCATTTTCTGTTTAATTCATTGCAGTTTGCTCTTGCACTGTCCTTTGGATCACTGTTCTATTGGAAGATGCACTTCCTCCCTAGTTTGATCCTATTGTCAGAGGTCAGCAGTTTTTTTTTTTTTTGTGTGTGCAGGATTTGTCTGTAATATAAATAATTAATCTTAATGTTGACCCCTCCTCCCCCCTCCAAAAAAGCCAGTTTTTGTGGAATGTACCTGGCTCAACAGTTACCATCACAGCCGTTGACTCATTCAATGTGCGCAGCTTCTCTAATAAGTGCCCGTCTTGCTCTGCAACAAAAATGTTGTTTTTATTTTAAATCAAATATTTTTATTAAGATTTTAATAATAACAGTACAAGAAAAAGAAATACATGACATAGTTCCAAAGAAAGTTGCATTCCACATTATTATAGTAAACATATTAGCAACTCCAAATATCACCTTTGACAATAGCATACAGACGTGGCACATGAGTGATTGTAGAAAGTGACAGGTTATTAGATTGTATCGAGGTGCCCAAACTCCTTCCATATAGGGTAGATGGCAATATTATTACAGCCAGCAGGATAATTATGTGAGGGGAATCGGCCAGTGATGTCTGAAGTGCTTATAGAGATTCAGAAGGAGCAATCCCCAGAACCGACCAAGGATTAAGTAATATTATACAGATAGGGTTGAAGTCTGCAGCCAGAGAACGAACCGCATACCTTGACTTTGCCCATCTCCACCATACTTTGTAATATTTTGAGATGGTGCCTCGGGACTGAAAAGCGAAGCGCTCATCACCCACAGCTACATTAACCATGGCTATTCCTAAACCAAATATGTAGGTCTTTGGGTACTGCAGTGGGATATTCATACCTGTGTCTTGAATAAACTCCACCACCTGCGACCAAAAGTCTTCTACCACACGACAGCCCCAGAGTCGGTGCCAGAAAGTGGCGGAGGTACATCCACGTTTTGGACAGTTAGTCGGATCGGGCACCCATCTGGAGCAACCTGTGGGGAGAGTAATACTTTTATGTAAAAGGTCAGAGAAGCCACCAGGTGCAACAGTAGTGTGGCTATGGATGCCTTCGAGTCTTGCAAAAAAAGAAGCATATCATCGGCATAAAGCGCTACCTTGTCTACCCCGTCTCCAGCCCTGAGTCTGTGTATTAAACATGCCAGGGCTCTATGGCGATGGCAAACAGGGCTTGAGAGAGGGGGCACTCGTGCCCCTGCCCAGTGTGAATGTGGAAGAGGTGTGGCCATTTACACAAACTGGCCACTGGGGCCGAATATAATAACCTCATCCAGGACAAGAACTTAGGACCAATACCGAACTTATACATGACTGCCCAAAAGTACTCCCATTCTACAGAGTCAAGTGCTTTAGCTGTGTCTAGGGATATAATCATCCCCCCCATTCTTATGACCGCCAGGTATCTGCAGAGTATAGAGGCGGCGATGGTTGATGGCCGTAGACTTCCCCCGGCATAAAACCCGTCTGGTTTGCGTGGATCAGCTGAGCAATAACTGTGTTTAGTCTTATAGCAAGTATTATGGCTAAAATTTTTACGTCGCTGTCAGAAGTGAAATGGGCCTATAAGATTCGGGCAGCAGCAGGTCCTTGCCTGGCTTGGGGATGACCACTATTACTGCCTCAGACATGGATGGTGGCAGAGCGGCTGCCACACAGAATTTGTTATAATGTTCTAATAATGTAGGGATAGTGAAGGTGCCAAATTTTTTAGTATAGCTCCATGGGCAGTCCATCCACTTTCGGGGCCTTGTTACATGGAGAAGACGCCATGGCTGACTAAATTTCCTCTACAGTAACTGCAACTAAGTTTAAAGGGACAATCTGGCCTTGCAGGTGGGGACATAGTTCCATGCTACCACTTATGTACAATGGACTGTGTCCTGGAGTTCAGTGCCTTTCCAATGGTACGTTTCTCCAGATTTGTGTCTCTACAACAACATCTGTGACTTGTTTGAAATGCTCCTTGTCTCTATCAAAAAAGTCTTTTATCATGTAGGACTTCACTGAGAGAGGTATTTACAGTGTGTAATATATATATTGTATATTTGTGATACATTACAATACTTAAATGTAGTAATTCCTGTTTTGAATTTTTAGTCCTATATGGACAGCTTTTGGGACATTTATTTTGTTTCAATATGACCCACAATACCTTTGTGGATCAATGCCAAACATTTTTCTTCAAATTCACACTCTGGCTCATTCTAAAAATGGAGCAAAAGGTATTTAAGATAAGACTGCACTTCCACCTGGTAAACAATTTGTGGACCCCCCCCCATCCCCATGCCTCCGCTCAAACAGCAAATTACATTTGTTAATCAACTTAAAATAGCGTTGGAGGGCAGGTGTGACCTGGGGAACCAATCGTAAGCTTTAATTGTTGCTTGTGATTAGTCCTCCCGCTTACCCAATCCCTTTGCTGGGGGGTGGAAGGCCTGCACTACTAGTGTAGCTAAAACTAAGGCATTCATAACCATACTGGTCAATGAACTTTGTGGCGGCGTCTAATAATCTCATTGTCTTACTGTGTGGAGTACATTATTCTTTACAATGGCAAGTTACAGTTTGAAGCAAAACCGGTAGCCTGTGTTGTGAGGTGTGACATTCATGTTTCTTTATTGGCTATATTGTTTTTATGAATGATTTTGTACCGTGTTGAACTGTGTTTTTGTTGTTTTTTTCTAAACCTCAAAATTTTTCATCAGTATGAGAATTTCCCCTGCTGTTGTTAAACTACAATTCCCAGCATGCTGTTACAGTATACTTGATACTTATCTATCTTTCTCTCCAGTACGGTCGAACTCCCAGCGACTGGATGCACCTGGTGTGAAACGGATCCAACATCGGTAAAACTTTCCATTCCAAAGCATTGCAATCCATGGATTTTATTTATAAGCGTTTTTACACTTCTTGGGGCTCTTCATGAAAAACTAAAACAAGAGTGTCTACCTCCAACATTGCAGCCTTTTCACCTTTCAATCACTTTTTATACTCTGAACATGACAGACAAGCAGCCTCTTGTATTTTAATGTATTCATTGGAATTATAAGATTAGGGTTTTAGATGAACTAGAAATGCTGTGCAACTCGTAGGTTAGGGGACACAATGATTGTGGTGCCGTTTTTGTGTTTTTTCTTTTGAGTACTATACTTTCTGTAGTTTACATGCATGAATGGTGCTACAGAAATACAATCCAGAACAGGTCTTCCTCATTGCTGCTTTGCACAAGGCTCCATATTCTCACAGCAATATGATAGCAAAACTGTGATTTTCCTCAATCCTCTGTACACTCCATACCCAAGTCACTTTCAATTGTGTCCTGTGGGGCTGAGTTCTCTATCAGCTGCTTTTGCCTGCACAACTGAATGCATAACTGCAAAATCTCAAACCAACACTAGAGGGGGCACTTGGCAAGCAATTATCCTTTTATGTAGGGTCCTGCAGTATTGTTCCACATAAAACAATGTTCATGTATTACTGTGAAAATGATAGTTTTTTGGTTAAAATTATAGTTTTGGTTATTAATTTCAATGGCATTTTAGCACCAGTGTTTTTATGAAATAAAGCCAACTTAATTTCTAAAACTTCCATCCAAAAAATTGTAAAACGTTTTGCAGAATGGAGATATTCAGAAATCTTCTGCAGTGTGAATTCAAACTGCTACTAATGCTTTTAGAAGAAAGAACACACTTTTTTTTGACATCCAGGAACTATTACATTGTGGTGATTCAAAGTGCTAGTGGGACAACTATAGATCATATAAGTGCAAAGTCCTGTGCTGAATACTGTTACAATATATATGTGCGTTAACAATGTACATTGGATAGACTTTGGTTATAATGCTCTAGCTGAAGACCGAAGACTCTAGGGGGCATATTCAATTAGCTTCCAGGATGGCGGCTATGCGCGGCCGCCTCCTTCCCGATACCGCTACACAACAGTGCGAAGGGAAATCTGCGATGTGGTGGTGCCGTATGTGCGCAGCCGCGTGTAGCCGCGATCCTGGAAATTAATTGAATATTCCCCAAGGTTTTTATTCAGATTGAATATAAAAGGTTTAAAGCTCTTTCTGGTATTTATTGCGGTGTCCTACATACAAAGGAAACCATTATATTGTGAGTGGATCCAATTTTGCATTCACAAATTGTCACTACTGTGACCTTGATATCAAGTCTTATTTACCAGTTTCCAGTCCTGTGTGCTGTTCCCAGTTTGTGTGTTAGGGCCATGTTGCAAATAAAATGCCTAGAAAACATGATCAGAGTTAGAGCTGGAGTACATGGTGGTGTTTATGTTGAATATGTTTTTTCAAATTGTCATACTTGATTATAATGTTGTTATTTAAAAAAAAAAAAAAATGTTGTCCCTGTGTTGGAGCCCTGTTTTTAGGATCGGATAGAAAAATTTAATTTTTGAAGATATCTTCTTCCTCTAGAACAGGTTTAGTACATTTACAACTACGGTGTGATGTTCGAAAGTTTCACTATAGTCGTAGTTTTCAACCCACGAAGGCAAAATATTCTAGAAGTATACAAAATTCTATAACATTATATATAAAATTGCCCTGTGCAGGTGCAAATATTGTATCAGGCTGGAGGTTGTTATTAAAGCTGTATACACAACTTGATGTTTTGATTGGTCAGTTTACTTCATTTTATCGGATGCTTATTGGATCAAATTTCAATGGGTTTGGTGGAAGACCATGACAGATGATGACCGCACAGTGTGTTTGTGTTTGTGTCCGTCCATCCTTGTCTGTGTGGCAAGATCTGGTCAATTGACCATGTGTGTGGGCATCTTCAGTCTGTATGTTATAAGGATTTCTTGGTATAGATGCTGTCGAATCTAAATCAGATTGTTCACCTGTGTCAGTTTATCAGTTATGAGCTTATCAGCTGGAGAGAATTAAATACACTGCATGGTTTGCGTGTACAATTAGCTCTGCTTTATTAGTTACAAGTACATATCTATAAAGCACAAAATCAAGTATTACAGAAAACTACGCCCCAAAAGGTTTTAACCACTCATGCTTCCTTTAAACAGATCTTGCTACATTCTCTCATTTTCACACAGGAATACTCCCCAGGGGGGAGTTGGTTTATCTCCTGTGCTGGCATATTCAAGGTCATGAGCACAGTCTCCTGCAAACAATGAATAACTCCTACAAACTAGCTGTATCTAATCTGTCTTTAACCCATAAGAGAACAAAATGGCTATAAGGCAACAAGATGCCATCGGCTTAGCAAAATCACATTTCTCAGTATAATGTACACGCTTCATGCAGTGCCACTTACTCTGGTCTTTAAATCGCTGGAAATGGGTGCAAACCCATAAACATAATACAAATTATATGATGTCAATGGAAATAAATCAATCATGTATTTAAGGCATTGTGTTTTTATTGAACCAGTTTAAAAAACAAATTCATAATTAACCTTTTTATTATTGATCATAATAGTTTGGTAAATTTAGGTTAGCTGGGCCCTCTTGGATAATGTTAACTTTTCATTTCAATTATAGAACCCACCTGTATAAAATGCAGCAATACCCTTCTTTAATAAAGTAACTATTCAAACGGATCTGTAAACTACACAACAAAATACAGGAAATGTCTTGAATTGTGATTAGGAACGAGCAGTAACCCTGTCCCGAAAATTTGAGGGCAATTTCCGGACAATTCTGCCTCTGGAGATTGCCCGCTTGGGGGGTACAGTGGTTTGAGCTGTGGAATAGGTGCTTCCAGAGTAATATGTTGTATGTATAATAGTAATGTACATAGCAGAAATATAGTAATTGCAAATAGGCACAGAATAAATACAGATATGTACAACTCTGCCCTATATATCAATAACAAAGTTGAGCATACTTTGGCCTGCAATGCATATTTTGATAAAGTAGTGTGACAGGTCATATGAAATGAGTCTGGCTATGCTAAATACTGGTGCTGGTTTAAAACGAAGTGAACTCTAGAAAATATTCAATAAAATTAACTTAGAAGCAGAAATTGTTAATAAAGTGTTGTCACATATCCTAGTGTACAGAATAAGAGAAGATGATTCATCAATAAGCAAAGGATAAGCACTAAATCAAAAGAGGTTTTTTTTGTGGTCCAGTTATATCTCTAACATAGCCTAAAGTAAAGAGTGACATTGACTAAAGATCAGGATGTAAGCATCTTATAAAATGGGACTTCCATGGGAAGACTAGCGAGGGGATGGGTCCTAGGCATTCATATTGCTTCTTTAGGTATTGTATTTATATTAGAAATAGGAACACATTGGCCTATAACAATGAAATACAACTGGCTGTACATACTGCAGACAGAGACAACAGTGACTGGCTGAGGAGGGAAGCCCAGCTATACAAGAACTTGTGTATTGGTGTCTGTAGCCACTAAAGAAAAGTGGTTAGTGGCCTAGGTGTCCACTGATTAGAGAATGGCCAACAAATGACGTAGTGCCCTGAATCCCGGATAGGAGTTTGATATTTACTGATGCTGACAAAGCACTTTTATGTTCAACCTCAGAGTTCCCTGGGTGGAGATCATCATTGTCCACATTAACACTAGGCATTGACCTTTTGAGCCAAGTCTGACACAATAGTCAAAACATGAAATAAAGTGTTACATAAATTGAATTACAATAACCTATAATAAGAAGAACACTTCTCAAACAAAACAAACTGCATCCATGTTCTAAGGACTACGTTGGGGAAAAATAAAATAATTTCAAATGGGATCTATAGGACACTGACAGCTAAAATGATGATACCCATGACCCATGACTGGATGCACCATAGTGGCTGAAATATTTGTTTATTTTTTGTACTGCATTTCCTTTGCTGGGAATAGCTTTTTTTTTTTTTTTTTTTTTTACCTAATTAAGTCTAAGCACATTTGAAATCCTTTTTTTTAAAGTAGTGTTTTTTGTCTGTATATGGCATTATTTTTTTTTAATCCCATGGGTATTGGGGATAAAGCACAAACTTTTTTTTTTTTTTTTTTTTATAATAAAGAACATTGTTTTCAGAAGAGGAAATGACGCAACACATTTCAGTAATTAAGATTATAATAAGTGCATAAGCAGTTAAACAGGTTACACAGCCAGAGTGTAGAAACCAGATTTTGGGAGTGGTAATTCAAGATGGAGTGGTGTCACAAGGGTGACTGTTTGTGACCAGCCTTAATAAGAAAGGAAGTTGGGAAGCACACAGGGAGAGAAGGAGGTGAGGCCCACAATTCTAAGATGTATGTAGGCTAAGAATTGCCTATTTTGTTTTAGCTACAAGAGTAGATCTGAAAAGTCCAATGAGGGATCTCTTTTGGTGAGTGAGTAGTTACAAATAAACCAATCACACCAAATTTGCATATATTTGTGAAATTTATTATGTAAATATGCAGAGATCTTCATAGTTGGCAAGTGCAAAATTTTATGAAGGAGCTGCTGCCATGACGGTAACTGGCCGTTTCCAATGCGCTGCAACCAGACACTTGGCAGCACTGAGAGTTTGCACGGAAAGCTTATGAGTTCTTATCCAACACCTCCAGAGAGAGGCCAAATAGAAAATACCAGGGTCATTTAGAGATTGGAACTTTGGTAATGTTGCTGATTAGCCTGGTGACATTATGCCAGAACTGGGCAATCTTGAGGCAGGACCACCAGATGTGGATAAAAGTATTTTTTGGGCATTTTACTTAATCAGAGAGGGGATTGACGATTTGGATACTCTTTTCCTCACGGTGGACCAGGTGGTCGTCCCAAGTCTGCTTGTCAATGATAATAGTAATTGACTCAGTCAAGATGCCGTTTAGCCAAACCCTTGCCGATGGAGATGACTATAGGACCAGAATTCCCTGAACATTGTCACCCCACACCAAAACTGCTTAAGGGTTTGTACCATAAACGGCCAACTCATTTGGTTGAATGCTTTCTCCGCGTCTAAAGAAAGCTCTAGAGCCGGGCGGACGTTTAGAGTTAACTGAGTGGAGGAGACTGATGACCTGTCTGGTGTTAACACGGGCCTGCCTCTCAGAAATAAAGCCCACTTGGTCTTTGTGAATCATTTGCGACAAGACTGTATTCAAATGATTTCTTAGAACTTTCAATTAGGTCTTAGGGGTATATTTACTAAACTGCGGGTTTGAAAAAGTGGAGATATTGCCTATAGCAGCCAGTCAGATTCTAGCTTTAACACAAACTTCTCCAGAATTAGAACCTTTCTCACCCTGGAGGCAACGAAGACCCTAATCCCCCTCGATTGTCATCTCTCATCTGGACAATTGCAACCTCCTTCACACTGGTCTCCCACCTCTCCCCACTCCAATCCACCCTCAACGCTGCTGCCCATCTAGTTCAAACGTCTTGCCGTTATCTATAAAGCGCTAACCCAAACCACTCCTTCTGCATCTCCCTCAACACTTCCTCTCGTCCTTTTCGCTTTACCAATGACTGTTTCCTATCCTCACTCATTACCATCTCACACTCTTGCCTCCAAGACTTGCTGCTCCCCTCCTCTGGAACTCACTCTTCCTCTCTACCTCCAAATCTTCAAGCAGGCTCTTAAAACCCACTTTTCCATCAAAGCCTATCAGCTCTCCTCCTAACTCCCCCCATTCTCCATGTCTCACCCTCTGTCTCCCCCTATCTATCTGCCCTTCCCGTTAGACTCTATGCTCTAACAAGTAGGGCCCTCTTCCCTCATGTCCTCCTTTCTCCAATATCGTTACCACCAGCATGCTACTGCCTTCCCTTCTTTTCTCAATCAAGGATTCTGATCCTGTTTGTCGCACACACACTACTGGATACAGTCTCAGCTAGTGCTGTTTTATTCCCTCTCATTTCCCCCTCTTCCCATGCCTCATATATTGTAGTGATTTGCCTATATTGTCATTGTACTGTTTTTGCGTGTATGGTTTGCCCTATTTTTTTTCCATGTTATGTCGTACTGTATTCTCTCTGCATGGCGCTTTAAAAATAAAGAATAATAATAAATATTTGAATCCACCAAACCAGCAACCACTATACAAATACCACATACCCTGACAACTACAACTGTTTACTGTGAAATTCTGTAGGTGGCATTTGAAGGAACAATAGACTGTTTTATGCTTTCTCCATATGCAGGTTAACCTAAGGAGTTGAGTCTCCCACCTATTTTCCAAGTCTATGCCATATTTTGAAGTGTTTCCATACAACACCACAAATGACACCATACCGCACTTCAATGATGTCGTATAAACCCCTTGCCTTTAAGTCACTCCAGCGATCTATTGTGTTGTAGGGCGATTATCACACCATAATTAGATTGACATAAGGCTCTGGGAGGAGATTAAAGGATTCTAGTAAAATAGAGGCAAACAACAGAAGTGTACTAAATAGTGAACCCTGCAATAACACTCTATAGAGTGTTATTACACTATTATAAAAACAAGGTAACGACCTATAACAAAATATTGTTATACAGTTATCCCTTAATGTTTTCCTTAGACCAACACCAAGGGGGAAAAAAAAGTAGGCTTAGAGTCCACTTACGTGTACAGTCACTTTAAGGACTTAGAAGTACAGAAAATTAAACTTCCACCCTATGCTTTGACACATTTTAGATACTTTCCAGATCACCAACGTCATTGCATTTATTAATATCTGTTGGATTTTATTGCGTATGAAGCAAGTTCTCATTAATATGAAAATACTGTACGTGCAGACTGTGTCTTGTGAACAATGTCATCTGCACAACCACGTCACACTTATACTATTGCCAAAATGGCACAGAATCAAAGTTTAGATAAGTACTTAGAATATATGTAAATGAAGATGAATGACCTACTGTATGTTTGTTAGCCATTTAAGCTATATGATGGAGATCACTAGACATGTTTGCTGTATTAAAGAAGAGAGAGTGATGCTGTGGTTTTTTGCTGCTTCTTTTTTTTTTGCAAATGCTTTAGTGTACAAGCTAGGAAAATGTTTCAGCTAAATACACAAGATTCAATGGTGGTCAGATAGCTACTCATAAGAATGCTTGCTCGCTGCTGGTATAATGTGGGGTCTCTGTTGTTGATATGAAGTATGTTGTTACTGCTTCTGGTATAATGTTTGGGGTCAACATTCCTGGTATAAAGTGCGGTCGCTGCTGTTGGTATAATGTCCGATGTCACTGCTGGGCATATGACTAATAAAAGCAAACCACAACAAATAAAACCTCCAGCACATGGTATTCGGACAATAAATTAATAGGTTGTCTTAATACATATGCATATCAGTGAACAGCAAAGGTAGAGCTTGCTAGGGGTATCAGTGGGATTGCCCCCATAATTTTGCCCAATTGGCTGCATGCTGCCTATTCCCGGATAGAAGCATAGAGAACAAGTGAATAATCAGTTCTTGAAGTTGATGTGTTGGATGTAGGAAAAATGGGTCAAGCGTAAGGATCTGAGTGACTTTGACAAGGGCCAAGTTATGATGGTGAGACGACTGGGTCAGAGCATCTCCAAGTCAGCAGGTTAGTGGGGTGTTTCCAGTATACAGTGGTTAGCACCTTCCAAATATGGTCCAAGGAAAGACAACCAGTGAATCGGTTACAGGGTCATGGGCATCCAATATAACAAGGGCTAGGGGAGACAAGGTCACACAACACAAAATCCCCTTCCAGCCACCCCAAGTACTCATCCGATCCTGAGGAATGACTACGAGACACACCGTACCTTTCTTCTCCACGATCCAGAAGCCACACCTCACATCTGCTCACCCCAGCACATCTGCCTCTACTGGACTTAGCCATTGCTTACTACAGGGAAAGATACTAACAAGAAAGGCAGGTCACATACAAAAACGAACCTGCCTGTGACCACCTCACCAATGAATGTTTTGAATGTGGAAAAGGCAAGATTGGGGAGGGATTAAATGTGGGGAGTGAAAGGGAAGGGTCAAGGATAACTCCCAGGCAGTGAACTTGGGTTCAGAGGATATGGTACTATTCTCAACAGATAGAGAGATGAGGTGAGTGGACTTGGGGGGTTGGGAATATCGTCACTTAAATTTTAGATATGTTTAATTTAAGGGAGCAGTGGGACATCCAAGAAGAGATAGCAGAAAGACAACTGGAGGCATGGGAGAGAAGAGAGAGGGAGCAATATGAAGAGATGTAGATGATAATGGAAACCGTAAGACTTGATTAGATTATCAAGAAAGAATGTGTAAAGGGAGAAAAAGACCCCAGGGGAGATGCTTACAGTTAACAGAAGTTTGGGGGGCGCAGAGGAAGAGACGGAGAATAAGCAGTCAGAAAGCTATAAGGTCAGCCAGGATTTGCAGGAGAAGAGGGTGGCCCACTGTCAATAGCAGCTGAGAGATCAATGAGGATGAGTAAAGAATAATAACCATTGGAACTGGCAGCAAGAAGGTCATTAGTAAACTAGGTGAAGGCAGTTTCAGTGGAATTGAAGGGATGAAAACCTGATTGAAGAGTGTCAAGGAGGGAATGGGAAGAACGGAAAGTGACAAGGCGTTTGTAAACAATCCACTCAGGTAGCTTTGAAGTAAACGGGAAGAGAGAGTTGGGGCGGTGCTTGGATAGAAATTACAGTTAAAGGGATGTTTTTTGAGGATGGGAGAGACTAGGACATGCTTAGCAAGAGCACCCTTAGAAAAAAAGGTGTACAGTACCTTTAAGGACAGAGGTTGAGTCTGGGGACTCAAGTATAGCAAAATCCAGGAACAGCCAGGGGTGCAGATCCAAAGAAGGCGATCGTCAAAGAGACAGTGGTCAGGAGCCAGAGAAAGTAGTCATCCGAGAGCCAGGGGTCAGGAGCAGATAAAGTATTCATCTGAGAGCTATGGGTCAGAAGCCAGAGAATTCCGAAAAGCCAGGGGTCAAATTAGGCGACAGCAGCCAGGAAGGCTCAGGGTTCAGAATTTTAGTTCATAAAGGCAATCTTAATAAACTGGTAGTGAGTCAATTGCAGGAAGCCATTTATCCTGGAGATTAATGAATGAGCAGCCGGTGTTCGTTGCTTATTAACAGTCATTCTATTTTGGTTCAGTATTACTATAATCCTGCTGAAAGTTGTTGAGTTAGCCTGAAGCCGCGTTGCTGAAACCCAGTGTTCACAGTTTCAATCCAGCAGCACCAGAATCCTCGTGGGCATTGGTGGTGTTAGCAGGGCCGCCGAGGAGGTGGGGGGTACTAATTACCCAGGCCCGGGCCCTCACTGCTGACTTTTTTAATTAGTTTTGCTTTTTTAACCTAATTTGTTTGTTTGTTTTTATTTTGCGCGGTGGGTGGGGTGGAGTATGGTGGGGGCGCCGGCACCGCGATCCCTCTTCCCTCCTCCCTGCTCCGTTTGCACTGAATGTCGGGCGTGACGTCATCACGTCACATCCGACATTCAGTGAGGAGCTACGCAGAGAGGACTCAGCAAAAAGACAGAAGAGAAGAAAAGTAATTAGATGAAAGAAGCCAATACAAAGTTAAGTAAAGGAACGGAGGCAAGGGGAGGAAAGCAGCATGGCACAGTGTGATGAAGAAAGGGGGGAGAAACATGGCACAGTGTGATGAAGAAGGGGGGGTCGCATGGCACAGAGTGATGAATGGGGGGACAGCATGGGACAGTGTGATGAATGGAGCCAGGTGAAGGGGGGAAAAACAGCATGGAGGGCATGTGATGGCACAGGGGGCTTGTGGCAATGAGGTCTCTTTATTAAATGTGACAATGAATTATTTAATGGCAGTTATGGTTCAGGGAAATAGGTATATATTTATGAAATGTAAATACTATTAATTTATTGCTGGGGTTGTTTTAAGGGAGGGAACTAGGTTAATTTATTAAATGAAAATACTATTATTTTAATATTGGGGCTGGAGGAAGGCCTAATTATTAATCGTGGGCACTATTGATTTAACGCCGGGGCTGGTTGGAATTTTCTAAATGTACCCATTTTTTTTCCATATAAGGTCCCCAACATTCCAGGATCCAGACAAGCCGCAACTAAAGCCACCTGCAGCCACAGGTGGTGAAAGTGACAAGAACAGGTAGGAGAGTCTGAAATGTTGTGATGCTAGTGGGACAATCCCAATTTTTGGTGACTGTTCTGCCCAATGTGAGGGGCAGGTCAAGTCTGTGAACTCTTTATGTACACACTGCATTCTTTATATACTACACTATGGTGCTAGATGTCCTTTGTGCCAATGGTGTACACAGCAATGCTGATTTTTTCTGTAGGAGGGTGGCTTAGCGCTTTTCACCTTGTAGCTATGCCCCAATGATGCACAGCCATGCCCCCAATTGCACGGCCACTCCCACTTTTTTTACCATGCTCAACTATAAGGGGGGGTCACATGAAGTTGCTGTCCTGGGCCCTGAATTCCTGTTGGCAGCCCTGGGTGTTAGGTGGCATAATAAACCTTACATCTATACCAGCACAGGACCTGACAGTAATGGACAGCTTTTGTAACAAACCTCAGAAAGCAATATCAAGATACAAGACCACTGGAATATTTAGAAGGCCTACAAAGACTGGTAAGCCCAAGGAGGGTTCAAACAGATTGAGTTCAGGACATAACAATAGAAAGGAAGAGTTCTGCCAGCTATATAATCAGCAATGGCAGTCCAGATATAGCAGGTGCTGGATTGTCCTGGATGACAATAATCTGACATAGGAAGGAGCAGGAGGGGTGGCTTCAGGAAGAGGCTCTTGTGGATTAAATAGTGGAGACAACTGGATTGCTCTCATGCAGAATTGAATAACTAGATTTCTGCTCACTAGCACCATTGGATCAGGTCAAACACGGGGTACACGGGAACAGTAACCTCAGGCCAAAGAGGTTTTACATATTCATTACAGATTGGTTGTTATCTGCTGTAATGAGACGTCCTCTATACTCAGCAGAAGGTGATGGAATCCAGTTGGCTTAAATTCAGTCTGTTTATGAGAATAACCCCATTACGATTTAATGGTGTTTTGAACACATTCAGATAGACAGAAGTCTTTCAAAGTTAATTAGTCCAAGGTAATGAATTATTTGAATAACCAAGAAAGGAGATTTTTGATGTGATGAGATTACCTAGAGATGGACGTCTATAGGGATTCTCCAAAAAACTATCCAGTTTATTAAAGGGAAAGGTTAATAACAATAATCAGGAACATGTTCAAAAACATGTTCCAGGCCAGATAAAATCTCACAGAAGTAAAAGTGAATATCAGATATCAGGAAAGAAAATGTCTGAAATAAAGTGTTACTTTAACACTTCGACCCTTGACTCAAGCAGTTATATTCACAACTCTTCTACTAACTAGGTAACACTCCTAAGGTACAACCCAGCTCATCTTTGCTACGTGCTTTATCTACAATTCTATCCCCAGAGCAGGCATGTGTCATATCCAAGAACAACAAAATGTAATATAAAGCTTATGTGAAACACACAGAAGAAAGTTAAAGAGCTAAAGCAATATATTTAGTAAAAGTTGTTTAATGTAATATACAAGCAACTACATACAAGATTGCCTGAAGGTAAAGAACGCCTCTATAATAAATCTTAAAGAAATATTCAGAATTATAGGAGCTTATTTAAATAAGAACACATTTCTAGGGCTATGGAAGCATAACAAATAAAACATCATATTACTACACTTCTTTAGAAAAAAAGGTGTAACTTTTAAATCTCAACTTGTTCGATAAAGCATCTGTACTTTCATGTCTGATATATGCTTTGCTCAATACTCAGAGTTAGATTTACTAAACTGCGGGTTTGAAGAAGTGGGGATGTTGCCTATAGCAACCAATCAGATTCTAGCTTTCATTTTGTAGAATGCACTAAATAAATGATAGCTAGAATCTGATTGGTTGCTATAGGCAACATCTCCACTTTTTGAAACCCGCCGTTTAGTAAATATACCCCCTAATGTCTTTTTAAAAACTAAGTAAGTATTCTAACAATTTCCATAATAATCTGGCTGCTAAGGACAGTGTTACATATATAGCATAGTTGCCTACTCTCCCGGGGCACCCTTCCGAATCCTGCTCACTTGGTGAAGTGGGTGGGGATAGGGCTAATCGCGTCATCCTGGCCCAGACCCTGCTATAATAGGCCAAAAGAGGTATTGTATAGCAGGGGGTGGGGCCTAAGGATGCGACCAGCATGGCCACGCCCCCAAGACACGGCCATCTTTGGAGATATCCCGCGGGTTTTTGACGGCAATAGCGACCGTTTTGAGTTAGCACAGCGGGAAAACTTGTGCAATTCAATTGAAAAAGAGGGAACGCTGCCCCGCGCGTTAAAAATTGTGTTTGAGAGATTTTTAGGGGAGTGAAGGGGAGTTTTAACGTGGTCATGTATAACACAAAAAAAAGGTTTTGCATACATTAGTTTGCATTACACAATGATAATATCTACATTACAGTACTTTCTTTAGCATATTTGTTAATTGAACTATTTTTTACAATACAATAACTTTTAACGCGGCTGCCTCTCGCACACCCTATACTTTCAATAGACCTTCCACTAGAGTGCGAGAGGACCATTTCATGAAAATGATAAAAAACAGCGTTAAAATGACTTAACACTGTAAAAAAAAAAACTTGCTGACAATTGAATACCCCCCATTGTCTGCTTTAAGATGATAGAGAATAAGATCAGGAGTAGGCAGTTGGGGGCCGCATATGAAGGCCCAGCGGGCTACTGGTGGCCTGTGAGCCGCCTATTGCCTGCCACTGATCTATACCCATATATTTACTGTACTTTTGTAAAACATAAATAAATTGTACTCAGAAATGTAGAATATTGTGTGTTTAATCAATGTTAACCTGTTCTTTACATGAGGTGCTCTATAGTTCTATTTGTTTTAAGTGTTATGCTTTGCATTCCTTCTTTTGCATCAGCTTCGTTTGCTCTTTTGAAATAAATGACACTTAACGGACCTTGATATATGAGGTTAAGTAACGTTAAGGTCTTTGTCTGGTTGTCAGGTCAGTATAGCAGGAGTTTTTACAGATTAACCTGCTACAGGGTAAAATAAATCATCTTTTATACCTATATGCATATAAACCATCCTCCTAGTTTTTGTTTTAGTGTTGATATTTTGGGTTTGATTTCGACTAAACATATAGATTTCCTGAAACACGCTACAGAAAACACACATCAAATTGTCTAATTTTGATGTGTTTGTGCTCCTGCAGTACACTTATATTTATATACTTTACATGTCATGTATTTACATTAATGTACAGTCTATGAATAGGTCATTTGCTATTATTTGAGTGATTCCCTATTGGTGACAACACAATTTCTCATATGTACACTTTCATTTGTTGATAGAAACAGTAGAAACATTATATACTTTTCTGACTTTGTTTCTATCTCTGTATAATATTTTCCTATCTTTTCTCTACATCTATTCCCATAATTAGAAATGTCCCAGTAATTAGCATTACATAAGAACAGGTATTTCAAATCTATTGACATCACCATCATCAGAACTATCCCTATATTCAGCATTATATAGCACAGTTATTTAATATCAAATATCATTGTTGTTACAGTATATTCGGACAATGCATTAATGCAGTTTAAAATCCAGTGTAGAGTAGTACCCTGAAAATCCCCAGGATTGTATAACACAACAGACCCATGACCAACCTTACACACAGCGCCAGCCCATGTTAAACTATACAAACTAATGGGTTATTATAACAAATGGTAATAATTGTAGTAGAGACAGACTTAAAAAGGCTGGTGCCCTGCTCCATATCTCTGACCACCAGTGAGGACAGCGTTTACTGCTCACTGATTGGTCCAATAATACCATGTGATCTGTGCATAACCGCTAGAAACACTCTCATCATGATTAACCCTTTGTAACACTGCCACACCGCCGTTGTGTGGTAGACACGCCCCCTTATTGCAGTTCCCCTATATCAAAAATTGTAATGTTGGGAGGTATGACAATGACTATTAATAGGTTCTAATGTGTAAAACTTTAAATATTAGTTTGCCCCGTGCCTTCTTCTATTGCAATGCATTTTGGGCCAGTAATGCCCTGTTCTTCAGAGATTGTTACTTAATTAAAGTTTATATAACCCTCCTACCCAGTTCTAAATACTCTGCTTTTGAACTTCACACTGAATTTACTATTGCAGTTATCTTGGCTTAGTAAATAGATTGGTAAACACATCCTTACTATCAATTATTTAATAAATCACAGGTAACTGCACAATGAAGCATAGTGAGAAGTTAGGGGGGGGGGGGGGGAGAGCATTTTCTATATAAAGATCCATAATTAGACTTAATGCTGTCCTAGGCATTCAGAGTATATGCTTTAAACCAGGCCTGTCCCACCTGCGGCCCTCCAGGTGTTGTGAAACTACAAGTCCCAGCATGCCCTTCCAACCAGGGCCATCTTTTCCATTGGGCATGATAGGCAGCTTCCCGGGGGCCCCACGGGCAAGGGGGCCCCATAGGCATGGCTCTTAATGAGAATAAATAATCCTGCAAAAGAACAAAACCTGCAAAAAAAACCTACAAGGGTCACTGAGCAAGTACATCTATCTATCTCTATCTCTATATATCTATATCTGTATCTGTATACATCTATATATCTATATCTAGGGGCCCCTGGGCAACTGCTTTGCCCGGGGGCCCATAATGTTGTTAAGATGGCCCTGCTTCCAACTATCAACTGGTTCTCTACTGGCAAAGCATGCTGGGGCTTGTAGTTTCACAACACCTGGAGGGCTGCAGGTTGGACAGGCCTGCTTTAAACCATACCTTTAAACATTCCCAATTTGAGAGCAACAACCCACATTTTTGACCTGTCAGTGAAAGGGGAGTGTCCGCATGTCAAATGAGCTGTAGGCGGATTTGGGAAGGGTTTGGACAGATTGGGTGCTCGGCATATTTAAATTACTAACTGTGAAGACCATAGTAATGACCATCTACCCAACATGTCTGTTATTTTTGTAGAAAAAAATAGATTGCTCAATGCCAAAATTAATGAAAAAAGAAATGGGTCAAAAAAAGTAATTAAAATGAACATAAAACTATTTTTTGGCCTCTACAGAGGACTGTTTACATGAACCCACGCACTCTAGCTCCTATCCTAGAAGGATACAAGACATCCAGTCTATTTCACTGCCTCTGTGATGTCACTAGCGCCTTGTGTTTTGATAGGCTGAATATAGGTCCACTCTGAATAGCTATGTATAATTTTGACAAGTATAACATTTAGGATCCACTGCAGAGCCCTTTAAGGAATGATGTCACAATCCCGGGTTTTTCCCGTCGCTGAGATTTATGTTGGATCGATACAAAGTGTTATGACATTCTCCAGCACATATTTCCTTCTGTCATCATCGCTGCATTTCCTCTATTCCTCCCACTTGACATACTAACAATTTGCGCTCTTACATCTGGATAAATACAGAACAAAGTGCTTGTAAAAGTTGTTTGTTTCAATAAATATTTATCGTTTTAAATAGCTCAGGATAGCTAAGCTAAAAAAAATGTATACCACAAGTGGACTTGCTCAACAGGAAATATGTGTAGCTTGACTAGGAGTACGGAAATTTTTGTCACAATGTTTTATCACATGACGCTAAAGGTGAAGTAATACTTTTCAACCTCTGTTGGGTAACTTTATGGTAACATTGTTTCAATTATATGTTATTAAATATTGAATTTACTGTAGTGACGTCATGTATAAATTAATCATGTGTAATTTTCACCTGTAAAATTCATTGCTGGGATGGGGCACCTACATCAGTACCACTGATTAGCAGATAATGGGTGCTAGGATTATTTTCTTTTGAAGAATCACCTTATAGGACATTCTGCACTTTTACATTTTTCTTTTACTCTCGGTTTTTTGCCTTAACCATTAAAACATTATTATTATTTTTCTATATCACATCCACTAGACATAGAAATGTTCAGGCACAGTTCCTGAGTTATTCAACCTTACAGTCTAGTTCAACGGTGATCAACTTGTATGAGAAGCAAGGTGAGGTCTCAGATTAAAATTCACGATTAAAATATTGGCTTATGCATTAAAATATTACTATTCTCCCGAATAATTCTGCAACGCAGATTGGAAAATAAATGTGAAGATTTGATAGGTTGCTATGGGCTACAGATAATAGTAAATTATTAAATAACCCCCTTAGTGACCAATATTTTTCGTCCAGTATGTACAGTGATTCTGTAAAGGGAATAATTGGAGACTAAGGCCCCTGGGCTTCCCTCTCACAGTTCTGCTTACCTTTTTTTTCCCCTGGTATTCAGGAATTTTGACCCTAATTTGGAAATTGTCGTTATTTGTAACATTTTAATGTTTTTTTTACTTATATGTAAAAAAAAGCAAAAAGACGTCACTGAGCTTCCAGTTTCTTCCTATTATTATTTTTTTATTTATAGGGCGCCACAAAATGTCTGCAAGGTAAAGCAGCACAGGGGCAAACAAGGGGTTTGTAGAGGGGGGTTTCCACACCACTCCGCCAGTGGGCGTAACCAGTATGCATGGGGGCGTGGCTATAATTTTAGACAGTGCTTGGCTGCTCTCCAACTCTTCCTATCCCCATAATATACATGGGCAATGCTGCGCGCACTACTGTTAGGGGCAGGCAGCTCGCCCTTTGCAAGCAGAGCTGTGTGAAGCGGGTGCAGGGTCCAGCCACCTCAATAATACAATGCCCCAGGCTTGAAGGGGGGTTTCCAGGCACTAGGAACCCGCCCCCCTGCGGTTTGCCTATGCAGCAAGGTACAATTATCACTATAACTCAGACAGCTCAAAGCACAGCTAATGGGAAAGGCTGAAAGAGTGATGGATATTCAGCACAAGCTGGAAACCTGTGCCCAAAAGGTGGGCGCAACTAACAGGTTAAGAGCCACTGAAAGGTGCAGAGAGAGGAGTCAGTGGGCAGAGAGGGTCCAAGAAGGAGGTGGGCAGAGTAGCTGAAGAGCAAAGTTAAAAGTGTTGGGAACAGGAGGAGAGAGGGCCCTGCTCTAAGGAGCTTACAATCTGTTAAAGTTTCATTTGTTAAAATATATAATATGTAAATAAAATATCTAAAACATATATATTTTTTTAAATTAATCAACTGTCTGGTATTCTGAGTAGAAAAATGCTTTGTTTGCATTCCTTGCGTGCCAAAGTCAGGAGATCGTAGCATTGTGTAAACTATTAATTCTTACCGGTTTGTATGAATTATACACTTGTGATTTATTTGTGGTAGCTGATTTGTCATCAGGCAATTTAAACATGTGTGCAACAGTGGTGGAGAGGTGTCACCTATGGACCTGACATCATTGTAGAGATCGCTCTGTTTCATTGGGGAAAAAAATCTTTTTTTTTTAAATAGGTTTTGCTTAGAGGGCTGACAGTGACTTAGCCCAAACATTCTCAAATTCGTTGTATTCAGCCGCGCTCTAACTTGTCTAAGTGGCATTAAGAATGTGTCTCATCATTGGGATTTCTTCATGTGTGTAGATTTAAACGCTAATGCTTTAAATGGAGGGCAACTATTTCAACAAGGAAAATGTTACCTTATTATGATCCTGCAGCGTCAGATGTTAAAACCGAAAATAAGTTGCTCATAAAATGGGCGAACACAAACACCCTTTCATGTTAAAGTGGAACTAATCACAAAAATCTGTAAAGTGATCTACTCCAGATGTCACATGTTCATGTTAACTTGATAAATTAATATTTTGAGCTGACCTACGTAGCTTATGTTATCCCCATGTTTGCAAATGAGGGGGTTTGCATAATGTTCTCTCTTGGAGATTATAGCAGATATGCCTTCCTGTGATTGCTTATATGTTAGAAGTGTAGCATGTAAACAGGTTAAATAAAGAGAAAATGTTTGATGTAACATTGCTGCCAACAGAGAAATGACTTGGTAGTTGGGGCAAGCTTTCACAGAAACATGGCAGCATGTAGTGAGCAACTACTGAATGGAGTCATGTCACTGTAGCTTCATTTCAAGTGAAAGAACAAAGTAAATAAGACAGGAAAGAAGACTGCTACCTCAGTTTTTATGATGGCAATTTACATATACTCCAGAACGTCATGAAGACTGTTGCAATTAATTTCAAAGTTCCTCTTTGCCATGACAATGAATTTTATCCCAAAAACAACATTTCCACTGCTTTTCAGTCCTGCCACAAAAGGACCAGCTGACATCAGGTTAATGATTCTCTCGTTAACACAGGTAAGAGTGTTAACAAGGACAAGGCTGGAGATCACTCTGTCATGCTGATTGAGTTAGAATAACAGACTGGAAGCTTTAAAAAGAGGGTGGTGCTTGAAATCGTTCTTCTTCCTTTGTTAATCATGGTTATCTGCAAAGAAACACGTGCAGTCACCATTGATTGGCAGAAAAAGGGCATCACAGACAAGGATATTGCTGCTAGTAAGATTGCATCTAAATCAACCATTTATCAGATCATCAAGAACTTCAAGGAGAGAGGTTCAATAGTTGTGAAGAAGGCTTCAGGGTGCCCAAGAACGTCCAGAAAGCGCCAGGACCGTCTCCTAAAAGTGATTCAGCTGCGGGATCAGGCACCAGCAGTGCAAAGCTTGCTCAGGAAAGGCAGCAGGCAGGTGTGAGTGCATCTGCATGCACAGTGAGACGAAGACTTTTGGAGTTTGGCCTGGTGTCAAGAAGGCCAGTAAAGAAGCCACTTATCTCCAGGAAAAACCCCTTTCAAATTATTTGGGGCATCTGGAAAAATGCTTGTCTGGAGAAGGAAAGGTGAGCGCTACCATCAATTCTGTGTCATGCCAACAGTAAAGCATCCTGAGACCATTCATGTGTGGGGTTGCTTCTCAGCCAAGGAGTGGGCTCACTCACAATTTTGCCTAAGAACACATCCATAAATAAAAAATGGTACCAAAGCATCCTCCAAGACCAACTTTTCCCAACCATCCAAGAACAGTTTGGTGACAAACAATGCCTTTTCCAGCATGATGGAGCACCTTGCCATAATGCAAATGTGATTGGGGCAGCACGGTGGCGTAGTGGCTAGCACGTTTGCCTTACAGCACTGGGGTCATAAGTTCAATTCCCGACCATGGCCTTATCTGTGAGGAGTTTGTATGTTCTCCCTTGTATGTTCTCCCCGTGTTTGCGTGGGTTTTCCTCCGGGTGCTCCGGTTTCCTCCCACACTCCAAAAACATACTGGTAGGTTAATTAGCTGCAAATAAAAATTGACCCTAGTCTCTGTCTCTGTCTGTGTGTGTATTTGCCCGTCTATATGTTAGGGAATTTAGACTGTAAGCCCAATGGGGCAGGGACTGATGTGAATTAGCTCCCTGTACAGCGCTGCGGAATTAGTGGCGCTATATAAATAAATGATGATGATGATGATGTGATAACTAAGTGGCTCCGGCATCAAAACATCGAAATTTTGGGTCCATGGCCAGGAAACTCCCCACATCTTAATCCCATTGAGATCTTGTGGTCAATCCTCAAGAGATGGGTGGACAAACAAAAACCCACAAATTCTGACAAACTCCAAGCGTTGATTAGGCAAGAATGGGCGGTTATCACTCAGTATGTGGCCCAGAAGTTGATTGACAGCATGCCAGGGCGAATTGCAGAAGTCTTCAAAAAAAAGGTCAACACTGCAAATATTGATTATTTGCATAAACTTGTAATTGCCAATAAAATCCTTTGACACTTATGAAATGCTTGTCATTTTATTTCAGTATACCATAGCAACATCTGACAAAAAGGTCTAAAAACACTGGAGCAGCAAACTTTGTGAAAACCAATATTTGTGTCATTTTCAAAACTTTTGGCCATGACTCAGCGTCTTCAGCGTTTAAATTTACAAGGCAGCGCCGCTTTAAATTTAAGCGCTGAAGACGCTGAACTCGCCGGAGTTGAAGAATCCGGAGGTTCATACATTTACCCCTAAGTTTTTAATGTGAGATACTTAAGTGATAGTGACTATAAGGCTAGGGCTTCGTTAGTGTTAGTGGCTTATGATCAATCGTTTGCAAAACCATGGCAGTACTCCTGTAATTGCTGGTGGTCTGTAGGACTGGCTACACTATGTAGGTTATGACCAAATGATGAAACTGGGTGCAAGAAATGCATTAATTACAAGAAAATATAATACAACTAGGCGATTGTATTTAGTAGATTTCTTTGTTTTAAATGCGCATATATTTATTGTGATTGCAAGGGGAAAAATTGTCACTCCTTTCCTTCAAATAACAGGTTAACAAGCAATGTGTTAATAGCCACTTCTTTCATTACACAAACACTATACATTGCTGACATTCATCGAACCATAAAAGTTGGGCGTCGCCTAAGCCACCCTTTGTAAGTGCAACTTTATTTATAAAAACGCAACTCTTCCACGAGGTTGCATCAGATTTAATTGTAAGCCTCCATTTGACAGATGGAAACTATAGCTTTAAGGCAACAAGTAAAAAGACATAGTGATCATATTATCACAGCAAATGTGCAGATTTACCTTGTGCTTAAAATAACTGGAAATACAAATATAATTTTCCGTGAGAATTAAGAACTGTTGAATCTGGTTGCTGATGCAACTCGTGAAATATAGACAACATAATTCATACTGATCACTGTACGTGATTGTAGGCATAACCTTGGCTTGTCGTGATTGTCTTTGACTGGAAACTTCAATCTAGACATCTTGTTGTAAAGTGTTGTGTTACTTAGACAGAATAACACATTTTGTGCTTTGTCTTTATTTTAAATACCTGAAAATTATACATAGCATAATGCATAGCTCCCAACTATCAGACAAGACAGTGCCAATTTGTGGGAACTGTCCCGTCAGTTGGCATGATTGTCCTGACTCCCAGAAAGCTTTTGGGGGGATTGACGACTTAGCACTATTTATTATTATTTCGTTATATGGTGCAAGCATATTATACAGCACAGTACAGAGGATATGTAGTCATTCACATCAGTCCTTGCCCATTGGAGCTTACAATCCACACGGTTTTCGATTTCCTCTGGACAATGTTGTGACTTGGATAATGTATTGCTAGAATAAACTCAACTCCAACCTTAGAGTTCACCTCCGGCTTGAGCCAAAAAGTGTCATTATCGCTCTGCCTTCAGAATACCTATAGGAATGGGTCAGTGAGTTTGTTTCTAACTGAGACGGCTTATACTAAGATTATCATTGGCATCATTATGGAATTCCACAAGAGTGGGTCTTTCATTTTTCCTTCAAAGCCTTAGTGAGATTAGAACTTTATGCTTGAACAGTGTTTGGAGCTAATTGTAGCCCATTTGGAACATTAGATAGCTGGCATGAATACTATGATTATTGATGGACATTAGATAGAGGCATAAGAGTGTCATGCCGATATACTTACCATTCAGATGCTCATTAGGCATATGTCTATGATTGGGCTATGAACTTTATTATTGATTTATTAATTGCATTCAATTTGATGGTATCAGTGCACTAATTTATAAATGTGTTTATGCTTTTATATCCTACAATATGAATAAATATTGATTTACCAATACACTGTCATGTACATACCTATCTGAGACAGATTGTACACAGTATATATAGCGCTGGGGATTGATATACTCTTTTTGAAGCGGTCACCTCTTAAGAAAATTAGGGACCTCCTCTTATTTTTCCCATTTGGCAGCTTTACATATTCATATCTGTGGAGAAAGCTGGTTAAATCACGTTTTCATTACATTGGGATACAAGACTGCATTTCATTAAGCTAAATATTCTATAAACTCTATAAGTTGTTATCGTAAGGCTACTTCATCATCATCATCATCAGTTATTTATATAGCGCAACTAATTCCGCAGCGCTGTACAGAGAACTCATTCACATCAGTTCCTGCCCCATTGGAGCTTACAGTCTAAATTCTCTAACATAGACACACAGACAGACTAGGGTCAATTTTGATAGCAGCCAATTAACCTACCAGTATTTTTTGGGAGTGTTGGAGGAAACCTACAACATACAAACTCCACACAGATAAGGCCGTGGACGGGAATCAAACTCATAACCCCAGTGCTGTGAGGCAGAAGTGCTAACCACTAGGCCACTGTGCTCATTTATTGGCTCTCTCCTAAAGATTGTCAGTATATATACATCAGAATATAAGAGTGCTTTTCATTGACCTAATTTGGAT
Source organism: Mixophyes fleayi (assembly GCF_038048845.1). NCBI lineage: Eukaryota > Metazoa > Chordata > Amphibia > Anura > Limnodynastidae > Mixophyes > Mixophyes fleayi. Next base: position 30,331,208 of record NC_134412.1, on the reverse strand, counting down.
ACATCAGGCTGTTTGTATGATTTACTGGCTATACTTCAGAGACTATTTGTTATGAAGATCTATAGTTTGCTTTTTTTTTATCTATGAGACCCTGTTTGTGAATTGGCTGCTGGTATTATCTTTTTAATACTATTTTACAATTTTAATATTGTATGTTTTAAATAAAACATTCTTTTTAGACACTGGTTTCTGCTACACTCATTAGCGCTGCCATGTTATTGACCAGAGGCGTAACTAGCGAGCTGTCGGCCCAGGTGTAGGGAGGTGGGGAGGAGAGAACTGGGTTCCTCGACCCTCTGCATCTGCTGTGCCGCGGGCCCCATCATCTCCATGGGCCCCAGTGCACCACACCTGCCGCTCCAATGGTAGTTCCGCCACTGTTATTGACCGTTGTTTGTACACTATTCAGAGAAGAGAAGAATCTCTTGGCTAACAGAAATGTGTGTATTAATCACTGTTTTTAATCAATTACCTAGTCAAATAGCGTCTGAATTCTTCCTTTTTTTTACGCTCTCATTTGGCATGTTCATAAACATGTTACTGCATACATTTCATTTAACTGCTGCTAAGTTCTAGTCTTGCCATGTGCGCCCCCTCTATGGGCTGGCCACACCCCCTTCATCAGGGTGCTGCTGTGTAGAATGCTATTATGTGGATTGCTACCATTGGTTGCCTTGGTGGGTCCTACACGCTCCAATCTGTCACTGTCTGCGCATTTGCATATATTCTCCAAAAGCAGGTGCTTATTTTGCAGGACTCTCCAGCACTTTCATATTATGTTTGGAAGCTTTAAAGATTCTGCCAATTATTAATGCTTTCTCTAGGTTGAGATTTGAGATGCTAAAATAATTTGAAGAACTAACATTTCTGTGTTCGGATTCAAAGTTCAAGTGAATCATTCACATGGAAACACATTTAAAATACTATGCAATGTACAGTAGCCATTTAAGATCGAATAAGCACAAGCATATTTGAACCAGTTTGTTTTGCTTGAATTTAGCTTAAACTTTTCAGTCTATTTAAAGATTGAGAATTCACCACAAATTTTCCGACTTACGAGCCAATTCGACTAACTCATTTGCTTTAAAGAACCACTTTGAAACAAATTAGAGCTAGATTAAGATCTTCTTCTAGGATTGTCACCATATGCAATCTGTAATCATATTGGGCCTGATTCATTAAGGAAAGTAAACCCAAAGAAATGAGCAACTTTGCACCTTGGCAAAACTATGTTGCACTGGAGGGGGAGGTAAATTTAAAATGTGGGGACAGATTCATAGTTGGGGTAGGGCATGTCCTAGATCAACTTTATATTTCAGTGTAAAAATAAAGCTATCAAATATTTGTGTGCTACATGAAAGAAAAGCCAGTATTTTACTTATGTGCAAAATAATGAACTAATTTGCACCCCTTGTACTGTAACATGATTTTGTCAAGGCTCAAATTTACTACATTTTTTGCTTTCCTTTCCTTAATGAATCAGGCCCATCGTCTGTGCCTTTGAACATGCTGTCCTGTGTAATCAGCTTTAGCTGAGTTTGCAACAGTATATATAATTTTTGCTATACTTGTACGTATGTATGCAGCCTTGTGACTTTCAGTCCATTTACCTTCATCAAGACCTGCAAATACCAGCCTTGCTTTCCTGTGATACTGTGTTGTACCACCCCACTCATCGTACCATGTATTGTTTTGTGCATCTTCTCAGACCATAACTTGCTTCTCTGCACTTAACAACTTTTATTCTATCTGCATTACATCAATGTTTCTATGTCAGACACTGTAACACAGTAACTGCTGCTGGCATATTAAATTGCTCTATATACAGTATGTACTACACCAAACTAAGGGAGCCCTAGCGCTTGCTCCCACTAGCTGCGTAAAGAAAGAACAGGCTTTCAGGAGCCAGTGGGTCAGACATCCCTGGACTCTCCTCTCTGCTGCTGATCCACTTTTTTTTCAGACAGGCAGTGTCCACTGAGAACATGCCTCCATGCAGGAACGAGCAAAGCTTTGGAAGACATCAGAGGACCCACTACAATGGTGGAAGCCAGGTAAGTAACCTTAAAAGACCAGGTTTTACTTAGGATATTCAGTTTTGGGTGGAATTATCTTTTAAGAACACAAGCAGAACAACAAAAATCCTTACTGATCTCATACATGGCAGTAAACCCAATCATTTTTATTTTAAAAAAAAATGCAGCCATTTTATTGGAACTACCTGACCCGCACCACTGATATATACATTCCACAGTGATACTAACTTAAACTTAAAAAAACAACTCTTTCTATGTTGGTGCCAGAACAATAGTTGAGAGAAGAGATACAAAATATGAAATGTACTGTGACAGGATAGGTTTACTCTCACATACACTGATACGCTGCCACAAGCAGGCTCCTTCACTGGCATCTGGAACTGCTTCCTTCTGGATGTGGTGCTTAGCTGTTGCTGGAACCACTTGTTTCTGGATGTGGTGCGTAGCTGTTGCTGGAACCACCTGTTTCTGGATGTGGTGCGTAGCTGTTGCTGGAACCACTTGTTTCTGGATGTGGTGTGTAGCTGTTGCTGGAACCACTTGTTTCTGGATGTGGTGCTTAGCTGTTGCTGGAAACACTACCTTCTGTTTGTGGTGCGTAGCTGTTGCTGGAACCACTTGTTTCTGGATGTGGTGCGTAGCTGTTGCTGAAACCACTTGTTTCTGGATGTGGTGCGTAGCTGTTGCTGGAAACACTACCTTCTGGTTGTGGTGCGTAGCTGTTGCTGGAACCACTTGTTTCTGGGTGTGGTGCGTAGCTGTTGCTGGAACCACTTGTTTCTGGATGTGGTGCGTAGCTGTTGCTGGAACCACTTGTTTCTGGATGTGGTGCGTAGCTGTTGCTGGAACCACTTGCTTCTGGATGTGGTGCGTAGCTGTTGCTGGAACCACTTGTTTCTGGATGTGGTGCGTAGCTGTTGCTGGAAACACTACCTTCTGTTTGTGGTGCGTAGCTGTTGCTGGAACCACTTGTTTCTGGATGTGGTGCGTAGCTGTTGCTGAAACCACTTGTTTCTGGATGTGGTGCGTAGCTGTTGCTGGAAACACTACCTTCTGGTTGTGGTGCGTAGCTGTTGCTGGAACCACTTGTTTCTGGGTGTGGTGCATAGCTGTTGCTGGAACCACTTGTTTCTGGATGTGGTGCGTAGCTGTTGCTGGAAACACTACCTTCTGGTTGTGGTGCGTAGCTGTTGCTGGAACCACTTGTTTCTGGGTGTGGTGCGTAGCTGTTGCTGGAACCACTTGTTTCTGGATGTGGTGCGTAGCTGTTGCTGGAACCACTTGTTTCTGGATGTGGTGCGTAGCTGTTGCTGGAAACACTACCTTCTGGTCGTGGTGCATAGCTGTTGCTGGAACCCCTTGTTTCTGGGTGTGGTGCGTAGCTGTTGCTAGAACCACTTGTTTCTGGATGTGGTGCGTAGCTGTTGCTGGAAACACTACCTTCTGGTTGTGGTGCGTAGCTGTTGCTGGAACCACTTGTTTCTGGGTGTGGTGCGTAGCTGTTGCTGGAACCACTTGTTTCTGGGTGTGGTACGTAGCTGTTGCTGGAACCACTTGTTTCTGAATGAGGTGCGTAGCTGTTGCTGGAACCACTTGTTTCTGGATGTGGTGCGTAGCTGTTGCGGGAAATACTACCTTCTGGTTGTGGTGCGTAGCTGTTGCTGGAACCACTTGTTTCTGGGTGTGGTGCGTAGCTGTTGCTGGAACCACTTGTTTCTGGGTGTGGTGCGTAGCTGTTGCTGGAAACACTACCTTCTGGTTGTGGTGCGTAGCTGTTGCTGGAACCACTTGTTTCTGGATGTGGTGCGTAGCTGTTGCTGGAACCACTTGTTTCTGGATGTGGTGCGTATCTGTTGCTGGAACCACTTGTTTCTGGATGTGGTACGTAGCTGTTGCTGGAACCACTTGTTTCTGGATGTGGTGCGTAGCTGTTGCTGGAAACACTACCTTCTGTTTGTGGTGCGCAGCTGTTGCTGGAACCACTTGTTTCTGGATGTGGTGCGTAGCTGTTGCTGGAACCACTTGTTTCTGGATGTGGTGCGTAGCTGTTGCTGGAAACACTACCTTCTGGTTGTGGTGCGTAGCTGTTGCTGGAACCACTTGTTTCTGGGTGTGGTGCGTAGCTGTTGCTGGAACCACTTGTTTCTGGATGTGGTGCGTAGCTGTTGCTGGAACCACTTGTTTCTGGATGTGGTGCGTAGCTGTTGCTGGAAACACTACCTTCTGGTTGTGGTGCATAGCTGTTGCTGGAACCACTTGTTTCTGGGTGTGGTGCGTAGCTGTTGCTAGAACCACTTGTTTCTGGATGTGGTGCGTAGCTGTTGCTGGAAACACTACCTTCTGGTTGTGGTGCGTAGCTGTTGCTGGAACCACTTGTTTCTGGGTGTGGTGCGTAGCTGTTGCTGGAACCACTTGTTTCTGAATGAGGTGCGTAGCTGTTGCTGGAACCACTTGCTTCTGGATGTGGCGCGTAGCTGTTGCTGGAACCACTTGTTTCTGGATGTGTGCATAGCTGTTGCTGGAACCACTTGTTTCTGGGTGTGGTGCGTAGCTGTTGCTGGAACCACTTGTTTCTGGATGTGGTGCGTAGCTGTTGCTGGAACCACTTGTTTCTGGATGTGGTGCGTAGCTGTTGCTGGAAACACTACCTTCTGGTCGTGGTGCATAGCTGTTGCTGGAACCCCTTGTTTCTGGGTGTGGTGCGTAGCTGTTGCTAGAACCACTTGTTTCTGGATGTGGTGCGTAGCTGTTGCTGGAAACACTACCTTCTGGTTGTGGTGCGTAGCTGTTGCTGGAACCACTTGTTTCTGGGTGTGGTGCGTAGCTGTTGCTGGAACCACTTGTTTCTGGGTGTGGTACGTAGCTGTTGCTGGAACCACTTGTTTCTGAATGAGGTGCGTAGCTGTTGCTGGAACCACTTGTTTCTGGATGTGGTGCGTAGCTGTTGCGGGAAATACTACCTTCTGGTTGTGGTGCGTAGCTGTTGCTGGAACCACTTGTTTCTGGGTGTGGTGCGTAGCTGTTGCTGGAACCACTTGTTTCTGGGTGTGGTGTGTAGCTGTTGCTGGAAACACTACCTTCTGGTTGTGGTGCGTAGCTGTTGCTGGAACCACTTGTTTCTGGATGTGGTGCGTAGCTGTTGCTGGAACCACTTGTTTCTGGATGTGGTGCGTATCTGTTGCTGGAACCACTTGTTTCTGGATGTGGTACGTAGCTGTTGCTGGAACCACTTGTTTCTGGATGTGGTGCGTAGCTGTTGCTGGAAACACTACCTTCTGTTTGTGGTGCGTAGCTGTTGCTGGAACCACTTGTTTCTGGATGTGGTGCGTAGCTGTTGCTGGAACCACTTGTTTCTGGATGTGGTGCGTAGCTGTTGCTGGAAACACTACCTTCTGGTTGTGGTGCGTAGCCGTTGCTGGAACCACTTGTTTCTGGGTGTGGTGCGTAGCTGTTGCTGGAACCACTTGTTTCTGGATGTGGTGCGTAGCTGTTGCTGGAACCACTTGTTTCTGGATGTGGTGCGTAGCTGTTGCTGGAAACACTACCTTCTGGTTGTGGTGCGTAGCTGTTGCTGGAACCACTTGTTTCTGGGTGTGGTGCGTAGCTGTTGCTGGAACCACTTGTTTCTGGATGTGGTGCGTAGCTGTTGCTGGAAACACTACCTTCTGGTTGTAGTGTGTAGCTGTTGCTGGAACCACTTGTTTCTGGATGTGGTGCGTAGCTGTTGCTGGAACCACTTGTTTCTGGATGTGGTGCGTAGCTGTTGCTGGAACCACTTGTTTCTGGATGTGGTGCTTAGCTGTTGCTGGAACCACTTGTTTCTGGATGTGGTGCTTAGCTGTTGCTGGAACCACTTGTTTCTGGATGTGGTGCTTAGCTGTTGCTGGAACCACTTGTTTCTGGATGTGGTGCGTAGCTGTTGCTGGAACCACTTGTTTCTGGTTGTGGTGCGTAGCTGTTGCTGGAACCACTTGTTTCTGGATGTGGTGCATAGCTGTTGCTGGAACCACTTGTTTCTGGATGTGATGCATAGCTGTTGCTGGAACCACTTCCATCTGGATGTGATGCGTAGCGGATTCTGGAACCACTTGTTTCTGGATGTGGTGCGTAGCTTTTGCTAGAACCACTTGTTTCTCGATGGTGCGTAGGTGTTGCTGCACCTCTTTGCCGGTGACTGTGGCTAGTTCCTCCTGACCGCTTACTCTGGATCAAGTCTGCAGGGTATCAGGCAGAGTATTGTTCGCCTATGTCTTTCTTATAGACAGATGCCCAAATTTGTTTATAAAAAGGCATAACTGCATTTTTGAGATGTGGTTATGTTTGTTGCCATATAACAGTAAGAGTATACTTTCTTATCATGCATCTATCTAGCTATTCCTACCTATGCCTTTCAAATATTGTAGCTACATGTGCTGAGGTCTTTAGTTAAACAGTAGTTTTAATGAATTAAAACATTACATGTTCCTGGCACTGAATTAAAATATACCTTATGCAATGGTATTTGGTTCTTGCATAAGCAGCCAGGTGCGTGGACACACATGTTTACTTTATACAATATCATTTTTGACAAATCCTTTCTGCTTGTGAGCACAATGGAAAAAAGTTTCTCAGCACAAGAGGAAAAGTACAGACTCTTTCCTATATTTGCAATTGTTATTGCAAATCGACAGATTTGTATGGTTTTATCAAACATACTTTTTATAAATATTCTTTGAAACATTGCCATAACCCTTTTAACCCTTTCCAAAATTTGTTTTTATATTTTAATAAACTTGCATGCTCTCTGCTTTTCCAGCATCACTTCGCCTCCTGCACATCACTGAGCTATACATCAGCAAAGAGTGCTGTCATACCCAGTAGACAGTTCCAAGCATGTGTCGAAGTCAGCATATTGGATAAAGTCATTTCAATTAAAATCGAGCAAACTTGGTTGTCTGTCTGAAAAGATGCGTACGGTACGCTACGGCGTAAAAGGGCACGCTACGGCATAAAAGGGCGTACGCAGCTGCAACACGTGGCAACAACAGTATTTAGTCTTTTACATACATTCGCACACACACGCACACTTGTAAAATAGTACACATTAATGGTAGTTGCAACACATAGTCATTTATGTCGAAATATAGTAGTATTTATGTGTAATATCATAAGTTATATGCATATCAGTAAAACATATGGTACAGGTTGAAGGAATCATATCATGTATCATAATACTCCTCTTAACATTTGCAACTGTCCGGGCCACTCTGCGAAGGAATCACAAAGTGCATACGCAAGTTATGAATGATAGGGAATTATGAACTATTTAAGACTAAGGAATCTTGGCGGGAAGATCGGAGCATACCCCCTGAAGAGATGACCCCCTCCTTTGGATTCCTTAGGTTGAACTAGCCAATGATTGACAACCCCTTGGACCTTCCTGAAAGCTGGACCAATAGAAGCAAGCTATACCATTCTGCATTGTTTTACTGTATTTCTGTGTGCATATAAACAGCAGCTCCTCATCTAGTGTGCAGACATCTTGTCCCCAGACTTCAGGATTGAATGACTGTACACTGGATCCAGAGCGCCTGCGATAAGTAACGGCTGTACATATTATAATTTTTGCTTAAATATCTACTGCTACTTTTTGAGAATAAATCTTTGTGCGTTGGAAACACAAATCGAGATTCGACAATTGTTATTGGTTAGCGACAATACGAACTTAACAATTTTGGGGCTCGTGAGTTTTGGAGCTTTCATTGCCGGACGATACGCAAGACCAACGGATTTCGGTTCCGCAACAAAGGGTGGAGACGCGTCATATACGGGTAAGAACGCAATGTGTTCAAAACCTGAATTTTACTCTGTGTTGTGAAACCGAATGTCCGTGTTGCATTGTCTAGGGCACGCTAACTAGAACCTAGGGACAAAAGAGAAAACTGTTTATTTTTATTGTCATTGTGCGTTTTAACTGTATTGCATTGCTTAGCGTATGTGTATTTCCTGCTGTGCGTACGCGGACTTCCGGTAGATTCGCCACGTGGTTAAACAATCGTTTTGATAGTTAATATATGTGTATAGTATAATTACTTGTGAAAGCCTCTGAGACATTATTACTATTGTTGGGAACTTTTGATTTTCTGCGCAGAAAATGTGTATAGTGTGTGATGTTGTAACGTAGATACACTGTTTTATTGTGGATTATGCTCAGTTGCTGTCTGACGAGGCAGGTTGCCCAACTGAACGCCGGTATACAGGGCAGGTATACCGAGTGCGAAAACCGGGTTTTCGCGAATCGCCACCAATAGATCGCAAGGTCTACTGATAATTAGTATTAGTAGGCGGTGCGATCTAACCGCACGGTAAACACAACCGCAAGGGTAAAATTGGAAGTGCATGGAGGAATTATATTGGAAAGGCTGGTTGATTGTATCCACTTGGCGCTACCAGTTATAATAAACTCAACAGAAATTTGAGATAGCCTGGCTATCGAGGAACTATTTCTGTGTTAGGGATTCTTGTTCGGAACAAGAGTAAGCGAGTGGACGCGGCTATTTGGAAATACGTCCACTGGGGCATTAGAGATCTCTAGCGGTGATTGTAGCAACAGGGTTGAAATTGTATTGTTGGCCTGAAAGAACAGAGCATTGCGGTGTGTCTGTGTTCTGTGTAGAAGGTATTGTTCAACATGGGTGCTAAGCAAACGCTAGAGATGGCCAGTGTACTGCCTAAGGAAGGGCCTATTGGTTCAACAAGGTTTCTCATGTGTAAGAAATATGGTGCATACGCAACTGTGTATTGTGACACGTGGGTCAAGATGACCAAAGATTGTGATAGGCCTTTCCCAACAATAGGGAGTTTTAATGCAGAGGTACTAAATACTGTAAAAGATTAAGTATGGTTGATTAAGTCAACGAAAGTGAGGAATAAACATAATGATTGTTTAAAATTGTGGCAAATGGAAGGTAACATGTGGCAGAGCAGCGAATGCACAGCGGAAGTAGGCGTGGCGAAAAGCGCGCGCACGGCGGAAATAGCCTTTGAGAAGCGTGGCGAACTCAGCGCAAGCGCGCCCCCGCCACCTTATGTGGTGGGAGGGGTAAGTACAGCCGTTATTAAAACTGAAAAAAGAGAAATTGCTAAGTTATATCCTGTCTTAAGCCAGTTTAAAACAAGTGTATCAGAAGATGAAGATGAACCCACTGTGATTTCAGCCATTGCTCATGCTGTTAATATGCTAGAGGTTCAGCGTAAGTATGGGAAAGGAGCAATGGCTAAGATAGGTGAGAGTAGTGTGATCACTAGGAGTGATAGCAGTCTAAATATTGAAACAGCAAATCCTATAGTGTCTTCTGAAGACAGTGAACCAGTGGGTGCGTATCCAGTCCGCACAATATCAGTTCCCAATGGGAAGGCGGACAAGGATGGTGTAGTTCCTTTAAAGAATGTTACAATGCATTGTCCCTGGACTAGATCAGAATTACGTTCCATTATGACTGAATTCCCAGATCCTTGGTAAAGAGTTGGCAAAGTGTCAGAAATTTGTTAAAGACTTAGGAAATGCACACGAACCAACCAATAAGGATTGGCGTGTAGTGTTGAGGGCGTGTCTTCCTCCCAATACTGACATACAAAAATTTATTAAAGATTGTTTGTTGGATGAAGATGACACCTTGACTGATGAGATTAACCAAGAGAATATAGAACAAATTGTCAAACATTTAGCCATCTATTTTTCAGTAGTGGTAAATTGGAGTAAGATTTTTACCATAAAACAAAAGGATAGTGAAACAGCCTCAGATTACTTTGCTAGAGCTATAGCAGCGATAACACGGTTCACTGGGATATCCAACATAGATGAGGACCCACATCACAGAGAGGTAGCTGTACAGACCACATTACCTAATTGGAGAGGCATCACAGTATATTCTCTTAGGGAGTCTGCTGTGGAGCATGACAAAAACCTCTTTAGAAAAAAGGAAGAGAAAAGTGATAGGTTAATGACGGTAAGTATACAGGCTTTAGAGGGAGTGCATACACGACCACCAGCATACAACCCACATAATAAGGAATATAGAATAATCAGGTGTTTCAAGTGTAACGAAGAAGGCTTTTTCGCAAGAGATTGTAAAAAAGAAAGACAGTATACACATACGGGTGGGTCACGTAGATATCCTCCAAAGGGGAATTTTCATAGATTAAAAGACTCACATCTACCCGCGCATATTATAGCAGCAAATGCTGCGCGGGAAAAAGATAGTCAGTGCTAGGGGTCAGGTCATACCTGTAGTCTACAGCCAGTGAGGTTAACTGAAGAACCAACAATGATAGTTGACATAGCTGGTAGGAAGCAAACTTTTCTTGTAGATACAGGGGCGGCCCGATCTGTGATAACCTCTCCTTTCAATCTACAGGTGACCAGTAAAACTGTTCCAACTATGGGGGTAACGGGAAGAGTGTTGCATTATCCACTAACTAAACCTGCTGAAGTTACTATCGGGCCCCTGCATACCAAGCATTCATTTCTCTTGGCTGCGGCAGCACCTACTAACTTGCTGGGAAGAGACTTGTTATGTAAAATGGGATGTGTCATATACTGTACTCCAGATGGTGTGTTCTTAGATATACCGGAGAAAGTCGCACATGAGGTACAGGATATATTGGACACCCCTCAAAGGTTAATGTTACACTCTCCTGTTATAGAACAAAGTCCATCTCAAGTAAAGGGGATGTTGCTGGAAATACCAGGTTCACTATGGACCAGAGATGGACAGGACACTGGACTGATGGTAAACGTAGCCCCTGTCATGGTCAATCTAAAAAGTGGTAGGATAGCTCCAAAAATCCCACAGTATCCATTAAAACCGGAGGTGGAACTAGGGGTAATAACAGGGGTATATCCTGTTATTGAGAGGCTGTTACAACAAGGGATTTTAATTCGTACAGCCAGTACAGCAAATAGTCCCATTTTCCCTGTGAAGAAGAGTGGGGGGAGGGGCTATAGCTTAGTCCAGGACTTAAGGGAAATTAATAAAGTTGTTGAGAGCCAATTCCCCGTAGTGCCGAATCCAGCTGTCATCCTCATGCAGATTCCACCGTCTGCTAGTCACTTTACTGTCATTGATCTATGTTCTGCTTTCTTCTCAGTCCCTCTTCACCCTGACTGCCAATACCTTTTTGCATTCTAGTACCGGGGAGTGCAATACACATGGACCAGACTTCCCCAGGGGTTCATTGACAGCCCCAGTATTTTCTCCCAAGCCTTACATGACTGTTTGCAATCCTTTCAACCCCACAATGGGTCTGTTCTAATTCAATATGTGGATGATTTGTTGCTGTGCTCTGATTCTTTTATGTCATGTTTACATGATACTAAATTGTTGTTGCTCCATCTCTCACAAACAGGGCACAAGGTGGCAAAGGACAAATTACAGCCATGTCAGACTAAGGTCAAATACTTAGGACACTGCCTCACTAAGGGACTAAGACACCTGACAACCGACAGGATTGAGGCCATACAACACATGACTCTGCCGCAGAGCCAGAAGAAGATTCGTACTTTCTTGGGGATGTGTGGATACTGTAGATCCTGGATCCCAGGTTTTTCTATTCTGGCATTACCATTGCAGGAGCTAGTCTCTTCCTCAAAACCAGAACGTGTCGTACACACAGAGGAGTCAGAGCAAGCATTCTTTAACCTTAAAGATAGTCTGACTAAAGCACCTGCTCTGGGAATACCTGATTATGAAAAGTCTTTTGAGCTATACTGTACGGAAGCTGATGGTTGTGCAGCAGGTGTTCTCACACAGAAACATGGTGACGCTAGCAGACCGGCAGCATACTACAGTGCACAATTGGACAATGTGGCAAGATCACTCCCAACATGTCTCAGAAGTGTAGCAGCAACTGCTCTTCTGGTAAGTAAGAGCGAGGACGTAGTATTAGGACATAATTCAACTGTCTATACACCCCATGCTGTATAAGCTCTGTTAAATTCAGCCCAAACCAGACATGTTTCTTCAGCTAGATTCACAAAGTGGGAACTAGCCCTGATGGCACCCTCAAACATCACCATCAAACGATGTAGCACCTTAAATCCAGCTACATACCTTCCATATGTGTCTCTAGAGACACAAAGAGTGGGAGGTGAGGAGACCCTGGTCGATGATGAGTTAGGCAAGAGTACTGACACGCATGACTGTATGGAACACCTGAATCAGACCTTTACTGCAAGGCCCGACATACGTGACACCCCCTTAAAAAATGTAGATTTTACGTTTTATACAGACGGGAGTTGTCATAGACAGACAGAGACGGGAGAGCTCTGTACTGGTTACGCTCTTGTAGACGATCAGGATGTGGTAGAAGCTGAACCCCTTGGCCCACCTCACTCAGCCCAGGTGGCGGAACTAGTAGCATTAAGGAGAGCGTGTGAATTGGCAGAGGTTAAATCAGCCAATATATATACTGACTCTAGGTACGCCTTCGGGGTAGTGCACGATTTTGGGGCCCTTTGGCGTCTTAGAAACTTTACGACAGCAGCAGGTACGCCAGTGGCACACTCACAACACATCAAAGGACTTCTGACAGCGATACAGTTACCCAGAACAGTAGCCGTCATAAAGTGCAAAGCCCATACCTTTGAAGAAGACCCAGTGTCACTGGGCAATAACAGGGCGGACGAAGATGCTAAATGGGCAGCAGGGCAACCTATGACTGTATCGACCGAGACTATGATGGTTTTTCAGACATTAGACATGCAGAAATTAATTGAAATTAGAGATGGTCACTGACCCCCGTGTTTTGGTTTTGGATTCGGTTTTGGATCTGGATTACCGTCGTGTTTTGGTTTTGGTTTTGGTTTTGCAAAACCGCCATTGCGTGTTTTGGTTTTGGTTTTGGTTTTGTTTGGTTTTGTTTTGCTATTTTGTTGGAAAATACATGTTTTTGTGCCTAAAATAACCCAATTTAGTGCTCCAACTGTTTTAGAGATAAGTAATCTAATTGTTGAGGTAATAAATCATCCAAAAAAACTGTTTAATTCTTCGTTGGTAGGCCTTCATTTATTCTACACACAAAACAGATTGTCTTCCTCTCCATCTATGCATATTGGCAATGCAGCCATCGTCTTTGAATCTATATTACACCCTACACTTATAGTTAAATATGTAAAGAAATGAAAAAAAGACAGTTTGCTTTCTGTCTCTATAGGCCCCCTCCACTTTTTTAAAAAAACAAAAAATTCAGCCATTATAGACTGTACAATATTAATTGACATGGAGAAAGCCAGTTTGGTTTCTGTCTCTCTAGGCCCCCCTCCACTTGTATAAAATACTAATAAATTCAGCCGTTATATACTGTACAATATAAATTGAAATGGACAAAGGCAGTTTGGTATCTGTCTGCATCAGATCCTCTCTCCACTAGGAGTAAAATAGAAAACTATTCAGCCGTTATATAATCTAGAATATAAATAGAAATTGAGAAAGTCAATTTGGTATCTGTCTGCATCATAATCATCAACATCATCATTAGCGCCCTCGTCGCCTACACAAATCTCCCCCTCATCCTCTTCTAATTCCAAAGTGGCATCCTCAATTTGGGTATCACCGGCTACACTCGGGCTATTAAGGCACACATCAGCAGAATGCTCACGATTAGACATCCCACTGTTGGATGGACTCTCCACAGGGATTGTTGTCATTTGTGAATCAGAGCAAATATTCTCCTGTAATGCCTCACTGTTATCTTGCAGCTCGGCTTTGACGCGTAACAGTAGTTGTGCACCAATTGTAGGCTGGGTAACTTTTTGGGATCTGCCACTAATAGCCAAAGGTGAAGGCCTCATTCTCTCTTTGCCACTGCGTGTGTAGAATGGCATGCTTGCAATTTTTTTTTTATCGTCACTTAACTTTTGCTCAGTTACACTTCTTTTTCGCTTCAATACAGTAAATTTTTTTTTGTTTTTTGTTTTTTGCACTAATTTGAAAACACTCTGTTGTTTGACATCGCCTTGGCCAGATGACGTACTGGGAACACTAACATCAGGACTGGTGACAGAACCTGGTTGCTCATTTAGATCATATGTGGACTGCTTTGAATCCATTCTGAGCGCAAACCACTGGGGAGTGCTAAAAATTATTTAGTAGATTCTGCTGACAGTTATGACTTTTGACAGCCAGAAATATTAATGCACAATTAGGGAGGACACCCCAAAAGCACTGAGGAGTGCTAAAAATTATTTAGTAGATACTGCTGACAGATATGACTTTTGACAGCCAGAAATATTAATGCACAATTAGGGAGGACACCCCAAAAACACTGAGGAGTGCTAAAAATTATTTAGTAGATACTGCTGACAGATATGACTTTTGACAGCCAGAAATATTAATGCACAATTAGGGAGGACACCCCAAAAACACTGAGGAGTGCTAAAAATTATTTAGTAGATACTGCTGACAGATATGACTTTTGACAGCCAGAAATATTAATGCACAATTAGGGAGGACACCCCAAAAACACTGAGGAGTGCTAAAAATTATTTAGTAGATTCTGCTGACAGTTATGACTTTTGACAGCCAGAAATATTAATGCACAATTAGGGAGGACACCCCAAAAGCACTGAGGAGTGCTAAAAATTATTTAGTAGATACTGCTGACAGATATGACTTTTGACAGCCAGAAATATTAATGCACAATTAGGGAGGACACCCCAAAAACACTGAGGAGTGCTAAAAATTATTTAGTAGATACTGCTGACAGATATGACTTTTGACAGCCAGAAATATTAATGCACAATTAGGGAGGACACCCCAAAAACACTGAGGAGTGCTAAAAATTATTTAGTAGATACTGCTGACAGATATGACTTTTGACAGCCAGAAATATTAATGCACAATTAGGGAGGACACCCCAAAAACACTGAGGAGTGCTAAAAATTATTTAGTAGATACTGCTGACAGGAGCCTGCCAGGGCATTGGGAGACAGCTTGGAACCTCAGGAGGGGTAAGTAATTTATTTGGGTTGACAACAGAAACTTAAGTCTGAATTTGTCATCAACCAGAGGCTGAATTATAAAGCCACCAGATATTTAGGATGGTCTGCATTACAATGCCACCAAAGATTTTAGAGATCAGCAATATTATGCCACCAGAGGTTTGGGGAGCTCCATTGTAAAGCCACAAAAGATTGCTTTCTCTATTGTATATCAGTTATTGAAATGCTCTTTGTCACTAGAATGCTCCCTGTATTGTATAGAGGTCACTAAAATGTTATGTATATTATATATTGGTATATTATATATTGTGTGGTAAATAATTTATATGATAAGCTCTTATGGAGCCTGGACTGATGTGAATGATTAAATATGTAAACTGCTGCATGATATAATTACGCTATATAAAAAGGGTAATAATAAAATTGTTGTTGAGCTGTGTCTCTCCAATACCACCTCCATTCTGCACGTACCCATCAGGGGCAAACGCAGGATCTGTAGAGGGGGGTTTCCACACCACGTCACCAGTTGGCGTGACCAGCATGCATGGGGGCGTGGCTGTAATATTAGACAGTGCTTGGCTGCTCTCCAACTCTTCCTATCACTATAATATACATGGACAATGCTGCGTGCACTACTGTTAGGTGCACACAGCGCTCCCTTTTCAAGCAGAGCCATGTGAAATGGGGGCAGGGTCCAGCCACCTCAATTATACAGTGCCCCAGGCTTGGATGGGGTTTCCGGGCACTAGACAACCCCCCCTCGGTTGCCCATGCCCAGTGCCAGCAATCTAGGAGAGGAGTTAGTGATTGAAAGATTGATCACGGAACAATAGTTGAGAAAAGAGGTACAAACATGGCTTACTCTCAAACCCAGTTTTACTGCCACCACCAGATTCCTTCACCTTCACCTGGAACCAGTTCCTTCTGGGTGGTGTTTGCAGCTGCTGCCTCAGTTCTTTGCTAGTGATTGTGGATAGTTCCTCCTGACTGTTTACTATGGCTCAGATCTGCAGTTTATCAGACTCACATTGACTCACGTTGCTGGATAGCTTGCGGACAGATAAAGACTGGTAGCTATTATCTAAATTACAGGATTTCAAGATATGTATATATCTTGCAAGTGTAGCGCTGGATTTTTAACAGGGAGCATCCCTTGTAGCACTCAAAGGAATGCTGTTGTCAAAGTGATGCCTTCCCCCTACCTGGGCTCAGACCAAATGCTATATGAATGTGATATATCATGTCCCACAATCATGCTGTGGGCTTCCTGCTTCAGAAATATCAGTACCTTAATACACGTTTTGAATATACAATATTATTCACCAGACATGCTGTGCTGATATGAGAATTACATTTATCCAGTAAATGATTTCTTTTACTTTCGTGTGGGTGAAGGTGGATCCAGCCACAGGTACTATATCTAAATTTTCAGATGGCAGCTTTTATCCTCTATTTAGTCTCTGTCTGTGCGTTACCTGAGTTCTTTTTCGTCTGTTTTGTTGATCAGGAAAGTGTGGAAATAGGCATTATTAACTTTGTGAAAAGTAAACAACAGGTTGACCTAAATAGGAAAGCATAATAGGCACTGTTCTTAGATGACAATGCTTGATTGCTTATAACAAATGAGGATTGTAAGTCATAGCTTTTTGCAAAGTTCATTTTTTGTTATTTGGGAAAGCTTGGTATCTAGCAACAGCACATGGGTAGCCAAACCCTCAGATGGTGAGGTGAGCAGTATGCTTGCAACATTTTATTGTTCCATGTGTCCAACCTACCCTCCACAGTATCACAGATTTTGGCCTGGAGTATGAGATGGACAACTGATTTCCAGTAAAAATGACTGCATGGCGGAGAGTCTGAGGAACAAGTGAGGGGAGCTGCGGTACGGTGAATTGTTCAAAGGAATACAGCTTTAAAGACTGCTCTGCTTAACACTCTGGGCCTAAGTCGTTAAGGCACGTATCTCTGTTTTTTGTGCGTATCGTACACAATCCCCTTCTGCGCATGCGCAGAACGAGGACACTCGACCATCAGCGAAAGCAAGTCTGCTGTGTATGCCAATGCAAATGACACTACGGTCTACGATTTTTGGGGAGTGAACAGGGCGGGCAAGGGGTGTGCCCGTAGGTGAATGCACAATGTCGGCATACCACACTCAAGCGAATGCAGCCACGTCAGAAGTGAATCTCTGCTAGTCTGAAAGTTCCTTGTTTTTTTTTGCTGTATCTCTTGCACCATCTTAAGTCCTGAGTCAGTATTGTATGTATGCTATAGCATGTGTCTGCCATCAGGAACAACTGTAAAAATGTATTTTATGTAAAGGAGACATTAAGAACAGCCTAAAAAATTATTTACAAAATTATTTTTTTAAATACCTTGTTGACTACGGGACTACGCAGAGCCGATTTACGTGCGCTCAGTATGCGTGTTTAATGACTCAGGCCCTCTATTTACAACTATTGGAGGTAAATCTCTTTAAGCCAAAACCAAATATATAGGCACATTCCAATGTTTTATTTCTCATTTATATTTTTATGCTGTAAATGTTAAGTATGTCTGTATATAATATACATGTTGCAGAAATTTTCCTATGTTCTATAAAGACGTTCCTTAATCTGCTTTCAAAGTTTAGCTTGCCTTCGAGGCAATGTTTTTGTTCTTCCCAAAGCATAGATTGCCAAACCTAATGTCAATGCTGCTCCACCCTCCCAGGTGATTGGGATTTCACTGCACATGAACCAGACCCATGGATGCTGTAATGAAGCTTCTGCTCTTCTACTCTGATTGGAACCTTAGGAGGGTGACTAGTCATTGCCGGACCCCATAGCAGCCGTCCTCCCTACAGTGGCAGTAGCTCTGCCACTTGCCTCCATTACAAACTGACATTGTTATCATTGTTTTATCTCCATTTTTGGGAGTTTGATTTATAGTTTAATGAGAAAAATATAATAAGAAATCAGTATCATTTCAGTATCATGTTCTTTTAATATTTTAATATTTTGTTTCAATTGATATAAAACTACCAAAGTCCTCCAAGAGGATTGCTTCCATGTACTAATAGAATTGTCCCGACATTTAGTAGTGTTACGGAGCTCGGTTCCAGCCTGCCCAATCTGCAGTCACTATGTATGAACAAATACAACTATTGACTTAGGAGCTTTTGCTGCATTATATTGGGTCCAAGGTCAGGAGTACAGTGATGTCATGGCAGTCATTGGCAGGACAATAGGCTTCCTCTGAGAGATGGACTTTGTCACCCCATGTAGTGTTATTATTGGTATAACAATATCTAATTTACCCAACCTGGATGAACAAAGTGTGTGATGTCAGTATGTGACATAACATTTGTTACATACATTTGTTGCTGCAGCTGTCACACTGATAGTTGTTTGTATTCCCCACGGTATTATGATACAATATGACATATTAGTCAATTCTCTCATAATGTCCATTAGACTCACGAATTTCAGTGGACTCCTGGAAGTGAAGGCCTCTATCCCCAGTTCTGCTTCATCATCATCATCATCATTTTTTATTTGTACGGCACGGTCAAGTCCGCAGTAAAGGGCTAAGCTTTTTAGCTTCTCTTTCTTGTGAAGTGGATGGAGCATTGATGACACAATTCTCATTATCAAACCCCACTTCCACTGTGAAAAGTAGACAAGTGTGCATTATGCTGCCTCAGTGCTGGTACCTGCATTTCTCTTATTTTTGACCTTGATCTCAGCACTTCTTGTCTTAGCTAAGTATTAATTCTGAGCTTTAACTGTGAGAACTTCATTGTTGTTCCTCTGTTGCTGATCTTTTGCCCACCTGACTCCTCTGTTGTATCTTACCCGCTGCTTGTGATCTCGATTAGCCTACCTTTTCCAGTCATCTGACCTCGGCTAGTGTGTCCTGGTATTCTACTCTCTGGATCTTCTCCGTGGATCATTGGACAGTACACAATTTCCAGGTCCAGATCACTTATTTTAGTCCCTAGCTGTGTCACTACTTCTCACTGTAGCGAACAGTGTTCTCATTTCTAAAGGTTATGATCCTTCTTCAGATTTTTGCTTTTGAGACAGGTATAAACATTCAGTCTGCCTGTGCACCTGAAAGAGTTTGGTGACACATCACAAAGGAATGAAGCCCCTGCAAGTATTCCTTGTCACCTCACATTATAAATTGTGAGGTCAATTTAAATTAAATAATCATCATCATCTATTTGTATAGCCCCATTAATTCTGCAGCGCTGTACAGAGAACTAACTCATATCAGTCAATGCTCCATTAAAGCTTACAGTCTGAATTCCCTAACATACAGACACACACACAGACAGATAGAGACTATATAAATTTAATAGCAGCCAATTAACCTACCAGTATATTTTTGGAGTGTGGGAGAAAGCCGAAGCACCCGGAGGAGACCCACGCAAACATGGGTAGACCATATAAGCTCCACACAGATAAGGCCATGGTTGGGAATTGAACTCATGACCCCAGTGCTGAGAGGCAGAAGTGCTAACCACTAAGCCACGGTGCTGTCCAAGTGGTTAGCACTTCTGCCTCACAGCACTAGGGTCATGAGTTCGATTCCCTACCACGGCCTTATCTGTGTGGAGTTTGTATGTTCTCCGTGTGCTTGCGTGGATTTCCTCCGGGTGCTCCGGTTTCCTCCCACACGCCAAAAACATACTAGTAGGTTAATTGGCTGCTATTAAATTGACCTAAGACTCTCTTGGTCTGTGTGTATTTCTGTATGTTAGGGAATTTAGACTGTAAGCTCCAATGGGGCAAGGACTGTTGTCATTTAACATCATTGTTTTGTGCTTTTGCTCTACACAAGCCCCCAACAATACACCCCTGGAAAGCCACAACCTACCCACTGTCATACTCAGAACCAGTGGTTAAATGGAAATTTAGAAGTGATGGTATGGAAATTTTAAATGAATAGCCAGGGGCTGCCTGAGCCCCCATATGCTTTAGTATAATATCCTATTTAAAGTATTTTAGACAATCAAATCTCAAAGTGTATCCTGTCTTTAAGTTTATAATAGAAACCTTGCAGTAGACCTTTCATGTGACTATAATTCAAATATTTCAGTCAGAGCTAAGCTGCAATAAGACATTTAACATGTACAAAAGAAGCTGCAAGTCAAAGCCGAGAGTGCAAGCTCTGCTGGACCCCTAGCCGTGTAATAACAGAATGAGCCTTCCTTTCCTGAGTGCAAGGTCTGGCAGAAATAAATACACAGGCTGAGTAACTGACAGAGTCTGCGGGTTATCAAAACGGACAAAATGGGGAGTGGACAAGTGGGTTAATCCTATCTCCATTCAGACACATATAGAAATGATGTAATCCATACTGTAAAATAGAATAACAGGTCAAAAGAACACTTAGTGAGAAAGAGACATGTATGTCAATGGAGTTTGCACTTTAACAAATAACAAATATAAGCAGGGGACAGAAAGACAAACTTTTCTTAACTTCAAAAGGAAAAAAGAAAAGAAAACAATCCTTTGGGCTAGATTTACTAAGCTGCGGGTTTGAAAAAGTGGGGATGTTGCCTATAGCAACCAATCAGATTCTAGCTTTCATTTATTTAGTACCTTCTACAAAATGACAGCTAGAATCTGATTGGTTGCTATAGGCAACATCCCCACTTTTTCAAACCCGCAGCTTAGTAAATCTAGCCCTTTGAGTCTCTAACAACTTTCAGTGGCAGAAACTGCAGCATTCCAATATCTGGGAATGCAAACTTACCATGTGCTGATACCTTTAGGTAGCAGCAGACATTCAGTGTATCACTATCGCAACCTGTAGGCACATAGGGCACATTTATAATTTATAGGGCAAAACGAGAAATACTTATCAATCCTTATCGCATGGATAAGGATTGATGTATTTCTCAAATTTATGAAAAATGGATCACAGAAACAGCTGTTTCTGTGATAAAAAAAACCCATACTCACCACTGCCTCTTCGGTCGCGCAGTCTCCGGATCTCCTCTTCAGTGTACTTTCAGTTCTTCATGCTACTGCGCATGTGCCGTCCGGAGAGCTTGAGGCTGTGACAGGGAGTGATAACAGGGAGGGATCGCAAGATCACTCCCTGCACATGCGCTGTCCAGCTCTGCTCTCCGGAGCAGAGCTGGACATAACCAAGAACAACAGTTTTAGCAGCATTTCGGATGATGTACACCAGCGTACAATAACACAACAAGTTCCCGAAAAAAAACATTTTTTCAGGACTTGTTAGATTGCGGCCAGGAGCAGTCACCATTCTGTTGAATGGTGACTGCTCGCAAAAACGATCAGGAGTGCAAAGCAGCAGATATCCATGATATCTGCTGCGATGCACCTTTAATAAATTTGCGGAGGACATATCGGGAGCTGATTTCCACGGTAAGTGCACGATAGTGCACTACCGTGCTTTCTTAAATATACCCCATAGAGTATTCCTGTGATACCAGCAGCAAGATTGAAAGTAGTAATTCCAGCAATGTTTATGGGTAAGAGACATGGACAATACACTATACCACTTACATAAATGACCCACAGCCCTGCCATAAACTTTGTGCAGTCTACAAACCAGGTAAAGAAGTTGTGTATTTGCTCATTCATCAGCAGGTATTGTTATGTCTGTCATCTGCATGCTTGTCACCGGACAGCAGTGAGAGTCTAGAGTGTCTGTTTTACAGTCACACAGTTACTTTGTATGAGTTCATCATAGGACCGCATGAGAGCAGCAGCTGTTGATGGGAACATTTGATACAATTGTAACAAAAATGTATCTCTATGTTTCATTAATACAAGCACAATTCTGCTAACAATTAACTATGTTTCAGAGCTAGTGTTCATTCTAAGAAACACAGCTAATACTTATATCAAGGAGTATATCTCTCATTATATTATATTATGTTGGAAAGTATCCTAATGGATACACTTTTTCATATATATATGTGTGTGTGTGTGTGTATACAGGGCCGGTGCTAGGGTCCATGGCGCCCTAGGCAAAATCGGCGCCCTCTACCCCCCCCCACCCCCGCAAAAATCGGCACCCTCCTCCCTCCTCCCCCCTCACCCCGTCTTTTCTTACCTTGTCTCACCACCGCCGCCTCTCTGCTCCGTCTCCTCCCCTCCACTCACTGACACTAGTGAGTGGAGGGGAGGAGACGGAGCAGAGAGGTGGCGGTGGTGAGCAATAGCCTCTCCCCTCTCCCCCGTGCATCTGCATGCTGTGCGGCGGCCATGATAGGTATGGTCAGCGGTCGCCGCACAGTTTTAAAATAAATTTCCAGTTCTCCAGGCGCCCTCCAGAGCCCAGCGCCCTAGGCAAGTGCCTAACCTTGCCTAATGGGAGCGCCGGGCCTGTGTGTATATATATATATATATATATATATATATATATATATTAACAACAGAGAAGATTGATGTTGGTGATCATCAGCAGCGTGTTTCTTAACACTGTGCCTAGCTGAGCTGCACAGATATGCCTCCTATCAGGTGTACATGGAGATGCAGCGTACTGTAAATAAGCAGCATCTCTGGGGGGCATGCGATAATTATGTGTGCACGCCCATACTGTAAGTAAGCTGCGCTCTCAGGCCACTGATCCGCCTCTCCAGGTGTAGGAGGCCAAATGCAAGTTACGCTTAACTTAAAATTCTGCTTTATTTTACTATACATTCACAGTAAAACAGACCACGTTTTTGTGGACTCCAGTTGAGCTTATGTCCAACTATAAATTACACCTTTAGTGTGATTTAAAAAAAAGGTAGAAGTCCATTAACTTCAACCTTTTCTCTGGGCTAGTCGTGTTGTGTCAATCCACAAGAAAGCAAAAATAAGACCCCAGTGAGGTAGCAACTAGAGATGAGCGGGCTCGGATATCTGAAATCCGAGCCCACCCGAACGTTGCCGATCCGAGACAGATCCGGGTATTCCCGCCAATTGCAAAACTGAAACCGAGGCTCTGAGTCATAATCCCGCTGTCGGATCTCGCAATACTCGTATTTTATAAATTCCCCGCTAGTCGCCGCCATCTTCACTCGGGCATTGATCAGGGTAGAGGGAGGGGGTGTTAGGTGGTCCTCTGTCCTGCTATATCTCGTGCTGTGCTGTGCTGGGGAAATAACAATGCCCTTAGAAGGACACAGCCCAGCCCAGCCCAGCACAGCACAGAACGAAAATTTTTAAAAAAGTTATAAAAAAAAGAAATTTAAAAAAATATCCAAAAACAATCCTGCAGTATAAGTCCATTGGTACTGCAATATTACAAAGTTCACTGATTCTGCAGAATAGACTGGGAATTAGTGGAAATGATTGTTATTGAATGTTATTGAGGTTAATAATAGCGTAGGAGTGAAAATAAACCCAAAAACTTGATTTTAACACTTTTTATGTTTTTTTCAAAATAAATCCGAATCCAAAACCTTAAATCCGAACCAAAACCTTTCGTCAGGTGTTTTGCGAAACAAATCCAAACCCAAAACCTCAAGCAAATCCGAATCCAAAACACAAAACACGAGACACCAAAAGTGGCCAGTGCACATCCCTAGTAGCAACTAATTTAACCTCAGGAGAAATAAATTAATTATTTGTGAGCCCATACATGGCAATCAGATTAATATCCCAGATCAATCAGTCCATTGTGTAATTCGCTAATGGTAACTGTAGCAAGTCAGAAGAAAGTCATCCAGCCAAGTCATTCTCGTCACTTTGTACTGTGTTGTACTTCCTCATAGTACTTGTTCCCTCTTAGGCTGGGTACACAATATACAAAATTTCTCCCGATGCGATATCATTAACAATTTTATCAAAGATTAAAAAAAAAAAAAGTCCCGATCAACATGCCGATTCACGTGTACACACTAAACACATGTTACACAATTTACCTTCAGATCTGTGCTCTTCATCTGTTATGAAAGATCGTGACTCTGCATACTCCATAGAGATCTGTCTACACTGCTGGTCGTAAGTGCACACACACTGCAGGATTGGATCAACATTGTTCCATTGTTGAACGGCATTTTTAGCCTGGTTTAAAAATCAAAGGAAACAATATGATGTGCTTTGGAATGATAATCGTTCATTGCTTCAGCGTACACGCTAATGCAATATCGTCCCAAACCGTCGTTTATCATGTGAGTGGCCCGATAATCTGCTGAAAACACTGTACTGTGTACCCAGCCTTACACCGCAGAGCAGACTCAGAAGAGCCCATTTACTAACATTGCAAGTTTTACATTAAACTGTACAAGCAATAGCAGCAACAAGTCAAACACTTGGTTCATTGTCTTAACTATTCTAGACATCTAAATGCTAATTTCTAATTGGTTGCTTTGTTCAAGCGCAAATTGAGTAACTAAGTGCAATTTAAGTAATTGGCTATATAATTATTAAGCAGTTATATCATTTCCACAAGAGGAGTGATATTTGTAGTCCTTCTACTTCATGACTATACATCTCAGATTTTAATGCAGGGCTCTAACTTTTAAACTCTCTCTCTAAATAAAGTATACAAGCAAGGGTATAATATTTCTGAAATCAACACTTTTTCTTATGATCCCTTGTAAAATTGGTAAATGTAATTTATGACAAGCTGAAACTACTGACAATGACTAAGGAAAATGTTTTACTAATATGACTTCACATTCTAAATATGTGGATTACGCAATATTGTTTGATAGTACTTCGTTTTGTTTAGAAAAGTTAGTTTTGTAACAGCCTAATAAAACATGTTGGGACTTGTTACAGCACAGTACTTAAATAATGTATCCACTGTACAAAAATTATATGTGAATTTTTAAATTAATATAACTGTTTATGAACAAATATAGTCTTGCACTGTACCTTTTAAACTGTAACGCTACAATATAATAAATAATTAGTACATAGGGCATAATGGAATGAACCACAATAAAAGTCCATTGTTTTCTATTAGAACACTGGGCCGGAGTAATTAAGGAATGTAAGGCAAAAAAATGACTACGTTTTCTCCTGGACAAACCATGTTACAATGCAAGGGGTGTGTATTAGTTTATTATTTTGCACATAAGTTAAATACTGAAATAAATATAGACAAACAGAAGCGCCAGACATAGAGTGAATCTATAAAACATAAAATAAATTATAATTCCATGTAGATGGCCGTGTACCAAGGACTAATAAGAAGGAGCTTATCTTATTTGAGTCCTGGTTCTTCCTCGATAATTGCTGAACAGACCATCAATCCAGTAGCAAACTTAAGATATTCTATTGACAAATAAACAACTCATTTGAGCAATAGTTACCTGCACATTATATAAAAGGATTAGTAGCTTACTGGTAATACTGTTTCTCCAACAGACGAAATGCAGGAAATAAGCTATCTGGCCAGGAAAGTAATCTCCAGCTGAAACTGAGTACAGTATAGATTCCAGACACTCCCAGACGCGTTTCGTCTACTGACTTCTTCAAAGGGTTATGTCCACATACGGGAGGTCCTTGGTTTATAAAGTCCGTAAACGTTAATTGAAAGCCAATCCAAGACGTACCCCAGAAGCCTCCAAATGACTATAGAGCACCAGCACTCCCCAGCAGCTACTTATACCAACATGCCTCTCAAACAAACAATGTTTGTTTTGTAAATCTATGATAATAATAATAATAATAATAATAATAATAATAATAATAATATATGTATATACTTTGGCACATTTAGATGATGTTGAGAAAATTACTAATAGGCTATGGTGGCATAAGGCAGTTATTTTGGTCATAGAATTAAATATGGTGGTATTAGACATTCTGCTTATTACTCAGACAATCTATACAGATCAGGTATGTCTCTCTGTTATGAAACTCGCCTCTCCTCGCTCTAGCGTTGCTCCGTCAGAAGCCGCACTTTCGGGATTGGCGGGCAAATGACCGCAACCTGGGGCGGGGAATTTGAATTCTCCAAAACTATTTAAACCTTGCTCTGACACTCGGAGAGTGTCAGAGCAACTTACCTGCTTCCCGGTTCCTGTTTCCTCATGGATTCCTGTGCTTCCAGCTCCTGTCTGCCTCCTGTGTATTGACTCTGCCTGTGTGACGATTCTGCCTCTTCTGCTCCTGTGTACCAACCCGGCTTGCTGACTTCTCTTCTGATTCTGGTGACCATGACCCGGCCTGTCTGACTCTGAGCCTGCCCACTGATCTTGTGCTGTTTCCGCGTTGCGTACCAGTCCCGGCTGTCTGACTACGCTTTCTCCTGGCTCCTACTCCCACTATACTACATCTTGAGGTGAACCAGAGGACCGCGACCTGCGACTCCTGGCAGCAAAGCCCATCCCGCCTTGCGGCGGTTCTTGGTGAACATCGGGGAGATTGTTAGACTCCACGCCTCTGGTAAGCCAGTGCCAATCAAAATTAGTATTCTAACCAGTTAATCTGTTACACTTTCTCTGTGCACTAATTGTAAGGCGGCACTTTCTAAGCTCTCACGTGTCCTGCACTCATTGCCAGTGATAGTGTTACGTGCTTGCTTCCTGGTTCATGTATCTGTGTTCTAGTTCCTGATACCAGGCTTTTCAACGTATTGTCTCATGGCCCCTGTTACCAGGCTTTACAATGTGTAGTCTACTGGTTCCTGATATCTGGCTTTGCAACATATAGTCTACTGGTTCCTGATATCTGGATTTGCATCTACATGCTATTTCTATAGCCTTCCCCAAAAACTGACTGTGATAATTATCATTGCTCACTCTGGGGCATGTGTAATAAAGGCTGTGCTATATTCCTGTATTGCCACAAAGACTGTGTTATATTCCTTCATTGTCACAAAGACTGTTATAATTCTGTAATGTCACAAAGTCTGTGTTATATTCCTGCAAGCGCTCTCCTCTTCTGCGGAGGAGCGAGGTGATGAGAGCGATCATGGAGAGAGGGTTAAGTGAAAGGCTGGTATGCTTTGAGGAAGAGATTTAACAATTAAATAATAATTATTTAATTATTTTGCTATATTATTATGTGTTTAATCTTTTGCTGTACTATGTGCTAAGTTATGCATGGCATACTAAATACTGTACTTTCTTTTCACTGTACCATATAAGTATTCCTGCATCCTGGGTATTACTTTGCTAGAATGCTATGCAGTGCATGCATCCATTTACATCTTATCATCATCATCATCATCATCATCATCATCATCATTTATTTATATAGCGCCAACATTTTCCATAGTACTTTACAATTGGGGACAAACATAGTAAACTAATAAACAAACTGGGTAAAACAGAGGTGAGAGGGCCCTGCTCGCAAGCTTACAATCTTTGGGACAATGGGAGTTTGACACATGAGGCTAAGGCTAAGTCTACATTTTGCATTTCGGCCCAACCAGGCTACAAAGGTAAAAGTGACTCATAGGCTAAATGATCCTGTCACACAACAATGTTGGTCAGGGGATAGTTGTCTTATGTGAAATTGTGTAACGGGTGGTAATAGGGTAAGGTAGTGAGGTTAAGAGGGTGGTTGAGAAATATTATAAGCTTGTTTGAAGAGGTAAGTTTTCAGAGAACGCTTGAAAGTTTGTAAACCAGAGGAGAGTCTTATTGTGCGAGGGAGAGAATTCCATAAAGTGGAATTCTCTTCCTCGCACAATAAGACTCTCCTCTGAGGGTGGATGAGAGACGCAGATCTTGCCGAGTTGGGAGATATTTTGAGACGAGAGGAGATGTATGTTGGTGCAGCTTTATTGATGGCCTTGTAGGTTAGTAAAAGCATTTTATATTGGATTCGGTAGAAAACAGGCAGCCAGTGTAGAGACATACAGAGTGATTCAACAGAGGAATAACGATTTGCAAGGAAAATCAGTCTTGCCGCTGTGTGCAAAATAGATTGTAGGAGTTTGAGTCTGTTTTGGGGAAGACCAGTAAGGAGGGAATTGCAATAGTCAATGCGGGAGATGATAAGTGCATGAATTAAGGTTTTTGCAGTATCTTGCGTGAGATATGTGCGAATTCTGGAAATGTTCTTTAAATGTATATAACATGATTTAGATATAGAGTCAATGTGGGGAACAAAGGATAGGTGTGAGTCAAATAGATACTTGTGTCTAAAAATACAGAAACAAGCATTATATTAAAACTTTGCCCAGCATTTTTCATTGCTACACCCTCACCATAATAATAATAATATCTAATGATTTGTTCTATGCTCCTCATTAATATCTACAGTGTTTCTTTAAATATGTGTATTTGTCAGTATCTACATGGGTGGCACACCGTACATTGCCAGTTTGTGTCTGTCTATTTTCTGCATGGCTATTTGTTTTCTCCATCACTGTTTGTATTTACTTTTGCTCAGTGATATTTTTATATACTGTGATAATGACACTCGGCAGATGACAGACACTTCTTGCTTGGAAAAACAGTGCTTATTATTGTGCATGTCACAAATCGCCCATCAGACTTTTGAAAGAATGACACCAGGCGACCCAGACTCTAGCTAGAAACAGTTCAACTGCTTACTCACCGGCAAACTAACTGTTATCGGTCTCCCTGACCACAAGAACAGACAATCTTTAACTTCCACCCAAGCACTACAAACCAATCAAAGAAAACAGCAAACCAATTATACCCATGTTGTGCACTTGTGTGTTTGTGTGCTGCAAGAGAAACCAAGAGGGAATTTAATCCTGCAGACTCCTTGGGTTTTTACCTATCCCTATATAGGAGAGGTGTGGCAAATATGCCTCTTTGTCATACATACGACAATTCTTTGGGAGTTTTTAACAATGTTTCTGGGTATTTATTTGGAGTTTCACTGGCATGTGTGATTATCATAATTTATTTATAAAATTATATATACATATATACAGTATAAGCTATGATTCATATATAAGAGAAAATGGTGTTCTATTTATTGGGTCTTCAAATATGATAACTTTGTGTAGATACCAGTGGGGAACAGGAGGCACACTGGGCCCCAGTTACAGTTTGGAGTAAATCCATCTAGATGGTGCAATTTTGCACCTTGGCAAAACCATGTGGTGCAGCAAAGTGCGGGGGGATTTAAAATCTGCTGACAGATTTAGAGTTGGGAGAGGGCGCGCATCCTAGTTCAACTAAATAATAAAGCTGCCAGTATTTTCCCTGCTAGAAAAAAAAGCCATTGCACTTGATTTTACTCCTAACTCTAAACGTTGCCTGCTAATTGTTTATGCTCAGGGTTCCTTTTCATCTAATGCTTGCCCTGCTTACCCATAAAGGTTGCATGCACCAAACATATGGTTGGGGGCAGTGGTAAAAATGGAATTGTAGGAGTGGCGGTATGAAGGTTGTAAGTGAATGGAATTTGAAAGTATTACAATGAAAGTAGGGGAAGAAGTGGCGGTATGGCATGGTTTACCAGCCCACTTTGACCACTGGATAGGGGTCTATTTTACACCCATCTGATCCAAACTCTTTTTGTAAATGACAAGAAGAAGAGGAAAAGGGTGCGCTACAATTGAATAGTGGTGTAATACATCAATAAGTATGTTTCTGTATTATTATAAAAAAAAAGAGGCTAACCTGAAGTACAGTTATGTCCTACTAAGATACTACCTTGCTTATATAATGGTGACCTGTAACATAGTGGTGAATAAGTAAAAACGCTTTTACAAGAGTTCTTTGGGGGTGAAATTATCATTGATAGTTGCTGCTTGTTCCAAGATTCAACACAGTTGACTGGTGACAGAAGTAGGACTCTGTGTGGATATATATATATATATATATATATATATATATATATATATATATATATATATATATATATATATATATATAAGCTGGAACTATCAATACTGACTCTCCCTTTCTCAATTTTTAACATAGTGTGTTTTTTATATATATTTTTTTATTGAACAGTAATGAACACAAGGTACATAAAGGGAAACAAAAGAAGTGAATACAGATCAAGAGGATACATTGTAAAAAATGTTTAAAGGTACAAATAACTTTATTAAGATATAAGGTTTATTGCTAAATGCCTCAATCTAAATTAAAAATAAATATGCTCATAGTGTGAGCGTAGAAAACCATCACTTTGCAGTTATTGGTAAATATAAAAGCCAAACACTTTGATAAGTTCACTGTACCTTTTTTTATTTAAATAAATAATAGTGCATCTATACATTATCAATCAACCAATAAATAAAACATGTTAAAATACATACAGTTGCAATATGCAAATAAATAAATAGTTTAAATAAATACAACAGATATCATACATAGCAATACCAATAATTATAATATTAATAATAACAATAATAAAAGAAAAAGGAGAGTAGAAAGTCATTTCACCTTTTACAATAGTGACATGCTGTACACCCACTTGTGTATGGAGTTTACACAGCAAGCCTTATACAATATATATTATATACACAAACACACGATTGCAGGTATTCTGTATAGGTGATTCAAACACAGCACTGTAATTACATTACAACTCCCCTCTTTGGGA
The DNA here is from genome assembly GCF_038048845.1 of Mixophyes fleayi. Classification (NCBI taxonomy): domain Eukaryota; kingdom Metazoa; phylum Chordata; class Amphibia; order Anura; family Limnodynastidae; genus Mixophyes; species Mixophyes fleayi. The sequence continues at coordinate 30,300,744 of NC_134412.1, read as the reverse complement.
TGACAGTTCCACATTTACCGCTTTCATTTAACTACCCTCTCCCCCAGGGGCGTAAGTTTCGTAGATGTGCGAGGCCTTATAATTCTGTCCAGTGATGTCATCACACAGGGCTCTTATAGAAAGCCTCCTATAACTTCAAAACAGGGTGACCAGGTGTTTTATAAGTCTAAATTAGAGAAAGAACTAAACAGTCTTGAACACGCACAGCCTATCAGGGCCACAGCAGGCCCCTGGGCCACAATGCGGATGCTACACCACTGATCTATCCTTCTCCTGTCTAGGCGGCTCCTGCATTCAACATAACAATGTTTCTTTCATTATTGCTAGTTCAGTGGCTTGTGGCTGTAAGATTTATGCTCTTGATATATTGGAACATATGCACAAGTGTGTTAGTATTGATTACTTTAAGGTGCTTTCTTGTGACGTTTTGCAAGAAGTGATTTTATTTCTACGTTTGTACACCCTTGTCCATTTTTCAGTTACTTTACTTGTAGTAAAGCAAATTAGCGACTAGTAACTTCTAGATCAGAGGTGTCCAAGTTCAGTCCTCAAGGTCTACCTATACAGGGCCGGATTAACCATAGGGCTAACTGGGCTACAGCCCAGGGGCCTATGGCATCCAGGGGGCCCTTGAAAGTGCTCAGCAGCAGTATTGATCGGTCGGGGGCGGGGGCGCCCCCGGTGTGATCAGTGCTGCTGAGCACTTTCCCTGCAGTCCTTCTCCGGCGCGCTGTAGTCTCCTTACTGAGGAGATCTCGTGTGTCTCACTCTCACGAGATCTCCTCAGTAAAGAGAGTACAGCGCGCTGGAGAAGGAGGTAAGTGCCGGGGAGGGGGCGTGATCAGCCCCAATCACGGGGGGGGGGGGGGGGGGGGCGGCCCTCACGGGGGAATGGAGGCCCCCTTAGCCCAGGGGCCTCCATTCCCTTAATCCGGCCCTGTACCTATAGCTCATGTTTTCAGGATTTCTGTAATCATGCACAGGTGAGTTAATCTATTTGGCTGGATCAGTCATCATCCCACCTGTTGCTACAGACAGAAATCCTGAAAACATGACCTGTTGATATTGCATCACCACATGGCTTGTCCAGGGATACTCTTGCTCCCTTTTAGTGGATTTTCTTCTAACTCTATAGAATGACCATAATGTTAATGCATCTATAGTGGGACAACTGAGAGCAACTGTATTAATGCACACTAAATAATCAACCCGGTTTAACACACAAGTGAATTGAACTGTTTGCAACAACAACCGCATTAACAGCCTATTGCATGATTTAGCCCTTGCAAGTAGAACTATATTTACATTTAAAAGGAATAGATTACAGGTGATTGTTATTAAAAAGACAGCCCTGAAAATACAGGGTGACTAGTTTTATAATAGGTCCACCCTAAGATGGACGGAGTTTCAAAACCAAACAAAACTTATTTTTCCTACATTCCCTTCGCCCTTATAAAAAGTACAAAAATTTTCACATATTATTTAGTTTTTTTCTTCTCAGCACTTTCTCAATGACAGGGATTGAGATTAGAAAGAAATGGCTAATTGGTTACTAAGAGCATTTGTACTTTGTTAGTAAATCACCCTCACTGTAACATTTATCAAACACAATATGCATTTGCTTCTATGGAAGTTGCTAATCCCGATGCTGTCTCTGTGTTCTGAATGTATCTTTGTTTTTCAGCAACGTGTCACGTATTCTGTGACCTTTGTATTTTTAACCTGTTTTGTACAAGTTGCTTGTTTATAGCTGGAAACCTTTACCCATCTTTTACTTGAAAAAGGTTTCATTAGACAAAGAAAAATAGCAAAATGTGCTTTACATTATGTCGGCTTGTATAGAATGTGTCTTTTTTCCCCCCAAACACAAGTTCTCTCTTTTCTCTTGCCTTGACCACCAGTGTTGTTCTTGGCTTTTCCTCTTCACTTAGGTGAGCATATTGATGTGCGCACAAAAACAAGGAGCCTCTGTTCTGTTTGTAAAAGAATTGTCTGAACTATGCAAGAAAAACTTGGTATTAAGCAGATACCTCTATTGCTCATGAATCCAGACTTGGACTGAAGATGTTGGACCTGTCTATCATACTTAGAGGATCCTCTATATCTAAGTAGCTTCCTGGCCGGTGATCAGTAGAATGATCAGCATAAAAAGCCTCAAAGGGAAAGGTGCTCTCCATTGGAATAAAACGCACCATCTGTTTGCCTGACGGATGGCCTCCTCTGGTTGGAGTGAGAGTGAGTGGGGCAGGATATTTCTCTGAGAAATACAAATTGTATCCATCTTCTAATGCCACCTCACGGAAATTGCAATCATCTTCTTTATAACTCATCTGTCAAAATAGAAATAAAACAAAAATTTAGTCCTGGGAAGCTAACTTAATTTATTATATATCCAATAATTATAGCCATGTAATATATAGTACTGGTTTGTGATGTCTGACCACTTACTACCACTTTTATAATTATTGTACATTCATATCCTACAATGCTGAGCGAATATATGGAATATGAATATATGGAATCATGAACTAATATTTTCTTAGTCAGTTGCATAGAAACGGTTTACTCTATTCTTAATGATTGTCATTAGTCTCTTTATGCCATGGCCTCTGTCAATTGCATTTTATGCAAAGACAAGTGATGAGATAGAGATTTTCTAGTAGTTTTTACTCTAATGTATCAAGCTGAGAGTTTCCGGCGGGTTTGAAAGTGGAGATTTTGCCTATAACAACCAATCAGTTTCTAGCGATCATTTATTTAGTACATTCTACACAATGATAGCTAGAATCTGACTGGTTGCTATTGGCAACATCTCCACTTTTCAAACCCACCGGAAACTCGCAGCTTGACACAAGTTTTCTTGGTGTTTGAATATACAAGGAGCTAAACAAATTGTTTTTAATAGTTTAAATGGGACAGTGTTAAATAACAATAGTTACTATGTGCAGTTTATAAAAGTGCACCATTCACACAAATTGACTATGACTCAATCTTATGTTTCAGAAAACATAAGAAATACAAAGTACCGTTAAGATAATAATACAGTTTTCATGGTCAGACATCACACATTTATATCATTAAGTAAAGCGCTACGGAATTTGCTGGCGCTATATAAATAAATGTTGATGATGATGATTAAGTGTACATCCTGTCATCGCTATTGCAGGTACTTTACAGATTAAAATCAACAACAACATCCCACAAGATTTTGAATCAAACTTTCCGAGAGTCACTGATAGCAACAGCTCTCCCTTATCTACAGGTATAAAACAGGTTCAATAACCGTATAGTTCCAAAGGCCTGGATGATGGAATATCCTACATAACAACTGCATTAGCATAAACAGCAGGGTAGAGTACTGCAAACTTTGCCAAGTGGACAAACCTAAAAATAACACCAGCATGACCAGGTATTCTTATGTGAGTTAATCATTCATTCTGGAACCATAGATAGTTCATCATTGCAGCAGAATGGAGGTGACCAAAGCTATTTGTGAATGTGAAGTTAATATATGTGAGATACGTGAGAAGAGGACAGTTAATAATGCAGAAGATCAATCCAAATATAACATCCGAAAGACATTTCTATTTTTAGAGGGCGTGCGGCTCTAGGCATTATTTATTTATTTATTATTATTCATGCATTCTACTTTTCTCAAATATGGGAAATATTACTGTGTATCATGTTCACCTGTACACAGGGGTGTAGGAACCAGGGAGCGCAGAGGGGACAGTTGCCCCCCCCATGGTTTCTGTTTGGTGGGCAAAGACTGTGTTTTGCCCCCTCCATGACCACAAAAGCCTTCATGCTACTTTCTGAAGTCATGGTATCTGTTCTAAACTTGGGAAACTTATTTAAATGATAGATTGTCTTAGTATAACTACAAATGTTCTTTAATCTAGATTGCCTTAATGTAGATTTAATACAGATTGCATATTCAATTACGTTTCGTGGCGCGATTCCGCGCGGCTGCGCATATAAAGACCCATTACGCAATATTGCGGATTTCTATGCGCACCGGGACCCGTGCGGCCGCGTGTAATCGCAGCCGCGAATCAGTGAGGCAGTGACTATAGATTTAAAATGCTCCCAATTAAATTAGATTAGTCTGTAAATGAAATCTGAATAAAAACTAGGTTAAGGTAAATTTTTAAGATGAACAATTGAATGTATCTACTTTTCTAACAGCTATTGTATTAATTGGTAATTAATATTGCTAATAATGTTTATTTATTAATGTATAAATAATTTTTTTGGGCAACCCCTGAAACGCTGACAAAAATTAACATAGGATTGGGAGTCTTTGTATATCTACAGTCGCTGTTAAAACTATCGTAAAACGAGATATCGAACACAAGAAAAAAAAGACTCCAGGCCCTATAGTAGTCCTTGACCTTTTGACCCCCATGACAATTTTTGTTCCTACGCCCCTGCCCGTACATAGTGGGAAATTAATATTAGTTCAATTTCATTTTTTTTTTCCCTTTGTAAGGAGATATTTCTAGCTGTCTTACTAAGAATTGTATATTGCCTTAGTTTGGATCAACATATTGATGGACTTAAAAATTTACAATTTGAAAAGATGAATCTCGATTTTTAATATACATTTTAAATGACACTTACCGAGCCATACAAGTGGTGCCTAGAATTCATGCAGAGGTAACGAGTGCTTTTCATTCCCCGAATCACCAATATACCTTGTTTAATTGCTTTTATTTCCAGAAGGCCTGAAGAAGAAAACATATTGTACTACTATTAAAATAACTTGCTTACAGAATATCTAGCATATATTTCAGATCGTGACGTAATTAGACAGAGACAATTTAGAACTGTTCTTAGATGAACTCCTTACTGCAATTGAACATATTTTATTGATAAGGTTCTTGCTTGGAGCAAAATACACCTGAAGACACGTTGGGCTTGATTCTTTAAGGAACATAAATGCTGATTTATTGTAGGTATCTTGTAGTGTATTGTGTGTCAGAGCAGAACACACCTAGACCCATATTCAAGAAGAGGCGTTTCTTCAGATCCACTTCTCGTTGAATACGGGTGTGTATGCCTGAATTATGTGCATTTCTTTAAAAAAAAAAAAAAAACTCACAATGGGCCTGATTCATTAAGCAAAGTAAAGCAAAAAAAATGAGTAACTTTTCACTTTGGCAAAACCATGTTGCATTGGAGGGGGGAGGTAAGTTTAAAATGTGATGGCAGATGTATAGTTGGGTGGCATGTCCTAGATCACTTTTAAATTTCAGTGTACAAATAAGCTACTTGTGTGCTAAATGAATAAACAGCCAGTATTTAACTTATGTGAAAAACAATAAACTAATTTGCACCCCTTGCATTATAACATGGTTTTGTCCTGGAGAAAACGTACTCATTTTTTGGCCTTACTTTCCTTAATAAATCAGGCCCAATATGTTCGTTCTGTGTGACTTAATGAATCAGGCCGTTATGATTAATTATCAATGAATTGATTAGTAGTAAGCTTTGTCTAAATCAGCCATGCTCAACCTCTTGTATAAGTGTGCCGTTGATCTAGGACCCCAAAAAAGACCAAATAGGTTGTATGACAATCAAAGTCCCCCAAAAAAACAAATTCTGGGAGTCTACTGAGGGCCCTGCCATCCATTTGCACATCTGTGATCTAAATTGTGGCAATAGTATTTTATATATATATATATATATATATATATATATATATATATATATATATATATATCTATCTATCTCGGCACGATGTCCATTTAAAGTAATAACCATACAGTTGCAGTTATTTATACAAGTTTCTGCATATCTTATCCTTAGGTATACTGTAAAAACTCACAGGAGTTGTTCTTTTATTAACTTCTAGAGAGCATTATGTAATGCCTTCTGATGTAATGCTATAGATATTGCTGATAATTTAGCAAATTGTGTCATAAATTCTCACAGTTACTGTATATAGTGCACAAAAAGGGCCGCATAGATAACAATGGCCTTCAAAGCTATTTTTTATTACTTCCTCTTGATTTCTTTTTTTCAGCATAATCAGATCATATTGATGACTTGAGAAGGTCATATATTAAGCAGTGATAGATTATATTTGGATTCACAAAAGCAGACTACTGGGATGCCCTTAGAAGCTGTTGCACAAACTATAGCAGGAAAAGTGGATATAAAATTGACATATAGGCTTTGAAAGCCGACATGCACAAAGTTGCATCAGACTCAATGTCTTGCTGCTATTAGGGCCACATTTTGACCAAAAAGAAGAGAAATACACCCTATATTAACAGTCATTGCTAAAGCAACACAATTATGCAGGATTTTTACATTAGTTTGGGTTGAGACTTTGCCCTTTTTGCATAAGTCATTACAGCTGTAGTAGTTTCACAGTTGTGTTGGAGACAATTCTACTGGCAGGTCCTTTTGTTAATGTGTTAGTGACTATTTTTGACATGGATAAAGATTAGAGTCATGTACTTAATTCATTGATAAAGGTTAAAAACATGACTGCAGAGTCATTGGGTACTATTTATGAATGGCCGTATACCTACCTTTAAATACCACTCCTTATCGCAATCATAAGGGTGATAATTTGCATGTGATTTGCAGGTGATGGCTACTTGTCTTCACTGCGATCCCACAAATTTTGGTCGCGCGTGCGCTGAGCCATTTTGTGGTAGTTACCGGAGGGGAGAGCAGGAAGGCTGCGGAGAGTGATCCAAAGATCCCTCTCTGCAGAGTAGAACGGCTAACGATGGCGTTAGCCATTGGGGTCAAGATCCGAAACCCTAGGCTTTTTGGAGCTTGTTAAATTGGTCCACACCACAGCCCCATAGAAAATGATGGGGACTGCGGTTTAATGCAAAACTTAGCCTAATGCAGGAGATATTTATGATATCTCCTGCATTAGGCTTTTTCTAGATAGAGGTGTTACTTAAAAATGCCTAAACTAGAAATGGTGAGAATTGCATCTATATATTACTGAATGTGATGGGTCCGATCAAGTCCAATCATACTACACTCATCCCCAAATCTAATGGAGTGCCCCCAACTCACTCATGTTTCGCCCACTATACAGTGACACCTTTGGTATCTTACTATTATCATTTGCCTTTTTATGCCTTGTAAAAAAAAATTGTTGTGTTCTTTTCCCACTATGTACCCCATCCCCCCTTCCTCTTTTATCCCTGTACCCTCTCCCCTTCCCTTTTGCTTTCTGTACCCTACAAGCTTGTTCAAAATCTTAAAAAAAATTCCTAAACCATGCGGAAAAGTAATTTCTGCATGGTTTACGGTTTAATAAATGCTCCCAATTGTTAGCATGAGAAATCTGTTGAAAAATAATTACAGAAAATACACATTCTTAGAAGGTATTGGAAGATACTTTTGAGTTATACAAGTTGTTCTCTGAAATTTATTTCAAAATAAAATAAAACAAAGTAAAGAAATTGAGATGGAAAGTCATATACTTACTGTATAAGTTTTGGTCTTGGGTGCCACTGACTTCTCCTTCTGGGGTGATCTGAAGATGTAGGTGCGTGTGTTCATTTTCTGTATAGAGATGTCTGAGTCGTACTTGATCAGAGAAGCCGAGAATTGGACTGTTGTCTCTAACAGGACTGGCTAATGCCCTACCACAACTGCTAAGAGCCAAAGCAAAGAGACATAGCCCCCTTACTACATACCCCTGAGTGAAAACACAACACTGTATCCTCAGCATCTTCAGACAGAAAAACATAGCAATAAATAGAGAATAAATGTCACAAATATCCAGTAAAAATATTTTGCTATCTTGCTCTATATTTATAAATAGTGCAAAAATATAGAATATAAATGCTTTTATTCCAGATAGAAAAAAATATATTTTATTTGTTAATTAAAAAAAAAAAATATCCTTGCAAAAAAAAAACCTGATTATAACACCTATCTAGAAGTGGAGAAACTCCTGCACCCTGACACTACCTGGTTCTTAGTTCAGACTCACGTTTCTAATGACAAAAATGAAGGAGAAGAGACGTATTTATACTCTTTGGTCTTTAACCCTTATCACTAGTAATTTTCTCTGAGTAATGTCTTTTTTTTTCCTGCCCCCCCCCCCCAGGTCTGAGTCACTGAGCATGAGAATGTGTTCACTTTAAGCAGGACATGCTATTTACTTTCTTCATAGCCGGGGGAAGGACAATACTGTAAACACTTTTCATGTTTCCGACCAGAGATCACCAGGGCTGGGGTTACAAAATGATGCAACATTGAATGGTGATATAAACTGCTTTTAGTGTGTTGCGGAGAAGAAAAGGGAGGAGGGATAGGTACCTCACCCATTAACCCTCTCCCTGTAGCCAAACTATACTGGAATTCAACTGTTTCTTAATTCTCCCCTATATTATGTTCTTATTAAGAAAACAGACTTCCTATCAAGTAAATAATAGGGGGTATATTTACTAAACTTTGAAAAAGTGAAGATGTTGCCTACAGCAACCAATCAGATTCTAGCTGTCATTTTGTAGAATGTACCAAATAAATGACAGCTAGAATCTGATTGGTTGCTATAGGCAACATCTCCATTTTTTGAACCCTGCAGTTTAGTAGATTTACCCCCAGGTATTCATGCCATAGCTCATATTACTTGCAGTGGAAGATGAGATAACTAATTTGTCCATGTCACTCAAGTTTAAGTTTCATCCTTCAAAGCAAACATTTTATTTCCACGTTGACTAATTTCAGAGGTGTCTACTTTTTATAATGTGTGAGGACAGCAGAAAAGCTATAAGAAGCACTGATCGCTACCTGAGAAAGGAATGACTGTGTCCAGAAGAGAGGGACATCTCTCCTGGCACGCTTCTACAGTCTTGTTTTATATTGCTGCTTATCAGGGTGATAAAGAAAATTTATCACCACAATTTAGCATTAATTTATTGCTGTTTGCTACGGCAAAAATATTCTGATTGATAAAGGTTACTTATCGTTCTGGAGGCTGCATCCGGCTTTACATAGAGTCTGGGAGTATACGGTGCATGCGTGGAATAGGAAGATTGGAACGAAACAAAAAAATAAAACGAAAAAATACATAAATTATATATATATATATATATATATATATATATATATATATATATATATATATATATATATATATATATATTGTAACAAAAGGAGGCATTTAGTTGGGCAATATGCAGAGAAAGCAGGGAAGTAAAGTAAAACATTTGTGCAGCAATGCACTTAGATTGAATGTAAAGACCTATGTGTAACAAACAATAGTTTAAGTTTGGTTAACTTACATGCAGAGAAATCCTTCCTCACAGCAAACAGACAGGGTGTGTCTCTTTAGTGCAAAACAGAGCCAGTGATGGGGCGTTTCCTTTTAAAGAGAAGGTGGGTGTGTCACCTGTCCATCAAGATAAGGCTGGGGGAGTAGTATCAGGTATAAAAGCTTGTTTGTATCATTTGTGCACGGAGATCAACGCTGGGGGAGCTGGCTGGTCTTGAGAGAGCTGAGCTATGTCTAGCTAGCGTTTAGGGTTTCCAAGTATTGCTGTGAAATCTGTACGGTGTCAAAACATTTACCATCCTGACAATAAAACTACATAAAAAGGAAGAAGTTGTTCGCGTGTGCTTCAGCAGTAGCGGGCTCTTGCCACAATATATATATATATATATATATATATATATATATATATATTAACTGTTCTCCTGCATCCCGCCCACTTCCTAGTGAAGTAGGGTAGGCCTCCATGGCGCAATTTGCTGTAAAATTCCAGAATTGCTTCATGGGAGGAGAGCCAATAGGGGCAGTCTGAAATGATTTATTGCATCAATATATTATTTATTCAGGCTATTCGTTCTGTTAATGCCACTTGATAAATAAGTGATAATTATCAACAGCGGGGTTACGGCCAGCGGTAACCCCATTAATAAATGGGTCAAAGGAAATTCAAGCCATTTTGCTATGTTATAAATATATATCACGTAGAGATAAAAGGTAAGTGAACATTAAAGGTGACACATAATGAGTGTGCATCCTGGCAGTGATAGGTGGGAAAAGTGCTGAATGTCTTAGGGGAGTTAAGCTACTTATTTCAGCATCAATGGGCCAACAGCAACCTTGCATGATTTCACTTGAGACCCCCAGCTCCTTCCAGGTTAATGCTATGGAACAGGTCAGAGATGAGGTTTCATGTTTGGAGCAACAGCCTCCGCATCCCATGATCATACACTGCAGGGGGGATAAATGGGAGTGCAGATCAGAGGAGGAGGGAATACAATACAGTCGGCAACACGTGATCTCCCTCCTTCATCTGTGGGAAAGTCTGATTCTTGATTCTGACTGACAAGGTTGTATTATACCAGGGTAAAGTTCAGCCCTGATTGCCCTGTCAGCTGACTGATATTGCCCTTGGTCTGCCTGATACCTCGATTTGGGTTAAATAAATCACTTAGGCAATAGTGGGTGAAAGATACACCCTTTTATGATATATATATATATATATATATATATATATATATATATATATAGGACTCATCACACTGCGAATTAAACACTTCTATATCTTAAAAGCATCTTTGTCTTAGTCACTTTCATGCAAAATCCTGGCAGCTAAGCCATGCTCTTCCCTCCTCTACCTATCTGGTAGGGACTTAGTTCCAAGTCATCCTGCTTTTTTTAGGTCCACAGGGAAAGCACACTCCACAGAGGCTTCGATATCCACACAGGCATAATCCTGGTCTAGTCTGATAGGCTTAATTACTATTAGTCAGCACTATCGCGAAGAGGTTTTCCCCTCTGGGATTTTGAGTTTCCACTTACCAGGGGCTGTTCATGGACCTACCCCAATTTTCAGCTTACTTGCAGGCACTCTATGGGGTGTGGCTGTTAGAGGAGGATGTCACCCTCATATCTCCTTTAAGTGCATTGTTGTGTTCTTTCCAAACATGAGTTATCGCTGTTCATCATTTCAACTAGAGTGCTGAATACATACTCAGTGGCCATTTTATTAGGTACACCTGTTCACCTGCTTGTTAATGCAAATATCTAATCAGCCAATTATATGGCAGCAACTCAGAGCCTACAGAGATGGTCAAGAGACTGAATGGAGAAGACACTTGATATCAATGACTTTGACAGTGGAATGATTGCTGGTGCCAGATGGGGTTGTTTGTGAATTTCATAAACCGCTGATCTCCTGGGATTTTCAAACACAACCGTCTCTAGAGATTACAGACAATGGTGTGGTACAATTCTGTGGGTGAAAATGTCTTGTTAATGAGAGAGGCCAGAGAAGAATGGCCAGACTGGTTCAAGCTGACAGGTAAGCCATGCATCTCGGAATGTACAGTACATCGACTCTTGAAGTAGATAGACTACAGCAGCAGACCACCACGTCAGTTAAGAACAGGAAACTGAGGCTACATTGAGCATAGGCAAACCAAAACTGGACAGTCGTAGATTGGAAAACCATTGACTGGTCTGACGAATCGTAACTTCTACTGCATCTGCATTCTGGTAGAGTAGAATTTGGCGTAAACAGCAGGAACCCAAGGACCCATCCTGCCTAGTGTCAAGGTGTAGGCTGTGGTGTAAAGTTATAGGTAATGTTTTCTTGGCATGCTTTTGGCACCTTAATAACAATTGAGCATTGTTTAAATGCCACAGCCTACCTGAGTATTGTTGCTGACCATGTGCATCCCTTTATGGCCACAGTCTACCCATCTTCTAATTGCTACTGCCAGAAGAATTATGCACCACATCACAAAGCACACATCATCTCAAAGTGGTTTGGAAAACCGGACAATGAGTTCATTGTATTCCAATGACCTCAACGGTCACTAGATCACAATTCAATAGAGCGTCTTTGGTATGTGGTCAAATGAAAGATTTGCAGTACAAATGTGCAGCTGAAATGCCTGCAGCAACTGTGTGATGCTATCATGCCAACATGGACCAGAATGTCCAAAGAATGGTTCCAACACCTTGATAAATCCATCCCACAAAGAATTCAGGATGTTCTGGGGGCATTGGGGGTCCTACCAGTACTAGAAAGTGCACCTACTAAAGTGGCAAACAGCAAATACACTTGGAAAGCTACTTTAGACTGTTTAATTTCAGTGCTTCATAAATGGGATCCTTATAATATGAACAGATAGGGCCTTATGTAGAGTTACATGCCAGTCCATTTGCATAGCCTAAAATACAAATTGACAGGGAACAACATGTCCAATGACAGATTGTCAAAATCTGGAACACCTGACATATATAAAACCCCATTTTGTAACATCTTACCAAAACTTCTCCAGACCTGAAAATACATTTTTGGAAAGTTTTAGAATACAACTAGAATAACCAATTTCACTGGTTTAAAAACACACATTTATTTATCATGTCCACACTTGTTAAAGCGAAATAATTATCACGCTGACTCAGGCGGACTTTTTAACCCTTTCAGCATTGTGATTTTTTTAATATAATTTTTTCTTATATCTTTACTTCCCTCCAAGAAGAAACATTGTTGTAAAAAAAAATCTTCAAAAAGATTGCATCATGCATCACACAAATGTAATTTTATTATACAATCTGTTGATTGACGCATGATTTGAAAAGGATTGTAATGTTGCCTGGCTGGTTAGGGATTAAAGCATTTACGGCACTGTTTTGTCATATAGTTCCTTTAAAATAATTGCTTTGGGCTCAATCCTTTTCTACTTAACTATACACTGATCAGCCACAACATTAAAACCACTCACAAGTGATGTGAATAACATTGATTATCTCGTTATAGGGGTGGGATTTATTAAGCAGCAAGTGAACAGGATCTGAGTGACTTTGACAAGGGCCAAATTGTGGCTAGGTGACTGGGTCAGAGCATCTTCAAAACTGCAAGTTTTGTGGGGTGTTCCTGGTTAACCTTGCGACAGAGTCATGGGCACCCGAGGCTTATGGATGCACGTGGGGAGCGAAGGCTAGCTCGTCTGGTCCAATCCCACAGCAGTGCTACTATAGCACAAATTGCTGAAAACATTAATGCTGGCGGTTGTAGTCATTAAAACGATTACCGGATCCCCGACAACAGATACCCCGACTGGAATACATCAAAGGTGTACTCCCCGGCAGACAGCTATTTTAAGGAAGTGCCGTCTGTACAATGTTTTTTAGACAGCCTAAAACATTGTACAGGCGGCGCCTCTTTAAAATAGCAGGTTAACACACAGCAAACATAATGTGCAGCTTGAAAGTGACGTCATCGCTACCTGACGGCTTCTTCATTCATTGGCAGAGTTTCCGGTCAGTGTTTCTAGGTGTCAGTATTAGCAGTCTGCCGGGGAAAACATCTTCGGTGTATTCCTGTGGGGGTATCTGTTGTCGGGGTACCGATATTGCCAGCAGGGTTCTCTTACCTCTCTGTCTGTATATATTACCCAGTATTGTTTTTATTAATGTTTGTTCCCAATTGTAAAGCGCTATGGAATTTGCTGGCGCTATATAAATAAATGATGATGATGATGATGAACGGTAACCCACCCAATGCTGGCTATGATAGAAAGGTGTAAGAAGACACAGTGCATTGCAGCTTGCTGTGTATGGGGCTTTGAAGCAGCAGACCAGTGTTCATGCTGACCCCTGTCCTCTGCCGAAAGCACCTACAATGGGCACATGAGCGTCAGAACTGGTCCATGGAGCAATGGAAGAAGGTGGCCTGGTCTGATGAATCACGTTTTTATTTACATCATGTGGACGGCTGGGTGTGAATGCTTCGTTAACCTGGGGAAGAGATGTCACCAGGATGCACCATGGGAAGAAGGTAAGCCTGCGGAGGCAGTGTGATGCTCTGGGCAATGTTCTGCTGGGAAACCTTGGGTCCTGGCATTCATGTGGATGTGACTTTGACACATACAACCTACCTAAACATTGTTGCAGACCAATACACCCCTTCATGGCAACGGTATTCCCTGATGGCAGTGGTCTCTTTCAGCAAGATAAAGCGCCCGGTCACAACGCAAAAATTGTTCAGGAAGGATTTGAGAAACATGACAAAGAGTTCAAGGTGTTGACTTGGCCTCCAAATTTCCCAGATCTCAATCCAATTGAGGATCTGTGGGGATGTGCTGAAAAAACAAGTCAAAGCCATGGAGGCCCCACCTTGCAACTTACAGGACTTAAATGATCTGATGCTAACGTCTTGGTACCAGATACCACAGGACACCTTCGGAGGCCTTGTGGAGTCCATGCCTCGACGGGTCAACGCTGTTTTGGCGGCACGAGAGGGACCTACACAATATTAGGTAGGTGGTTTTGATGCTGTGGCTGATTGTTGCTTAACTTTAAGCTAAATTACCGGCATAGTCAGTCTAATTCTGTAGTGTACAGTAGATCGTCACTATACTATTCCTTTATATTTCAATAGCATTTTAACTAAAGTGCATTTGTAATTTAATTTTACTAATTAAAAGTTATATATAACATGCAGAGATTGTCATAACATAGATGATTAAGATAGATCTTCATAATCACTAACATTATTTTCACTCACCATTAAAACATGTTAATAATTTGTAAACTGTAACCTCAACATTGTGCCATATTGTACCCAGCAGTGGGAACTGTGTATGCTAGAGGTACATAGTATAATAATATTGCACTAGAGAATCGTATCTGCTGTCTGTATGCCTGCTCCCTTTCATAATTTCAGTCCTTTATGCATTTAGGCACACTGCCAATGATGCTATGCCCCACCCCCAATGATGTCATGCATATTCCTGCTCATCAGGCCACTCCCCCATGCTACTATTTTGTGAGAGGGTTATCACAAGTCCACTGCACTGACAGGGGAGCTGCAAGTGGAGATAGAAGGAAATAAAATCTTGTAACAAGAATATTTTTATATTTTTCTTATTACATTAGACAAATATAAAAGGAAAATGAAAAATACAAAGCTAGGTACCCTTTAAATGGAGTGGAGCAGGTCAAGTGCAGTATGGATCTATATGCTTATTTTAGATGAAAGAAAATGATTACAGTACAGAACTGGATGACACAACACTGTTTTATAAAGTATTTTGTCTTTAGTATGTTATATTTGTAAATGTTTGAGCACTAAATGTTTACGCAAAATATTACTCAGGGTGGACATCCCTTTAGAAAACAAAAAACTATACCATTTAAATGAATGTATAGCAAGTGGACCTTCTGTAAGTATTATCTAATTAAATGGGGCTTATTGATGTCACCATGAGAGCATTCTTAGGAGGATTGTAGAGCACAAAGCTATATTAAATCCCCTCTTTTATACAGTATTCCTTATGTAGTGCTTAAAGGACTGGAAGTAGAGAACGGTGTTTGCTGAGTCATGCCTGGTGTCAACTATAATAAGCAGAGCTATATCTGATGTCAAGTGTATTGAACCTTATCTAAAACCCATTCTAGTATACAGAGTCTTATGTGGTGCCCGCTATAGTATATGTAATCTTATCTAGTGCCCATTCTAATATGCAGAGTCTTATGTGGTGCCCGCTATAGTATACATAACCTTATCTAGTGCCCATTCTAATATGCAGAGTCTTATCTGGTTCCCGCTATAGTATACACACCTTTATCTAGTGCCCATTCTAATATACATAGTTCTATCTGGTTCCCATTATAGTATACATAACCTTATCTGGTGCCCATTCTAGTATGCAGAGTCTTATCTGGTTCCCGCTATAGTATACACAACCTTATCTAGTGCTCATTCTATTATGTAGAGTTTTATCTGGTGCCCGCTATAGTATACATAACCTTATCAAGTGCCCATTCTAATATGCAGAGTCTTATCTGGTGCCCATTGTAGTATACACAACCTTATCTAGTGCCCATTCTAATATACAGAGTCCTATTAGGTTCCCAGCCTAACATACTGAGATTTATCTGGTGTGAATTCTAATATACAGAGCTTTATTATCTTTTGGCAGGTCTAATATGCAGAGCCATATCTCTACCTGCCTTTGATCTTCCATATGTTAGTTAACTATTCGGTGGTTCTAGAAACAACTGTTGCTTTTAGAGCTAATCTGCTATATAACTGAGGTGCTCACAGTAGTACCTGTCTACGGAAACCTCCACAGTCAGCTGACACTTCTCTGTCTGGCAGTGAATGCTACTTAAGGAGGCCTAGACCATTTTCTATGTAGGAATTAGCCTGGGCCTAAATTCAGGCTTGGAGAATACATTATATCATACATAATAGTTTTCACATTAATGTGTCTTTAAGGAAACATTTTGGTATGTATGTGTAAACTGTGGTACATTATCTAAGTGTGATATAAGCCTATTGTGTACATTAGGTAATGTCATAAGTATGTATGTATTTAGAATAACCCAAAAATCTGTTCATGAATGGTTTGAGTCATGTTTTGCAAGGAGAAAAAAATGCTTAGAATATTTTACTTAAGATTATCGAAGTCTACTGCCTGGGAAGCCTATTTACCATGGGCAGGGTTGGTACAAGTTCTACAGCTGTCCTACTATCACTGTCAACTACCGCCTTTGCCAATAATGTTCAAGGGGGTGCATTAAGTGTAACGCAGCTGCCCTGGGAATATTGTATTGCTAATTTGAGCTAAAGAAGATTTTTCTATCATTGCAACAAGCAGAGATAGAAAATCTCATATCACCTATCATTGTTAAGTAGACCCTGATATGCACTATTTGTGGAAGTAACTCTCTGTTTGCTTGGGTCAATTCCTATATTTACCTTACAAATATTTTTATCACTTGTTGAAATTTACCAAAACACTTTGTTCATCTCTACTAATGTTGATTATATATCCCCTATATATACACGGTAACTAATTTCAAGATAATGGGAATAACTATAAAATTCAAGAACTTTCAAGTCACTTTAAGAACTTTAAAGACCTTTAAGGACTGTAAGTCACCATGGAGTTCTGTTACCATAAAAGCAGGAACTGAGAACTCACTCACATCAGTCCCTGTCCCATTGGAACTTACAGTCTAAATTCCCTAACACACACACAGATAGACTAGGGTCAATTTTGTTAGCAGCCAATTAATCTACCAGTATGTTTTTGGAGGGTGGGAGGAAACCCACGCAAACACGGGGAGAACATACAAACTCCACACAGATAAGGCCATGGTAAGGAATTGAACTCATGACCCCAGTGCTGTAAGGCAGAAGTGCTAACCACTATGCCACTGTGCTTCACCACATACCATTCGCTATGTAAATAAAACAAATACATTTTTTCTACCAGTAATTTAAATAATTTTGTCTATGCTGTGAGGCATACATAATGAAAGAAGTGAAAGGCAAGGAAGGGGCAGTCTAACACCTTTGTAATCTACCGATTTTAGGCTTAGGCCTATGTGGCCTTTTCACCAATATGGGATTGGGCCAAATTTTTGCCATTTAGCAATTTATATCAAATATACAGTATGTCCATGAAACCATGGGAAACACAGCCACTCTGCATTAGGTTATCTTGTTGTTGCCTATGAGTGCAGGATTTAGATGTTCAAATCCGACACTATTTTTACTATTTTATGTTCATCTGGTTTTTGAGAGAGTTCCCCCATTGTGCTCTGGTTTCCACCCATAGTCCAAAAACTTACTGATATGGCAAATAAATGTCTTATGACAAAAAAGTACCCTTGCATTTGGGTGTGTGGTAGACAATATAATCTGTAAACTCTATTGGGTCAGGGACTGGAATCATAAACATTCTCTGCACAGTGAGACTTAATTTGATTAGCTCTATATAATAAATTTAATCTGAAGGTATAACCTTTTACTTATCTTGCAACTCAGGGCTCATTTACACTATATGCTTTATTTATGCTTTTCACACATTCATAAATGCGTGAAGAGCACATTAAATTTAGGAGGGTGTGCGATTTTAGAACGCAGCGCGTTCTTTTTCTCTACATTGAAACGGATAGATTATAGAACAGTAGATGACAGTGATAAAAGTGCAACACATGAAAAGTGCTTGGCAAATGCATTAAAAAATAAATCACTAAAATGTGTCAAATGCCATCTTTCCAGCACATATTTGTGAACACGCCCTCAACGTATACACGTGGGTGTGTGTCATAATGCACAGATTAGCTTCCCAATGAAAGTTCAGCAGAGCACAAATTTATACATCATTCCTAATTTTGCTCATTTGCATATTAGATGGGTTCTTCTACTATTTTGTTTTGGTGTTTTAGTGTTCCGCACATGCAACACATCAATTATATACAGCTGCTCCACCGATTGTCTAAGTTCTAATACCTCAATTTTTGTGTGCAATAGAACCACACTGCTATAAAGCACATGACATCACTATATGCAAAAGATGTCACTATAGTCATGCGGTATAGTACACCAGCTTCCGTATTGCAGTGTTTATTTCACCTTTTATACAAACATGTACAGAAAACACATCTTTTCAAGTGAAGTCTAAACAAACTCTACACCCACAAAGGCTGAAAGCATGACATAAATATTCTAAAGATAAACACAACTCTATAAATTAATTATCTGACCTTTGACACATATGGGGGAAAAAGGTTTCAGACTTTGTATTTCTTTAAAAGCAAACAGGAAGCATGAGACTGCGTATTCTATGAAATGCACGTGGCTAGTGGAAAATTAGCTACACTACATAGTTGATCTTGTACTGTATACTATAATTATATATAATAATTACTATACTATACTATAATAATTATAGCGATAAAACATTTTGTTCTATTTGATTAGATAGATGGCTGAATCCACAAGGGGTTGACTCGGGAAGCCCCTTGTATCCGACCACACTAACCCTCTAAATAATAATGTACCGCACACTGTGGTTGCAAACAATCAACTGGGTGTTTATTTTGGGGAAAATAAATGGGTGAGGCGAATTTAATATGGGGAAATTATGAACGGGATAAATGGGACATCGGGTAAGATATTAATTAAAGGCAACAGTACAGTAATAGCTAAACGACAAGATGTCTGCCACACATATAATCACTGGTGTCGCAAACTCTCCCACAATGCATCGACACACAGTGGGAAAATATAAATCAGCAATAATTACAATCCTGCCAATATTAAATAGTTTGTGAGGTTAACTAATTAACGTTGGTGCACTTGTTGAAACGCTGATATCTTTCATTTTATCTCTGACAGGGAACACAGTACAGTCTCTGATATATGTGCAGCTTTAATAGTGAGTGTCACAGTGTTTGGTGTGTTTCTTTTTACTTATCTACCTCCTTTGAAGATAATCTTAGCCACTGTTGATTGGGTCGTGGACTAATTGCAAGCCTGATCTTGCTAGCTATCCCTATCTGCTCACACACAATTCGCTAATAGCGGGGTACTCTCTCTCCGCACATAGGCTCGCTTTGCTGTGTTATATCCCTCAGGCTGCTTAGGCGACTTGATAGTAGATTTTCTGCAGTGATCCAGCTACAAGACCTCTCTGTGCAAATCCACACCCAGCTTCTCTTTGCATAGTTTGGTATCCCTCACTTTTTCTATACACTCGGTCATTTCGGTAGATTCTGCTTTCTACACACACCTCTCTCCTTCTCTTGTTGCTGTGACACACCTCACACTCCCAGCACCTCCTCCTGTCAGATTTCTCCTTCTTGCCTCTCTCTCTTCTCCTCACAGACTCTCTGGGTACAGATAGATAGATAGATAGAATGTCTTTTTTATACATTTTATATTGTTTTCATGCTTCCACGTGGATGGGCGATACCACATAGCATTTCTATACACAGTATATGTATGGTACAATGTTAGCTTACTGGAGTGAAATGTTCCAAACTCACAAAAGATGTAGTGGTAAAAAAAATTGAGAAAAAGAAAAAAAGGTTTTGTTTAACATAATGTTTTTTTTAGTGAACCGTATGTTTAAATGTTGATTTGTAACTTGACAAATTAATATTTTAATGGGGATTTCAAACACAGGTGAATGTTGTTGACAACATCCCCCGCTGAATATTCTGTGACATGAAAGTAAAATGGAGGCATACAGGAAAAAAATTTGTTTGTAAATTTGACTCCACTGAAATCAATTGTAAACCATTTTTGGGTAATTAGAATAGCCCATCAGTCACAAATGTTTTTTTTTTTTCTTAAATTTACATTTGGTAAACAATTTTAATTAAAAAAAATGCCACTGAAATTAGAACGTTGCTGAAATTGGAGGGAGCTATTTCTAAACTGGCAAAGAAAAGACATAGGGCCTGATTCATTAAGGATCTTAAATTAAGAAATTTCTTATTTAAGTCTCCTGGACAAAACCATGTTACAATGCAAGGGGTGCAAATTAGTTTTCTGTTTTGCACATAAGTTAAATACTGACTGTTTTTGCATGTAACACACAAATATCAACTTTAAATTTCAGTGTACAAATAAGCTATCGGGTATTTGTGTGCTACATGAAAAAAACAGTCAGTATTTAACTTATGTGCAAACCAGAAAACTAATTTGTACCCCTTGCATTGTAACATGCTTTTGTCCAAGAGACTTAACTAAGAAACTTCTTAATTTAAGATCCTTAATGAATCAGGCCCATAGTTATAAATTATAGTGGAAAATTCAGTTCCCCCAGAATACTGCCGCGCAAACCTATTACCGTTAAAAAATTGTTTGCTATCAAATTGACCCTAGTCTCTTTCTGTGTGTGTGTTTGGGAATTTAGACTGTAAGCTCCAATGGGGCAGGGACAAATGTGAGTGCTCTGTACAGCGCTGCAGAATTAGTGGCGCTATATAAATAGCCGATGAAATTGAGGTATACCAAATATGTGTATTTTATCCAAAATCTGCGGGAGGAGCATTTGTAGACTTGGTTTGGTACAATGCCACTAAATAATATTCTATGACTTAACTTTATGCACAAATAATTGATTTGTTGCAATCATAACAGCCACAATCCAACAAATTCTGAAAGGTACATAAGTGTCTTTGTCATGTCTTTTCTTTAATTTCAGATACTCCCTGTAATATTGAACAGACATCTTCAAAAATTTGTATCAAACTTCATAATCTGTAAACAGAAACAATAGGAAGAAATGTACAAAGGTGAAGTGGATTATACACAAACGTTAGGATGAGTACAATGAACATATGCTCTATATTATTATTACTATCCTTTATTTATAAGGTGCCACGAAAGATCCGCAGCGACGTACATAGGGGTGGAAGTAGACATTTAACAGTATCACTCAGTGCACAGACAGTTACGAATAATACAATATTGCACAAAACAAAATTATACGAGGACCAGTCAACAACAAATTAACAAAGTATAAACAGAGAATATAGAATTACAGATCCAGCCATTGACAAGAGAGTGAGCATAAGTGATAAATAGCACCCATATAAAGTAGGCCAGTGCCCAGGAACATGGACTTGAGAAATAGGGCTGGGGAGACAGGCCTAGAGGTGCAATGTTAGGATGGCAAACACAAGGAAAGAGGGTTCCACTCAGGAGAGACTGCATCCTAGGTGGAAGGCGTGACACAAATAGGGTGGCACTGAGCATGAGAGTAGAAATGCTAGCAAAGGTAGAGGACTTAGGAGGGCTGATAGACTTGAATGAATAAATAAATTTTAAGCCTTGGAGACTACTGGCTAATCTAATAGGGCATTCCACAGGTCAGGAGCAGTATGGGCAGAATCCTGGAGGTGGGAGTGCGAAGAGGTGGTCAGTATGGTGATTTGGTGGTGGTTAATAGCAGAGCAGGGGAGGTGGGAGGGATTGTGGATCGAAATGAAGTTGGAGATGTAGAGGGGAGAGGATCGGCTGAGGGCTTTGTAGGTGAGGATAAGGAGTTTGATTTTGTAGGAAATAAAAGGAGCTTCTGAAATCTTCAAGAGAAGAAGGGTGATCTCATCAGTTCATTAGTAGAGGAAGAAGAGTAGAGGGCCAAGAACAGATCCTTCCAGTGCCTCTTTTTATTACATTTTTGAGGTTTATAAATGACTCTTATGGAATGATATGATAATAGCAACACACTCTTTATATACAGACACCATGTGATGGTGTTGGGACATTGGCAATGTTTAAAATTTGTGCTTCATCTAATGTGACGTCCTATCCCTAACGTGCTGAATATCCTCCCTTGTGCCATTAAGTACTCATTTTAGAGTAATGTAAACATCAATACAGCAGTCATTATAATTTCAGCAACCACTGTAACCAGAAACAGAATAAAGTCTTGTGACACAGGGAAGAATACACATGTTTAGTCACAACTTACAGCTGCCTCAGAGATTTAGAGATAGGGTTTTCATCTTAGGACTTGGAAAATACTTTTGGCACTTGGAACTGCACATGCACGCAATAAATGCTTACACTTAGCTCTGTGTGCAGATTTGGGTGCATCTTGTACTATATTTATGCTTAGACAGGCGGTATAGGGAAGGGAGGGAGTGAGCAAGTGTAGGCCAAGTACAATAAGGCGTGGTCATGTAATTGCGACTAAGTTAGAGCTGGGCAGTGTCGCACCCATGGGCGCTCGACACTTGGTGCAACATATGTGCTATTGTTGATCCTCACTAGCGATCATTGCACCTTACAAAAAAAGAAACTAAATAAATAGCTAACTACCCCCAAAGTGATCTTACCACCAGCCCTCATAGCCTGGACTAGGCGCATTTTTTTTTGGACGAGGGAAAGAACATTGTGAGGCCCGCTTGCAAAAAGCCACAACCAGCACCAGGATATTAAAGGCTAGGCTGGTCATACCATGAAAAGAAAACCTGCAGCCTGGTGTCCCACTGTTATAATGTTACCGGTCCCAATTCCCTAGGGAAACTAAAACACCAACATGCACTGGCATCCAGAGCCCTCTGGGGCCTGTAGTGCCACATACAAAAATTCTGTTAAAAGAACACATACACCATGAAAAAATATTTTCTTTAAGTAAAGTCTCCACCAAACCCAATTTGTAAGTTGTAGTTGTAGCCCAGTTTAGCCTCATATATGGCTTAACGAAACCTTGCCTGTGAGGGGATGAACATTGAAAACACGCTTCTCTGCAGAAGTACAACTGCAACGTACAAAATGAGCCCCATTAAAGATATTGGATGAGTCACTATATCCATCAAGTCTGAGCTGGTTGAAATTTCAACCCTTTTTTGGAAATGAAATGTCTGTGTGTCCTTCTGCACAGCAAGTAATGCCGCTTAGTGTGCCCCTTATCTCATTCCTATAAACTTCTCTTCCTCCGCAAACACCACCATCTTCCTTCACAAACCCGTGCTCTTTACCGAAAATATAGGTGAACCTCACAAATCCAGGCTTTAGCAGTTCTGGTTTCAGGCGGGGTGCACCAGGGCATGTGCCCCCTCCTGTCATCAATAGAGTGATGAAGTAGGGGCAAATGTGATGAAGAGAGGGACGTGTTTGATGAAAGGGGAAGTATTGTGATGGAGGGGAGCAGTGTAATGGATTGGAGCAGTGTGAGAAGGAGAAGAACAGTGTGATGGAGGAGGGGGAGCAGTGTGCAAAAGGAGGAGACAAATGTTATGAAAGAGGGGGAGCATTGGGATGAAGGAGAAGAACAGTGTGATGAAGGAGGGGGAGCAGTGTGATGAAGGAGGTGAAGCAGCGTGATGAAGGAGGGGGAGCAGTGTGATGAAGGAGGTGGAGCAGTGTGATGAAGAAGAAGAACAGTGTGATGAAGGAGGGGGAACAGTGTGATGAAGGAGGGGGAGCAGTGTGATAATGGAGGGGGAGCAGTGTGATGAAGGAGGTGGAGCAGTGTGATGAAGAAGAAGAACAGTGTGATGAAGGAGGGGGAACAGTGTGATGAAGGAGGGGGAGCAGTGTGATAATGGAGGGGGAGAAGTGTGATGAAGGAGGTGGAGCAGTGTGATGAAGAAGAAGAACAGTGTGATGAAGGAGGGGGAGCAGTGTGATGAAGGAGGGGAGCAGTGTGATGATGGAGGGGGAGCAGTGTGATGAAGGAGGTGGAGCAGTGTGATGAAGGAGCAGAGCAGTGTGATGAAGGAGGGAGGAGCAGTGTGATGAAGGAGGGGAGCAGTGTGATGATGGAGGGGAGCAGTGTGATGATGGAGGGGGAGCAGTGTGATGAAGGAGGGGGAGCAGTGTGATGAAGGAGGGGGAGCAGTGTGATGAAGGAGGTGAAGCAGTGTGATGAAGAAGAAGAACAGTGTGATGAAGGAGGGGGAACAGTGTGATGAAGGGGGGGGAGCAGTGTGATAATGGAGGGGGAGCAGTGTGATGAAGGAGGTGGAGCAGTGTGATGAAGAAGAAGAACAGTGTGATGAAGGAGGGGGAACAGTGTGATGAAGGAGGGGGAGCAGTGTGATGATGGAGGGGGAGCAGTGTGATGAAGGAGGTGGAGCAGTGTGATGAAGGAGGGGAACAGTTTGATGAAGGAGCAGAGCAATGTGATGAAGGAGGGGAGCAGTGTGATGATGGAGGGGGAGCAGTGTGATGAAGAAGAAGAACAGTGTGATGAAGGAGGGGGAATAGTGTGATGAAGGAGGGGGAGCAGTGTGATGAAGGAGGGGGAGCAGTGTGATGAAGGAGGTGGAGCAGTGTGATGAAGAAGAAGAACAGTGTGATGAAGGAGGGGGAACAGTGTGATGAAGGAGGGGGAGCAGTGTGATGATGGAGGGGGAGCAGTGTGATGAAGGAGGTGGAGCAGTGTGATGAAGGAGGGGAACAGTGTGATGAAGGAGCAGAGCAATGTGATGAAGGAGGGGAGCAGTGTGATGATGGAGGGGGAGCAGTGTGATGAAGGAGGGGGAGCAGTGTGATGATGGAGGGGGACCAGTGTGATGAAGGAGGTGGAGCAGTGTGATGAAGGAGCAGAGCAGTGTGATGAAGGAGGGAGGAGCAGTGTGATGAAGGAGGGGAGCAGTGTGATGATGGAGGGGAGCAGTGTGATGATGGAGGGGGAGCAGTGTGATGAAGGAGGGGGAGCAGTGTGATGAAGGAGGGGGAGCAGTGTGATGAAGGAGGTGAAGCAGTGTGATGAAGAAGAAGAACAGTGTGATGAAGGAGGGGGAACAGTGTGATGAAGGGGGGGAGCAGTGTGATAATGGAGGGGGAGCAGTGTGATGAAGGAGGGGGAGCAGTGTGATGAAGGAGGGGGAGCAGTGTGATGAAGGAGGGGAGCAGTGTGATGAAGAAGAAGAACAGTGTGATGAAGGAGGGGGAACAGTGTGATGAAGGAGGGGGAGCAGTGTGATGATGGAGGGGGAGCAGTGTGATGAAGGAGGTGGAGCAGTGTGATGAAGGAGGGGAACAGTGTGATGAAGGAGCAGAGCAATGTGATGAAGGAGGGGAGCAGTGTGATGATGGAGGGGGAGCAGTGTGATGAAGAAGAAGAACAGTGTGATGAAGGAGGGGGAATAGTGTGATGAAGGAGGGGGAGCAGTGTGATGAAGGAGGGGGAGCAGTGTGATGAAGGAGGTAGAGCAGTGTGATGAAGAAGAAGAACAGTGTGATGAAGGAGGGGGAACTGTGTGATGAAGGAGGGGGAGCAGTGTGATAATGGAGGGGGAGAAGTGTGATGAAGGAGGTGGAGCAGTGTGATGAAGAAGAAGAACAGTGTGATGAAGGAGGGGGAGCAGTGTGATGAAGGAGGGGAGCAGTGTGATGATGGAGGGGGAGCAGTGTGATAGAAGAGAAGAGTGTGAAAAAGGGAAACAGTGTGATGAGCGAGACGACAAGTGTATTGAAGGAGGGGGAGCAGTGTGATGATGGAGGGGGAGCAGTGTGATGAAGGAGGGGGAGCAGTGTGATGAAGGAGGGGGAGCAGTGTGATGAAGGAGGGGAGCAGTGTGATGAAGAAGAAGAACAGTGTGATGAAGGAGGGGGAACAGTGTGATGAAGGAGGGGGAGCAGTGTGATGATGGAGGGGGAGCAGTGTGATGAAGGAGGTGGAGCAGTGTGATGAAGGAGGGGAACAGTGTGATGAAGGAGCAGAGCAATGTGATGAAGGAGGGGAGCAGTGTGATGATGGAGGGGGAGCAGTGTGATGAAGAAGAAGAACAGTGTGATGAAGGAGGGGGAATAGTGTGATGAAGGAGGGGGAGCAGTGTGATGAAGGAGGGGGAGCAGTGTGATGAAGGAGGTAGAGCAGTGTGATGAAGAAGAAGAACAGTGTGATGAAGGAGGGGGAACTGTGTGATGAAGGAGGGGGAGCAGTGTGATAATGGAGGGGGAGAAGTGTGATGAAGGAGGTGGAGCAGTGTGATGAAGAAGAAGAACAGTGTGATGAAGGAGGGGGAGCAGTGTGATGAAGGAGGGGAGCAGTGTGATGATGGAGGGGGAGCAGTGTGATAGAAGAGAAGAGTGTGAAAAAGGGAAACAGTGTGATGAGCGAGACGACAAGTGTATTGAAGGAGGGGGAGCAATGTGATGAAGGAGAGGAGCAGTGTGATGGTATGTAACAAAATTAAATTTGACAAAATAAGGTGCTGAGTTAAGATACTGATGACATGTTATCCCTGTAGTGGCAATAAAAATGAGCTTGTAATATAATGCACACATCACCTACATATATTTAAACAGCCATTTTAAGTGCAACCTATTTGTTCATGGCATGAAGTGCCATCATATTTAGTGATTTCCCTTGCCTGTGCCAACCTCTCTCGTCTTCCCTTGCCTGTGTCAGCATCTCTGCTCTTCCCTTGTCTGTGCCAACCTCTCTCCTTTTCCCTTGCATGCATCAGCCTCTCTGGTCCTCCTTTGTTTGCACCAGCCTCTGCTCTTCCCTTGCCTGTGCCAACCTCTCTGCTCTTCCCTTGCCTGTGCCAACCTCTCTGCTCTTCCCTTGCCTTCGCCAGCCTCTCTGCTCTTCCCTTGCCTGCGCCAGCCTCTCTGCTCTTCCCTTGCCTGTCCCAGCCTCTGTGCTCTTCCCTTGCCTGTCCCAGCCTCTCTGCTCTTCCTTGTTTGTGCCAGCCTCTCTGCTCTTCCCTTTCCTGCTCTCGCCTCTCTGCTCTTCCCTTGATATGATCTAACTATCATTAAACTATGTTAGTAATTGGTCAATAAGCAATATATTTGTATTAGGTATTATTTGTGAACATCGATGTGTTACTTGGATAGTCATCACCATTTATCACCATTTATTTATATAGCGCCACTGATTCCGCAGCGCTGTACAGAGAACTCACTCACATCAGTCCCTGCCCTATCGGGGCTTACAGTCTAAATTCCCTAACACACACACACACACGCACACACACACACACACACACACACACACACACACACACACACAGAGACAGACAAAGAGAGACTAGGGTCAATTTTGATAGCAGCCAATTAACCTACCAGTATGTTTTTGGAATGTGGGAGGAAACCAGAGCACCCGGAGGAAACCCACGCATACACGTAGAGAACATACAAACTCCACACAGATAAGGCCATGGTTGGGAATTTAACTCATGACCTCAGTGCTGTGAGGCAGAAGTGCTAACCACTTAGCCACTGTGCTGCCCATAGTCGCTGCTGCAGCTCTTCTCCTCATTTTCGATGTGTGGAGAGAATCTGGTGCAGTGCTTGTGGGAATGAGTTCTCCTGATGGTATCCCCACAGTTCTGCTAGTTAGGGGAGTATTGTGTTGATTTAGGGTTTTACTGGAATTATATTTTAACTGTAAAGATGTCCCATGCTTACTTGTGGCTACCATGGACTGCATCGTAAATGACAGTGAGAGATTGTAACAGGGATAACTCATCCCTAAGTAAAACAGAAAATGCATGAATTGCCCCCATAAAATAGGGATGACATCTTACCAGTTGGAGGGGCCTCCTAATGCTATTGGAGAGTCCCTTTTATTCATTTTAACATTTTTACTAAAATACTGCTCAATCAAGCAACATTTACATCTTAAATAAATCATGAGAGCGGTTGGACATCAGAGTTGGCTTTATGTCACATTTGCAGTAAGTGTTCTGCAAAACTTTTAGCATTTCTAACCAATGCAGACATTATTCATCCAGGAAGGGCGGCCTTCAGTTTTGAGATCCAATCATGGGCGGCTTTTGTTGTGCCCTTTCCTCCTATCACTGCCGATCCATGGCCGCAACCTTTTTCAGGTTTCATCTGAATACAATTAATTAATTCTACAATTAACTGAAATATTACAGTTATTTTTATGCTGCATGTATGCTTCAGTACCTCCCCCCCAACCATGGTAGAATTACTACATATAGGCTAAGAAAGAAAATGTAAATCTGTTTAACTATAAAAGGGCAGATGGAGGTCAACTAGAAGCCTACCATTACTTCGGCCACCCTAGATCCAGGCCTTTGTCAACTTTGAGAGGCAAACCTGCTGGACATCCTTGCTTTACTGTATTAGAGTAAATGTTTAGAAATTAAATTACAAAGTTTTCTTAAATCTTGAAACTGCTGAGCATTGAGTATTGTCAGTTGTTGACAGTAGCCTACATCCCCCCATCTGAATTTCCTGTACTTCTTTTCAGTTCTCCAGCATGTCATATTTTTACTTAGCGGTAGTCTGACTTCACGTCATAGCTGTTTTCATTTCCCAGATCCAGCAGAAAAGAAGCCTTTTCCAAGGAAACATGTTCTGAGAAGGACAAGCTGTTTCCCTAACTGGCATGTATTGCAAACATCTTTAAACAAACGTTGTCCCTTCACCCCCCTCATCCTGCTGGTGAAATCAATATCTAAACCTGCGTAAAAGGGGAAAGCACAAGACTCTCCAAAGCACTTCATTTTCCAGCCACAACATTGCGATTCAGACGGATTTATTCTCCATTAAAGAGAATTATTTACAAGACGCTGTGTACACTCAAAAAGAAGCAGGGATAATACTGTACTTTTCCTGGACACTCAGCCAAAACACTTTAACACAACAAAGATATATCTGAGTGGCCTGAAATGTCCACTTCTATTCGCTTTTTAAACAACAGAATAAGGACATATAAGGTTGACGGAGAAGGGGGTACAGTGGGTACAAGTCTTTGAGGTGGGGGAGGACCCATATCTGCCCCCATCTTGCAACGTTGGTTGTTTTGGCACTGACTACACCACTATCGTATCAGAACAAGCCCAGGGAAGTCGAAACAGGCCTTCAATGTGCAAACACAGGTTTATTCGCTTGTTCAGAAGAGCATAGCGGGGACCACAGTAGCATAGGCTGCATCACCAGGACGCTCTCCAAATTTTGCTATGGTGTCGTGTGACATAGAGTTCCGCCTCTGTCCCAGCTTGTGAGAGCTTATAATCTAGAGTAGAATGTTCACACTTGGATCCAAATACGCTGCACCAACAACAAAAAATTAATAAATCATAAACTATATTTTCACCTGAATGTACCCTTGTAAGAAATTTATTTAGAGTTGATGCTGCCATTGATTTTAAGTGAATATGCCATAAATGACAAATTATTTAGAAATGTTTGAAATTTTGAATTAGTCCAAAATTGGATCAAATTTCACTGATTCAAAGGTATGGGACATGCTCTAGGCGCAATTTTTAAAATTTGCCAGTTTGATTTTGCAGTTTAAAATGTTTGGCTTGTGCTTGAGGTTCATGTTGCCAGGGCCATCTTTTCCATTGGGCACGATGGGCAGCTGCCCGGGGGCCCCATGGGCAAGGGGGCCCCATAGGCATGGCTCTTAATGAGAATAAATAATTCTTGCCCGGGGGCCCATAATGTTGTTAAGATGGCCCTGCATGTTGCAATTGTCAAAATCTTTTTGACGCAAACATTACTGTGTTTGAAATTCACCACTTGCATTCCAAGTTCACAATTCACATTAAAAAGTGTTAAAATGTATCTATTCAAGCTTGAACATATTTGAACCAGTTCGACCATGTGTGAACCGGCTGCATCCTATGCGGACCGACTCAACCAAGGTTGAACCGATTCAATCATATTCATGTTGTTTAAATTCAGCTACATTTCTTTAGTTGATCTAAAGTTTAAGAACTTCAGTCAAATGTTCAAACTTTAGATTCACACCTTTATTTGAAGCAGTTCAAAGAACTGGTTCAAGAAAAGGTTTAAGAAAAGTGGAATTATGAATCCTACATTCTCATGCCCTGTCCAACGCCTGATTGATAAAGACCAAAAAAAGGGAAAGAAATATAAAATATATTAAATAATAATAAAAAAATTGCTAACCCCTGAATAACGTATCCCTCAAAGACACGCCTAGTTGTTGTGCTTGTTACAGCCCTAACTTCAGTACTCCTTTTTCCTAATTAAAAGCTATCCTTGTTAAAAAGGGACAAATTATAGAAATGATATTAAAACACCGGCGTTAGTCAATAAACTAAAACCCTCTGAGATAGATTTTGTTTAAATACTACAGACACCTTATGACACACTACCAAGAAGCAGGAACATGAAAAGCCCAATAAGTGGCTGAGAAGCTGGTGTAAGAAGGACAATTGTGGAAAACTGGGACAATATATATTTCGAGTAAAGACCCTATAGTATTGATAGGCTGCACCTCAGTGGTAGTGTGAGTTGCAGCCATACTTGGGAAGATGCTTAGAAGGCTAAAAGAGATATGAAATCCAAATTGGAGAGACTGTAGATTGAAATTTTGGGCAAGAAAGTTTAGTCGGGGAATTGACATAAAAATACTAATGAAGGAGAATAATTCACTTGATGGCTAAGATGTAACAAAGAAATATTTTTCAGGTTTAAAGACAAGCTCTCCTAACTATTCTTGTTGTTTCATTGAGGCTGTTTCTATAGTGAATTACATGTTGACCAGTAAAATACTAATCTGCCCTGACAAGCACTAGCTAATTTTGAGAAATGTTCTATAATCCTCCAACTGATAAGAGGGAAACTGAACTGTTTAGCTAGAGAAAACATTGCCTGAAGAGTGACAAATCAATAATTCTAAAACTTCATAACCATCTCTTAAACATTTAACCCAAAGCCAAAGTCAAAGGTTAGTATGGACAAATGTGCCTGAGCTAGATAGTCCATACCACCTATTACCAATATTAAGTTATAGTTAAACTATAATATTTGATCTGTACAAACTCTCTGTTGCATGGCACAGTATGAAAGGATTGAAGGAAAGTAAATGTGGTGTCTTTGTTTAAGAATGATCAATTTTGTTAGCCATGCAACTAGTAAATTTGACAAAGATTTTCGCTATAATGTTGCATATCAAACCAATCTATAGTGCTCTCTTTTCACAGCACCAGTTTAAAATACAGCCCAAAACCGGTGTTATTGCATGGATGGTTTAAGAAAGAGGGTATATAACAGAATTAATATATTTTAGTCTATGCAGAGATGATATCTGATGGAAAACTTGAGTGAAATTATACTATGAAAAACTGCACTATCCGACTACACTCTGTTGAGATCTCTCCCGTGTCCTAGTCTGACCATGTATCAGTCACTATGAATATAGGTCGGCGGTTCCCAAAGTGTGTGCTGTGGCTCCCAGGGGTGCCGCGGCGCTGTCACGTGATGTCATAACGCCCGACATTCAGTGACAAGCGGCAGGAGAGAGGCAGATGTTGCTGCCGGATTGGCAAGTTTTTTGTTGTTTTTTTTATTTTTTTTCTATCTTCCTGGTCCCCGGGATGCAGAGGGGGCAGAGTGTGTGGAGATGCAGAGGGGGCAGAGTGTGTGGAGATGCAGAGGGGGCAGAGTGTGTGGAGATGCAGAGGGGGCACAGAGTGTGTGGAGATGCAGAGTGGGCACAGAGTGTGTGGAGATGCAGAGGGGGCACAGAGTGTGTGGAGATGCAGAAGGGGCACAGAGTGTGTGGAGATGAAGGAGGGCAGAGTATGAGTTAGCTGTAAATTATTCTTTGACAGAAATATAATTGAAAAATATATAAAAACATTCTTTTCCCTTGGATTTATGTGTATTATTTTTGCATACAACTAAATAAGTATTTCTGTCCTGACCTAAATACTTATTATGTTTTTTTGACCCAGCTGCTTAGAAAACGGGACTGCTCGGTAATTATTTTGGAAGGGTGCCTTGAAAAAATTATGGAGACTCTAAGGGTGCCGTGAACTGCAAAAGTTTGGGAACCACTGCTATAGGTATAGCACTGCTTCCCTCTCACAAGCCGAGTAGATGTTGGTAAGTGAATTACTCTATACTTATAAAAAAATTAGACTATATATAAAATCCCTCAAACTATTTAAGAATTTCAGGAACACAAAAGCCCTGACGACACCTCCGTACAATTATTATGTGGGAAGCCCAAAAGGCTACTATTAAAGGGGCATTATCATCCTAGAGACCCATGGAAATAAATGTGTTTTTGGCTCGGACTTATTGGCTCAGGAAAACTATTTCACCTTAAGCCATCAGAGATACTCTAAAAAAAAAGACATATGTCAAATTTTTATCTCTTAAGTGCTAACTCAACCAGCTCCTAGCGGCCAAGGCGGATAAAACATTACAGTTGTTACAACATTGATATTATGAAAGGGGAGACAATATGGACACAATCCTGTCTCAAAAGCTGAAAGCTAAACACACCCATAATAGGATATCCACTGTTAAAAATGCTAGAAATTAACATATTTTTGGCCTGAACAAAAATGCAAATAGATTCCAAGAATATGACGTGTCTTTATACAACCTACAACTTACCTCTGATCCCTCAGATCCTCAACTGAAGAAGAAGATCCAGGACTTTCTCTGCTCCTGTAGCCTCCCCTGACTCACTGCCTCTCAGATGTCTTCCTGACGGCCTCCAAGATATTTATTATAACAAAGTTGCTGGAGACCTCATGCTTTTCTTTTGCACTTTTTCAAAGAGACACTACAAGGGCAGACATTGTAGTCATACCTAAGGAGGAATATGACGCTACTTTATGTGCCAGCTTCAGAACCATATCCCTCCTGAAAGTGGATCTTAAACTTTTTGCTAAGTTCCTGGCAAATAAATTAGCTATATTTATTTATTATTATTTATTTATCCCGATCTTTGTCCATCCTGACCAGGTGGACAGGAGGTTGACCAGAAGGGCTGTTGACCTGATTTAAGCTGACAACAAAATAACGTTGCCTTGCTTGATGCTGTCTCTATATGTTAAAAAAGCTATCAACATGGTATTTCATGATATGTACCCTCACTAGACACTTGTGCTTCACTGGACACTTCTTATTTGGTATAGTTTTACTTAGTTTCTACTTTCAATTTGTGCAGCAATCTTCCTACCAAATGGCTCCACATGAGAACCCTTTAAAATCACCAGAGGTCCCAGACAAGGGTGCCCTTTGTCTCCCCTACTATTTGTTCTTAAGATGGAACCACTGGATGCCATGATTTAAAAATAAATCTCCTAAATCTAAATATAATGGAAATTCAAGCTGCCCTACAAGAGTATAAGCTGTCTCTGTACGGAGACAATGTCGTATTGACTTTGACAAACCTAACTTCACTTTCCTCGTTACTTGAAGAGATAAATGCATATGGGGAATTATCAAACTTTAAGATAAATTCAGACCACACTGAAGTACTAACTTTAAACATCCCACCTCAAACACAACAGTGTCACAAACAAAATTATAACTTTAGACTGCAGGCCCATAAAATGAAATATCTGGGTGTCTTCCTCACTAAACACTATAACCAGCTTTACAATGCAAATTTCTTATCCCTATTATCCCTGATATAAGAAAAATATATCAGACTTGCATACAATGATCTCATGGATAAGCAGAACACCCACTTTAAAAAATTCTAGAATGCTAATCATATTCTAGACCAGGGGTCGGCAACCCCGGGGGTGGCTCACAGCCCCTTGCATACTAGCAAGCCGTCTGTCCTAAATGACAGCCAGAGAAGAGCTGAACTGCTGCGCTTGCGCATGCGCAGCATTTCAGTGTTGGGAAAGGAATAAATGACAGCCGGAGAAGAGCTGAGCTGCGGCGCTTGCACAGAAATTCAGCTGCGCTCCAGCTGTCATTTATTCCTTTTAGTTCAGCTCTGCTCTCCGACATCTTGCGGACAGTGAACTGCGCACAGGGCCGTAACTAGGGCTGTGCGACAGGGGCGACCGCCCAGGGCGCAACGCTGAAGGGGGGCGCAATTTAGGAATATTTTAGGTTAATTTGCTTAAAATTGAGGGCTAGGGGGGCGGCATTTGCCTTTCTCGCCCAGGGCGATAGAATTCTAAGTTACGGCTCTGACTGCGCAGTTCCTCGCAAGCACCATTGCGGAATGTATCATGCCTGGAAGAGGTAAGTACACAATTATATTATTTTTTATTAATTTATTAGTGGCTTAAAATTATTTTCGAGGCACTTTATGAGGCATAACAGTCATTGGGGGCATTTTTGTGTGGCTGAATATTCATTGGGGGCATTTAATGTGTGGCTTAAAATAATTTGGAGGCACTTTGTGAGGCATAACAGTCATTGGGGGCATTTTTGTCTATCTTAAAAATATTTTGAGGCATGTATGTGAGTATAAAGTGAATTGGTGGCATTATTGTGGAATAAAATGAATTGGGGGCTGTCACTCACCGCACTGTTAGTGCCTCTATGTTGGGACATGGGTCTCTCTCGCTCCTGCCGGCGCCTCTCCTGAGCCGAGCCCGTCCGCCATCTTGACTAAGATTGCGCATGTGCAGAAACCCTGAACTGTTAATACCTCGCCTCTAGTCTCATTGGTTAATTAATCACCTCTCAGTACTTAAGGCACCTGTTGCCCTATTACCTTTGCCTGTTCTTGGTTCTCATTTCTTGAGACTCTGAGGTGTTTCCTGTTTCTGCCCGTGTTATCCGTTTGCTCTGGACAAGTCTCCTCTCCACATCGGTAGTAGAACTTACCCGCTGCAGACTACTCTCGCTACCTCCGTTACCTGCCTGCTCCTGGACAAGTCTTCTCTCCACATCGGTAGTAGAACTTACTCGCTGCAGACTACTCTCGCTACCTCCGTTACCTGCCTGCTCCTGGACAAGTCTCCTCTCCACATCGGTAGTAGAACTTACCCGTTGCAGACTACTCTCGCTACCTCCGTTACCTGCCTGCTTCTGGACAAGTCTCCTCTCCACATCGGTAGTAGAACTTACCCGTTGCAGACTACTCTCGCTACCTCCGTTACCTGCCTGCTTCTGGACAAGTCTCCTCTCCACATCGGTAGTAGAACTTACCCGCTGCAGACTACTCTCGCTACCTCCGTTACCTGCCTGCTCCTGGACAAGTCTCCTCTATACATCAGTGGTACAACTTGCCTATTGCAGACCACTCACGTTACTCTGTTCCACGCCTGCACCTGGACAAGTCTTCCCTTCACATCAGTGGTACATCTTGCCTATTGCAGACCACTCACGTTACTCCATTCCACGCCTGCACCTGGACAAGTCTTCCCTTCACATCAGTGGTACAACTTGCCTATTGCAGACCACTCACGTTACTCCGTTCCACGCCTGCACCTGGACAAGTCTTCTCTACACATCAGTGGTAAAACTTGATTATTGCAGACCACTCACCTTACTCCATCCATGCCTGCACCTGGACAAGTCTTCTCTACACATCAGTGGTAAAACTTGCCTATTGCAGACCACTCACGTTACTCCGTTCCATGCCTGCGCCTGGACAAGTCTTCCCTTCACATCAGTGGTACAACTTGCCAATTGCAGACCACTCACGCTATTCTGTTATACACCTGCGCTGGACAAGTCTTCTCTACATTTCCGTGGTGAAACTTACCAGCTGTAGACCATTTATGTTTCCTTGTGATATAGCTACTACTCTGTATGGTACCTATTAGCTGGACTAAAGTCTACAAGTGCCTCTGTATTGCAGCTGCAAGTCGCTGACTTTTCTACTATATTGTTGATTGGTCTTTGCCTAACGTTATCCAGTTATCAAGTACTGGCCTGCTATATGCTACCTGCGTGCTAAGGCACTTGGACTCTTTCCTCATTTTATCCTGTTTACTAAACTGCTGTATCATCACAGTTCCACGGTGCCAAGACTCAGCATTTATACTATTGACATTCCTTTCCTCTATTCTACTGTATGGTTCCACTGATTCACCACACTACCCAGAGGTCCGCACTTCTGGTAAGTGTAGCTACACCTGGTGAATTCTGGGTAAAACTCCTAGTGCCCAGGGGCATTACTGTGGCATAAAATGAACTGGCGGCACTTATGTGAGGCTTAAAATGAATTGGGGGGCAACTGTGTGGCATATTTTGAATTGGGGGGCAACTGTATCGCATATTTTGAATTGGGGGCAACTGTGTGGCATATTTTGAATTGGGGGCAACTGTGTGGCATATTTTGAATTGGAGGCAACTGTGTGGCATATTTTGAATTGGGGGCAACTGTGTGGCATATTTTGAGTTGGGGGCAACTGTGTGGCATACTTTGATTTGGGGGTAACTGTGTGGCATACTTTGAGTCTTTTTAAATCAGGGAAAAAAACACACACCCAAAAAAAAATGACCGTGTTGAAGCGAAAAAGAAGTGTAACTGAGGAAAAGTTAACTGCCGATAAAAAAAAATTTGCTAACATGCCATTCTACACACGCAGTGGCAAAGAAAGAATGAGGCCTTCGCCTTTCTCTATTAGTGGCAGATCAAAAAATGTTACTGAGCCTTCTTCTTGTACGGTCACTTGTGACCAAGCAAGACCAAGTAATTTGGAGTCTAAAAGTGGTGCACAACTACTGTTATGCATCAAAGCCGAGCTGCAAGAAAACAGTAAGGCATTAGAGGATAATGTATGCTCTGAATCAGAAATGACACCAAGACAGATACCTAATTGCCTTTCTCAATTTCTATTTGTATTCTAATTCTACAGTCTATGCAGGCTGCTATTTTTCTATTCAACTATAAGTGGAGGGCGGGGGGGTCATAGACAGCCACCAAACTACCTTGGTCTATTTCTTTTTATATTATAATTCTGCAGTCAATGCAGGCTGCTTTTTTTCTATTTAACTACAAGTGGAGGGGTGGGGCTATAGAGACAGATACCAAATTGCCTTTCTTCTACTTGTAATACTAATGGGGCATTATATATTATTCTCTTTGGCCCATTATAAGTTGTTATCCCTTAACTAACATAGTGGTGTAATTAGCAAAACAGGTCACAATTTGGGGTCACAGTGATGTATATGTCAGGTACCGTAGGCCTGGTCAGGGCACCCTGATATACAATGCCAGGCTTAAATGCACTTTATTGATATTGCATCGAAACAATACAAAAAGTGATTATAGTATAATAACTAGAGAGGATATTTTGAACAGGGCGATTGAAAGGTAAGTATAGGGGGATTTGAAAAAAAAGTGATATATAAATATAT
The DNA here is from genome assembly GCF_038048845.1 of Mixophyes fleayi. NCBI lineage: Eukaryota > Metazoa > Chordata > Amphibia > Anura > Limnodynastidae > Mixophyes > Mixophyes fleayi. The sequence goes on along the minus strand of NC_134412.1, from coordinate 30,263,494 downwards.
ATATATATATATATATATATATATATCACTTTTTTCTCATATATATATGTTAACTATGTTTTCTATGTTTTTTTGGATGATCAGCTATTGTTATTGTTAGTGTATCTTATGTGCGGCCCAAACCAACTCGTCGTCTTCCAATGTGGCCCAGGGAAGCTAAAAGGTTGGACACCCCTGGTTTAAAGCATGGTTCCAGACTTAGGAACAAGACTGAGGAACTGAATGGACTTGACAAAATACGTTTGAGAAACTGCTCAAATATTGCTATACCCCATTATTTTGAAATTGCAATATATATACAAATCTACATGTATTCTCTGTATTTTACACAAGGTTGTGCAGTAGCAGATATCAGTCTATAGACTCATTAAGTATCACAGGATGGAGTGTGTGCTGATTGCCACCTAGTGGATTAAAAAAGTAAGTTAGTAAAATTACAAATGGGTATCAAAAATAACATTTTGCATCCGTGACCACTTTCTGATGCTTATAACCATTTCACACAGCAAACTGGCATTTATAAATTTAATGTAATGAAGGTGGCTACATCCATCAGTATATAATGCCATTGCAGGGCTCGGACTGTCAATGTCTAAAAAAGTGTCTAATGAAAGGAGTGATGATCCCGTTATTTACAAAAACAATATTATTAGAATGTGGAAGAAATGTATTTGTGCAGTAAAATAAATATGTGCATATTCCAGCTCTGGTGACTATTTTGATTGTGTGCATGCAGAATTTAAAATAGATAATATACACTGGTGGAAGCTGGGATAGTTTGACAGCTTATTTTAGTATCTGTTAGGAGTCAAGAATTAGCATTAAACTAATTTACAGTACCCAGGGCAGAAAAACTTAGGCCTTGTACCAGTAGTGTTAATTACCGGTGTTTTACTAGCATTTACTAGTAAACTGCATGAAAACAGTTATGACATTAGAATCCATTGTTTCTAGTGTTACAATCACCACAATCATCATGGGTGATTTCAACATCCCTATTGCTAATCCACGTTCCAATGCTGCTTAAAAACTACTCTTTCTAACCTCCACACTTGACCTCTCCCAGTGGATTGAATCCGCTACTCATCAGGATGGCCACTGTCTTCATCTTGTTTTCTCTAGACTATTCTCAGTTTCTGATTTCCTTAACAATCCTTTCCCCCTCTCGGATCATCACCTTATTAGCTACTCGTTCACCCCCAGTTCTTCACCCTTCCTGCTGTCAAACTCTTCCATGCCTCTTCATAACCGCAGGAATATTAACTCTATTGATTTTCAACAGTTTTCCACCTCACTTCAACACCTTCTCCCCCCAATTTCTACATTCTCCTCTCCTGATAGGCCAGTTCCAAATATTCACCAAACCCTAGCAACAGCCCTTGATCAAGTAACTCTTCAAACGCGACTCTTCATACACCACGTAGACTTCGTTGTCAACCGTAGTACACTAAAGTAACACGAAATCTACAAAAACTCTCTTGCAAAGCAGAACATCACTGGCGTAAATCTTGTACCTCTATTTATTTAATCACATATACTGGTGGTATCTACCACTCCTATCGAAATGCTCTGGACATTGCAAAACAAACATACTTCTAATCTCTCATCTATGCTCAGGCTTCTAACCCCAAATGCCTTTTTAACACATTTAGCTCTCTTCTAAACCCTCCCTCCCCAAACCCTCCCACTACTATCAATGCCCAGGATCTTGCGTCCTATTTCAAGGACAAGATCGATAAATCCAACTTGAAATGGTATCATCTCCCTTGACAAGCAATCAGCTCAATTCCTTCTTAGCATCCTCTGACACCCTCTTCTCATCTTCCTACTTCCCGCCCCCTTGATCCTATACCCTTACAAATTGGTAGGCTCCTGTGCTCATTACACCTCTAACTAAAATCTGTAATCTCTCTCTCTCTACTGGTAACTGCCATCACTATTCAAGCACGCAGTGATTACTCCTATTCTGAAAAAGTTGTGACATAAACTCTCTCTTAAATTACCACCTAATCTCTCAGCTCCCATGCCCCTCCAAGCTTCTTGAGAGAATTGCCTACATTCGCCTCACACACTTTCTTACAGCAAACAACCTGCTGGATTCTCTTCAGTCTGGCTTTCGCTCTCAACACTCCACAGAGACTGCGCTGACCAAGGTTGACAATGATTTGAGCACAGCAAAAACTGAAGGCCATTACTCTCTTCTAATTCTCCTGGATCTAGCTGCTGCATTTGACACTGTTAGCCACTCTCTCGTCATACAAACTCTACAATCCCTAAGTCTTGAAGGCACTGTCCTATCCAGGTTCTCATCCTATCTATCTAATGTCAGGCCCGAATAGAGAGGAACACTAACCGGTATTAGCGCTACTGAGCAAATAGGTGCGGAGTCTAACGTACCCCTGGTTTTCACAAGGGACCCCCGCAAGGAGGTTTGGACTCCGCTGCACACGGTACGCAGGTCGCGGTCCTATTGGTCAGTTGCCGCTGTAGTGGAAGAAGGGTCAGACGGTCCGGGTCAAGCCAATCGGTATGCGAGGTACAAAGGGAGAATCCAGGAGAATCGTCAAACAAGCCAAGGTCGCAGGAACACAGTGGGGCACACAGAAAGGAGGATGGTCAGCAAGCCGGGTCACAACAGGAAGGCAAAAACTGAAGACTGGTCGAGGAAGCCGGCTCACAACAAGGAGCAAACACTTGGGAGCTAGAGGCAGAAACCTGTTACTCTGGCACGCTAATGGCGTCAGAGCCAGGTTTAAATAAAGACAGGTAGGCAGGGATTGGAGGAGGCAGAATCAGGCACACCGAGTGCCGATGAAAGCGTCCCGTTGCTAGACCTGTGCACATGCGCCCGACAGGACTGGGGGGCGCAGTTCTTCTGTTGCCCAGCAACCGTCCGGGCTGAGCGGCGGATACAGGCGTCCGTCCCCGCCGTTCTTCCACTCGGTGGGGACGGCGCCTGACATCTAATCGCTCTTTCAGTGTTAATCTCTCTGGTTCCACCACCGCTCCGCTTCCTTTATCAGTTGTCTACCACAAGGCTCAGTGCTAGGTCCTCTGCTATTCTCTATCTATCCCACTTCTCTTGGAAAACTAATAAGCTCCTTTGGATTTCAGTATCATCTCTATGCGGATGATACACAAATTTATCTATCTTCTCTTGATCTATCATCATCTGTGTTGTCTCGCTTTACTGACTGTCTCTCTGCTATTTCATCTTGGATGTCTTCTCGCCAACCCAATGTTTCAAAAACAGAATTAATAATATTCCCTTCCAAAAACAGAAGCTTTCTGCCTGATATTTCTATTTCTGTTGACAATATGACCATAAAGCCCAGCCCGCAAGTTCGCTGCCTAGGTGTAATCCTTGACTCCCAACTCATGTTACATACATCTATAAAACATTTCCAGAATACGTACATATCTCACACAAGGCACTGCAAATACTTAAATTCATGTACCTATCATCTCCCGCATTGACTATTGCAATTCCCTCCTAGTAGCCTTCCCAAAATCAGACTCAAACTCCTACAATATATTTTGCATGCAGCAGCTTGATTGATTTTTACTTGAAAATTGTTCTTCCTCTGCTGGGCCACTCTGTCATTCTCTACATTGGTTGCCTCTTTTTCAATGAATCCAATATAAAATTCTTCTACTAACATACAAGGCCATCAACAAAATTGGACCAACATACATCTCCTCACTTGTCTCAAAATATCTCCCAACTCGACACCTCCGTTCTGCACAAGATCTACGTCTCTCTACCACTCTCATCACATCCTCCAATTGCCGATTACAGGACTTTTTTTGTGCTGCACCCACTTTGCGGAATTCTCTCCCTCGCACAATAAGACTTTTCTCTGGTCTTCAAACCTTCAAGCATTTTCTGAAAATCCACCTCTTCAGACAAGCTTATAGAATTCCTCTACCACCATCTTAATCTCCCTAGGTTACCCTATTACCACCCTTTACACATCTAACACAAAACAACAACCCTCTGACCAACATAGTTGTGTGATCGAGCATAAAGCCCACTAAATACTTTGTAATCTTTGCAGTCTAGCTGAAAAATATGCAATATGATGTAGCACTTACCCTTGTCTATCAAACTTCCATTGTCCTAAAGATTGTAAGTTTGCGAGCAGGGCCCTCTTACCTCTCTGTATGCATTACCCACTATTGTTTTATTATTGTTCCCAATTGTAACAGAATTTGCTGGCGCTATATAAATAAATGTTGATGAGGAGGATGATAATGATCGCTGTTACTAGTGTTTGTTAGTTTTGCAGAACAGTTCTGTTTCCACGAATAAACTCATTGTGGAAACCTATGGTACAAGTTAGCTTTTAAAAATACTAGTGAAAAACTAATGTCAAAAATGTGTAATTAATTCTATCATAGCTATGACCTTAATGCCACATATCCTTTTCATAGCTAGCCAGTAAAACCAATATAACTCTATAAAATTCTCTATATAGCGCTTTTGACTTAATATTTTCATTAGAACACACAGAAAGATTCATGCCAGTTGCTTTAGCGTATAACAGCAGTATTATATAACAAGGCACAAAAATATGCCCCACACCCCTAGGAAATACCCATGCTGCAAGCATTAGGGCTATTCACACACCTCTGGGCAGTGGGTGTGGCTTAATAAATACTTTTAAAATTAAGTTAATTACATTTTTCATGGTGCACAACCGATCCCAGCATGCCCTGACTACCTTAATGTCTGTCGTATGCTGGAGCTCGTAGCACTACAAGTGCCAGCATACCTGTGGCTGCCAGGTCATGCTGGCACTTGTAGAACTATAAGTGCCAGCATTCTCTGGAATTCTGGGCCCACTGGGAACTGTAGTGCACCTTGGAAAATGATAAAATACACACATACCATGAAAAGAATAATTTACCCTTAGTAAAGACACCCCCGCACACCCTCTGTAACCATTTTATTCCTTCACCTAATTTCTTGGGTCCAGACTGGCAGTTTCTGGGTGTCCGGTTGGCAAACAAAAATCACTTGACAAACTACGGTTAACCTACTGTGAACAGAGCCGCAATCACAAAGATCATTAGAGGGCACTGCAGTCATTGGTATAGACTGGGATTTAGCATTGTCTTGTTATGAAAAAGTTAATGCTGGTGCAGGATCTATGCTGATGATCACCATCATCAGCAGCACGTATCTTGCACCAGAGGTGAAGCAGCAGGTATAGCTACGACCTCCTAAGAGGTGAATCTTTGGCTGCTTCCTCCTCTATATAGCGCATAAAATGTTTGTAATGCCCTTGCTGTACTTGGGCTACTTTCCCTCCCCCGTTCCACCTCTCTACGTGTAATAAGGTGATTGTAACTAGCTTACCAGTTAAAGTAACTGTATGATAAGGAAGGGAAGGACAGAAAGGAAGGAAGGGCAGAAGGGAAGTAAAGGGAGGAAGGGAAGGAAGAAAGGAAGGGAAGAAAGGAAGGAAGAAAGGGAAGAAAGTGAAGGAAGGAAGAAAGGAAGAAAAGAAGGGAAGGAAGTGAAGGAAGGGAGGACGGAAAGGAAGGAAGGAAGAAAGGAAATGAATGAAGGAAATTAAGGGAGGAAGGGAAGGAAGTGAAGAAAGGAAGGAAAGGGTGGAAGGAAAGGAAGGAAGGGTGGAAGGGAAGTGACGGGAGGAAGGGAAGGGAAGGGAAAGAAGAAAGGAAGAAAGGGAAGGTAGGGAGGAAGCAAGGGAAGGAAGAAAGGAAGGGAAGAAAGTGAAGGAAGGGAAGGGATGAAGGAAAGAAAGGAAGGAAGAAAGGAAATGAATGAAGGAAAGGGAGGAAGGGAAGGAAGGAAAGAAGGATGGTAGGTAGGTTCAGGTGTACAATACCTTACAATTATTAATAACAGTTTGTAACTTTATTGGTATACATTAAAAATGATCACTCATTAAGCTAAACCACTCAAATTGATTACAGTGTAAAGCTGGCAGACTATTCATTAACGTTTATAGTCAGAGTCCGTGTTTACATTTTAAGCAATTTATAAATATTGTGAATGAATGATTTATTTCACTGTCACTCATGACATTTTAAACAATATCAGGACAAGTGATAAAGCAATAACGTTTGCTGGCAAGATGCACTACACGCATTAGAAGGCAGGTGATTAATATCTCAATCTCACTTTGCACTTCTCAGAACATACTTATATTTAGGAACCAACACCTCCACTATCAATTAGCAGAAAGGACAATTTTACTGGTCTGTATCGATATATTTTCAATCATAAATGAGAATCGTAAATGATACTTTGTAATGAGTCTGTACAAGTAACTGCAGAAGAAATACTTCTGTGCATGTTTAACCTTTGAGTTACAATTAAAAATCTGTTTATAATACAGTTTTCATCATTCGGACACTATTAAATTAGCCTACCAACCATCTACTTAACCCCCATCTCCTCCCTTTAGCTCGCCCTCGTCTATACGGCATATGACTGGCCGGAGTTTCTGAAGTATTGGTACTTTTTGTTCATTGTTCTGTATGGTTTCACCCTGTATAGTCTACTGTTAGTACTGTGTGCGGGCTGCACCCACTCTATGGAATTCTCTTCCTCGCACAATAAGACTCTCCTCTGGTCTACAAACTTTCAAGCGTTCTCTGAAACCCACCTCTTCAGACAAGCTTATAATATTCCTCAACCACGCTCTTAACCTCACTACATTACCCTATTGCCACCCGCTACACATATTCACACAAGACAACTACCCCCTGACCAACATTGTTGTGTGACAGGATCATTTAGCTTATGAGTCACTTTTACCTTTGCAGTCTGACTGGGCCGAAATGCAAAATGTAGACTTAACCTCATGTGTTAAACTCCCATTGTCCCATAGATTGTAAGCTTGCGAGCAGGGCCTTCTCACCTCTTTGTCTGTTTTACCCAGTTTGTTTATTAGTTTACTGTGTTTGTCCCCAATTGTAAAGCGCTATGGAATACGTTGGCGCTATATAAATAAATGACGATGATGATGATGATGAATCCATATATGGATACATAAAGTATGAGGTAAGAAATATATATCTATTTCTCTTAAGGTATTCAGTTATCAATTAGATCTATCCGAAACAATTATATACCTGCGTGGTCAGCAACAAGGAGCTACTTAAGTTTTAATTTGTGTGTTAACATTTACTAAGGTGTATAGATCCTGACAAATATGTTTTTATAGATAAGCAAGCTAACATAACACTGATTATAAAATTGTAGGCAGTCAAGTAATTTTAAATACAAGATAACCTTATGGCTCCCCCGATAAACTATTATAATAGAATTGAAAACAATTCACACATTTTTTTTTATTTTTCACAATACTTCTTTTTTCTATATACTTTCATTTAATTTAACGCTTTTTTTTAAATTATTCTGACATTGAAGAACAATGAATTATATTTTTTAATGCATACCTATAAAGTTACAAACTTGTATTAATAATTGTAAGGTCTTGTGTGCCCTTAAGGCGACCCACTTTCTTTCCTCTGTTCTTCGTTAGATTTAGTAAGGGGTATTGGGTAGTGGTAACTCTTGAGTTTATACCTAATGGATGAAAATGTATTTATACTATAAGGGAAAGACCAAACCGGTGCTGCAGTTTTCTGTATGTTAACACTTCGGATTAGTGGATACCTTCACCTGAAGCGAAAAATGTTGTCCCATAGACTACTTATGAAAGGGCCACAAAAACTAAAATACAAGTTGCCTTATGTAAACAAACACTGAAGGTATTTCAGAAAAAGTTGTGATTGTTGGGGACAGTTATTCTTTTCATACATGTAACAGACGTCTTGACAGTTGTACTATTGTAGGTCACCGAGGCCATTCTTCCTTTAGCCATCTTTATAGAAATATGACTGATAACAGACAATAATAGTTTGCACTCCTGAACTTAGCACTGACTTTCTGAATATTATATGCTCAAATAATAATAATAATTGATAACATAGAAGCCTTTTATATGGATTAGTTATTTCAGCACAAATTTATTAAGTCAGAAACTAAGTGTTATGAGATAGAACAGGAGAGCAGTTCCTAGTATAAAACTACTTGGTTGAAGAATACATGGAAAATCAGGTAATTCCGCTCACGTGAAGTTGCTGCATTAGCCCTCTTCTGTTGCCAGATGCAGCACTTGTACACCACTGCCATGATGACCGTTCCAGTCAGCTTACTGCAGGAGGAAAGACTGTAACTGACATAGTGATAGGAGCAGTGATTGGAGGGTGAGAATACTTCCTCTAACTCTCCTATTCTTGTTTCTCCCACAGAGTGCAGAAAGAAGTACATGAGATTCATATCATTGCTGAAAGGCCCCTGACCATATCACTTGGGGAAGTGCAGAGAGGCATGCTGGGGACCAAGTAGAAAGAGGTGAACCTTGCTTCTGCCCCCACCCACTTAATCAGCCCTAATAGGTGAGACTCCTCTTGTAGTTATTAGCTTGTACCCGGTGACGGTAAACAGTAGGTGATGGTGGCTGCACTCTGAGGTCCTAGACCACCCCATTTAGGATCTTCTAATTACCAGACACTTCCTGGCTATTTATGAGTTGCACCTGTGAGGTATAGTTAAAAGGTTGTTCCCTGGGGAACAAGCCAGAGGTCTGCTGAGACACTGCCACTACCTGTAAGTTCTGTTATTTTGTGTGTGTGGAGCATTAAGTCCTCAAGGGCCAAAGGGGCCTTAGGCTGAAAATGATAAAGGGCCTATTGTGAGAAGCGGTGGTAGTCAGTTTCACAATACTGCCTACCCCGACAGAGGACAGAACGGCTTGAGGAGTGTGATTATCTAGTACACCGACCTTACAAGAAAACTACTGATCGCAATCCAGATGACTTTATATTCCGATTGGCTGTCTTGTAGACTGCTGAAAGTGACGTGATTACAAACACCGACTTCCCTTAAAGCGGCGCTGGATGGACCCTCCTGTTATTTATTTCCTGTAAGTATCATCTTAGGGGTTAGGGGTTAAGGTTAGGGTTAGGATTAGGGTTAGGGTTAACCCTAACTCCTAATCCTAACACCCCTAACTCCTAAGATAATACTTACAGGAAATAAATAACAGGCAGGTCCGTACAGCGCCGCTTTAAGGGAAGTCGGTGTTTGTAATCACGTCATTTTCAGCACCATGGAGGACATAGCTTTCACTTCCCTCCAACCACCTACATCTCTCTCCCATTTTCCCTTACATAAAAAGTGCACCACTAACTGGTTCATACAGCATATATGTAAAGTGAAGAGTGGAAATACGTCCCAGATAGAAATACAAACAATGGTTGATTATTTTTATTTATAAAGTGCTTTAACATAAACATACATGAAAAATGCTAATTTTCAGGTTTTTGACTGTAACACCCCCTTTGGTGTTGTTGTTCACACCTCCCAGTGACTGAGTGTGTGGCCTAGCACTAGGACCCAGAGGATACACACTGGGAATGTTGTTTAGCAACATCAGGATGGTATGAGCTGAGGGAATCAGAACCAGTGTAGAGAGGGAGAGCTAGGGACCCAGGACAGAGGGAAGGAGGTCCTGGGACCGCCGATCCACCGCCTACTGCCACTAGTGGCCATAGTACAACATCAGAGACAGAATACTAGTGATATGGATGATAGAAAGGAAAGGCAGCAGGCATTGAATGGGAGAGAGATTTCACCCCCGCAGAGAAGGGGAGAGAGATTTCACCCCTGCAGAGAAGGGGAGAGATATTACCCATATAGAGGAGGGTAGAGAGATTTTACTTCTGCAGAGGAGGGGAGAGAGATTTTACCCCTGCAGAGGATGGGAGAGAAATACTATCCCCACAGAGGAGGGGAGAGAGAGTTTACCTTCGAAGAGGAGGAGAGAGAGGTTTCAACCCCACAGAGGTGGGGAGAGAAATATTACCTATATAGAGGAAGGGTGAATGAACACTGCTGGGGATTGGAGAGCTACCAGCTGACTAGCAGAAAGGAGTAAGATAACTCTGTCTAGTGGGTAAATGTATCAAGCTGAGAGTTTTCTGGCGGGTTTGAAAAAATTATAGCTATCATTTATTTAGTATATTCTACAAAATGATAGCTAGAATCTGATTAGTTGCTATTGGCAACATCTCCACTTTTCAAACCCGCTAAAAAACTTTCAGCTTGATACATTTACCATTAGGTTTCAATACACAGGCAGTAGTAGTAGAGGCTCTGGTTTGATTTTGCAGGTTATCTTCCATTTAGTATCTTGAATATTGCACTAGTCTCTGGTGACATTAAGAAGCTAGGCACATTGATAGCATTGAGAAACGTCTCTGCACTAACATAACAAACAAGCACGTTTGGTGGACTAGTAGCTTGGTGCTCTACTTACAGCAATGGAAAAGTTATTTTTTTGATTCCTAAGGCAGGTTTAATTTTTAGGCATTTGACTGTTACACCAGACTGGTTGATAACATTGAGAAAAATATCCAGAAACACTGATGGCAAAAGCTACTTATATAGAAGTCCCGTACTCACCTGGCTATGAGGAAGATATCTAGAAGCCAGGTACTCATTTGGCTCTGATGGTAGATCTTGTTTCTTGAATCCCTAGGTATGTTCTCTCTTACTACCATGAAGCTTACACCAGGCTGGTTGTGACTTTGAGAAAAATACATGAGTTGGCCCAGCAAGCCACCGCCTGCGATGGCAGTTCTGCTGGGAAACCTTGGGTCATGACATTCATGTAGATGGTACTTTGACACATACCACCTACCTAAACATTGTAACAGACCAAGCACACTCCTTCATGGCAACAGTATTCCCTGATGCCATTGGCCTCTTTCAGCAGCATAATATGCCCTGCCACACTGCAAATATTTTTCGTTAATTGCTGGAAGAACATAACAAAGAGCTCAAAGTGTTAAATTTGTCTCTCATTGGCTCTATGCTAATACACACAGGATATTCACACATGCGTATTATATTTTCACATATCCCTTGTTGGGCCTGTTTTAACATATCCCCTGTTGTTACATATCCCCTGTTGGGCCTGTTGTCACATATCCCCTATTGGGCCTGTTGTCATATATCCCCTGTTGTTACATATTACCTGTTGTCACATATCCCCCGTTGGGCCTGTTGTCACATATCCCCTGTTGGGCCTGTTGTCACATATCTCTTGTTGAGCCTGTTGTCACAAATCCCCTGTTGGACCTGTTGTCACATATTTCCTGTTGAGCCTGTTGTCACATATCCTCTGTTGTTACATTTCCCTTGTTGTCACATATCCCCTGTTGGACCTGTCGTCACATATCCCCTGTTGGGCCTTTTGTCACATATCCCCTGTTGTTACGTATCCCCTGTTGTTCATTATCCCCTGTTGTCACATATCCTCTGTTGGGCCTGTTGCCACATATCCCTTGTTGTTACATATCAACTGTTGTCACTTATCCCCTGTTGGACCTGTTGTCACATATCCCTTGTTGGGCCTGTTGTCACATATCCCCTGTTGTTACGTATCCCCTGTTGTCACATACCTCCTGTTGGACCTGTTGTCACTATCCCTTGTTGGGCCTGTTGTCACATATGCCCTGTTGTTACATATCCCCTGTTGTCACAAATCCCCTGTTGGACCTGTTGTCACATATCCCCTGTTGAGCCTGTTGTCACATATCCCCTGTTGTTACATATCCCCTGTTGTCACAAATCCCCTGTTGGACCTGTTGTCACATATCCTTTGTTGGACCTGTTGTCACATATCCCCTGTTGGGCCTTTTGTCACATATCCCCTGTTGTTACATATCCCCTGTTGTTACATATCCCATATTGTTACATATCCCCTGTTGTCACATATCCCCTGTTGGTACATATCCCCTGTTGTTACATATCCCCTGTTGTCACATATCCCCTGTTGTGTACCAAAAATTCACCAATCACTCACCAAGCCACCTGACTGACCAATCATTTCAGGGACTAATTGCTTAAAATTTAATCTATCACACTTTAATTGACATGAAAAATTGGTAACGTCACTCAACTCTTGCCTTTGAGACAAAACCCACCTACTCACTACATTACAACTATTCCAATAGCAACTGCAGGGGAATCTATGCTAGGTTTTCCCCCACCCAGGCTCCCTTCTCACCATGACCTCTCTATCGTTGTTAACAACTCCACTATCTCCTCTGTCACCCAACTCCGCTGCCTAGGTGTCACTCTCGACTCCTCTCTCTCTTTTGCCCCCCACATTCAATCCCTTGCCCAAGCCTGTCGCTTCCAACTCCGTAACATTGCCCGCATCCGTCCCTTCCTCTCTCAAGATGCCACCAAAACTATCATCCATGCCCTCATCATCTCCCGTCTCGACTACTGCAACCTCCTCCTTACTGGCCTCCCCCACTCCCGTCTCTCCCCCCTCCGCTCTATACTCAATGCGGCTGCAAGACTCATCTTCCTCTCACGCCGCTCCTCCTCTGCCTCCCCTCTCTGTCTTTCCTTACACTGGCTCCCCTTCCCCTACAGAATCCTTTTCAAACTCCTCACCACCACTTACAAGGCTCTCTCTCAGTCTACTGCCCCTTACATCTCTAGCCTCCTCTCCATTCACACTCCCGCCCGCTCCCTGCGCTCGGCCAATGATCGCCGCCTCTCCTCCACTCTGATCACCTCTTCCCACTCTAGAATCCAAGACTTCTCCCGTGCTGCACCCCTTCACTGGAACGACCTCCCTCGCTCCATTCGTCTCTCACCCAATCTGTGCTCCTTCAAGCGGGCACTTAAAACTCACCTGTTCCTTAAGGCCTACCAACCATCCACTTAACCACTCACCCTTCTGTTTCTCCCCTGGCTCCTTTCCTCTCTCCCCGTTGCTTCACTGGCTCCCTTTTGTGCCTGACTTTGTTTACCCTCCCTTAGGATGTAAGCTCGAATGAGCAGGGCCCTCTTCCCTCCTGTCTCCATACCTGTTCTTCTGCTCCGTCTCTACTGTATCTGCCTGCTTGGAGTTTCTGAAGTACTGGTACTTTGTGTTTATTGTCCTGTACTGTTTTACCCTGTATAGTCTACTGTTTGTACCATGTTCGGCGCTGCGGAAACCTTGTGGCGCCTAACAAATAAACGATAATAATAATAATAATAATAGGTTCACATTCACATTTATGAATGGCAAAAATACCTATGTTTTTGTCTAATTGAATACACAATAAACATACAACAAATAGTTATTTATTCCATGATCGTAATTTTGATTGTCTATTGTTAATCCATCATCTGTGATGTTTTGTTTACATACCCTACAGTCTGAGGGTCTGAACGAGTATATCACTCATTAATCCTTTTAATAAATTTCAAGTAATGAAATCTGAGATCTTCATCTCTGTTGGGTCTTGAAGTTTGCAGTCTGGGTTTTAGAGTCCTGTGTGCCCTATTTATTGAGAGGTGTTGTTGAGAACAGTCTGGGGGGAGATGGAGGAAAAAGCTTATGAGAAAAGTTTCAATTGTGTTTCCTGAATAGATTCTGGGACACTCGATGCAAAGATGATTTCTTTGTGCTTTGTTTTCTATTCATTTCTGTTTATTTTTTACTGATTGGAGATCTTGATAGAAATCTGTAAAGTTTCCTCTATTTCCTTTTGATATTGTACGACTTCCCCTAGTTTTACCTCAACAGAAACAGTTTGGGCACCAATCTCCACCACCTCAGTTTTCATATCAGCCACATCTTTTTGCAGTTCCATTTGAAAAGTGTGTTTAAGTGATATCATCTCTGACAGCAGACAGGCAATATCACTTGTAGATTTATATTCGGACTCAGGGCTAGATTTACTAAGCTGCGGGTTTGAAAAAGTGGGGATGTTGCCTATAGCAACCAATCAGATTCTAGCTGTAATTTTGTAGAAGGTACTAAATAAATGAAAGCTAGAATCTGATTGGTTGCTATAGGCAATATCCCCACTTTTTTCAAACCCGCAGCTTAGTAAATCTAGCCCTCAGATTCCATCCTAGCCTGTGAAGAGTCAGTTGATCTCAAGTCCATAGGTTGTTTTTTACGGAAAAACGGAATTAATTCTGGAGGTGCATTATACTTCATCCCTTTTAGCATCTTGGATGGATATCAATAGGTTGTAAAAAAAATTCTTAAACAGTATTATATAAGATGTCATATTTTTTATTCATACATGGAGCTTTTGACCAGATAAATTTGCAGGTTCAGTTACAGTAACATTATTAAAATTGATCTGAACAGTTGTGATAGGTAACTAGATTTGAGCTGAATTCTGGAAAGTCCATTTCCAATTAGATGGATGAAGAAGAAGATTGGCATCCATATATTAAGAGACTGGATAGAACCTACTATCATGTATCAAGATCAATGAGGCCCTCTAGTGGTGTTAGAGGATATATCAGAGATATTGAGATTCTCTCTTCAAGGAAAAACCATTCAGCTTAATAATTCATTGTATGTGAAGAAATTAGAAAAAGTATTGGAAGTTATCTTAATATGTTGATTCCTGTTTCAACAGACTACAGTTTTAATAATGTTGGATTTTTCTTTATATTTTTCTTTATATTGAAAATACATCTTGGTCTGTTAATAACTTACATTTTGTTTTTCCTCCCCTTTCATCTTTTAAAGTTCTTGGTGTATACAGACAGATAGACAAAAGGTGACGTCACCCAGTTCAAATGTAATTTTCACTCACCATGCTTATCAGGCTGGTGTTGGTGAAGTGCTCCATGTGGCTCCATGCAGTAAGGAGACCTGGGCCTAATGGAGAGGCTGCCCATCAACAGCTGCTGCTGCAATAGAGAAACTGGGTGAGCAGCTGATGTGATTGAGCAGCTGTGGGATGGAGTCCCTTACTGTTGAGGGACCTGTTGAAGGCACTGATGATGGTGAAGGTTTTTAATAAGTATAGGCCTTATAAGAAGATTTGTGGCTTTGCGATGGCTGGCAAGTCATGTCTTCTGGCATACGCATTGTTATCAGATTGGGGAAGGTGTCTGCTCTGTCCAGGGGGGTTTACAGTCTCTAAGCAGGTTATTAAGGCACTGACCAGAATCTTTTTGGCCCACTGGATGTTATAGGCCTAAGTTGGAGCTGTGGGACACATAAAAGTTCCAAGTCAGTAAATGGCTCTTTCCAGTCTCCAAGGGATCCAGAACTGGAATATATATGAAATAACTAATATAAGGATAGGGATCTCTGATGCAGGCTGATCATTTTTAATGCCAACTGGAGCTGGGTATGAACACGCAGGGAATGGCCACCAAGTCACACACCCTTCTCACTTCTTTGAGATTAGTTCAGCCTTAGCACATAATATTTTATCAATACTATATATGAAACCACAATTACGCCAATACAAGACATTTATATCTCTGACCTTTACTTGTGACCCTGTCCTAATTCATTAGCGTAATGTGATTATACTTCTTAGCAACACTGAAATAATTTACCACTGTCTTCACAGCATTTTAGAAGTTCCATATTCATGGGAAGATGATTATGTTGGAGATTATGCACAGAGCTGATGAAAAGTGCAGCCATCTCCAACCATCGTCCGCAGGTTAACTTGAACACTTTCCATCTGAAACTGAGCCCTCCTCCCAGCACCATTATGTTTGTTTTGTTTTCTCTATATAAACAAGATGGGTACTTTACTCTTCTTTTAATGAAGGATCTTATAGCTCTAAAATACTGTTCCTGTCCTTTCTGAGAATTGCAGCTTCAAATAGAGCAGCCTTCTGTCAAAGCAATTTATGTTGGTACTGTTACTATGTTCTAAAACCACTCCCAGCAGAAAGTGAGCATTAAATCATTCGGATATTTATAATTTTCCAATACTTTTTAATATACTACACCATGATGACATCCCTATGAGTTCTCTATGTTTAATTTCCGCAAAACTCAGCAGTAGACTAATATCTTCTGGATGAGATGGGTCAAGTTAACGTCTCAGTAGAAGGCAACCTACAGATTAAAGTCTTGTGAATGCTAAAACCCATTTTAAGTTTCTTTTGCTTTCTTCAAATCAACTAAATTCCTGAAAAAAGAGAATGCTAATTAATTTCACAGTAGTTTCAACAAATAAAGTGGAGTCATGCATAATATAATTGTATATGTGTTGGCAATAGAGCGAGAGGTTTACTTTTGTAGGAAGGATTCCAGATTTTTACTAACATGTGGGAAATGATTTTTGATTCCTCAGCTGTTATATGTTGCCGGCATTGGTTCCCTGGAAAACTTTAATTACATGTCCTTAAAAGCAACTGTCATGGAAAACTTTTGCAATAGAGTTTTGTAAATTTTTAAGCATGACAGAGCACAGGTGTCTGTTAATTCACTCCCCTCGAATATCTAAGCATTAAAGAAAAAGTCTATCAACATTACCACCTTTTTCCAAGACTAAGGGGTATATTTAATAAACTGCGGGTTTGAAAAAGTGGAGATGTTGCCTATAGCAACCAATCAGATTCCATTTATCATTTAATTAGTACATTTTACAAACCGACAGCTAGAATCTGAGTGATTGCAATAGGCAACATCTCCGCTTTTTCCAACCAGTTTATTAATTATGATCAGCCCCAAAACCCACGTTGAGTGCCAAGAGCCTGGATGTTTTAAGAGATCCAGCTGTAAATGGCAGGACTGAAAATTGGTTTGTGGTTACTCTGTGAGTAATTGCCTTTTTGTGGTATGTTATTTTGCTAATGAGAACAGTTACTTTGTAAGTGTCAGTTCTATAGCTTTTAGCTTTGATTTTTTAGAAAAGTCATTAAATAACAATGTAAGGGTTCCAGGATTCTTATTTTGATGAGTGCTAAATAGATTGTTAATATGATTATGGATGCGCTTAAGTATGTTAGGAAATAAGAGTTATAAAGTAAACAGCTGTATGGTAAACTAGCAGTATGGTGGAAGGGTTTGGGGGGGATGGGGGGTAGTCCCAATAATGTGGTCCAGAATTATGCCTTTAGGTGTTTAGGTGCTTTAAAAAAAAACTGGACTCAGAGTCTTTGCTATCTTCTACGCAGGCATTGGTACCATATTTACAGTGCTCTATTCAGATGTGGTCAGGGGACTCAGACCACTGACCGGCTGAGTCCCTTTATTGCCCCCGAAGAGAGAGCCAAAATTATTCATCATCTGTCAGTGGTCTGGGTGCAGGGAGGGTAGGTGGCCTTTGACTCATGAGCCCATGTGCTCTGCACACCCTGCACCCATTATAGATATGCCACTGGCCGGAGATCAATGCACTCCACCTGAGTAAACCATGTTATAGATCATTTCAACACCTGCAAAAATCTAAATATTGGAGTTAGGGAATTTAATGCTAGAGAATGGCAAGGCCTTTACCATTCTGCTAGATAAGGAAGGATGTGAATAAATAAAAAGTAAAATGTTGATCGTTAAATTACATTATTTGGAAACCTTTCCTACATTCAGAGCACGTGAAGTAATAATGGCAAGAAACAGAAAATAACCTGCTGGAATTCCCAACAGGCTGAGCTGTTAAATGACTTTACAATTTTTGAAGGTGACGTATTGCTGCCCAGAATATAGAGACATCAAATGGGCATATAGCCCAAAGCATGATTTTAGACCACTGTGCTGTACATGCCAGTTATTTTTATACTGAGCCTGTGAATGAATATCAGGGAGAAAAAAACCTAAGTATAGCTTCAGCTAGGGCATATGTCTGGCATTTTACTAATGTTGGCCTCATCTGTCTATTCCTCTCATCTAGAAATATATGTAAGTGCAAGAAAACAATCAATCACAAAAAAAAACTTTATTCACTTGTGGCAACACTCGAGTTCATTCTTACACATACTTACCAACTTTATGATTTTCAATTCCGGGAGCCTGCAGAGGAGGTGGGCGTAACGGGGGAGGGGGGGAGGGGGCTCCAAAATGCGCCCCCCCATAACGTAATGATGCAAACGCGTCATTTGACAACGGGATTCACTGGGAGTTGCGGCGTTTGGGATCTAATTCTGCCCACTTCACTAGGAAGTGGGCAGAATTATTCAGATGCGGGAGATTGCCACACTCTCCCGGGAGTCCGTGAGACTTTCGCAAGAGAGTTGGCAAGTATGTTCTTACATGGCTGCACAGTGTCAATTCAGCCCTCTTCTAACACTACATTATGACATATCTAACCTATCAAGAACTGACATCGACACTTGGATGATATATATATATATATATATATATATATATATATACACACAAACATACCACAGGAGAAACCTGTGGTTGTAACCCATCTACTGACATTTAGCTCTGCAAATCCTTGTGGAGGCATGGCCAAATGAAAAATCTATATTTATATTACACATTAAAAGGGAAATATGCAAATATATGTAAAACAAAAATGGAGAAATGTATTCTTAATACTACCTGTAATTGATGAATATCTGTGACCTCCTGATTCTCAGTCTGTGCTGCTGCTGGTCTCAGGCCTGACTGGTCCAGGGTCCAGGACCCCTGATGCAACTCAGTTCCTGCCATTTGCTCGCACTCTCACCTTTCTCTGATCACCGACTTTTCCTATTGATCCAGTTCCTTCCTCTGTCTTCCATCCTGTTCATCACACAGAAATTGAAAAGTGATGCTGAATTGTCTGCTGGTGTCTTGATTGTACACTTTAAATACATTACAGTTGTTGGATATATTATTGAACATAATATTCAAGATACAGCATATTTTGCAAAAGGTCTGCAAAAGTCATTGGATAAATACAGTGTTCGGACTGTGTTTTGTTTTGTGATATCTTTCTAATTTATTACTCTGTTGTCCTTTGAGGGCTCATCGTAAATATCTACATGAATGACCTGTATGCTTTAAATGTACAAGCTGACAAAAGGCATAGTAAGATACTGGTACAAATTATATATAAGAGGCCTGTTTCATTAAGGAACTTAAATTAAGAAGTTTCTAATTTAAGTCTCCTGGACAAAACCATGTTACAATGCAAGGGGTGCAAATTAGTTTTCTGTTTTGCACATAAGTTAAATACTGACTTTTTTCATGTAGCACACAAATAGCAATATCAAGATCATCATCATCATCATCAACATTTATTTATATAGCGCCAGCAAATTCCGTAGCGCTTTACAATTGGGAACAAACATTAATAAGACAATACTGGGTAATACATACAGACAGAGAGGTAAGAGAACCAAGATAAGCTGCTTTTTGTTAGTCCTTGGCACGCGGCCATATATATGGAATTATAATTTACTTTATGTTTTATAGATTCACACTATGTTTGGTGCTTCTGTTTCTTTATATTTATTTTAGGTTGTGCATCTGCAAATGGGTGCTATGTGACGTGAAGCAGCCTGCTGTATGTGATTTCTTTATTATTATTGTACACATGTTGGTCACTGTATTGATTCACTAAGAGCCGCTTTGTCTTTTCACTGTTTTTTATATTCACTTCATTTTGCACATTAGACTTGGCAGCTGGTGATTTTCCACTATGTTTAGATCTAATATTGAAATCAGAAGGACTGAATTCTGTCAAAAAATTTTCAGTGAGGAAAATAATGTTATCACTGGGGGGGGGGGGGGGAATTCCATTGGCCGCGTTACGGGTAAAAATAACGCAGCCTGCGCTTTAATACCGTTATTACAGTACTTTCAACGCCGGCAGAAAGACGGGTTAAAACTACCATAATAAGGGTAATAGTTTGAACGCTGGGCAAATTCGGGAATTCCCCCCTATGGATTCATTTTTTTGGAGTTTGGAAAAATTATTATCCAAAGAAATGAGATTATGGTGGGATATTGCATGACATTGCATGACTAGAGGAGTATATTAGAGTTAAACGTGTACCTAGAGGATTAAGAATAAAAAAAAAATCCCCTACATTTGGAACCGAGATCCCAGACTTTATTAAAGAGTGGGAAAGAATTCTAAATGAGTGCTCCTTCAATCTGATGAAATTGATTGCTTCAGAAAAAACTAGCTAGAATGGAATCTGAAGTGGTTGAGAGAAAAGAGAGAAAATATCAAAGAGAGAAGAAGGAATATGATTTTAATAAGGTCTTTAACTGGAGTAATACTATACTAAATAGGTCTCATAGGGAATACCAGAAAAGTCAGAGGGTAAATAATGGGAACACTTGGGAAGGTAGGAAACAGAAAGATGAATGGAGGACTGTTCCTGTTAGAAAAAATGGTCAGATGAGAAACAGGAATTCCTACATACCGCAGCATTTGAAATTAACCAATAGATTTTCCCCACTTCAGAGGGATACATTCTGGAGTGTTGAGGAAGATTTTTTTATCTCCGACCCCCACACCCAAAGAGGACTCGATTTTCAAGAAATTTGGGCTCAGTGAGAATATAAAAGTAGCCTCCCCCCTAAAAAGACGCTATGCAGACAGAGAGGTAAACGAGCTGGAATCCATAGAAAGAAAAAGGCAAAACCTGTAGTTGAGAACATAGATCAGAATGGATCAGGTATTTTTAATCAAACTTGTACAAACTTGCTTTGCAATACCTAAGCTGCCCACCCTCTAGTGTGTACTCTGAACGAGTGTTCAGCACAGCTGGGAACTTAGTCAGTGATCGCCGTTGAAAGTTACTTCCAAAAAATGTGGAGAAAATGATGTTTATAAAAATGAACTACATCTTCCACGAGGAAGGCCTTCACCATCCAAGACATCCAAGCACTGACTGTTCTCTAATGGCGGATTCAAGTGGCGATGAATTGATAGTCTGTGATGATGACGTACACACTGATGAGGGTGAGGATGAAGCTGAAGATGATGATGATGATAACATCTTTTTAAAACTTTCTATTTAAGTGTAGGGTGTAATCTACCCCCAAAGAGGAAAGTGACTTGGGGCATTTCTATATCACGTACCGTCTTGAAAGCCTGCTGTTTTGGCAATTTCTCATTAAGGGTAGGGTGTCATACACAGACTGACCCCAAACTGGTTTTGTCCATTTCAATTAATATTGTACAGTCTATAACGGCTGAAATTTTGAGCATTTTCTACAAGTGGAGGGGGGCCTATAGAGACAGAAACCAAACTGCCTTTGTCCATTTCAATTTATATTGTACAGTCTATAATGGCTGAATTTTTAGTATTTTCTACAAGTGGAGGGGGGCCGAGAGAGACAGAAACCAAACTGCCTTTGTCCATTTCTTTACATATTTAACTATAAGTATAGGGTGTAATATACACCCAAAGACGATGGCTGCATTGCCAATATGCATAGATGGAGAGGAAGACAATCTGGTTTGTGTGTAGAATTAATGATGGCCTACCAGGAATTAAACTGTTTTTGTGATAATTTATTAGCTTTACAATTACATTACTTATCCAAGAAAAAGGTGGAGCACTACATTTGGGTATTTAATGCCCCAAAACATTGATTTTTAAACAAATTTGCAAAACAAAACCAAACAAAACCAAAACCAAAACACGCAGGGGCGGTTTGGCAAAACCAAAACCAAAACAGGACCGTAATCCAGATCCAAAACCAAAACCAAAACCAAAACACGGGGGTCAGTGAGCATCTCTAGTCCTTACTGACCACAGAAATCTTGAATTTTTACGCACTGCTAAACAATTGTCTCCTAGACAGGCCAGATGGACTTTATTCTTCTCTCGCTTTAACTTCGTAATTTCTTACCGACCCGGATCCAGAAATGGCAACGCAGATGCACTCTCAAGAATGTTCTCCAAGCCGCATCTAGAAGAAAATTCTGGAAAGACTATTCTACCTAAGCAAAACTTCTTAGGGGCAACTGTTCCTACGGATTTACTCTCTCTTTTGAAGAAAGGTTATGACACTGATCCTTTCCTCAGAAGTCCTTAATTTAACTTTTAATAATGGCTACTGGACTCAGCTTCATCGCCTTTACGTACCCGAGTCAGTACGAATTGAAGTATTGAAATTAGTCCATGATTCCAAACCCGCTGGACATTTAGGAGTATACAGGAGTCAAGAATTGTTGACACGTTCCTTTTGGTGGCCAAAGTCTAAAAGCGATGTTAAAAAAATATGTTTCATCGTGTCTGACATGTGCCCGAAACAAGACTCCTCGTTCCTCACCACTAGGTTTGCTACAACCTCTTCCCATTCCATCTCATCCCTGGAGCTCTATCTCTATAGATTTCATAGTTGATCTACCTCCTTCGAAAGGGATGACAACAATTCGGGTGGTAGTGGACCGTCTAACTAAGATGGCTCATTTTATTCCTGCTAGAGGAGTACCCACTGCAGAACAGACTGCAGAGCTTCTTATTCAGGAAATATTTAGGCTTCATGGCATCCCTGATGACATAGTCTCTGATCGAGGTGTTCAGTTCACTTCTAAACTCTGGAAAAGTTTTTGCACGGCTTTGGCAATAAAAATTAATCTGTCGTCGGCTTTCCACTCACAGTCTAATGGACAGACTGAAAGGACTAATCAGACACCGTTCTTTGCCAACTTTGGACTCCATCCAACGCTTATTCCAAATCTCCCGGTTTCCAAATCAATTCCAACGGTGACTGATAGAATCAGAACATTACAAGAAGTTCAAAAAAGGCTTATTGAAAATTTGAGAGAAGCCCAGGAACATTACAGACAAGCTGCCAACAGACACCGTAGAGCTGTACCCAATTTTCATGTTGGAGACAAGGTCTGGCTACCCATTAAAAACCTTAAACAGCGGATACTCTCACCAAAATTGGGTCAAAAGTTTATTGGGCCATTCAAAATTCTATCCCAAATTGGTCAAGTTGCCTTCCGCTTAGATCTTCCTGCCTCTATGAAAATACATCCGGTATTCCATACTTCCCTGCTCAAACCATTTCAAGACAACCCCTTCCCTGGCCGGATTTCAGCCCCACCACCACCAGTCATGGTGGAAGGAGAAGAAGAATTTATTGTTGAAGAGATCCTGGACTCCAGAATACACAGAAATAGATTACAATATTTGGTAAAATGGAGGGGATATGGTCCAGAAGAAAATTTGTGGAGCCTGCAGAAAATGTCCATGCCTCCAGATTGACTGGACTGTTTCACCAAAGACATCTCCTGAGACGTCCAGAGGACGTACTGGAAGGAGGGGAGTACTGTCAGGATTCGAACCCAGGGCTTCTGCCTCTGTGGACTGCTGCTCTGCTGACTGAGCTATTCTGGCTGCTGGACAGTTCCTTGCCTTTATTCGGTGTTCTAGATCAGTTCCAGTGATCTCCTGATCTTCCAGCATGTCATAACTCCACCCCTTGACTTCCTATAAAAGCCTGGCCAGTTCCTGTCTCCAATGCCTGATTATTGTGCTCTGTGCCTGTGGTCTAGCTCCTGCTCATGTTGCTGTTCCTGTCTACCAGTATCTACTACACGTGTACCGACCTCGGCTTGCCCTCCACTTCGCTTCTGCCTCAACCTACACCTCTCTGTATACCGAACCCAGCTTGTTTGACCTTTCTTCCATCTCATCTCCTGTTAGCCAGCCTTGCTCCCTGCTAATGGGCTCCTATGCAGTCTCCGGACCGTGACAGTAAGCCAGAGGTTCCCAATATACCTTACACACTTGTATATAGAAAATAATGGCTCTATTTTCACCAACTCATAATGCACAATTGATACTTAACTTCTAATCCCTCTCCACCCTTACTAGATTGTTTTGCAAGCACATGTATATAAATGATTCTCACACACAATTGTCAATTGACTAAACAATGTGTTCAAGTGTGTTGAATGCTCTGTAATCTGTTCCACTGATCTGTGGTGTTGAATCATGTGGAATATTGATACGTATGTATATATTTATATAGGGGCTTTTTTGTCTTTGATTTGACTGATACCTTAATCCAGGGTTTCCAAAATCCAGTCCTTAGGGAGCTCTATCACTGCATCATCAGCTAGGTCCTTTCTCTCACCTACATCCCACCCCTGCAATCTACCCCCACAACACCGTCCTCATCAATATCCTCAGTAGCGATCGGTGTTAGTCCTGCATCCAGGTTGGTAAGACTAGATGACTCCTCCACTATCCTGGATTCCTCAGAAGAATTCTTGAGCGTTAGTCCCACTGCTGCTACTGCTGGGGGTGAATCTGCATCCCAGAAGCAGACCAAGAAGAAGACTACTAGTAGTTTACAACAATTGACTGTTAAACAATCCTTTGCAAGAGGAAGCAAATATGAAAGCTGTCACCCAGTCGGAAAGCGGATACCAGACGCAATGGCAACTATGCTAGTATTAGATCTGCGTCCAATATCCACTATTAATGCAGCTGGTTTTAGACAGCTACTTGAGGTCTTGTATCCCTGTTACCAAATTCCATCACGACACCATTTCACTAGAAAAGCTATGTAATTATTGGGCTACAAAATACCATTCTACCCACTGTACACTTAACCACAGATATGTGGACAAGCGGAACTGAGAAAACTAAAGATTATATGACTGTGACAGCCCACTTGGTTGGTGATTCGCCTTCACCAGCAGGAACAGCAGCAACATGTACCCAAGTACGTCACATTTTTCAGAGGCAAGCTACTCTGTGTACCAGCGGCTTCACTAAGAGGCATACAGCTGACAATCTTTTACAAAAACTAAGGGATGTCATTGCAACATGCCTTATCCCGCTTGGACTCTCCTCAGGATATGTCATTTCTGATAACGCAACCAATGTTGGGAGAGCATTACAGCTGGGTGAATTCCCTCACATTCCCTGTTTTGCTCACACAATGAACTTGCTGGTGCAGAGCTTATTAAAAAATGTCAGGGACTTGTAGGAGATGCTGTCTGTGGCCTGTAAAATATCTGGACATTTCCGACATTCGGCAACAGCGTGTAGGAGATAGATTGCAGCAGCTACAAGAGCAATTAAATTTGCCCTGCCACTAACTGAAGCAAGAGGTGGTGACAATGTGGAATTCCACCCTGTTTATGCTTCTGTGGATGGAGGAACAGCGAAAAGCCATCCACACTTACTCCACAAGCCATGACATTGGGAAAGGAGGGGGATGTATTTTAGTCAAGCGCAGTGGAGAATACTTTCCATGTTGTGCAAGGTGCTGAAACCATTCGGAGTAGTTACCTGTGAAATGAGTTCAGACACTGCTAGCTTGAGTCAAGAGATTCCCTTAATTAGTCTTTTGGAAAGGCAGCTTGAGAAACTGAAGGAGGAGATTAAACAAAGCAGTTACGCTAAGTATGTGGGACTTGTAGATCAAGTACTTTACTCGCTTCGCCAGGATCCAAGAGTTATCAAAATCTTGAAATCGGATCACTACATTTTGGGGACTTTGCTTGATCCTCGGTTTTAAGAGCTATCTCTTATCTTTATTTCCAACTGACCCATATCTGAAGAGATGCAAGGAGCTCCTGGTGAGCAAGATGACAGCTCAAGTGTTACGTGACAGGACGGCATCTCCTCCTTCACTTTCTCAGTAAACTGCTGCTAGGAAAAATCTTAGCTTTCCCAAGAGACCCGGGGATGATGCAAATGACTCAGCACAAAATTTTGACATCTGGTCTACTCTAAAAGAATTGACCAAAAAATGTGACGCCTCTGTCATAACTCGACCTGATCAACATCCAAAGGATGGTGGAGGATTATTTTCACAACAGCATAGAAATAGACACATCAGACAGTCCCTTTACATACTGGGAGGAAAAAAAGGGAATTTGGAGACCCATGTACCAACTCGCTTTGCACTGCCTAAGATGCCCACCCTCCAGTGTGTACTCGGAAAGAGTTTTCAGCACAGCCGGGAACCTTGTCAGCGATCGGCGTTGGAGGCTACTTCCTCAAAATGTGGAAAAGAAGATGTTCATAAAGATGAACTTCAAGTTCCACGAGGAAGGCCTTTCCCGACAATTACATCAAAATACTGAGACTCCTGTAATGGTGGATTCCAGCTGTGATGAATTAATAATGTGTGAGGATGATGTACAAAATGATGAGGGTGAGAATGAGGCTGAGGATGATGACAACAACATCTTGCCACAGTAGAGTTCATTAACAGCACTGTTACCTTAGGTGCCTTAAGCCCATTGTTACCTTGTTTTCTGGGGGCCCAAACAAACCAAGCACTTTCAGCCACAAGGAGTGGCACTTTGTGGCTGAATTGCTTGGTTTGTTAAAGCGTGCATGACCTTTTTGAGATCCAAGGACAATTCCAATTTAAATTTCAGCTACCGCTGTGTGCCAATGTTACCTACATGTGCTATATACTGTTGTGTGCTTAGCAAAAATCTTAGACACCCAATGATGATGCAGATGACTCAGCACAAAATTTTGACATCTCGTCTTGTATACTGTAAAAGAGTTGACCAGCATTAGTGACACCTCTGCTGTAACTCCACCTGATCCTACTATCAACTATCAACATCCAAAGAATGGTGGAGGATTATTTTTATTTTTTTTGAACGGTATAAAGACAGCAGTTTTATTAACAAAGAACAAAGTTGCTTGCAGAAGTAATGTATGCATGGATGTCTAAATAGACGTGTATATGTATTATTTTCCACTTTGCTGATGTTTCATGAAGTATTTGTAATCTGCACTTTACATCAAAGGTACCTCAGGGCTGATTCGAAGCTCAGTGATGAACTTGCTTTTTGCTGTGAATTACAATGGCTTTTTAGTGCGTTGTCTGGCACCCTGGATTGGTTTGTGCCTGATAAAAGCACGCATCCCGAGGAGTCAGCGCTCGTTGCCATGTATTAGCTGTAGAATTACCACAGTTATCCAAAAAATGGGTGGAGCGATCAAATGAACCATAACTGGACAATTCCATGTTGCCCCACTTTTTTTTCTTGCCACTGCTGTGTGCCAATGTGTCCTAGATGTGGTAGGAACTGTCGTGTTTTTGAGTCATTGCTCTGTCGCTTACCATCCAGCCAGGTCGCTGCAGTATTTGTCCGAAAGTGTATGAAAATAATATTGTGACCTGCAAACAAGGCCGGATTAAGGGAATGGAGGCCCCTGGGCTAAGCGGGCCTCCATTCCCCCATGAAGACCCCCCCCCTGTGATCCGAGTTGCCCCCCCTGTGAGGCCTTCCCTGTGAGCTGAGCCGCCCCCAACCCCCAAGGCTCTTACCTCCTTCTCCTGGCATTTCGGTCCTTCCCCAACGCGCTGTACACTCCTTACTGAGGAGATCAAATGAGAGTGAGACTCACGAGATCTCCTCAGAAAGGAGACTACAGCGCACCGGGGAAGGACCGCAGTGAAAATGCTCAGCAGCATTGATCGAGCCGGGTGCTGACCACTTTCAAGGGCCCCCTGGATGCCCGAGGCCCCTGGACTGTAGCCCAGTTAGACCTCGGGTTAATCCGGCCCTGCCTGCAAATGACTTGAAATTAGTGTTATTGAGGCTAATAATAATGTAAAAACAAAAACAGAGCAAAATTATGTGATTTTAGCATATTTTAGCAAGTTTTCTAAAAAATATAGATCCAAAACCAGAACAAGGGGGTCAGTGAACATCTCTAATTATATGTGTGGCCATATTGAATTTGTGTCTAATTTCATTTGTATACAAGAAAATTATTCCTGTTTTTTTATATTTTATTTTTATTAAAATCAAACCTAATAGTGAATGCATTTTTCATTAACAAAACAAATGTAAACACACTTTTCTTGTGCTTATGACCTGGTTGGGTGTAAGTACGTCTATCGTATACCTGGCACATATGTAACTGGTGCAGCACTGGATGTATCTTCAGATGCCTCTGACTCAGTATATGGGTGTAAATGCGCTATTATTACATGCAGCTTTTTGAGCTTACTATTTTGATGCTTAATTGCCCCACTCAGTATGATCCCCTATGTCTACAGGTTACATGGTCAAAAATTACTGACACTGACCACTGACACAACCAAAATGTCATTTAAAAAATGTAAAAAAAAAAGCAAGATATAAAAACAACAAAAGTAAAATATGTGCTCCCTAAATAGACTGTTGTTGTCTTTATTTTTATTGTCAGATATTATACTTCTGTGTAAATGCTGCAACATGTGTCAGGATCCTCTGTGCAGCTTTTCACTCACTCCAAGTCTCACAGTCGCGTCTGACTCCTTCTTCTACTTCCAATGTGACACAGTGGTGCAATCATATATCCAATAATGATCGTTATATCAGACAACACACCTCATATATGGCATATATTTCAAAAAGTGATCAGAGCTGGTTTATTGTGATACAGGTGGGTGTCAGGACACACAACGTTTTGGAGGTGGGGGGCTGCACTCCCCTTCTTCAGGTGAAGTCACTCCAAGCAGACAGGAAACAGGTGGATAAAAACAGCAGCTGTATATGACATTGATGTATCTTTAATTTACACAGATCTGTTTACCTCTTTTTGACCACATATCTCTTAGATGTATCATTATTTCTTATGAATAAATGTCATTTAAATCATTTTATAACCTTTATCTTCTCTATACCTGTGGTTTACTTTTAATAAGCTGAGTTTTCATTCTTTCAGCTACCCCAGGACTGCCCTCCATTACCATCTCTGCCCCCAGTTATTATCTCACACACCACTTCTCTTCCCATTTCAGGAGCATTTATTAACAAAACAAATGAAGAACAAGCAAAGTATATTTTAAAATATATTTATTAATGTTTTTTTTAAATTTAAAATGTACATTTGTTATTCTGCATAATACAATTCAAAAATATGGTTAAAGATTGGCCTATGGCTCTTACAAACTTGTTCTATAAGAGAACCATGATAGCGGATACCCCTGGACTCACGAAGAGTCATCCTTCAGCGCTCAGGAGAGGAAAAACCCCCTATGGAGGAAACCTCTGGGGAACCATGGCTGCAAGGACTGCCCTTCCCTCTGGGCATTAAGAGGCTATGCAGAGTTAAATTACTGAGCCTTAATGAAATATTCATATACAAAGTTATAATGAAATGTTTGTTGCCCAATTTGTATTTCTCACAAAGCTGCGCAATTTGCTGCATCGGACGACCATCCCCTTTTTTAGAATCGCATATAGTAGTAGCACCCTGCTAGAACCACAAATCTCAGAATGTCCAAACAAGCTCAAGGTCATTTTTTTAGGGTAGTCAAGCTCCAAGTCTGCAGGCACATCCAAGTGAGGTATACGTTTTTGGACGATATACTTACCTAATGCAGGCACATCCACAGGTTTATGACGACATGCTAACCTAATGCTGGCCTCTTTTGACAAGATGGCTACAAGTTTCTGTAGTAAATGTCAGAGGATGGCGAGGTGCAGAGGATGTAGTCTGTATGTGCAGGAGAGCTGGTGATGTCTGCTGGTGCTGGGTCAGTGTCCTGGCTGTGTGTGACAGAGGGTGGAGTCTTGAAGCAGTGATATCAGCAGTTACCATTATGATGTCACATCATGACCTCACTCAGCTCAACATTCCATAAAGAGGCAAAGACCACAGGCTATTTATCACACATCTATCTGTCCATATTGTCCTCTGTATCCAAGGATTTCCTTTCTTCTCATTTACTTTCACTCAACTCCTGTTACATCCTGTAATTTAATACATATTATTTATCTGACACACTTTTAAGTTTCTTTCTAGACATCTAAACGTACTGCTAATTAGGTCCATAACTATCATAAGATTGCTGTTATTAAAAGAAAATGTGTTTACCTCACAAAGACACAATGGACAGGCCTATAGTATTTATCCCTGTAATTGACATTAGTAAAATATAAAAAAAATAATGATGTCCAAATAAACACTGCTCCCCATCCCACAATACACCGTTATTGGCATTACAAGAATATTAATATCATTTAAGTAGTTTAATAAATCTCCTCCTTTCCCAATAATACTACTTGGGTGATGGTCCCTCCCTTCTCCATAACAGGGGAGATATGACATAGAGGGTCTAAGGCTTCCAGTTAATGATATTGGGTTATATATTTCCTGCTGTGGGGAGACAAGTAGCTGGAGGTGATCAGTAAAGTTACCAGCTATATGTGACACCAGGACCCTGCTACATAGAGTACATGATGGGTGACTAATAAGAGGGGCCCACCAGGTACCATTACTGGGAAGGGAGGGGATGTAGTAAATGTAAATAAAGTTTAAAAAACCTTCAACAACAATGAGCAAACAGTTCAAATTTGCTCTTAATCAATCAGTTCTACATGAAACTCACTTATCATCATCATGAGTGATAAGTAAATGTCATTATCTGCTCTGATAAATCTAATAATCTGATAATTTATACATACATATACATATAACTATACTTGTCGCTATTGGACCTCCCCTAATAAAGATTATTATTTCTAATTAATATATTATTGACTTATTTTTTATATTACTTATGTTTATATAGTATTTATGTGTAATATATTTATGTATTCAAAAGAAAAATCCCCCTTTTCTCCAACCCCAGCCTCCTGAAACTCCCTCTATTCTCTTCATACCCCCCACCCTTTTCTCTCCAGAGCCCATGTAAAGCAAAGTGCATGGTGTATGGTTTTACAACCCCTTAATCTATTCCATACCTGAACTGCACTTTTTAGCCATGTTGTTATCAGGAAGTAGAGATGGTCACTGACCCCCGTGTTTTGGTTTTAGATCTGGATTACCTTCGTGTTTTGGTTTTGGCAACACCGCCCTTGCGTGTTTTGGTTTTGGTATTGTTTGGTTTTGTTTTTCAATTTGTTAAAAAATTACATTTTTTAGGGCTATAATAACATAATTTAGGGACTGATTCATTAAGGATCTTAAATGAAGAGGATTCTTATTGCAGTCTCCTGGACAAAACCATGATACAATGCAAGGGGTGGAAATGAGTGTTCTATTTTGCACATAAGTTAAATACTGACTGTTTTTTCATGAAACACACAAATACTTTATAGCTTATTTGTACACTGAAATTTAAAGTTGATATGTGTGTGCTACATTGTAACATGGTTTTGTCTATGAGACTGAAATAAGAATCCTCTTCATTTAAGATCCTTAATGAATCAGGCCCTTAGTGCTCCACCTGTTTCTTGGATTAGTGAGGTATTTGTAGAGCTAATAAATGTCAACGAGCACTGACCCCCCAGGGATGTGTGCTTTTATCAGACACACACCAATCCAGGGTGCCAGACAATGTACTAAAAAGAGCGATCAAAATTCATAGTAAAAAAGGCAGTTTGTTGTCTATCTGTATATTACAATAAAAATAAAGGAAATGCCCAAAGCAGATGTTCTGTTTGGGTCTAGATGATTCCCAGAGATTAAAATTGAAATAGTAGAAGAAGCAGCCTTCAAAGACTGTACAATTAAATAGAAATGGCCAAAGGCAGTTTGGTGTCTGTCTGTATATGACCCCCTCCACTTATAGTTAAATAGAAAAACTAACAGCCAGCAAAGACTGTACAATTAAATAGAAATGGCCAAAGGCAGTTGGTGTCTGTCTGTGTATGACACCCTCCACTTGTAGTTAATATAGTTAAATATAAAAAAAACAGTCTGCAAAGACTGTACAATAAAATAGAAATGGCCAAAGGCAGTTTGGTGTCTGTCTGTGTATGAAACCCTACACTTGAAATTGACAAAACAGCAGCCTTTAAAGACTGTACGTTAAATAGAAAGTCCCTTTTCTCTTTGGGGGTAGATTACACCCTACACTTATAGTGAAAGTATTAAAAAGATGTTGTCGTCATCATCTTCAGCATTATCCTCTCCCTCATCAGTGTGTACATCATCATCACAGACAATTAATTCATCGCCGCTGGAATCCGCCATTACAGAACTGTCAGTACTTGGATGTCTTTGATGGTAAAGGCCTTCCTTGTGGAAGATGTAGTTCATTTTGATGAACATCATCTTTTCCACATTTTTCGGAAGTAACCTCCTACGTCGATCACTGACATGGTTCCCGGCTGTGCTGAATACTCGTTCAGAGTACACACTGGAGGGTGGGCAGCATAGGTATTGCAAAGCAAGTTTGTACATGGGTTTCAAAATTGCTTGTTTTTCTTCCCAGTATGTAAAGGGACTGTCTGACATTTCCATATCAATTAACTCTTGAAAATAATCCCCCACCATCCTTTGCGTGTTATTTGTAGGATTGGATGGAGTTATGGGCAAGGTCACACATTTTTGGGTAAAATCTTTCAAACGAGCCCAGATGTCAAACTGTTGTGGTCTGCCACCTGCGTCATCCCTGCTTCACTTTAGAAAGTGCAATTGTTTCCGAGCAGCAGCTGCCTGAGAAACTGAAGGAGGAGATGTTGTCAAGCCAAGGCCCAGTTCAGCGGACAAGTTGCTGACCAATAGCTCCTTGCAAAGGTTCACATCTCGGTCATTTTGAAGCAAAGAATCAATGTAGGTCTTAAACCTATGATCAAGCACAGTCGCCAAAACGTAGTGATCCGAGTTCAAGATTTTAATTACTCTTGGATTATTGCGAAGCGAATTAAGTACTTGATCTACAAGGCCAACATACTTTGCGGAATTGCTTTCTTTCATCTCCTCCTTCAGTTTGTCAAGCTGCTTTTCCAATAGTCGAATTAAGGGAATGACTTGGCTCAAGCTAGCAGAGTCTGATCTCACTTCACACGTCACAACTTCAAATGCTTTCAGCACCTTGCACAGCACAGAAAGGATTCCCCACTGTGCAAGAGTGAAATACATACCCCCTGCTTTCCCAATGTCATGGCTTGTGCAATACGCTTGTATGGCTTTGCGCTGTTCCTCCATCCTCTGAAGCATGTACAGGGTGGATTTCCACCTAGTTAACACCTCTTGCTTAAGTTGGTGGCAGGGCAAGTTAAATTGTTCTTGGAGCTGCTGCAATCTCCTACATGTTGTGGCAGAATGCCTGAAATGTCCCGAAATTTTACGGGCCACCGAAAGCATCTCCTGCACCTCACTGTTATTTCTTAGGAAGCTCTGCACCACCAAGTTTATTGTGTGAGCAAAACAGGGAATGTGATGGAATTCACCCAGCTGTAATGCTCGCACAATATTGTTGGCGTTATCAGAAATGACATATCCTGGGGAGAGTCCAAGTGGTATAAGCCATGTATCAATGACATCCCTTAGTTTTCATAACAAATTATCAGCTGTATGCCTGTTAGTGAAGCTGGTGATACAAAGAGTAGCCTGTTTGTGACAAATGTTACGTAGTGGTGTACATGCTGCTGCTGTTCCTGCTGGTGAAGGCGAATCACCACCCCAGTGGGCTGTCACAGTCATTTGGTTTGCCCACTTCCACTTGTCCACATATCTGTGGTTAAGTGGACAGTGGGCAGAATGGCATTTTTGAGCACAATTACTACATTTTTACAAACTTTTTGGTATAGTTGTGGAATAGCTTTACGGGGAAAATGGTGTTGCGATGGAATTTTGAAACGGGGACACAAAACATCAATTAACTGTGAAAAATCAGCTGCGTTTATTGTGAATATTGTACGCAGATCTAACACTAGCATAGTAGTCATGGCGTCTGTGATCCGCTTGGCGACTGGGTGACTGCTGTCATATTTGCTACCTCTAGCAAAAGATTGTTTCACAGTTAAATGTTGTAAAGTAGTAGTTCTCTTTTTCTTGGCCTTCTTATGGGATGAAGATTCACCCCCAGCAGCAGCAAGAGCAGCAGCAGTGGGACTAACGCTAAAACATTCTTCAGAGGAATCAATTCTAGTGCAGGAGTCATTCAGCCTTACCAAGTGGGATGCAGGGCTAACTCCGATCGCTACTGAGGATATGGATGAGTACGGTGTTGTGGGTGTAGATTGTAGCCATCAGGATGTAGGTGACAGAAGGGTCCTAGCTGATGATGGAGTGCGTGTTATTTTTTTTGCCATAAATTTCAGCTTTTCCCAAAACCTTGCCATAACTCTCGTCAAATGGCGTAACATGGATGAGGTTCCAAGATGGTTAAGGTCCCTCCCTCGACTGACTGTGGCTTGACATAGACTACAAATGGCTATACAACTGTTGTCAGGATTTGGGTAGAAATAATTCCACACATAAGAAGTGGCTTTTTTGGTTATGCCGAGGCATGACAATGGGCTTCTTTTTGTGACGTGCCAGAACTGCTGCAACTGGTGGAGGACTTACACAAACAACCTCATCCTCATCAACATCCTCATTAGCACCCTGGTCGCCTACACAAATCTCCCCCTCATCCTCTTCTAATTCCAAAGTGGCATCCTCAATTGGTGTATCAGCGGCTACACTCGGGCTGTTCAGGCACACATCAGCAGAACTGCTGAAAGGGCACTTCTTTATGGGTACACTATCAGAATGGTCACGATTACAAATACCACTGGTGGATTGACTCTCCACAGGGATTGGTGTCATTTCTGATTCTGAGCATACATTTTCCTCTAATGCCTTACTGTTTTCTTGCAGCTCGGCTTTCACACGTAACAGTAGTTGTGCACCACTTTTGGAATTCAAATTACGAGTGACCGTACAAGAAGAAGGCTCAGTAACATTTTTAGATCTCGCACTAATAGAGAAAGGCGAAGGCCTCATTCTTTCTTTGCCACTGCGTGTGTAGAATGACATGTTAGCAATTTGTTTTTCTCGGCAGTTAACTTGTCATCAGTTATACCTCTTTTTCTCTTCAACACGGTAAAAGGTTTTTTTTTTGGTGTTTTTTTTTTCCTGACTTAAAAAGACTATGTACTTTTACGTAGGCTTTACCAGATGACGTACAGGGAAGACTACCATCAGGACTGGTGTCAGCAACTGCTTGCTGATCCTGCTCATATGTGGACTGCTGTGAATCCATTTTAATAAGACCCAAAACACTTGTAGTGCAAATTCTGAAAGATATAGTGCTGGTATATAATAATTTCAACACCAGAAAATAGATAATTTAGAACAGGGAAATATCTGACACCCCAATCACTTGTAGTGCAAATTCAGAAATATATAGTGCTGGTATATAATAATTTCAACACCAGAAAATAGCTTTTTTAGAAAAGGGGAATATGTGACACCCCAAACACTTGTAGTGCAAATTCAGAAAGATATAGTGCTGGTATATAATAATTTCAACACCAAAAAATAGCTTTTTGTCACTCACCGGACTGTGAGTGCTACTTCTCGTGTGTTTAGGAACCGTGGCCGTCCGCCATCCTGAGGGTCTGCGCATGTGCAGCCCTTTCAAGCCTTCAGTATCTGTTGCTTTTCATTAATTGGCTGATCAGGCAACACTCCCTATTTAAAGCACCTGTGGTCAATACCTTGTGGCCTGATCTTGGAGTCTCATTCCCATGAGCCTCTGAAGGTGTTCCTGTGTTTCCTCGTGTATTCAGCTCCTGCTGATTCCTGTTATTTCTACTGTGGTTTCCAGACCACTTCAACTCTCCTGTGTTCATCGTGTCTACACCAGCTGATTCCTATCCGCTGCCTCCGTTGTTTCTACAGAGTTCCTGCTCGCCTCAACTCCCCGGTGTTCATCGTGTCTGCAGCCAGCTGATTCCTTTCCGCTGCCTCCGCTGCTTCTACAGAGTTCCTGCTCACCTCAACTCCCCGGTGTTCATCGTGTCTGCAGCCAGCTGATTCCTATCCGCTGCCTCCGTTGCTTCTACAGAGTTCCAGCTCATCTCAACTCTCCTGTGTTCATCGGGTCAGCGCTCCGCTGCTTCCATCTCTGCTACTGGAGTTCAGACCGCCTCAACTCTCCCGTGTTCTTCAAGTTCCAGTTCCATTTACTACTGCTTCCAGAGTATTGCCTCGTTCATGATGGTTTACCTGCCGTGCGCTGCACCAACTTGATTACCGCTTCCACCTTCCAGTGATCTCTCCTCCTGCCGGCCTTCAGCCGTTCAAGTATCCCTGCACGCCTCTCTGACAGCCTGCTCTCCTGAACCGCGGTATGCATACTTCTCATTGACTTTGCTTGTGTATTGCATATCTAGCTGGACTGTGTTGTGTTCTCCTCCGGAGTCCTCTATCCACTGAGACTATTGCTACCATTGACTTTGTCTCCTATTTGCCTGGATAGTTATTGTGACTTTGTATACTTTAGCAGTGCTGCTCTGTTATCATTGTATTGTGATATCATCGTGGGATCAAGTTCTGTGTACCCGTATATACTCTGCATAGCATTCATCTCCTCGTGCCCTCCTCACATATATATTGCAGTGGTACAACTTGCTATATGCAGACCACTGATTCCAGTTCCCAGTGACACCAGTTTCAAGTATCCTCTCACATAGCAGTGGTACAACTTGCTATCCGCAGACCACTGACTTCCCTGTTATCTACCTTCACCTGGATTCCATTCCTTTACCTAGACAGCGGTACAACTTGCTATACGCAGACCGCTGACTCTCACTACCTCCTCGCTACCTCTGGACATTCCTCCTCACTATAGCAGTGGTACAACTTGCTATACGCAGACCACTGACTACCCTCACGTTTCCTTGTCCATCCAGTTCCTCGTGTTCAATTATATACTCTCTACCAGTGCTGCTAGTCATAGACTTTCCTCGAGCATTTTCTCACCATCTGCTGTTCCTCCAGTTCCGTTGTCACCCTGCTACCGGAGTACCTATTACCATCTATATTACTCTGGTAAGCCAACATCTGGTGATTTCCTGGGCAAGACTCCTAGTGCCCGTGACACTTTTTTTCAAAGAGGGGAATATCTGACACCCCAAACACTTGTAGTGCAAATTCAGAAAGAAATTGTGCTGGTATGTTACAATTTCTGCAGGCAGAAAATAGTTTCTTTAGGAGGGAATATGACACCCCACACAGTTTGTAATGTTTGGAAAAATGCCTCCTCTATACTCCTCTCTTCCTGCTCTAATAACTGCTCTCTTCCACCTGTAATAACTGCTGTAATAACTGCTGTAATAACTGCTCTTTCCCTGCTCTAATCCTGCGATAACCCTTCTCTCTCCCTCTGTCAATTGGCAATGAATTGCTGTGGAGGTTGGAATTTATGCATTTGTCACAATGACGTTTTGCCTCGTTTTCAATTCCGAATCGGCGGGAGAGTACCGAGCCGAGCAGGCTCGGTACTCGGATACTTGAAGTTCGGGCAGGTTCAGTTCTCGGGGAACCGAGCCCGTCCATCTCTAATATATATATACATATATATATATATATATATATACACACACACACACATACCACAGGGGAAACCTATGGTTGGGACCCACCTACTGCCAAATGAAAAATGTATATTTATATTACACATTAACACGGAAATATGAAAATATGTGTAAAAAAATGGAGAAGTGTATTCTTAATACTAATTATGAATTGTTGAATATCTGTGACCTCCTGATTCTCAGTCTGTGCTGCTACTGGACTCAGGCCTGACTGGTCCAGGGTCCAGGACCCCTGATGCAACTCAGTTCCTGCCATTTGCTCGCACTCTCCCCTTTCTCTGTTCACCGGCTTTTCCTATTGATCCCATTCCTTCCTCTGTCTTCCGTCCTGTTCATCACACAGAAATTGAAAAGTGATGCTGAATTTTCTGCTGGTGTCTTGATTGTACACTTTATATACATTATAACTGTTGGATATATTATTGAATATAATATTCAAGACACAGTATATTTTGCAAAAGGTCTACAAAGGTCATTAGAAAAATGTAGTGTCTGGACTGTGTTTTGTTTTGTGATATCTTTCTAATTTTTTACCCTGTTGTCCTTTGAGGGCTCATCGTAAATATCTACATGAATGACCTGTATGCTTTAAATGTACAAGCTAAAAAAAAGTCATAGTAAGATACTGGTACAAAATATATATTAGGTGTTTTCATGTTTAAATATTTACCCCTTATCTGTTTATCTCCCCTTGTCTGCACCCCACTCTCTGTATGCCCCCTTACTTTTTTTTCTGTGCCCTCGTCTTGCTTCTTTGCTGCCCTTACCTATTCTTCTTCTCTTCTCCTTCGCAGCACCATGTCTGCACACGTTACTTCCTGCTGTAGGGAAGCCTTGACCTGTGACCTCAGAGTCACAGATATACAACTCTCTTATACAATTATAAATCCCTTCCTTCACTGTTAGTAACAGCAAGGGCCTACCGGGGATTTACCCGTTGTCCTGGTGGGCCAGTTTGACACTAATATATATATATATATATATATATATATATATATATATATACCAGATAAGTGACTAATTCTTCTAAATAATATACGGGCAACTATTGCTGAAATGAGTTGTTTATTTGTCAATAAAATATCTTAGTTATATACTGAGAGGTCACCGTTGGTCTGGAAACGTATTATGCTATGGCAATCTTCTTTGCTTGAGTTTCAGTTTGCTACTGGATTGATGGTCTGTTCAGCAACCATCTAGGAAGAACTAGGACTCAAATAAGATAAGCTCCTTTTTATTAGTCCTTATCTTAGTAATAGATTTTATTTTTTTCAGCTAAACAATATAAATATTATAGATAAGTATATGTTACACAATTTTATATAGGGGATTATGTCTCTGTCTTTTTTGTGAGTACGGAAGGGACGTCACAGATTACTCCCAGAAGTACTCAGTATGGTACAGGAGCTGGGGGCTCTCCATTGCGACGGCTTTGCCGCAATTGTGTTTATGTTATTGCTTGTCTATAATTGGCTTTCAATTGACGGTTTTGGACTTTATAAAACAACGACCTCTCGTATGTGGACATAACTCTTTGAAGAAGTCGGTAGACGAAATGCGTCAGAGTTGTCTGGAATCTACATTGTACTTAGTTTCAACTGGAGATTGCTTTCCTGGCCAGAGAGCTTATTTCCTGGATTTTGTCTGTCTGAGAAACATTGTTACCAGATAAGCTACTATTTCTTCTAAATAATGTACGGGCAACTATTACTCAAATGAGTTGTTTGTTTATTTGTCAAAATATCTTAGTTATATACTGAGAGGCTACTGTTGGTCTGTAAATATATTATGCTATGGCAATCTTCTTTGCATGAGTTTCAGTTTGCTACTGGATTGATGGTCTGTTCAGCAATGATCAAGGAAGAACTAGGACGCAAACAAGATAAGCTCCTTCTTATTAGTCCTTGGTACGCGGCCATCTATATGGAATTATATAGTCAAGATAGCCGGGGTCTGGTACACAGTATGAAAGAGGAGCAGAATCAGCAGGCAACAACGTAGTCAGGATAGGCGGGGGCTGGTGCACAATCTGATAGAGGAGCAGAATCAACAGGCAACAACGTAGTCAGGATAGCCGGGGTCTGGTGCACAATCTGATAGAGGAGCAGAATCAGCAGGCAACAACATAGTCAGGATAGCCGGGGTCTGGTGTACAATCTAATAGAGGAGAAACGGGCGTCACAGTGAGGTTTAAGTACACCGACAGTTCAAATTCCCTACCCCAACAAGCGATCATTTGACCTGCGAATATGCAGAAGCTCCGGCCCGATAAAGAAGCGATCACTGCGCTGGAGCAAGGAGAGGTAAGTGTAACAACACCCCATAGGACACACTCTCAAATAATTTCCTCCCACAAGGATTACTAGCATGGCGTCAGCCCCCGCATGCTTGCTATATATTGGTACCACATCATCCCATTGTATGTCCCATATGCCTAGCTAACTGACTACTGCCTCATCTCCTGCCAATCCCAACTGCTCCCGTCTTGTCTGACCTTTGCCTTCTACTCTCTTTTATTTTTAATAACAGTTGGAAACTTACAAAGGATGTAAACCAACTTGAATTCCATTTGTCAATTTGCATAATCATCATCTCTTCAATCACTGGCAGTTTCAGCTTCTGCCCCAATTTGGAAAGATTGCAACTGATTGCATCGGTGCACCGTGGTCCACGGAGATAATGGGGCCCACTGCACGGGGAACTAGCGAGCTGTGGGCCCAGGTTCTCTCCTCCCCGCTTACCTGGGGCAAACAGCTCGCTAGTTCCGCTTCTGATTAGAGTGACACCTAATGATCCTTTTTGATATCACGACATTCTATGGTACTCTCGGTCTCAAGTGGAATTATCTACTCCTCCCTTTGTTTTGGGCCATGGAATTATATACTACTACCGTACTCCCAAAAATCTGCCTCCTATACTCCTTTAGCTGTTACAATCCTGTGTACTTTAACACGTGGTTTAACATGTGAGCCACTCCCAAATGTGCCTTAAATAGGCTTGGTGGATAGCTGCTATGACAATAAGGCAATATTTTGAAACAAAACCAGAGAAAAAATAAACTCGCACTCGGTATATCCCATATTATATATGGTACCAGCTGCATGTCTTTTTGTTTTATATACATAAATACAAAAAAAGCCACACCCAAATGTGGCAAACAAAATGGTGACTGCTCCCTCCTATTAGCTATAATGATGAAACTTCACCACTTTCTTCTCTCGTAGCTCCCAGAGTATGTCACACTTTAAAATTGCAGTCTACTTACTGAAATGCTTCTCCTTCGCATTTAACAAGCTATTTCTGCTAGATATCTCAGTCCCAGAATCCCTTGGCTCTCTATCTGCCCTATAAATAGTTCACTGTGTATGCTCTTCGTTCTACACAATACCTTAAATATTGTAAACAACTTATATAAAATAAAGACACTGAGACTTGAGTAAAGTGGCACTAAAACTATTTTATTATAACCTATTAAAACCTGGTGGCGGAGAAAGGGCACTGAAGATCAGCTCCAGCGATATCCAACCAAGCGTGGACATGGCAATATAGCCTTAAGTCCACCCACTTCTCTCATAACCCCACTGCTTGGCCGGCCCTAACCTGGCGTCAGAGTAAACTGCACTCACCTCACTACTCACTCGCCCTCCCTCACTGAGCCGGACGAGGCCCCTCCCCACGGAGGGACAAGAGTAACCAATTGCCTTGTAAGTGGACAGATACCTGCGACCAATCACGATAGAGCCGTCTATATCAGCCGCTGATCGCAGTGCCTTCCTCCCCACCAAACTGTAAACTACTAACCAGCATTATGCTAAACCACCATTATACACTAAAACTTCTTTAAAAATTGGCGTGGGTGGGCGGGATTTTGCCAGCCGAGTGACTCACCCAGGAAATTGCATCGCCTACAAAGCCACAAGGACCTCCCCTCAGCATCACTGGCCAGACCCACACCCCACGTTAACTCTTTCAGGTAAGTGCAAACACGAATGCAACACTCTCACTATTTAATTTCGTTCGTCTAAAAGGGGACTCTCTTGTACTTACCGTTGAAATTAAACACAGTCCTGCAAAAGGGTTGTAAATCAATATCTTTGGGTCTACCCACTAATTCCCTGTCTAATTAAACTAAACTGTAGCCACAAATCTCAATCCAGCAAATACAGGGGTCAAAGTGGGGGTGTATACGGTGGTATGCAATACCGCGACTTCTCCTACTGCCTTCATTGTAAAATTATACATTTCCATTCACTTACATTTCCATTACAATTTTCAATTTTCATACCACCACTTCTAAATTTACACTTCGACCACTGGATAAATCAATAAACAATGAGTACTTATCCCACAGTTCTCCAACTGTCGCTTTTAGCAGGGCTCCTCTCAGAAATGTTGTCTGTCACTCTAAAACCAGTCTCTCTTTCAAACCTGAATCCCCTATTCCTTTTCATTCACATTGTCCCACTTTCTCACCTGCCCCATGTAACAAATGGGGGAACCTTACCCTGTGACCCACATTGCTTAAAGCTGTGAAAGTCATTGTGATGCAAGCTTGTGACAGCCTTTCTCAGTAGAACTGAAGAGATTTATACGTATAGAGTCTCCTGTACTGCAGCCTGAAGTCATGATAAATGTTCCTAGCAGTTCCCGGCATAATATATGAGGCAAGGTGGGGAGTGTTTCAAGCAAAGAGATCCCTATTCGCAACACAATAGATCAGGTGAGAAAGAGGGTGGTTTACGTATATACAGAGCCGTAACTTAGAATTCTAGCGCCTGGGTGAGAAAGACAAATGCCGCCCCCCTAGCCCACAATTTTTGCCAAATGAACCTAAAACATTCCTAAACTGCATCCCCCTTCAGTGTTGCACCCTGGGCGGTTGCCCCTATCGCACAGCCCTAGTTGCGGCCCTGCGTATATACAAATATCTACTATACAAATGCCTAGTGGCGTGTGTGGAAAAAAAAACCCCAAGCTGCAGCGCCACCTGCTGGGCAGAGTTATGCACTGACCTAAATATTTCTTGAAGGAGAAGTGACAGTTGGGAGTGTTTGGTGGTTGCCGGGGGTGACAGTGGGGAGTTTTTAACACCTTAAGTAGCTTGATGAAGGAAGTGGCGATGAAGATGAA
This sequence comes from Mixophyes fleayi, assembly GCF_038048845.1. Classification (NCBI taxonomy): domain Eukaryota; kingdom Metazoa; phylum Chordata; class Amphibia; order Anura; family Limnodynastidae; genus Mixophyes; species Mixophyes fleayi. The sequence goes on along the minus strand of NC_134412.1, from coordinate 30,221,329 downwards.
GGAAGAGGTGATGGAGAAAAATGATGAGGTGGTGACATGTGGACAAAACCACGTTAAAAAAGGGCGCTTGCGTCGGGAAGTAACGCTCTTACCCTGAGGAGGACTGGGCTAGGCCCAAATGCATGACAAGAACCTTTTTAACACCTTAAGTAGCTTGATTTGACTAGAATGCATCAGTATCATGCACGGGTTGACTTGTCTCTATATATGGATATAATCCCTACTGCCTTAGTGCAATTATAAAGATAAAATAACTCAAATGGAAAGATACATACTTAAAATATGGTTCATGGGAAATATATTGTTAGATTAAAGAAATACATGTAACATGATCCGGCAGTCACTTCTTAATTAAATATATGTACTAAGAGAAGAGAACTGATACAGTGGTCCACAGTGCATCGAGACCCTTCAATAACAATACAATATTCACCATGCACATATAAACAATTCATAAGATATTATAAAGTGTTCTCTAAATTCAAATGTAGCCTTAATGCCACAATGCAATTAAACGTTTATTATGTACTAGAGCATATGAGTAGAAATCCATCCAAAAATTATCCATTTGATCTGCTACCCTGGACTACTTAGAGAAATTCAATTATCACAAAAGTCTCATACTTGACAATGTGTACAGAGTGAGATAAACCGTGGCATAATTATTTCCCTCATTAGTGATCAATCCAAAAACGGATGGGCTGCAGTTGGATCTCACAGCAGGCTTACCCAGTTAATGTGCTGTAATTCTGTATACATGTCAGTAATGGCGTTAATATACAGAGATAGGGCCTCATGTAGAGTGGAATACACTTACATCTGCATTAAAATACGACTCAAGAGTATTATGATGTGGCTGCATACTAGAGACGCCAGTCACCATCTTCAACTTGATTGATGTAGAATTTTCCAAAGGGGGGGAAACGAACAGTATCGGGCCCTCCAGCAAAAGGAGGATGCTGGAGGATGCTGCTACCACCAGGGAGGTTAAGCGTTCCATTAATGCTTCGTCCGATAACGACAAGCCAAGAATTTCTAATGCAAGATTGTAGCAAAGGAGTGCACTTGCTCTGTGTAATTAGTAATGATTGCGTTGCCCCCTCTGACTTTGGTTGGTTGGAAAAGCAGCAGCTGCAGCGCCTGTAAAAGCATGGAGTTCTCCTAAACTCTGGAAGTTCATAGTGTAGAACCAAAACAATGCTGCTGTTACTCGCTCCGGCCCCACAGACGCGTCCCGGCCATCATCATGATGATCGGGGTGTCAATTCCGGTTTTCGCCCGGCCATCACCATGACGATGGTCGGGATGCTCCTCCATTACCGCAGCGACCCGGCCAGCTGGCCAGCCGGACACGTGTGCACCTCTCTCCCAGCATTGCCAGCTGGGGAATATTATTATTATTTACCTTGTTGTGATTGGTCCTCCTTAGTATATGAGGGCTTAACCTCCTTGCCGGTTATAGTTCCTGCTTCTAGCATACTTACCTGCTCCTTTCTCTGCTCCTCTGCTCTGTCTATTTGGATTCATTCTGCTGTGTATGACCCTTGGCTCGCTTCTGGACTCTGCTGTATTGCTTGTGAACTTGATCTCTGCCTGTTACCTGGATACGCTGTTTGCCACCAGCCCTGACCTCTGCCTGGATCTCACTACCGCTGCCTGCTGTCCCCTTGACCTCAGCCAGTTTGGGCTTTGCTGTTTCTACCACCTGGCCCTCACCTGCGCTACAGTAAGGTTATAAAATTGTACTACTCTGAGTTAAAGACCTGGGGGCATCAAAGTACCTGTGAGCACGTTCAGCTCTACTGGAAAGGCGGCTGCTATAGGTGAAGACCTCTTTGACCTGTTCTACAAGTTTATGATACTTACCATCAGCCATAACAGCTGCTAGTTTGGGGAAGGCAGATAGTTGTTATAAATAATCCTAGTGTAGAATTAGCTTTTACAATATAACAGATAATAGTAAATGTGCACACAGGATTGGTGGGGTTCCTGTATTTGAGACATGAAAAATAGAACAGTGTGGGATCACAGAGCTGTCTGTTGGTACATTTATAGCACATGGTGTTGCTTTTGAGTTCAACTGAACAAGCCATATGTTATATGGTGAAACGCGCTATTGGAGTAAACGTTACACTGTGCCACCAACTTGCTAGTTACTTTTATTGTTATACATGTCTGGAGACCAAAAGACTGTGCCTGCAATTTTATAACTATCATCTCTGCTGTGTATGAAGATACATTGGGTTTGATTCCCAATGCAAATCACATGTAAGTTGAGTGTATAAAAGGAGCATGCCACTTGAAAGTAGTTCATGTCATATTAAAATCCAAGCGTACATCAAGATACATTTTGATTTGAATCTGGGTAAAAAGATGCTCTGCCTAAACAGTACTTGCCTTATGTAGACATACAGAACACAATGCAGTATATGCACATTAATAAGTACAATATAAAGTCACATCATAACGCATAAAAATGTTATTTGATCATAAAAAAGTACCAGTATAATCATTTAGATAAATATTTATTTTCAAATATCAAACATTTTTTTACAGTAATTACATAAATAACGATGATTTCTAGAGATGAGTAATTTGGATCCAGAGAAATCGACAGATCCGAGTTTTGGTGTTCCGAGTGAAAAAGAGTCATGTTTTTTGCGTGCCAATTTCAGATCTGGAAATGACGCAAAACGTCATTTTCGGGATTTTTTTTTTGCAAAACTCGCAAGAGTTTTGAATCCATATCTTCTGTATATATAGCCCTCACTTGTTTTCTCATGTGTAATTTTAAAACAGACCGCATGTAGGGAGGATGTTAGCTGCAGTGCTCTGCTCTAAAAATAGCGTTCAGGGTGAAAAAGTGACAGAGAAAACTATTATAAAGCAGTTCGGTAGGGATCAGTCAGCTAGAATAGTTTGCTAATCCAGGGGTTGGCAATCTTTTTCTATCAGAGTGCCGGCTAAAATCTAGTGAAGCCCAGGTGTGCCAGTTGGGTGTGATATTATATATATATATATATATATATATATATATAGATACATACACGGCTGCCTAGAGAAATTCATGGCCCCAGTACAGCAACTTCATGTGTCCCCCTTTATAGTCAAGCATGGTAAAAAAAAATGTTGCGCCGCCACTCCACAACATTTTTTTACCATGCAAGTGGTCGTACAATTGGGGGTGTGGCAGTACATCATTGGGGGCATGTCTAGCAGGTGAAAAGCACCAGGCCACCCTCTTACAGAAAAATGCATTACTCACACATGCCCCCTTGCTCAGCAGCTTTGCTCACATATGTCCCCTCTGCCCACATGCTTTAATCACACGTGCCTCCCTCTGCCCACATGCTTTAATCACACTCACCCCCCCTCTGCCCAGCACCTTTAGTCCCACATGCCCCTCTCCAGCACACCTTCTTCTTACCTTATTCTCCACTGCACAGCATGGGAAGATATCCAGCAGCCCACCGAGTACCATGTGACCACTGCAGTCACATGACCTGGCATCTGAAGATACCTGAGCTGAAGGAGATTTAGCCACCACCGATCCCCCCCTGCACTCAATAAAAAAAAATTAAAAAAAGTACTTTTAAAATAAAAAAAATATTTTCAATGATAGGTCTCCAGTGAGGACTCGGGCCACCAAGCGGGCCCGGCCAATTTGTAGCCGTCCCCTCCCCTCTCAGCAAAAAAACGTTATGCCGCACAGTAGTGCCCCAGTTCACATCATACCTCATAATTGTGTCCCCAATTCATCTTATGCCTCATAGTTGTGCCCACAATTCATACTTTGCCACAGTTGCCCCCAGAAACTTATAGTATGCCACAGTTGCCCCCAGAAATACATAGCATGCCACAGTTGCCCCCAGAAATACATAACATGCCACAGTTGCCCCCATAAACTTATAGTATGCCACAGTTGCCCCCAGAAACACATATTATGCCACAGTTGCCCCCAGAAACACATAGCATGCCACAGTTGCCCCCAGAAATATATAGTATGCCACAGTTGCCCCCAGAAATAGATAGCATGCCACAGTTGCCCCCACAAATAAAAAGTATGCCAAGTATATGTGCCCCTCAATTTGCTGCCCTTACTTACCTTTGTAGACTCAGAAACCTGGGAGCTGCTTCAATAAAACAGCCGGTGATGGCTGAAACGGAGCTTCTGCGCAGCAGCTTCACTGTGGCATAATGAAGTATGTGTAATGAAGCTGCTTCATTAAAGCAGCCGGTGATGGCCGAAACGGAGCTTCTGCGCATGCGCAGAAGCTCCGTTTCAGCCATCACCGGCTGTTTTATTGAAGCAGCTTAAGCGTCGGCGTGCCAGACAAAAGTGGTCAGCATGCCACGTCTGGCACGCGTGCCGGGGGTTGCTGACCCCTGTGCTAATCAATTGGTTTTAATTTCAATCTGTCAGAGAGTTTACATGGAGTAGTGGCTACTGGTTGTTATGAATGCATATATAATAGTACTAGTATATAGCCTGAGTTAGATATCAATCTGAACTAAGTGTATTTAGTGGAGAAAAACTATTAGCAGCAGTATCCATAAAAACAAATAGATTTATTTCATTTAAAATTTTAAGTTTTTCTACCAAAAGTTATCTTGTGGGGGGCAGTGACAACTGAATTCATTTTGAAAAAAACTGGGTGTTTTGCGTGTGAGTGTCAACACAGCTGCACACCCCAAAAAAGCTATATATTCTAATCTTTTCTAATTTTCAATTCTTGTAAATTTTTAAAGGGTCATTCAGTGCCATCTATATTAAAAAAGGCTGATTGCATGTGAGGGTTTTTTTCTGGGCACTTTTGTCAATCAGCGACCGCATGTAGAACATTGGATCCACATTGGTATAAATGAATACAGTTATACATTTATAAAAATAAATAGACGAAAGTGAGCTGCACCATACCAAAAACTTCAAAGACTAGTATTATGCACTTCACGATGGGCAGAGAATTCATCGGTAGCCAAGAGCAGAGCTTTAAAAAACCTTGCTGCTATACACATAAATGTTGATGGTGATAGACAAAGGTGGTCTGCACCCATACCAAAAACTTCAAAGACTAGCACTATGCACTTCTTGATGGGCAGAGCATTCATCAGTAGCCAAGAGCGGAGCTTTCATACCTTATTTTACTTATGTGATATGTGCTATAATGCTGCCCTTCTGAATCAAACCAGGGGGCTCATATATATATATATGGTCCTGTCAAAGAATACATGAAGAGATGGAGATATGATGGCTGATGATTTAAGCTATGTGATGAAGTTAGAGAACCATATAGACTGAAAAATTATTTTTGGATTTGAATGGAAGAAAGCAAATGAAACAATGGCAAAATTTCCTTAAGACAGCTCGCTGCAGACTTTGGCCAAAATTGGTGAAAATTGGGACAGTTGTGAATGGATCATTAGAAAATAGATTGTAAATGACTGGAATTCTAATGGAATGTTTATGCTATACATAGAAAGATGGGCAGAGGATTAATCAGTAGCCAAGAAAGGAGCTTTCATACCTTGTTTTAGTTATATGCTACGAGTAAGGTAGATCTGTGCCATAATCCTGCCCTTCTGAATCAAGCCAGGGGACTCGTATATATTTATAGGGAGGACTGAAGAATCAGTACCCGGAAGGAGGCTTCATCCAACCCTTGGGAAAAGGGGACTGCCCAAGACTTGAGGTGAAGGTCGTCCCCAAGAAGGGGAGTAGTCACCCTGAAGCCTGATTTAGCACCGGCCCACAGTAAAGGATTATATCCTGGGATCAGTGGTGTATTGGCAATTTGACCTTACACTGTTTGGTTTTGCTATTAGTTGTTTGCTGACTAGCATTGTTCTCTCCAACACCATTTTTGTTTAAATAAAAACTGTAACCTTTTGCTAAATTTACATTTGTGTCCTTGTGCTTATTTATTTATTCAATTACAGTAATTATAAGTCTGAATATGTGAAGGAGGTTTGAGTACAATAAAAGGGAAATTATCAACACTATGCAGTTCAATTGTTTTTTTAATGGAATTGGAGAAAGCAAATGCAACAATACCAAAGTTATAAAAATCCTTCATTAAGACAGCTCGCTGCAGACTATGGCCAAAATTGGTAAAAACTGGGACTGAGAGTTGTGGTAAATGGAAGATTTTATAATTGGTCATATGTTTTAAGTGGTGTCCCTCAAGGTTTGTGCTGGGACCACTCCTTTTTAAAATATTTATTAATAACCTTGGTGATGGTTTAGAGAGCAAAGATTTGATTTTTGCAGATGACACTAAACTATATTAGATAATAAAATCAGAGCAAGTTTCTCTGCAGAGGGACTTAAATAAACTGGGCTGCCAAATGGAAGATGAAGTTGAACAGAGATAAATGTAAACAATCAATTGGTTTCTTTGCCGTGCTAAAAAATATATACACTAAATTCATAAGCAATTCCCTACATATAAACCTTAACAAATGAATAAAGTCCAAAAGCAAATAGCATCTCCTTTCTTCTAAACATCTACACCCGAAATGGTATAATCTAGGATCAAAAAACATAGGAAGAAAGGGTGCTCGTGGTGTATTCATTAATGTACAATCAATGAAACTATTGAATGAAAGCAGCGTACATTTTTCAAATAAAGATAAAGCTTCTCTGTCAAATTCTCAATAGATGTACTACAGACAGGATCCTCAGTCTCACTTATAGTCACTTCATTATCTGTGAAGGACATACACATTAAGAAGACAACGGCCCTTGTGTGAAATATTTTAAAACAGGTAATTTTTATTTTGAACAAGGTTAAAGACCCTTCCAAAAGGTAGCATAAAAACAGCACTTATCTGAATCCACAGTGAAATTGAGACCAAGGAGGAACACTTGAAGCTGTCCAGATTAGCAGACTATCAAAGACTATGCCATGCTAGTCATCACTATCAGTTGGCATTTACTCCTGACCTGTAGTGGGTGTAAAAGATACAGCTCAAAACAAGTGTACTTACGGCAAACACAAGTCTTGAATTGACCTTGGTGAACACGTTTGGCTTCTGTGAGCACTCAGGGTTAATCATTTGGAATCCTGGCAGAAAGAACTGAGTGCTTCTAGACCCATTTTTTTCCTGTTTTAGGGACAGTTTGCATTTATAACTTTCAAGACTAGGCGCGCTCTGCTGAATATTTCAGTTTGCAATTTCCAAAAGTGTTTCTCTTTGAATTCAGTTTAGTTACTCCTAAAATTATTAATAATGTGCAAGTCTAGCAGCTGGATACTTATTAGAACTATTCGCTCATATGAATTGCTACACTTTGAGATGTGACGTTTTGTGGTTACGTGCAGGCTTCTGTATGATATTATGATCTCCATTTGAATGTTATGTATTTTATATTAAAAAAAAAGTAACTTTGTCATGTGTGCACACAATTTTCTCTGTATATTACAGGTTTTGTATTTTATTAATAAACATATTTTATTTTGTTACTACAATATATTATATATGAGAGTTTATTGAGGGAGTTTAAGCGTATAGATTTGGGCAGGGAGTTTTCCTGTTTACACACAGTTTACATCTATGTATTATATTGGTTTTACCCCATTACTCCCCAAGATCTCTCTAACCCCTACTCCTTCCTCACCTCTGTAATACTTTACTTACCTTAGGGCCCTTCGCTGAAAACAGGACCATGCATTTAATTGCCCTGGTGGCACTGTCCATCAATGTTGTTGGGTGCAACCTACTGTAAGTGGCATGTACATGACATGATGACACCAAAGCATTTAAGGGAGTCTGCATACAATTGGCTGCATCTGGGAACATATACGGATGGTGCCACCAGGGCAATTAAGCCCGGGGTCTTGTTTTCAGTTGAGAGGAGCCCTAAGGTAAGTGAAGTACAGCAGGGGGGAGGGGAGCAGTAGGTGTTGGAGAGAACTGAGTGGGAGTAATGGGTTTAATCAATATAATACTTAGAGGTAAGCTGTGTGTATAGGGGATCACTCCCTGCCCAAATCTATGCACATTAAACACCCTTAACAAACTCTCTTTGTTAGACTAGCAGCTGTTTCTGTTAGACTGGCAGTCCTTACTAAAGGATTTACAGCCCTTCTCATCATTCAGTCTCTGTAATGGAATTGCCCTCTCTGACTGTGCCTCTTTCTGTAGCTCCATTTCTACAGTACTCACTCACCGGTGGCTCCCTGTACTCCTTGGCAGGCTAAGGTGGACTTAGCTGCAAAGTTCCTGACCTGTCCTTCCTCCTCACTGGCCACACTCCCAGCTTCTCCATTTCTGGCAAGAACCTCTGTGCGGTTCTTGAAACATGTGTAGGTTCCCAAGGATGCATTGGATTGTTCCCAGCCAGTGGCTCCTCCGTTTCTACACTCCTGGGACCAATCCTCCCAATTAGGTGAGTTCTTCTTTTTTGTTTTTACTTTTCAGCTTCTGGACAATGCGTAGATGAATTAGTCACTATGGTGGGGGTTTGTGTCGTGTCTTTGCCCATCGTGTCATAGGTAAGTGCTCTCCTGGACTGTTGCCTGCTTTTCAAGAGTCCAGGAGGCCACTCCCGTATTTAGGTTTTTCCCAAACATTCCTGGGACAGTAGACATTAAGGCCATTTGGAGGGGTAGACCATAGCTCCAATTCTAAAAGATGGTTGGGTGGCAGGAAACTAGGAAACTTTGTTTGCTGTATTCCCCATAAGTATTTGACTGTAATATGAAGGGCCAGTCAAATCTAAGTGTAAGTGCCCATTGCTGATTTGCAAAAGGATCACAAACATTTTATACTTTAAGTACAAAATAGCATAAAATAACAAGCTAATGATAACATTTTTGTTCATTTTGTTGTGGTGAAAGAAATTCCAAATAGAGTGTTCATTGTGCGAGGTGTGCCAGAGAGTTCAACTAGTCCTGGGACCCACTGGTAGGTTATGTCTGGCAATGGTCAATCCAAGTCAGCTCAGCATGGTTGCATTTTATGACCTAGATCAGTGTTGGGCAAACTTTTTCAGGAGCGAGCCAAATAAAAAAGAAAAACTTTAGGCGGGCCAATATAATTTATTAAAAAACTCAAATATCGAAATATATAATACAAATTTTTTGAATGGGACGGGAGGGTGTTATATAGCAGTGTTACCTCTATAAGTGCAGCGATCGTACAGACACAGCACTTATTTCAGCAGGTTGTTGCAGATCCATCTTTCTGGTGAGCCACTAACTGTGTCACTCACCGGACCGTGAGTGCCTCTTCCCGGACATTTAGGAACCGTGGCCGTCCGCCATCCTGAGGGTCTGCGCATGCGCAGCCCTTTTCTATACTTCAGTGTATACCCCTTTAACTTAATTGACAGATCAGGCAACCTCCCTATATTAAGCACCTGTGGTCACTACCACGTTGCCTGATCTTGGAGTCTCATTCCTCATGAGTCTCTGAAGGTGTTCCTGTATTACTCGTGTATTCAGCGCTGCTGATTCCTGTGGTTTCCTAACCACTTCTACTACTGTGGTTCCTTACCACTTCTACCATCAATTGTATCATCATGACTGTTTGCTGATTCCTATCCGCTGCCTCTGCGCACTACAGTCTTCTACACCACTTCATCGTTATTTTATATCTAAGTGACTGTTTACTCATTGCTATCCGCTGCCTCCGTGCACTCCAGCTTTTACCTCACTCACCTGCTTCTCATCAAGTCTGTTTGCTGATTTCTATCCGCTGCCTCCGTGCACTACAGTCTCCTGCTTGCAACTCGCCTGTGTTCAACATCGTGACTGCCAGCTGACTGCCATCCGCTGCCTCTGTGCACTACAGTCTCCTGCTTGCAACTCGCCTGTGTTCAACATCGTGACTGCCAGCTGACTGCCATCCGCTGCCTCTGTGCACTACAGTCTCCTGCTTTGCAACTCGCCTGTGTTCAACATCGTGACTGCCAGCTGACTGCTATCCGCTGCCTCTGTGCACTACAGTCTCCTGCTTGCAACTCGCCTGTGTTCAACATCGTGACTGCCAGCTGATTACTATCCGCTGCCTCCGTGCACTACACTCTCATCTCATCTTTGCTGTGTCTTCCTCGAGACTGCCGCTTTTCATTATCATCTGCTACACTTCGTGATCTACAGCTCCTGCCCTGCGCTGCACTCCTGTTTCCCATCGCTGTTGGTTCCTGTGGTTGCTACTGGTTACCTCCGTGTGCCGCTGAGTCCTGCCGCTGTGGTCAGCGCTATCGTCCATCTCCTGCTGATCCACTCTCCACGCCTTCACGTGTTCCTCTGGTCTCTACCCTCCTGTCAGCATTGGATTTGTATCTCTTCTACTACCCTCTGCTGGATCATCTCCATTCTCCTGGGTTTCCTATGAGTCCAGTTCCACGTGTTGCTGACTCCTGTGGATTCGTGTCCCTGTCGGTCTACTCACCTGTGCGCTGCACCTGCTAGACCGCTGCTTCTCCTATCCAGGGACTTCCTATCCAGTCGGTCTCCAGCCGCTCAGGTACCGCTGCAATCCCATCTGACTGCTACTGCTGAACCACGGTATGCATACTTCTCATTGACTGTGCTGTGTATTGCATATCTTGCTGGACTGTGTTTGGTTCTTTCTGGAGTCTGCTATCCGCTGAGTCTATTGTCATCATTGACTGTGTTATCATTGTGCTGGACTACTTCAAGAGACTTTCTAGATTGCAGACCTGATCAGTCATTTACATATATATATACCGATATTGTGCATATTACTGTGGATCGTGTATAAGGTGCCTGTATATATCCTGTGTTGCAGTCTTCCCCCGTGCACCTCCTCACATATATATGCAGTGGTACAACTTGCTGATGTCAGACCACTGATCCCTGTTTCCGGTATCACCTGTTCCATTATCCTCTCACATAGCAGTGGTACAACTTGCTACCGCAGACCACTGACTACCTGGATACCTCCACTTGGATTCCATTCCTTCACTCAGACAGCGGTACAACTTGCTACCCGCAGACCGCTGACTCTCATCACCTCCTTGTCTCTGTTGGACATTCCTCCTCACTATAGCGGTGGTACAACTTGCTATCGCAGACCACTGACTACCTTCACGTGTCCTTGTCCATACAGTTCCCTGTGTATCATTACCTCATTATTACCAGTGTTGCTAGTCATAGACTTTCCTGAGCATCTCATCGGTCATCATTTCATGTTCCGTGATCACCCAGCTACCAGAGTACCCTATTACCATCTACATTGCTCTGGTAAGCCTACCATCTGGTGATCCCTGGGTAAAGACTCCTAGTGCCCGTGACAGTAAGATCAGGCCATGACAGACCCAGATGTGGAACCTACCGCCAAAGAGATGCTGCAACATCTGGTTAGCCGTGTGGAGCAACAGGATGCCCGCCAACAGCTGTTACTTCAGTGTTATCAGTCATTAACCTCCCAAGGAACATCTGGACAGACTGTGACAGCTACTACTGAGGCTCCTGTGCTTTCCTCCGTTTCCCCATTGCCATCCCAGGTGTCTATAGCTTCCACGCTTCACCTGCCTACTCCGTCAAAGTACGATGGAGACCCCAAAACTTGTAGGGGTTTCCTTAACCAATGTTCAGTCCATTTTGAGCTCCAACCTCAAAATTTTTCTACCCATCGTTCCAGAGTGGCCTATCTTATCTCTTTGTTTTCAGGACAAGCCCTGGCTTGGGCCTCCCCTCTGTGGGAGAGGAACGATCCAATATTACAAGATAGTGCCAAATTCATTTCTACATTCCGAAGTGTGTTCGATGAACCAGGTCGTGTGACCTCCGCTGCTTCCAGCATCCTCCGTCTGCGACAAGGATCTCATACTGTAGGCCAGTACGTCATTCAATTTAGGATCTTAGCCTCTGAACTTCAGTGGAACACTGAAGCCCTAGTTGCCGCCTTCTGGCAGGGGCTTTCCGATAAAATTAAAGATGCACTGACTACCCAAGAGCTTCCTTCGTCACTTGAAGATTTGATCTCTCTATGCCATCGTGTTGATATGAGATTTCGTGAAAGAGAGGCTGAGAAAACGACTTCTGCTAAAGCACCTTTTCGCTCTAACCCTCAATTTCGTCCAGTGTCACCCGCTGCGATTCCCATGGAGATTGGACGTTCCAAGTTATCTTCTGAGGAGAGGAAACGAAGAGTCAAGAATAGACTCTGTATCTATTGTGCTGATTCCACTCATGTCCTCAGCTCCTGCCCTAAGAGATCGGGAAATGCCAGGCCCTAACTAGTTCTGGAGAGGTGAAGTTAGGGTCCCTGGAGTCCTCTCCATCGTCTATGAGATCTAAAGTCTGCGCTTTTGATGTGACTATTTCCTTTGCTACCAAGACCTTTGAGTCACAGGCATTGATTGATTCCGGAGCAGCAGGAAATTTTATTTCCAAATCGTTAGTTAATCAATGGTCTCTACCAATGATTACCTTAAAAACTCCCATTACTGTGACGGCTATTGATGGATCACGTCTCATCAACGGTCTCATCACCCAGAGTACGTCTCCAGTAACCCTTCAGATTGGTGCCCTGCATCATGAAGAGATATCGTTTTTAATTCTTCCTGTTACGACAAGTCCGATTGTCCTAGGCCTTCCATGGCTTCAGTGTCACTCTCCCCAGATTGACTGGCGCACCCCTCAAGTCACGTCTTGGGGCCCTGAATGTCATCATCATTGCCTTTCCCAAGTCATTCCTCTCAAGGTACAGCAAGCTTCCATCTCAGCTATTTCACCGGGACTTCCTCCTCAATATGCTTCATTTACCGATGTTTTTGATAAAGCTCAGTCTGAACGTCTTCCTCCTCATCGTTCTTGGGATTGTCCGATTGATCTTCTTCCTGGCAAGACTCCTCCCAGAGGCCGGGTCTATCCACTCTCGTTACCTGAAACTCAAGCTACATCTGAATATATACGGGAGAACCTCCAGCGTGGGTTCATTCGACCTTCCACCTCGCCCGCTGGAGCTGGGTTCTTCTTTGTCAAAAAGAAGGATGGATCATTACGCCCTTGTATAGATTTTCGTGGACTCAATGCCATTACTATCAAGAACCGGTATCCCATTCCGTTGATCACTGAGCTATTTGACCGCATCAAGGGAGCCCGTATTTTTACTAAGTTGGATCTTCGTGGTGCTTACAATTTAATCAGAATTCGTTCCGGTGACGAATGGAAGACGGCGTTTAACACCAGAGACGGGCATTACGAATATCTGGTAATGCCTTTCGGGCTATGTAATGCCCCCGCTGTTTTTCAGGGCTTCATTAATGAGATTTTTCGGGACTTATTATATGTATGTGTCGTCGTCTACCTGGACGACATATTGATTTTTTCACAGGACCTGCCTTCTCACCACCAACATGTGGCAGAAGTCCTCTCCAGGCTACGGAAAAATTCATTGTTCTGTAAATTAGAAAAATGTTCATTCGAATTACCCCAGATTCCATTCTTGGGGTATATTGTTTCCGGAGTTGGTCTGAAGATGGATCCTGACAAAGTAAATGCTGTACTACATTGGCCCCAGCCAACTACTCTTCGTGCCATCCAGCGTTTTTTAGGTTTTGCCAATTACTATAGACGCTTCATTCAAGATTTTTCTTCCATTGCATCTCCTATTGTGGCCCTGACTCGTAAAGGGGCTAATCCTAAGCAATGGTCTACTGAGGCTATTCTAGCCTTTCAAACATTAAAAGAGTCCTTCTCTTCGGCTCCAATCCTTCGTCAGCCTGATGTGACACTCCCTTTTTTCCTAGAAGTAGATGCCTCTAATGTGGGCTTAGGAGCTATTCTCTCCCAACGCTCGGAACAGCAAAAATTCCACCCTTGTGCCTTCTATTCTCGGGGTCTCCTACCCGCAGAGAAGAATTATACCATCGGAGACAAGGAATTACTGGCTATCAAAGCCGCATTAGAGGAATGGAGATACTTGTTGGAGGGAGCTCGCCATCCGGTGACGATCTTCACGGATCATAAGAACTTGTCATATCTCCAGTCTGCCCAATGCTTGAACCCTCGTCAAGCAAGATGGTCTCTTTTCTTTTCCCGTTTTGAATTAATAATTACCTTCAAACCAGCTGCCAAGAACAAAAAAGCTGATGCCTTATCTAGAGCCTTTGTTACGTCCTCTGATATAGAAGAGGTTTCCAACCATACCATTCTAGACCCCAAATGTATCTCACTGGCTGCTTCATCCACCAAAACGCTACCATTTGGGAAGACCCTCGTGCCTTCTACTCTAAGGAGGAAAATCCTTTCGTGGTTCCATGCCTCTCGTTTTTCTGGACACGCCGGTGAACACAAGACTTTTGAGATCCTCTCTCGAAGTTACTGGTGGCCTTCAATGAGGAGAGACGTCAAAGAGTTCATTGCTTCCTGTGAATTATGTTCGCAATTCAAATCCTCCCGCAGAACCCCAGCAGGGTTGCTGCGACCACTACCCATTCCGTCCAAACCATGGACCCATATTAGTATGGATTTCGTTACCGACTTACCACCTAGTAAGAACCATAACACTATTTGGGTGGTAGTGGACAGATTTTCGAAGATGGCTCATTTCATCCCTCTGTCTGGTTTGCCTTCCTCGTCTATCCTGGCTGAACATTTCATTAAAGAGATCTTCCGTATCCATGGATGTCCATCTGAGATTGTGTCTGATAGAGGAGTACAATTCGTGTCCAGATTCTGGCGAGCCCTTTGTAAAACCTTGGGCATACGATTAGCACTCTCATCTTCTTACCATCCACAATCCAATGGACAAACCGAACGTGTCAATCAAGATCTTGAGACTTTTATAAGGATATTTTCATCAGCCAATCAAGACAACTGGGTAGAGTTACTCCCTTGGGCTGAGTTCGCCCATAACAACATGTACCATGAGTCATCATCCAAAACTCCATTCTTTGTGGTTTACGGTCACCATCCGTCTTTTCCGGAATTTCCTGCCCTCCCGCCCACCCAAGTTCCTGCGGTGGAGACTGTTTGTCAGACCTTTAAAAATATCTGGTCTCAGGTTAGAACCTGTTTAAAGAAGACATCTGTCAAATATAAATCTTTCGCTGATAAGAAGAGGCGGGCTATTCCACCACAAAAAATTGGAGATCGTGTCTGGTTATCCACTAAAAATATTCGTTTGAAGGTCCCATCCATGAAATTCGCCCCTCGTTTTATTGGTCCATATAGGATCATTCAAGTTATCAATCCAGTATGTGTGAAACTCCTTCTTCCTAAGAGTCTTCGGATTTCTAATGCCTTCCATGTATCTTTGCTCAAACCTCTTATTATCAACCGTTTTTCAACTCCTCCCTCAGCTCCGCAGCCAGTTCAAGTTCATCAGGAGGAGGATTTTGAGATTACCGAGGTACTAGATGCAAAAATTTCGCGAGGAGTCCTCCACTTCCTCGTTCATTGGAAGGGCTTTGGTCCTGAGGAGCGCTCTTGGATCAAAGCTGAAGATCTTAATGCTCCTGCCCTTTTGAAGAAGTTTTACTCCAAAAATCCGGACAAGCCCGGTTCCAGGCGTTCTGTGCCCACCTTTAAAAGGGGGGGTACTGTCACTCACCGGACCGTGAGTGCCTCTTCCCGGACATTTAGGAACCGTGGCCGTCCGCCATCCTGAGGGTCTGCGCATGCGCAGCCCTTTTCTATACTTCAGTGTATACCCCTTTAACTTAATTGACAGATCAGGCAACCTCCCTATATTAAGCACCTGTGGTCACTACCACGTTGCCTGATCTTGGAGTCTCATTCCTCATGAGTCTCTGAAGGTGTTCCTGTATTACTCGTGTATTCAGCGCTGCTGATTCCTGTGGTTTCCTAACCACTTCTACTACTGTGGTTCCTTACCACTTCTACCATCAATTGTATCATCATGACTGTTTGCTGATTCCTATCCGCTGCCTCTGCGCACTACAGTCTTCTACACCACTTCATCGTTATTTTATATCTAAGTGACTGTTTACTCATTGCTATCCGCTGCCTCCGTGCACTCCAGCTTTTACCTCACTCACCTGCTTCTCATCAAGTCTGTTTGCTGATTTCTATCCGCTGCCTCCGTGCACTACAGTCTCCTGCTTGCAACTCGCCTGTGTTCAACATCGTGACTGCCAGCTGACTGCCATCCGCTGCCTCTGTGCACTACAGTCTCCTGCTTGCAACTCGCCTGTGTTCAACATCGTGACTGCCAGCTGACTGCCATCCGCTGCCTCTGTGCACTACAGTCTCCTGCTTTGCAACTCGCCTGTGTTCAACATCGTGACTGCCAGCTGACTGCTATCCGCTGCCTCTGTGCACTACAGTCTCCTGCTTGCAACTCGCCTGTGTTCAACATCGTGACTGCCAGCTGATTACTATCCGCTGCCTCCGTGCACTACACTCTCATCTCATCTTTGCTGTGTCTTCCTCGAGACTGCCGCTTTTCATTATCATCTGCTACACTTCGTGATCTACAGCTCCTGCCCTGCGCTGCACTCCTGTTTCCCATCGCTGTTGGTTCCTGTGGTTGCTACTGGTTACCTCCGTGTGCCGCTGAGTCCTGCCGCTGTGGTCAGCGCTATCGTCCATCTCCTGCTGATCCACTCTCCACGCCTTCACGTGTTCCTCTGGTCTCTACCCTCCTGTCAGCATTGGATTTGTATCTCTTCTACTACCCTCTGCTGGATCATCTCCATTCTCCTGGGTTTCCTATGAGTCCAGTTCCACGTGTTGCTGACTCCTGTGGATTCGTGTCCCTGTCGGTCTACTCACCTGTGCGCTGCACCTGCTAGACCGCTGCTTCTCCTATCCAGGGACTTCCTATCCAGTCGGTCTCCAGCCGCTCAGGTACCGCTGCAATCCCATCTGACTGCTACTGCTGAACCACGGTATGCATACTTCTCATTGACTGTGCTGTGTATTGCATATCTTGCTGGACTGTGTTTGGTTCTCTCTGGAGTCTGCTATCCGCTGAGTCTATTGTCATCATTGACTGTGTTATCATTGTGCTGGACTACTTCAAGAGACTTTCTAGATTGCAGACCTGATCAGTCATTTACATATATATATACCGATATTGTGCATATTACTGTGGATCGTGTATAAGGTGCCTGTATATATCCTGTGTTGCAGTCTTCCCCCGTGCACCTCCTCACATATATATGCAGTGGTACAACTTGCTGATGTCAGACCACTGATCCCTGTTTCCGGTATCACCTGTTCCATTATCCTCTCACATAGCAGTGGTACAACTTGCTACCGCAGACCACTGACTACCTGGATACCTCCACTTGGATTCCATTCCTTCACTCAGACAGCGGTACAACTTGCTACCCGCAGACCGCTGACTCTCATCACCTCCTTGTCTCTGTTGGACATTCCTCCTCACTATAGCGGTGGTACAACTTGCTATCGCAGACCACTGACTACCTTCACGTGTCCTTGTCCATACAGTTCCCTGTGTATCATTACCTCATTATTACCAGTGTTGCTAGTCATAGACTTTCCTGAGCATCTCATCGGTCATCATTTCATGTTCCGTGATCACCCAGCTACCAGAGTACCCTATTACCATCTACATTGCTCTGGTAAGCCTACCATCTGGTGATCCCTGGGTAAAGACTCCTAGTGCCCGTGACAAACTGACAGCACAGCAGCCAATCGAAATCCACCTTAGTATATGGCCCAGCCCATCTCTTCTCACATGACTTTCAGCCATTAGAGGGCGGGCAGGTGTTTCAGTGATTGACATACGAAGTGTCCTTTTAGGAAGGAGGATGAAGTGTAATGGAGGAAATAGCTGGGAAGGCATAAAAATGAAGGTTCTGACACACAGGGTCGGCCTTAATAATTTTATGCATATTTTAATGAAATTTTTTAAAACATTGGTGGGCCTGATAGAACCTCTAAGTGGGCCGGATCTGGCTCGCGGGCCGTAGTTTGCCCATCCCTGACCTAGACCATGGCACAGCACAGTGCAAGCAGAATTGCACCATCTCATACTCATCCATGAGTCTGAATTCCATATGTTTCTGTCCAAGGTAAATGCAGCAAAAAGCTGGATAGAGACATTAATAAATTCAGACAAAAAATATTGAAAAATTAATAGCAAATAAACGATATGTCACAAAGGCCTCTATTTATTAAAGAGTAAAAAGCCCTAACTTCAATGAAAATGGGTGTTTTCATTGGAGGTAGAGTTCTCACTATCCATCAAAGGGTTAACCCTGACAACAGCCCTGCTGTTGCGGCAGGTCACCCATGCCAGCGATAGGATACACTGGCTTTCTCCAGCGACAGCCTTCCCTATGCAAAGAAAATGTACCTCCGCATTCCCACTTCTGTTATCTCAGGTTGGCAGTAGCAGGATATATTCAGTGAAAAAAATCTTTGTTGTTCAAAAATGCATTTTTCCAAAAATGACTAATGTTTTTTTTAGATATTTTTAAAATTTTCTTTTCTGCAAGTGGGACTGAAAGCCCAAGTCAGGGCTTCCAGTTCCACTGCACATGCGTGAACTGGCACGTCGGGTCGTGTATGGGCTTAACCACCAAGACTGGCCCAGTGAAGCTGTAAGTATACGCGTACTGCCACCGGCCAGTATCCCCGGGATGCTGAGGATCACTCAACTGCCATGGTGATAGAAGATTTTCTATTGCTGTGATTATAGCAATTATAGAAAACCAGCCCTATCAATACTTTATAATAACTATCCCAGATAGTGAAGATAGTGAAGACTATACAATACATTAAATAAATATAAAACTAGACAAAAACAAGCATAAATTGAACTACATAAGACGAGAGTAATAAAAAACAATAACTACAACTGAAACAGGCAGGTAGATTGATAACAAAACCTGGAGTTTAATCACTTCTAGAAGGATGATAAATTATGTTTTTGAATTGTTTTTATTTTTATATTTATTTTATAATTATTATTATTTACATATTTTGAATTATTCAGAGTTTCTGATTATCCCTTCCTCTCCTGATCCTATAACATTCTCAAAAGATCCTCATCACCTTAACTATGCCAGAGCTGATTGGTGTCCCATTTTCCCATTACTTAGCATTCTAGAGACACTCGTTGTCACCTGTTTTCTGCAGTACAGCTCTGCCATTGGGTTCCTTACTGGTGGCTGGCCCCTCATCGAGAACCAGCCACCAGATTACATATCCTGCTGCTGACAGTCACTCAGTTGCCTGCAACCAAGGGGGCATTACATATGTGATGTCATGAGTAATGTAATTAATGCTGACATTTGTCATGTTATATACTGGGTTTGCATCTCCAGGCTTCTGATTTTCCCCATCACCCCGGTAGCCACAGTGGTGCTCGGAGGAGGTTACAACTCTACTTTGCCCAGGCTGGTGCTTAGTTATCAGTTCAGCAGGGGGAACCTATGGACATTTTCCCCATGCCTTAGCGAGAATAAGACCAGGCTGTCCAGCTCTGTTGCTGGTTATGGATTTTGGGGGGTTCCACAAATGTGTATTATGTATTTTTTTTATAACAAAGACTCAATGGGTCAAGTGCAAAATATGTCTCAAAATTTGAGTACAGCTTTTTGTGCAGCAAAATGCTTTTTACTTTGTGCAAATTGACTTATGTCCAACTTTAAACAAGGCCCCAAATGTCCCCAATTTCCATGGACCAGCCAAGGTTTTAAAGATGTGTCACTGGAAATGTCCTGCATTTCAATACTTACTAATGTCACAATAAAATGTATTTTCATCTGGATGTAATTATTACATTGTGTTCTTATTCTGCAGCTTTTATCTATTAATATTTATTGAAGAATATTACTACAAATGTAAAAATACACTACAATCAAATTATGTAAATATTACATGATGGGGATTGGGATTGTAGTGCTATTTAAAATGGGGGATATATGATATATGCATGCTGCATGGCTGAATTGCAATTAGATCAGTTGAATACTGCATGCCTGCGCAGTAACAACTAAAAGCATGCAGCAAACACAAGGCCTCTTTCTAGACCAACAAATTCCCAGGTAAAGCAAACTAAAAATGTGCTCCTCGCACACCAGCTAACCATAGAAAGAGGCGAGACTGTGCAAAATAGGCACTGTGGTTATGAAAACAGCAGCTTCGTCATTGAAGGTCTGCAGTGTAAATTGGCGCTAGGATGTCCTGGTCAGTATTATTTCGATGTCCATCCTGAATGGCTCTGTATTTAAAATAATGACAAGCATATAATTCTAAAAAATAAAGCCCCATTTGTTTAGTATATTACAGACCCCCAAGTGTACAAATTATAACTCAGATCCATATAGTAATCTCCACAGCATTTAATACTTTCTCACTGAACAGCATATTCTACATCCGCCCCAATTGGTTGCATTCATTCAAACCCTTCCAACTGTCCAGGATAATATACACCACCCTACATGCTTTTACATTTTACCATAATAGAATTATCTAGACATTTGGGGACTTTAGCAGCTATTAGCAACATATATTGCTAATGGATATTAACAACATTAGGCTGCATCTTCAATGAACTCGGACACCAGCCAGGAAAAGTATCGTCGGATTTCACATCACCCAATAAAAACACATGTTCCTTGTTCCTGACATAACTCTTGATCCATGGTGCCAATGTGTGACAGTGCTGCAGTGGCATTGTTATGTCCACTTTACTATTAAATGTAATGCACCAGATGAGGTGCAGCTGTCCACCTGTGAAGTGGTTGCATGCTTCTGGAGGTTGGACTGAGGCCAGTGGTGTATCAAAAAAACCCCAACCCAACTCAATCACCCACCACTGTTCACATCACTCCTGCTTATATGGCTTTACCTACAAAACCACCACTAGTAATAACATTAAATACAGACAAATACGACACATAAAAACGTACAGAATCTCTCACAAACTGCAATCCCCTTCCTGACGCCCCAGGTACTCACCCGATCCTGAGGGACCACTACAAGACCGCACCATACCTTTCTTCTCCTAGACCGGAATCCACCCCTCACGCCTGCTCACACGTCCTAGGTTACGCGGGTACTCAGCAGCTCTGCAGTGAAATAAAGATGGCGGTGCGCAGCGGCTTATATAGCCGTGGGAGCGCCAACATCACGTGTTGTCATCGCGAGCCTGGATTGGCTCATTGCGGCGCCAAAAATTCAAATGACTGACAGGGGAAGCTGAGTCCCGATTGGCTCATGTCAGGCGCCGTCTCCGTACTGACACTTGGTGCAGGAGACGGACGCCTGCACCTGCTCAGCAACCACGTCCTGTTGCTGTCAGGCGCCGTCTCCGCACTGACACTTGGTGCAGGAGACGGACGCCTGCACCTTCTCAGCAACCACGTCCTGTTGCCTAGCAGCGGGACTCTATCTCTGCTAACCTGTCTGCAGCCAGCGTGTCTTACCACCAAAATCTCCCTAACCTAATCAGGAGGCACCATAGGGTATATTAAGCAGCCTCTGACACATGTCTAGTGCCAGAGTATTTGGTCTTCAGCCTTGCTCCAGCGTTTGTTTCTGTGTTGCTGTTATTTGGATTCTGACCCCGGCTTGTTCCTGACTTCTCCTTTGGTTCCTGATTCTGGCTTAGAGTGATATTTGGTATTGACCCGGCTTCCTGACCATTCTCCTGCTTCTGATTTGGCCTTATCCGTTCCTCTGGTTTTGACCCGGCTTGCTGACTACTCTTCCATCCTGCATCCTGGTGGGCTGTCACCGCTGCCTCAATTGTTACCTGACTGATACTGAGGGCCGCGACCTGCACGTCCCTTGCAGCAAAGTCCATAACTCCTTGCGGGGGTTCCTGGTGAAAACCAGGGGCGTGTTAGACTCCGCGCCTCAGCACTCAGTAGTGCCAACTACTGGCAGGTATCATCAACTCCGCTTAGTGATTCTGACAGCACAGCTGCCCCTTGTCACCGGAACCTGCAAAAGAAGATGAAAACTTACCGTCACTGGAACTCAGGACTGGTGAGTTATTTTACTCTTCTTCTATCTTCACCCTCTTCACGGGCACACCAAAGACTGCACACATCTCCACATTGTCCTAAGCCATTTTTCCAATAAAGCTTGCTCTTACCAATGTTATAGAGGTTTTGTAACCTTTCCACAGTCTAGACTTGCTGGTTTTCCCAGCATGATGGGGTTCCGCCCCCTCTCCATTGTTTATCCAAATGCCTTCTACTCATCTTTTGTCTTTTCACTGTTCTCTTTGTCTCCCCCATGATACTCTTCTCTTTTCATATTTCCGCCTCCCAACTCCTCTCCCAGAATGCTCCCTCCACCCAGGTTTTCACTTCTTTCTTTCAATATTTCTACTTCCTCATCTGCCTTCATGTATGCACTACCTGTCTATTTAATATCTCACTGGGACTTTGCTTTACCTCCCCTGTCAGACTGCCCATTTTCTTCTTTGTCAACCATTGTCTCCTCTGCCAGGTTGCCCCTTGTTTTCCTTGCTATTTTTCTTTCATCACACATTTCTGAACTCTTGCCCCCATACATTCTAAGTTTTTCCTCACCTTTTGCCCTTGTCTTTCCTCTCATGCAGGGACAACATAAATGATGCTCAATTATAATGCCCCTGCAAAGTTATCTGGTGTCTCTCATGCCTGGGAACCGTTTTTGTTTACTCAATTTACTATTTAACATCCATTGCCTCATGTCTGCCCTCCTGGTCATATACAAATATCTCCTTCCAGGCTGCCATCTTGTTTCATCTGTGTCCTTATTGTCTCCTCTGCCAAAATGCCTCTTCCAATATTCCTGCACCCATAACTTTCCTGTTAGGCTGCCTTCTGTCTCATGATTCCCCCGTTTGTCTCACTCATGTCTTCCTGAAACAACATTTAATTTTTATAGTTGTTCAATTGAACTCTGTTAACTCAGCATTATCTTTTAACAGCATCAAGCAAAAACGTGTTTGTAGCTATTGAGCAGAGTGGTTTGAAAATGAATTTTCAATGCACTTACACTACAGGACGTAGCAATAATTATTCCTTACATGGTGAACTTAATATTAAGACAGAAAGAAAGCATAATCATATAAGAGACACACATGATGAGAGGGTAAAAGAAGAGTCCTTGGTAATTTTTACTTTATTTTGCTTATGTAAAAATAATATTTGTTCACGATAACATACTGTTGTTGTATCTATTTTTTATTTATTTGAATGCAAGATCATAACATACTATCCAGTAAATCAAGATATGTGTAAGAAGAACTCTGTGAGTGGAGGATACTTTATTCATTACTAAAACAAAATGTGTCTTCCTGTGTCATGATTATATTGTAATCAGGAGAATTAAGGAAATAATATGCTAATGTAGCCATGACATATCCTAATATCTGAATGGACATAGACAAATGCTTTTCAGCAAATCTCTGTCTATAAGCAGCAAAAAAGTTCATGTATTTTGATGAAGACAATGGAGGTGCATCAGGGCCTGTTTTTAGTCACCTTACCATGATTTTCTCAGAGCTGCCCTCTTATCACAGAATACTAATCCACACTTTTTATTGCTCAGTTTAGAGCTCTACGGAACCTAAAAGATCGGGTAAAATTCCTTTGGTCAGGAAGAATTATACTTGGTTCAAGCAAAGGTCATTGTGTAATCCTTATGGGAAGCACAGTGGATCACAGCAATAGTCTGTGATCCATGTTTCAATAAATCTCTGCAGAAATTTGTAACTACTGGTAATAACTAGATAATACCGTATGTGTCAATGACATTTACAGATCCCAGAATAAACTTATACGGATAATGTATTCCCCCAAGGAATCAATATTATGTAATCATGTTTCCTTTCTAGTGCAGAAAATTGTACCATGATTTACAGTATTTCTGATTATATTAGAAAGTAAATATAAAAAATGGAAATCCCTCCAGTGCTCTATAGTCAGGTGCAGCTCAAATGAGCTTCATACAACCATGCACCAGTTGTGAATAGAGAAGAAAAACAATGCAATTGAAGCAATTCAAACACTCCCAATTACTCCTATAGGAATAAATGGCACTCTAAAATCTTTGTGAATATTTCCATAGAAATACTTATAATTTCAATTATTGTGTGCTCCAATTCTTCATATTTTTGTTTCAACATCTAGGGGCTAGATTTACTAAACTGTGGGTTTGGAAAAGTGGAGATTTTGCCTATAGCAACCAATCAGATTCTAGTTTTCATTTATTGATTGGTTGCTATAGGCAACATCTCCACTTTTTCAAACCCGCAGTTTAGTAAATATACCCCCTAGTGTTTTCATGTAACAAATCAAGAGAGGAAAAAATGCAAAATATTCTAATACAGTCAATGTAGAATATAGTAATCAATATAATACTGATATAATAATTGATACATACATTTTTAGTGATGTTCCACTTTAATTTTCCTTTCCTTTAATTTTGTGAGAATAATGTTGGGAATGACAGACTATTGCAGACAGTTGATTTTGCTATATTCACATATCATGCATCCCTTCCAGACCATTACAGTGGACATATATGAGACTTATTGCCTTTAAACAAATTAAAAATGCTTTGGTTTCTGCACATTTGACACTTTTCTGTCATACAAAGAAAGGTTTTACCTTCATAGAACTCACACAGTTATGCAATTAGGCAGCAGGCAAAATCACTAACATTTACACTTATTCTGGCTAGGCATTTGGATCAGTACATAATTATTGACAACTTTGGTGCCTGCACCACTTTAAAACCTCAGCTGGTAACCCTATATATAATTTCCAGTATGTAGGCGCGTTGATGAGCGCTCCTATGTTACCTAAATCAAATGCCAACTCAACAATACTGGTTCAGAAATTGTCAGTCCACAACTCTGCAGACATGACTGATAAATATGCTGCAGCTAACTCTGCAAACATTTACCAAGCAGCAAATGTAAGTGCACTTAGTCATGCACAAGCAATATATCATTTACAGTATGCTTCTACAGGTTTCTGTTGAGCAAGCAACCACAGATTCCTGGACCCTTGCAGACTCCAAGCCATATTCTAATGGTCCATTAGGCACATATACAAACAACTAAGGCACCATTTTTGAATTTGCCAATCAATTTGATACATGTACTTGAATATCAGCTGTTTGACCTATGTACTTGTATGCGTTGATCTGTTTACTGGATGGATAGAGGCCTACCCTTGTGTGAAGTCTGGCACCACCATGGTTGCAAAAAAAACGGATTGCAAAAGGAATCTGTAAGTAGGTTTTAGCTATTAATCACTATAAACCTGTTTCAATAAGGAAAGTTAAGCAAAATTAAGTAAGGCAAAACCATGTTGCATTGGTGGGGAAGGTAAATGTAAAATGTGATGGCAGATTTATATTTGGGGTAGGGCATGTCCTAGATCAACTTTAAATTTCAGTGTACAAATAAACTATCAAGTATTTGTGTGCTACATGAAAAAACAGACAGTATTTTCCTTGTATGCAAAATAATAAACTCATTTGCACCCCCTGCATTGCAACAAGGTTTTGTCCAGAAAAGTTGAGTAAGAAAACTAAATTGTTTGCTTAACTTTCCTTAATGAATCAGACCCTATAACATAAGATAGGGGTACACATTTCACAGGGGAGGTTATGAGTCACTTAAGCAAAGCATTAGGGATGACACAAGCTAAGGAAAGGTTGAAAGAGTATATGGTACATTGAAAATAAGATTGTTAAACCTTCTGACGAAACTGATTTGAAATGTCCAGATACACCTTCCACTTGCGATGATGTCTATTAGCAACATCCCTCATGGTGAAACTAAACTGTCACCACATGATATCTTGTGTAGATGGTCTATACGTACAATGGACTGAATTCCTCTAACAAGAAAATTCTTGAAATGACTGATGACTGATGAAATGACTGATTTAATAATAGACATTTGCAACTTGCTTATTAAGACTGGATTCTGTTCAACAACAGGTGAGAGAGGCCTAACGGTGCCAATGGAAGGTGACCTGCACAATCTACAGCCCAGACACTGGGCAAAGACAAAAGTTCAGACAACCATCATTTCCCATCGTTAATTTGTGTCTTATTCTGTATAATATATATATCTATATATATAGAGATATATATGTGAAACAGAATTGCCTGTACATGCCGTATAGAGACAGGCTATTCTCAAGAACATCCAATTCGTCTTCGAAACACAAAGGACACTTCTGACATCCTGCGATTTCAAGGGCAGAACGGGATGGAAGGGGCGTATGCATTTAGGCAATGTACAGTAAGCCGTGACAAGATCGAATGTCCGATTCAAGCTTTGGACATCTATCAATACGTGATTTTCAGCCGTATTACTTGCAACAGCTACAGGGCAGGTGTAAGTGGCGATTGACAGTGATTACAGTGACGTATACAGCTAGAACATGTGCTTGCAACGAACATCAACTGTAAAAATGCATCTTTATGCACGTTAGACATTAATAACATCCTGATAAATTATTTTCATGTTTTTTTTCATGAGATCCTCTTCTGGTTGAATACGAATGTACCTACTTGCATTTTTCATTAATTTTTTTAAAAAACGGAAATTGCGTTCACTTTGCGTCCCCTAATGAATCAGGCCCATAATCTGTAATCATGCTTCATTAAAAGAGACAATATTTTTATAAACTTTTCTTTCTGTTTTTCATCAATATAAACTTTTCTTTATTTTAACACAAACACTTACAGATAGTAGAATTATTTATTTATGCTAAACTGATATGTTCTGATGAAAATAATCTAATCTGCGCTAAACCTCCCTTTTTACTATAAAATAGTTTGGCAGGCTCCTAGGACAACTGATAAATGTTTACTTTGTTGATAGAATGTTGCAAGTAATACGGCGACCACCTCTCCCTTTAATGGCTCTAATTATGGAGGACTTGGAATACTGGACTGCGTCTCAATGTTAACACGAATTCCTTGCATTTTGCTTAATCCTGCCAGTTAATATGAAGAGGAATATTAATCTGCGAGGCACTTTAAGGGAATAATGTAATGTTTTAGGGCAGGGTTCCCAAACCCAGTCCTCAGGGCACCCTAACAGTGCAGGTTTTCCATATCTCCTTGCTGGAGCACAGGTGTATTCATTACTGACTGACACATTGTAACAGATCCACAGGTGGTCCTAATTATGTCACTTGTGATCCAGAAAACCTGCACTGTTAGGGAGCCCTGAGGATTGGGTTTGGGAAACCCTGTTTTAGGGATTTTGGTTTTGTCTGTGACCTTCAAGCCTAGTAACAGCTCACTAGTCAATTGTGTCTGAGAAGGTCACATGTATGAAGGTACTGTACAGCCATTTAAAACTAATTGTGCTTGGTCACCGACCCAGGATTCATTGCGAAAATAATTTAGTTTTTTGTGGATAATCTGGACGCCTATGGTTTGAACCCTATCATTTAAATAACTATAAAGTGTTGGTCAGTTGCTATTGCAAAATAATGTCATAGGGCCTGATTCATTAAGGAAAGTTAAGTAAAAAATTGCGTTTGTAGTCTCCTGGACAAAACCATGTTACAATGCAAGGGGTGCAAATTAGTTTTCTATTTTGCACATAAGTTAAATACTGACTGTTTTTTTCATGTAGCACACAAATACTTGATAGCTTATTTGTACACTGAAATTTAAAGTTGATATTTGTGTGCTACATGAAAAAAACAGACAGTATTAAACTTAGGTGCAAAATAGAAAACTAATTTGCACCCCTTGCATTGTAACATGGTTTTGTCCAAGAGACTACTTACTCTTTTTTTTTTACTTTTTTACTTTCCTTAATGAATCAGGCCCATAGAGTAGATATTATTTGTGGTATGTAGGCTAAATTAATTCCACAGAGGAATCATCCTGCCTCACAAACATAATTCTTTATATAAATGGTATAAGTAGTCTGGCGAGCTTCAAACGTGGCTTTGAAGTTTGAGCAATGGACATGGTTCTCCATGTAAGGTTACAAACACTAAGCTTAATTATATTACCATTGGCATCAGTTACCTTAGCAAAGAGACCTAGCAGTAAAAAATCAAATCTTTATTTTATGATTCCAAACATGTCAGTATCTGTATGTTTGTAAATCTTATGCAGGAAAGTAGATCATTCAATTCCATTACAAGAATCACAGAACTGCACTGCTGAAGTACATTAATAATGTAAGCTAGAAAGGAGTTACCTGAGTCTGACAGGCTGTCTTAATAACTGTGGGCCTGATTCATTAAGGAGCGCAAATGGGGATACGCACCACAGATCGCTCTGCGCATACCCAGAACCAAACAATACGCCAGTAAACGCAGCAACTACCAATTCATAATCGAGAGCAAAGGACCCTTACTACAGATTATGATTTTAGGGCCCGAACGGGGAGGGTAAGGGGCGTATGTATGTAGTCAATGTACAGTAAGGGCGTGCCAAGCTCGAGTGCACGCAACAACGTCAGATTCAAGCTTTGGGCGCCTGAAAGGAATTTTTTTTTCTGTTGTTTAATTTGCACCAGCTATAGGTTGGGTGTAAGTGCTGATTAGTAGGGATGACTGTTGCTTATGCAAACTAGAACATGTGTGTTCAATCAGGGTCAACTGTAAAATGCATTTTATGTACAGTAGATATCCTAATAAATGTATTTTATGGGGAAAAAAATACATTAAAATACAAAAAATTATGCTTGCCCGATTTTGCTGCATTATAATACACGTTATATCATGGCGTATTAGGGATTTGTTTTAGCGCTGGATCTAACTATTTTTGTGTACCATTTGTTAATGGCTAGACTACTTCTCTGATTTACAGCAGTTATATCTACCAAGCTTAATATTGAGATTCTAGTAAGCTACCTGTACGCGATTATTTTCACTACTCCAGGCTCTTCTCAAAGACCTTTGATGTACAGCGAGTGTTCGCACATTAAGGGACATTCAGGAGGCTGGTTTTGGCATGTTTGGGTGGGTACATGAGAGCACAGAGGTGAGTGTGGTGCAAACATTACCACACACACATTAGCTGGGGCAAACGCAGGATTTCTAGAGAGAGGTTTCCATGACACACCGCCCTCCAACTCTTCCTATCCCCATCATATACACGGGCAATGCTGCGTGCACTACTGTTAGGGGCACACAGGTCTCCATTTTCGAGCAGAGCTGTGTGAAGCGAGACATACCTCCCAACTGTCCCTACAATCTTTGTCCTGATTGAGTGTATCAGAATAGTTGACAAACTGTCCTGCTCTCTCATACCCATTCTTGCTGCTTTTAATACTTGTTGGGGAGGATGGCTGTGAACAGTGCAGAAATGATCTGCACACAATCTGCACAGTGGTTGGTCCCGGGGCAGGGTCCAGCCACCTCAAGCATACAATACCCCAGACTGGGAGGGGGGTTTCCAGGCACTAGGAAACCCACCCCCCTCGGTTGCCTATGATTAGGGTCTAGTTTTTTCAAAGAGCCAATTAACCTACCAGTATTTTTTGGACTGTGTGAGGAAACTGGGGCACCTGGAGGAATCCCATGCAAACACAGGGAGTGCATATAAACTCCACACAGTAGTTCTGTGATAAGAATCAAACCCAGGGCCTGATTAAGGGTTCTGGCCGCCCTAGGCTAATACGGCCGCAGCGCCCCCCCCCCCCCTCCTCCGAATATATAGGTGTATAGGAACACTCCTGAATATGAATGTTCAGGTGTATTCTCCAGCATTCAAATTTAGACAGATTGTGCCATTGTCTCTTACCTGTTCTTGCTCTTCTCTCTTGCAACTTTGTTATCCTCTCGCTGGCTTCTGGAAAGTTGACGTCCTGTTTTGAAATGCAAAAATGTATTATAATGCAAACCCTGAATGTTTAGGCCCTTTAGTTAAAACAAAACACTCCATTATGGCCAGCTAAAAGTACCCCATTGGACAGGCATATGTAAGCAATATCTGAATATTTGTTGCAATCAAATACAAACCTCTACCAGCCCCATCTCGCTAATATTTAGTATTCTAGTGATTGCTGAGACCACCCATGTGACCACCACACAATCATGAGATTCTGCCCCCCAAAGCTGCTCTATTTTTTAATACCCCTTGCAGCCATTTTCCTTAACCACAACCCCCCCCCACAGCCATTTTCCTTAACCCCTGCTGCAGCCATTTTCTTTACCTCTCACCCTGCATCCATCCCCCTTACAGCTATTCTCCTTACCTCCACTCTGCTAGCTAGCTATCCCCCACCCCCGTCACATCAAAACTCCCCAGTCACATATATCAGCCCCCCTCCTCTGCCCTCCTTCATACATATCAACCTCTCCTCCCTCCCTATAGATTTTCATGGCAGCCCCCCCCTCCCACCCTATAGATTTGTATGACAGTCCCCCTCTCCCTCCCTATACATATGCATGACAGTCCCCCCTCTTCCTCCTATAGATATGCAGGGTAGTCCCCCCCCCCCTCCCTATAGATATGCAGGGTAGTTCCCCCCCTCTCTATAGATATGCAGTGTAGTTCCCCCCCCTCCCTATAGATATGCAGGGTAGTTCCCCCCTCCCTATAGATATGCAGGGTAGTTCCCCCCCCTTCCTATAGATATGCAGGGCAGTTTCCCCCTCCCTATAGATATGCAGGGCAGTTCTCCCTCTCCCTATAGATATGCAGGGCAGTTCCCCCCCCTCCTTATAGATATGCAGGGCAGTTCCCCCCCTCCCTATAGATATGCAGGGCAGTTCCCCCCTCCCTATAGATATGCAGGGCAGTTCCCCCCCCTATAGATATGCAGGGCAGTTCCCCCCCTCCCTATAGATATGCAGGGCAGTTCCCCCCCTCCCTATAGATATGCAGGGCAGTTCCCCCCCTCACTATAGATATGCAGGGCAGTTCCCCCCCTCCCTATAGATATGCAGGGCAGTTTCCCCTCCCTATAGATATGCAGGGCAGTTCCCCCCTCCCTATAGATATGCAGGGCAGTTCCCCCCCTCCCTATAGATATGCAGGGCAGTCCCCCCCCTATAGATATGCAGGGCAGTTCCCCCCCTCCCTATAGATATGCAGGGCAGTTCCCCCCCTCCCTATAGATATGCAGGGCAGTTCCCCCCCCCCTCCCTATAGATATGCAGGGCAGTTCCCCCCCCTCCCTATAGATATGCAGGGCAGTTCCCCCCCCTCCCTATAGATATGCAGGGCAGTTCCCCCCCCCCTATAGATATGCAGGGCAGTTCCCCCCCCTATAGATATGCAGGGTAGTCCCCCCCCCTCCCTATAGATATGCAGGGTAGTTCCCCCCCTCTCTATAGATATGCAGTGTAGTTCCCCCCCCTCCCTATAGATATGCAGGGTAGTTCCCCCCTCCCTATAGATATGCAGGGTAGTTCCCCCCCCTTCCTATAGATATGCAGGGCAGTTCCCCCTCCCTATAGATATGCAGGGCAGTTCTCCCTCTCCCTATAGATATGCAGGGCAGTTCCCCCCCTCCTTATAGATATGCAGGGCAGTTCCCCCCCTCCCTATAGATATGCAGGGCAGTTCCCCCCTCCCTATAGATATGCAGGGCAGTTCCCCCCCCTATAGATATGCAGGGCAGTTCCCCCCCTCCCTATAGATATGCAGGGCAGTTCCCCCCCTCCCTATAGATATGCAGGGCAGTTCCCCCCCTCCCTATAGATATGCAGGGCAGTTCCCCCCCTCACTATAGATATGCAGGGCAGTTCCCCCCCTCCCTATAGATATGCAGGGCAGTTTCCCCTCCCTATAGATATGCAGGGCAGTTCCCCCCTCCCTATAGATATGCAGGGCAGTTCCCCCCCTCCCTATAGATATGCAGGGCAGTCCCCCCCCTATAGATATGCAGGGCAGTTCCCCCCCTCCCTATAGATATGCAGGGCAGTTCCCCCCCTCCCTATAGATATGCAGGGCAGTCCCCCCCCCCCCTCCCTATAGATATGCAGGGCAGTTCCCCCCCCTCCCTATAGATATGCAGGGCAGTTCCCCCCCCCTCCCTATAGATATGCAGGGCAGTTCCCCCCCCCCTATAGATATGCAGGGCAGTTCCCCCCCCCTATAGATATGCAGGGCAGTTCCCCCCCCCTCCCTATAGATATGCAGGGCAGTTCCCCCCCCTCCCTATAGATATGCAGGGCAGTTCCCCCCCCCTCCCTATAGATATGCAAGGCAGTTCCCCCTTCACTTACCTGTAGTTGTGCCAGCGTCGCTCCTCTTCTCAGATCAGCAGATAGGAAGTGAAGACGTCCTGCTTCCTGTCTGCTGCACAGCAACAGGCAGCCTGGCGATTGGCTGTGTGTTGCTAACCACTGACCACCAATGCTTTTGATCATCGAGCCCTCCACCCCCCCCCGCGGCGACCCCCCCCCTCCCCCACCCCGAAAAAAAAAATGAATGAAGAAAAAAAAATAATTTTTTTAAAAAAAAATACCCACAGTGCCGCGCCCCCCAGGACCCAGCGCCCCAGGCTGCAGCCTGGTCAGCCTAGTGGTTGATCAGGCCCTGATCAAACCCATGGTCCTAGAGTTGTGAGGCTGCAGTGATAACACTGTGTAACTGTGCCAGTCAAAAATGCTGCTATGAGGTTATCATTCGAATGTTTTATGTGCAGGTGAACAAACCATTTATATAAATAGATGGCATATATCCATTCCGTTCCCTCCAAGCCCCTTTATTGCTGTGTGTATGGCACCCGTTCCTCACTGCTCAACCAACCAGAGCAACAGTGGACAGAACCTCTCCCGAACCTTCCCACCAATCAGGACAAAGCTGTCCTGATCAGGATGGCAGGACAAAGTCCTCAAATCGGGAATGTCCACCATAAATCGGGACAGTTAGGAGGTATGTAGATGAAACCGTTTACAATATCTTGCAAATAAAAAAAGAGCACAGGATGCGTTTTATAAAGTGAACAGAACAACTGGGTCATTTGTTTTTCTTCAAAAATATTGAAACAATGTGAATAACCAGAAGTTTCTTCTAACAATCATGTTCTCATATTTCATTAGGCACATTTAACAATATCCTGTCCTGCATATGTGCTCAGGAAACAGGACTGATTTCAGTATTTTGTTAATTTGTTCAATTTGTCCTGATATTATGAGGTCACAGTTGCTTCTAGATCTGGACGTGATCTCTGCAACTGTCAAAACAAACTCAGCAGTTAATCACCGTCCATCTAAGTAGTGAACAGTGGATTTTGTTGTGTTCCTCTGTTCTCTTTGACTGGTTGTTCAAACTATTGTTTATGGATTAAATAAATGCATTGCCCTCCCCTGCACTATTTGTTAATGTATTATTCTGCAAAGCAAAGCTTAATTCTCAGATAGCAGTGGCAACAGCATAACAAACTATGGAGCCTGTAGAAGATTTTAACTGTGATAGTACAGTCTGTATCAGTGCATTAGAAAATCTTGTGCAGTGGATTCTAATGTTCATGGAACCAGGTGAAGAGATTTGTGTTTAGGAAACATGTCAATGCCAAAGTCAGCTCAAGGTTGGTGTGGACACCAAATGAAGGTAGAAAAAGTTTTTATTATTTGGAATATGCCTGTATAAACTATACAGATGAGCGGTTCGGATTATCACCCTTGGTCTCTGCTGGGCACCTAGAGATGGTCAGGGTGTTGCTCCGGCTGGACACACTGCACTCAGTCCCTGTGTTCTGCAAGCACTTGCTCCATAGTTTGTGCTTGAGCCCCACGTTGGGAGCCATTATGTAACCCCTGTCACTGTGTGTAGTGTGGGTGCAAAGGTTACAAGGTGTACCTCTTCTCAAGCCCTGGCTAGCTGATGGGCATGGGTGGAAATTACTAGGGGGTCCCTGCACATGCAGGTGTTTCTTTGTAGTTAGTGGGACACAGGTGATGTCACTTTGTGGTGCAGTGCAATAAAAGTCACAATAATTTGGGTGCCAGACCATCTCTATGACAAACTGAACTCTTTATTTACACTCCTCTTCCTCCAGCACGATAATCATAATGGTTGCAGCGATAAAGAAATATACACAGCTCCTTACTCCTCCAGCACAGTTCTTAATGAGTAATATGAATACGGTTGCAAATATATCTCCTTGCTCCTCCTGTACACATCTTACACTGCTGGTGTTATCACAGTAGATACCAGGTTCTCCTGGTCACAGTAGTTCCCCAACTACTCACAGTTCAACCTCTGTTTCCAGTACTCACATGCAGGAATCACAGTGTAGCTTACCTACAGCACACACTTATAGCTCTGACCTTTTTCTGTGTAGCTCACAGCTCTGCAAGCAGGGGTAAAATCCCTTGGGCTATAACACTCTTCACTAGTGTTCTCTCTGCCCCTCTCTGGGTTTCCCACAACTCCACAACTGCCCCTCTTTGTTATAGTACAACCCACTCTCTGGGGGTCTCTGCTCCTACATCTCTTAGTGTCTGCATGCTGCCACTTGCAGTAATCCACCCCTTCTCTCCAGGGGTCTCTGCTCTGGGAACTCTCTCCCTATTCAGGGCACACATACTTTGCTCTAGCACAGTCTCTGGGGGAGCCTGGGAGGCCCCAACTTCTCACATCATCTCTCTCCTCCCCCAGTCTTCTCCTTATCCTTTTCCCCTCTTTTTTACAGGCCCTCCTCCTTCTCACTCTGTATCTAGCAGACTGGGCTGGGATGTCACCATAGCAACCTGTCTTAATCACTGCTTTTTTCCCAAACACCTATCTCACCACTAGGGGGCAATTACACTTGTGAAGGCCTCAACACTGACAGCCAGCTGTGTAGTGCTTGCAATTCCTTTGGTGGTGATTGTATGTTTGCTATTATATTTCATATTTCTTGTTTATCTTACTAAAGTTTCTATCAAACTCATTTGACCACCTGGACACTGGAATTTTACTATTATTAACTTTACTTTATCAAGTGAAAAGTAATTGGCATGAATTTTTTTTTCAAATGTCTCGCGAGTTTTGGATCGTCACCTTTTGTATATATAGTCCTCCCTCATTCTCTTAAGTTCCATTATAGAACAGACAGCGTATGGGGAGGAGGTTTGCTGCAGTGCTCTGCTCATAAAGTTGCTTTATGGGTGATCCAGGAACACAGGAAAGCAATAGAATCCTGTCTTTATTGTAAAGAAGTTCAATAGAGAATAGTTAGCAATAGTTTGTTGATCAATTGCTTTTAATTTCAATCTTAAAAAGACTTTACACAGACGAGTGGCTACTGGTTGCTGTTAATGCATTGCATTGTATATATACAGGATGTTTCAAAAAGATGGACACAATTTCAAAGCAATATATTTCAGGATGGCAACATGTGTTAAAAAAAACTGGATGATTGTGTGTGAGATTCAGCATCAGCTGCACACCCCAAACAAAGGCTAAATATTATTATATTCTAATCTTATCTGTTTTTCAATACTTGTCCATTTTGGAAGGGTCATTCAGTGACATCTATATTTAAAAAAGGCTGTTTGTGAGGGTCAGCACGCAGCTGGACCCCCCCCCCAAAAAAAATAATAATAAATAAATTAATAAATAAATAAACAAATAAATAAATACTATATATTCTAATCTTTTCTATTTTTCAATACTGTCCATTTTGGAAGGTTCATTCAGTGAAATCTATATTTAAAAAAAGGGAGTTTGTGCGTGAGGGTTTTGTCTGGGCATGTTTGATATTCAGTGACCGCATGTAGAACATTGCAACAGTTGCAAAAAAATGTCATCTACCATACCACCAACTGAAGCAATCACATTGAATAAATTAAATAACAAAAAAATTTAGTGTAAGCTGCATGAGATAAAAATGTTAAATCATGGAATTCAAGATGGCATTCTCCTTGGAGTGAGGTAGATCAGTGCCATAATGCTGCCCTTCTCAATCAAATCAACTCATAAATATTTATGTGAGAGGGAGGGTGGAAAGATTATTGCCCTGGGGTAAGCTATGTCCAACCTCGGGGTAAAGGGGACTGCCCAAGACTTGCAGCAGAGGCGGTCCCCAAGAAGGGGTGTACTCACACTGATGCCAGGGCAACCGGGACACTTCACACTGCCACTGCATCCCGGCTAGCAAGGATTGCTAGCTGGGACGAGTGGCTGTAATTAAATTATGTACACACCTTAGTCAGGGTTCAGTAGGACTAAGGAACCCTCTGCCCCTACTTAGAACAAGACACATACAAATAAAATAGAAATACAGCAGACTGGTCTTTCGAAACCACACCGGCACGTTTATTGTGGCAGCGTGGACTCCTAAGGTTCTGTGGGTTTTGATATAAAAAATATATCTCTAAATGTTAAAGGGTAATTTTGAGATAGCCTTGAACACAGCAAACACAGTAAATATAAAGCAATTGTGTACAGAATATCCTATGAACGATTCGGACTACTATTAAATACAGCTAGAATATTTATACCCGTGTACTCTCTACCACTTATATCCCTTTCACACCGAGGCATGGACTCTGGAATAACCTAGGTCGTGTTACAGTGTGAATAGGTCAACCCAGGGTTATTCTCGTATTGGCGCCAGATACGCTGCAGTATGAAAGGTGTTCTCGGGTTATTTTACCCTGGTTCTGTTAAAGCAGCTCATTGGCGGAATCGCTCTGATGATGCCGTCTACATGCTGCAGAATGTCAGGGATGACGAATTGGCAGGACGCTGAAGTGAGAGAGCTACTGGCTGTCAGAGGGGGGGGGGGGTCGAAGATCAAAAAACCAGATTACTGATACATTGAAAGATGCAACTATTTATGGTAACATTGCAAAGATACTGACCGACTGGGGGATCAAGCGCTCACAGCAGTAAGCTGTCAACAAACTCAAGTCCCTCAGCAAAGTGCATGAACACAAAAAAGAAAAAGAAAAGTGGCAATGGCAGCATGGATTGGCCATATAATGATTTGTGCAATGTTGTATTTTGTAAAACACAGCTCTAGCCAACCCAATTGGCCTATCTTCATCACGCTGTGCTAACAGTAATGCAGCCCCTGAAAGCAGCCTCACTGGCTCACCCTTGTCACAGATGATGGCTGAAGAGACGGCAGACAATAGCAAATATGATTGAACTATTAATGAAGATCTAGGGAGTAGTACAGAAGAAGCAGAAGAGCAGACTGATAGACAGCCTCAGTGTTTAAACAGCAAGTTAACTCTCTTTGGGGCCCTATGTATTAATAATTGCTTCACTGCTGCGCTTATTTGCGATACGTTTTGTGCTGGATATTGCCAATCATAATGAAAATATCCACATTGTATAGTAAGTGCTACTAATCAGCATTAGCAGCTGTCCCTGCAAATCATGTCCCCTGCATTTTGGAGGGCTGAAATCTGACACTGCGGATGCCTCCGTAGCCTTACTGCGGATTTTAATATTACTTTTGCTTCAATTTTTTATAGTCTATACTGTTCCACCAAGGAAACAGAAGAACACAAAGATGGAACAAGCCACTTAAGCAATGTCCACCATATTGGTGGAGCAGCTGAGGGAGATAGATTCGGCTATGCAGGTGCAAGAAGACGCCCATCTGCAGTCGTTCTTGAAGCATGAATGGGAGCAACAAAGCAATTTTATGACTCAGCTAATGACCATGCATGAGCTATCTGCAGAGAAAATAGAGAGAGTCAGATGTCTTTCCTAGATCACTTGATAATTAGAGTGCAAGGCCCCACATCACATCCACACCCTTCCCAACACTATTCTGCGGGAAATTATTCCAATTATGGTGGAGGTCCAAGTTATTTTAAACCCAGCACAATGGACACTCCTCCCAATTGTGAATTAAAGGTGTAAAGGCAGCTGTAGGGTTTATTGTTTTTCTGTTATAATTATGTTTCTTTTTAAATAATGTGGTGATTTGTTATTGCTAAAATCAGTACAAATGTTTTGTTGATTAAACACATTTCTTATTTGAAACGCAAGGTACACAGGCTATTGTCTATGTAATCATATTTACAATTGGGGCAGTACGATGGCTCAGTGGTTAGCACTTCTGCCTTACAGCACTGAGGTCATGAGTTCAATTCCCGACCATGGTCTTATCTGTGAGGAGTTTGTATGTTCTCCCCGTGTTCGCGTAGGTTTCCTCCGGGTGCTCCGGTTTCCTCCCATCTCATTCCTCTTTAACAAACAAAGCCAACGTCCTTTTAGTTGTCCAAATGCATTTTCAACTACCATCCTGGCAGAGCTGAGGGTATGGGTGAAGCGAATCTGGTCAGGCCAAAGTTGATGATGCTGGGTGTATTCCTTCATTAACCATCCGCTCAATGGATACGCAGCATCGCCAATAATATGCACTGGGATCTCTACTCCCTGGATCATCTTGGATTTCTGAAAAGCAATAAATGTTTTAATAAAACAGTTGAAGTAATGAGAATGTGTTTGTCCAAAATATGCAATGGAAAACACTGCATTATCTGTGTGCATGATTATCATTAGTCGTACCAATTGAAGAAATTACTTGCAAGCACAGGGAGAGTATAGAAACTCAACACAGTTGCCTTTGATGTGTAAATAGAACCCAAGAACTTAGTGCTGTAAAGACAGTAATGCCAACCATGACACCATCTGTACTCTTAAATTCTAACACTGGTAGCACTAAAAATACTAAATCAAATAAAATTGCAGAAAATTTCATGACCAGCACTGTAGACTAAATATAACTAGAAACATCCAATACTTCAAATTTCAGACCCTTTTAAACAAAAAGTAAATTCTTACATGTCTGAAAAGCCAGCCATTGTGTTGCTCCTCTGCAATTAGGTCAGAATTGGAAAGAACTCTGGCATCATGTGCACAAGACCAGGCCAGCCAATGTAAACATATGTGAAACTGAAAAGAACACGTTTTAGTTAGTATAAATATGTTACAGTAGAGGAGATATATTACGTATTTGCTATTTTGTAACCAAAGCATCAAGAACATATTATGCTTACCAGAAATCGGGGTCAACTACAGCCTGTAGAATAATTGAATGCCAGCCTTTTCTGTTGTAGTAGTCTGCCCGGTTGTCTTTTGGGGCAATAATTGGGATCTATCCCATCTATGGTTAGAAGAGACTGCAGATATCCACATTGTTTGAAACCTTTATTGGTGTCATCTAGGCGCTGTCCATGTGGTATGCAGATGAAACAGTGGTACAGGGTTTTCACCAATGCTGTAGTCACTACGTACACTATAGTGCAAACAGTGGATATCCCTACCCAGTACACACACAAAATTGTGCGGTATTCTCCCAAGGCTGCATACCACCACAACACAATGGCTAGATTCCTACTTGGTACAATGGATTTTCAGTAGTTTGTTGTTTGTTTTGCTAGAGCTGGGGTGATGAGTTACAGCAAATAGTCAAATGTTGCGTGCGACATGCGCCATTCTCTGCTCGTCACCACAACCTTCCACAGTAGACCAGAAAGCTTGATGTCGTTCTCTGAACCATATTATTCTGTTTGTGGCAATGCTAAATTTCACTATTGTGCCAATTGTGGACAACATAAAGGCTCTCCTCCTGTATAAGTATTGGCATCAAGTTTTAGCCCACTCAACCAAAAATTCTGCCCTTCTCCCACAGAAATAACACTGGACCAGATTGCAGACTGTAACTAGCTGCATTAAGCTGTCATTTGCATCCAAAAGTATAAGGAATCCACAATAATACAGGAACTCCATACTGCACAGTAACTGCTCATATCTCTTGTTGGCCATGATTAAATCAATGCAGTCAGTGACTACTTTTTATGACTCATCTATAAGAGCCACTGCTATGTTATCTATATGAGCCTCTGCTACGCCATCTATCGGAGCCTCTGCTACGCCATCTATCGGAGCCTCTGCTACGCCATCTATATGAGCCTCTGCTACACCATCTATCGGAGCCTCTGCTACGCCATCTATATGAGTCTCTGCTACTTAGGAGTACTTAAAAAATCAACTGGTATATGTCACATATTAAACATATAATTTCAGTTATATGATTTTAGTAAGTAGCACATATGTAGATCTTCACTTCTTGTCCACAGAACTAACTGGCATTAAGGTTGCAGAAAGCATAAACTAATGGCGTAGTTATTTATATCTCTCAACGCGACTTAACCTATAGAACTCCACATGACGGCACTTTGTCTTTCATTTCCCCATTAAAGCATTTACTCTCTCCAGAAGATTTAATAAAGGACACTCCTTTGCTCATTTAAACTCCAATTTAACCTGGGTGCATGAACAAAAGTGATTCACACGCTGTTCCTTCTTTTCCTTTTGGCAGTAAAATCTCACATTTCCTTCTGTGCTCCTAAGTATCACAGCTCACACTGATAATGCTTTTCCACAGATAAGGATTATGATCTCAGAGTTTTTTACACTTGTCCTCAGTTTAGACTCCGTACCAATCTCCTATATATCTTTCCCTACACTTTACCCTTGTCAGTAATTCACAGTCCTGCATAAGGGTTTTACATATAATCATCAGGTCTCCCCATCTGTTTCCTATCTAACTAACAATAAGATACTCAGGCTAGATAAAAAACACAAGTAGTTAAATGAAATGCACTTAAACAACAGGTCCTCAACATCCAGTTGCAGTATGGCTCCCATCTGCACCGGATTCTCCACTCATCACCAAAAGACCTTTTTGGGTGGTTCCACATTCCTCCCTCAGTCTTATCTCTCTCCCTCTCTCTCAAACTCTCCCACTTTTCCGCTCAGACCTCCAGCCACTCAGCAGGGATCTTATATCCCCTGTCTGCTCCATTGATGCTTTTTCCTCTGTTCTCACTCTCTCCACTCTTATCCTCTCCACCAAGCTCCTCCTTTCCTCTTCCCACAATACCCCTCTTCTTGCTTTTGCACATCTCTTGGCTTCCAAATGCTCCTCTTTGCTTGCCGGGAGATTTAGGAATCCGCCATCAGGGGAGGTGTTTAGTGCACATGCACGTTCTGGTCGGGTCACTGGCGCTACATACATATTTTTCAGAACTGCTACTTCCCGTTATACTACCATTAAGGTTATAATATTGCTATTGCTGCCTCATATTCCACAAGATTTAAGCATACTTTTGGTCTAGAATTTACATTTGCCCTTTGTGTTAGCTTTCCCATCTCATCCATACAGCCTTAATCCAGCTCTGACTAATTTTAATTTCAAAGTGCCAAGATAAACAATTCCTTCAAGGCATCTTAAATATAAGATGCCCATTAATAGGGGATAACGCTGTAGATTTAAATCATGAACTCTATTACAATTTTTTAATACCATTTCCTCACTGAAGCATTTCAAAGTTCCAGGGCAATTATTTGTTAAGGGATGCATTTTGTAACTACAGTTTCAATCTTTACTGTTTTTCCTTTCCATTTTATGTATTTAGCTACATTACACATGTTCCCTTATTCATTACTACTATTGCAGCTAAATCTGAAACACTCCTATGTTTTAGGCTCACACTGTCCCATGAATTACTCATAATTTAATTTAATCTCATTAGTTTGACTGCTTAGTCAATGCAATATTCAATACAATAGTTTCTAAAGCGAAATCATCATAAGGTTTCTTAAGGTCACCTTTGTATTCATATTTCCCAGATATCTAAAGCAAAGATAACAGGTTTAATAAATTATCTTTATTCTTTCACTACAGCAGGCATTTGACCTATAATATCTCTATTGCTGGTTGTTATCTGCTTCATGCTTCATATCAATACATGCAGTGACGGATATATATTATATTAATTTGGTGTTTAATAGACATAGCATTTAGTGCTATTTAAGCCTATCATTATATATGTATGAGGATATAGGTGTGACTTTGCAAATGTATTTGCATTTTAATCACTTGTCACATATTTTTATTTTATTTTTCTTTTTAACTATTTCGCTCATCCTCTTTCCATTTTAATCAATCCCAATAAAAGTTAAATTTTACTGAGCACTCACGGAGTGCCTCAAATAACACTGTCTTTTCTTCCCCATATCTCTCCCCCTTTCCTCTTTATACCTGCTCTAATGTTGCCTGCTCTAATGTTGCCTGCGACCTAACCCTGCTCTCTCCCTCTGTCAAATGGCGATGGATTGCTGTGGAGGCGGGTATTTATGGATTTCAAATATCGCGAGAACCGAGCTCTGAGATCCGATGACGTCACAATGACGTTTTGCCTCGATTTCGAATCCGAACTGGCGCGAGATTACTGAGCCTGCTTGGCTCTGTACTCGGATAGGTGAAGTTCGGGCGGGCCCGCCCATCTCTAATTATTATAATCAACCCTGAAACTCACAGTTTGTTTACCAATGCTAACTTTACTCCGCGTTGGGTAAGAAATTCCGACGGAAGAAATACCAACACTTATCAAGCCGACATGAAAATGTCAACAGGGTAAATGCGAGTATGTAAATTTCTCTGTGACAGATAAAATACCGACATTGTGATTGTTGACAGTGAAAATGCAGTCACAATGCCGACATTAAAACGGCAATGCCAGTGGGTCTAAGGCTTAGGCAGCCGGGGCTGGTAGCACCATAGCAGATGAGCCCGCAGCAGGTGGTCCCCTGCCATGATGCCAACCAGCCCCAGCATGAGGCTGGTTTCCCTTAGGGGCTGGTCAGCATGAGGCTGGATTCCCTAGGATTTTAGGGTCTGTAAAAAAATGTGGTCCCCTTCCTAGAGGTGCCCAGCCCTGTGACAGCACTAGGGCTCTTCCTACACCCCTGGGCAATGGGTGAGCAGTAATAAATGGTTGGAAAAAAAGAACAACAATAAATGAAACGCTATTTTACATTGGTAAACTACAGGTCCCAGTAAGCTCAGGCTGCCATGAATAGTCTGGGAATGCTGGTGCTTGTAGCACTACAAGTACCAGCATACTCATGGCTGCCAGGGCATGCTGGTACTAGGGGAGGGGGGGAATACCTTAAAATATTCCAAGTGTCTTCGCAAAAAAAAAAAAATCTCTTCTGACAGCTTGATCACCAAAATAATCCAACTGGAACATGCTTGGCAACACAGAAAGTCTAACAGCCGGCAGGTCTATTTATAACCTGGGTCTTGCATCTTCACATTTTCAAGTGTCGGTATTTCTTCCGTCGGAGATATGACTACTATCACTATACTCCATTGCTCAGAAGATTTACATAATAGGGATTACATAAAATCTTATAAAGTCAAATGGATGAAGAAAATAGTGTCCAAATGGATGAATTCTCTATTGTTGTAAGTGACTTTTGTTACATGTTAATGTTTGCATCTACTTGTAATTCACCAACTGTTGTTTCTAACCTCTGTTTTTTTCTGCTTTTATAAATAAAGAAAACTAAAAAGTTCAAACATATAAAATGGGTTTATAATATTTATTATCAGA
This sequence comes from Mixophyes fleayi, assembly GCF_038048845.1. Taxonomy (NCBI): domain Eukaryota; kingdom Metazoa; phylum Chordata; class Amphibia; order Anura; family Limnodynastidae; genus Mixophyes; species Mixophyes fleayi. Next base: position 30,178,104 of record NC_134412.1, on the reverse strand, counting down.
TGCCTTATCATCTCTTTCCTCCCACTGTGTAATGTCTCTGTTTATCTTACGTTTTACCAATTGACTCCATTATTACACGTAACAAATACATTTAATCACTATTGATTAGAGTATATATAGAGAACCAATTCCCTTGTGGCTAATGTCAAAATATCACATTCCCTTGTAAAAACAGCCCATTCCTTGATAGCTAATGTGCAAAAGAGCCCATTCCATGATAGCTAGTGTACAAAATATTGCATTTCCTTATAGCTAGTGTACAAAATAGCCTTTTCCCTGGTTATCAGTGTAATAATATCCTATTTTCTGGGGGTATATGTATTAACTGCAGAGTTTTTTCAACTCTCTACTATTTGGCTAGTTTGCAGTTAAAATTTAAAGCGGCAATATCTTTAAAGTCATTGTTTTGCCTTTAAAGCAATTGCCCCTTTAAACTTTCACTGCAAACTAGCTGAATAGTAGAGAGTTGAAAAAACTCTGCAGTTAATACATATACCCCCTGGTGTCCAGTGAAAAAATATCCTATTCCCTGGTATCCAGTGTACAAAACAGCCCTTTCCCTAGGAATAAGCTGAATATTTCACAAAACAGTTCTGAATATTCTTCTCATCTCTAGTGCAGAGACTCCTATTATTCACTCATGAAAATATATTGTGACATTCAGTAGCATTAAACGTTTAAAAAATTGTGTATCGAAATAAACAGCAGAGAAATTCAATGCACTCCCCTGAAGCACAGATCAAGATCACTTGGTACTTTTACAGTTTAGAATCCAAAGAAATTCCAGCTCCAACTGATTAATACAGTGCATGTCTCCAAATGTAAACCTTCAGCAAATTATAATGAGTACAACAAGTTGCGCTGTATTTTCGAGGCTGGAAATGTTGAGGAGAGTGGAGAAAAATTGTCTCCCTACTTAATCATGAGAATGGGAGTTAGAGATGACATCACTTTAGATCAGCTCTGTGACCCACCTCCCACATACTCATTATCACAAATTTAAAACTGTAAAAAAAATTGTGACGGCAGTAGGAATTAAAAGATGGCATAAAGGAGTGTCATCACACCACAGACAAAGATCTTCTAGAATACATGTCAGTTGAGCTGCTGGACCCAGTGAGTTCAATAGATACAGGTAAAAAGGAACTTGTCCATAATTTAAAACCCAGCTGCCTTCAAGTCGCCCCACCCGGTGCAGACCTAGGAGTATATTTACCAAATTGCGGGTTTGAAAAGGTGGAGATGTTGCCTATAGCAACCAGATTCTAGTTTTCATTTATTTAGTATATTCTACATTCTTTTATGTCATTGTATATTTTTCATTTGTACTATGATCCCCTCAATGTACAGCGCTATGTAATGTTTAGCTGCTATATAAATAAAGGATAGTATTAATAATAATGAAAGCAAACTGGATATCGAGTAAATGTGACAGGAGACAGATAGTTGACCCCTGAGGTGCAGTAGGTGAGGTCTCCCATCTATACAGACCTCTGCTGCTTGTTGGTTAAACATCTTCTTCATCTTATGAGTCACTGATCAATATGGAGTGATTAGAGCCAATTAAAGGACATCTGGACCCCAGCAAGTGGAAATGGTTGATACAGAGATATAACAGTGCTATAGTTTTGATTACTGCAAAAACACTAATTTTGTTTTATAGAAATATTTCATGCATTTAAGAAGCATATATGTGGATCTGAACAGAAAGAGGATTGTTGATACATGTTTTGTATTATAACTAAGATATACCTTATACCTAACAATACGGTATTAATAACGCTTCCATATTAATACATTTCTGGCAAATCATTTATGTTGTCTGAAAATTCCATTGTGAGTGCATTTTTTGGTTGTATTGTGGATACTATATACATAGGCAAACCGAGAGGGAGTTTCCTAGTGCCTGGAAACCCCCCTCCAAGTCTGGGGCACTATATGATTGAGGTGGCTGGACCCTGCTCCCGCTTCACACGGCTCTGCTTGAAAAGGGAGAGTTGTGTGCACCTAACAGTAGTGCACGCAGCATTGTCCATGTATATTATGGGAATAGGAAGAGTTGGAGAGCAGCCAAGCACTGTCTAAAATGATAGCCACGCCCCCATGCATGCTGGTCACGCCCACTTGCGGCGTGGTGTGGAAACCCCCCTCTACAAATCCTGTGTTTGCCCCTGATATAAGTGATCAAAAGTAACATTTTTATGAAATTATGCAATTAAGAGGTACTGCAATAATAATTCCTTTCGAATGAACTAACATGAACTAACAACATCAACTTTTTACTACCTCTGAACTCGCAATAGAAGGCTTTAATGTGTTAAATAAACTCATTACATACAGGCAAACAAATGAGATCTGAAGCTGTTCTGTGTTTTGTGCATTGATGTCAGTGAAAACCTCACAAGGACTCTGAGATCCGCAGAGTCATTTCTTCATTTTACAGCTGTTTACTGTACATTAGGCATCTGAAGACTAGTGCCAGCATCACATAACCTTTCCATTACTGCTGTGTTCCGCTCTACCCTGCAGGGCTGGGCAGTGCCGCTTAACAATTACTGCAAGAACCACACATACTGGCTGCTGTCTGCTCTATCCTGGCTGTGTGATGTTTTGTGTCCAGTTCACAAGCTTAGTCTATGCTCTGAGAAAGGCTTTAACCCCTGCAGTGCAGTTTTACATGCAGAAATCAAAGGTATGTTAATGAAAAATATTCATAATTGTACATTTATAGGGAAGGGTACGAGCTGGGGCATAGGAATGGGATGTAGAAGCTGCAATACGTGTTTGATACACATGGATTGTTTTGAAAATCTATTTATTTGCTATGAGTTATATTATTCTGTTGGGAGCAAGTGAGATATTGGGCATTTGTTTTTTTTACTACACTAGTGTTAGGGCACATTTTATGCTTAAAGCACAGATCATCGTGTAATTATTAATGATATCCACAGTAAATGAAATATGTTGCAATATACGTATTAATAGTTAGCAGAAGAAATACTAGCTCCCATTCCCATATGAAGTCTGCATTACCAATTTGCATTCACAATAATATTTCCATAGTGAACTTTAACATGCACTGTTTGCTAGATCCGTTACTCTTGATAAGTTGCATATGTTTGGGCCAGATGAGATCTCATTGAGTTCTTTTAACAATGACTTTGATACCGTGGGAGAACTTGGAAATGGTTGACATTAATCTCATCTAACCTGGAGTGTGTCCTTGATGAATTCTTTTACTTGTTATATATTTTTTGTACTGACTTCCCAACTGAAAACCTAGCGATAACTTACCTACTGATCGTGTGAGCAACTTTCAGCATTGTCTGTTATACTATAGCTGCGGCCATATTGTAGCAGGTATCATATTCATAGACTTGTGTCACCAGTTGCTGCCCAATTGTTGTAATGAGCACTAATCTAAAGACATTTTCTGTGATTAATTGTTCCTTTCTCTCTGTGATGTCTATGAGCAAGTTTAAGGAATTGTGTCTCCCACTTCTTTTATCTTATCTCTATCATATTTTCAGACATTTCTGGACATGGCCACTCCCTCAATGATGTCATCACCCACCCCAATGATGCAGGGCTGGTGCTAGCATGTTTGGCACCCCCTGCAAAAACTACATTTGTAATTCCTCTTTATAGATTATTTGTTCATTTAATAATGCTATACTTCTTCTAATACAAATCATATAATAAACTTTAATAAAGTAAGTAATACAAATAAATACATTATACAGCAAACATGTATTGCTATAAGAATAATATAAATGAAGAGTCTGTATTCCTTGTAATAAAATGTTTAAATTTTGACAAATTAGTTTGGTTGTTCCCCCTCCATCGTCACTGTGCTGCTACCTTCATCACACTGTGCCCCCTGTTTCATCACACTATTCCCCATCATCATTCTCTGCTCCTTCCTTCATCACAATGTGCCCCCTTCTTCATCACACTATGCCCCTACATTCAGCACAGTGTGCCCCCTTCAACATACTGTGCCCCCTTCATCACACTGTGCCCTTTCATCACATTGTGTCCCCTCCTTCATCACACTGCTGCCCCTGTCATCACAGTTTCCGCTTCATCACACTGTTGCCTCTTTATTACACTGTACCACCTTTATCAAACTGCCCCAACCTTCATCACACTGATGTCCCTTCATCACACTGTGCCCCCCTTCATCACACTGCATCCCCTCCTTCATCACACTGTGCCCTCTCCATCACACTGGCCCCCTCATCACACTGGGCCCCCTCATCACACTTGGCTCCCTCATAACACTTCGCTTCCTCATCACACTGATGCCCCCTCATCACACTGTGCTCCTTTCATCAAACTGTGCCCCCTCCTTCATCACATTTTTCTCCTTCATCACACTGCTGCTCCTTTCTTCATCACACTGATGCCCCCTCCCTTATCAAACTGCTGCCCCCTCCTTTATCACACTGTGCCACCTCCTTCACAACACTGCTATCCCCTCGTTTATCACACTACTGGCCCCTTTATCACACTGTGCCCACTCCTTTATCACCCTGTGCCCCCTCCTTCACCCCACTGCTATCCCCTCCTTTATCACACTACTGGCCCCTTCATCACACTGTGCCCCCTCCTTCATCACACTCTGTCCCCTTCATCGCACTGCTGCTCCCTCCTTCATCACACTGATGCCCCCTCCTTCATCAAACTGCTGCCCCCTCCTTTATCACACTGCTGCCCCTCCATCACACTGTGCCCACCAGGGCCACTTCATAAAAAATCAGGCCCAGTACGGGCCCCTGTGCCACTCGGGCCCCCCCATGAGCAACACATACTTACCTGGGGCCCGCCGCTGGTCTCCGCTATTCTGTCTTCAGCCTGGCTGTCACCGTGACAGCCAGGCACCAGGATCCGATCGCAGGGGTGGAGGAATCATTCTGCCCTGCGATCATGTGATCTGTCACAGGCAGAGGAAACTGCCCCATCCTTCATCACACTGATGTCCTTTCATCACACTGTGTCCCCTTCATCACAATGCGCCCCCTCCTTCATCACATTGTGCCCTCGCCATCACACTGGGCCTCTTTATCACACTGGGCCCCCTCATCACACTTTACCCCGTCATCACACTGTGCCCCCTCCCTTATCACATTCCTCACATTGAGTCATAGGCAGTCGGAAGTGTCATTTACATTTGGACATGAATTGGATGCAATTGCCTTCATTGGTGTAAAGTCTGTTCTGAGCATGCACAGAGCAATTCACGCAAGAGACTCCACACAATGGGACTTACATCCGAAGAAGAATTAGTCACAATAAGAGCAAAGCCCCTTTGCCTTATAAAAAAAAAATAGCAGCATTGCCAAATGTGCCATCCACCACCGCAGATAACTAGCCCCAGTGCCCTCACATACTCTAAATAAATACCCCACCACTACATCCCACAATAATTGTTCACATATATATTAAATGTCTTTCAAGATGGTTCTTTTTCTCACTATATTGATGTTCGGACACAATTTACCTCAGATCACAGATACTCTTCTTACAGTTCACACCTTACAGATAAATCTTAAGTTCCAACTTAGAACTCACCAATCTAATTTATTTGATATCTCCAACAGCATAAGTTGGGAGTTAGAAAGAGCTGCTACCAGCACTATTTGGCATGTGCAGCAGCTCCATTTCGTCCATTTAAAAATATATTGTGGAGACAAATTTGTTGTTAAGAGCTAATAAACATTTCTGAGCAATGCTCTTTCATCTTCCTTCCCAGTATCTATATTTATCTCTATGCTGGTTGTCATACATTTCTGTTTGTACATTATAATGAACAGCGCACCCTTCACCCTACAGTTAATGGCCTGCGCTGGAATGGTTAATGGCCAGCACTGCGACACCGAAGTTTTAATGACGGGCACTGTGGTGCCGGAAAGTCTAAGTGTTGATTTATACTCAGTTCGGCTCAGGTCATTTATTGTGAATATAATATAAAAATCTACATGATGTGTCATTTTAAATGTGAAATGTGTGATCGGTGGTCTAAGCTACTGGATGATGGGGGGTGGGGGGTGGGGGGTTTAGGCAACTGGAAAAACCCCTTAAGTACGCGCCTGAAACTATTGTATTATAAGAGGATTATTACACCCCAATTAAATTGACAGGAGTGCTCACTTGCCCTCTAAGCAGGTTTCTAGCACCATCATAGAAACTAATTCTTCTAACAAAAATATTTATATACACTCATAACTTAATATTTACAATTATACATACATGGAGGTAACATGAAAAAAAATATAGGGGTACAGTCCCTTTAATATAATACTATTACTTGATCTCTGTCCAGCAGATCCCTTTGTGATGATCTACACATCAAATAGTATCAACATTTAGTTTGGCCACAAGATTCAGCCATTTCTCGCTCACACTGAGTGGCCGGGTTAGTGACGTCAGATGACCACCCAAAAAGTGCCATAGCGGTCACTTTCCAACCGCATTTTCTGCCAAGTTCGATAATGATTTTATTAATTTCAACAGGATCAGCATCTGGAATCCTTGTCATTTTAGGACCACATGTCACAATATCAGGCCAATTGCCCAATGTTGGCTCAGATGTTTAAGCAGGAGAACCAGCTTGAGAATAATCGTGTAAAGATTTTATTTAGGAAGAACCCGCCAAAGATATTTACTAGCAACCTTTGAACATATCCGGTACTCTGTATTTGTCGGGTAATCTTTGTTCTTTAATGTATATGAGTACTGAGTTTGTAAACCTTTTAAAGTAGGATATTGTTAAATTTGTTTCCGGAATAAAATAATATTGTTGAGTCCAATTGTAGATTTTGCAATAAACATTGATTTACTTAATATTAGATCTTAACTTACAGAGTTACAAAAGGCATAGCACAGTAGTTCATATACAACCTGCCCCTTCATGGTCCCAGCAGGCAGCGATGCCCATGAATGGACTACAAGCTAATTTAAAAACTTTTTCAATGGTGGGTGTGTTTACAAAATGATGTCATCACAGAGGTCACATGGATGGTTTACCATGAATCAGCATTCACTTCACTAATCTACTTTCTTAGAAGAGATATTTGCACAAGATATACCGTATTTCCCCATGTATAAGGCGCTCCCATGTATAAGACGCACCTTAATTTTGTAAAAAAAAATATTACGGTAGCTGTCAAAAAAGGTAGAGAGAGTGTAATGGCCGGCAGCACACTCTCCCTGCAATCGCCCCCTCCGCTTCCACTGTGCCTCTGTCCCCCTCCTCCTGGATGCGTGCATATCGCTGTCCCCCTCCTCCTAGATCCCCGCTGCCACTGTGCCTCTGTCCCCCTCCTCCTCGATGCGTGCATGCCACTGTCCCTCTCCTCCTGGATCCCCGCTGCCACTGTGCCTCTGTCCCCCTCCTCCGGGATCCCTGCTGCCACTGTGCCTCTGTCCTCCTCCTGGATCCCCGCTGCCACTGTGCCTCTGTCCCCCTCCTCCTGGATGCGTGCATATCGCTGTCCCCCTCCTCCTGGATCCCCGCTGCCACTGTGCCTCTGTCCTGCTCCTCCTCGATACGTGCATACCACTGTCCCCCTCCTCCTGGATCCCCGCTGCCACTGTGCCTCTGTCCCCCTCCTCCGGGATCCCTGCTGCCACTGTGCCTCTGTCCCCCTCCTCCGGGATCCCTGCTGCCACTGTGCCTCTGTCCTCCTCCTGGATCCCCGCTGCCACTGTGCCTCTGTCCCCCTCCTCCTGGATGCGTGCATATCGCTGTCCCCCTCCTCCTGGATCCCCGCTGCCACTGTGCCTCTGTCCTGCTCCTCCTCGATACGTGCATACCACTGTCCCCCTCCTCCTGGATCCCCGCTGCCACTGTGCCTCTGTCCCCCTCCTCCGGGATCCCTGCTGCCACTGTGCCTCTGTCCTCCTCCTGGATCCCCGCTGCCACTGTGCCTTTGTCCCCCTCCTCCTGGATCCACCCGCTGCCACTGTAACGCTGCCCCACTCCCCCTCGATCACCCCCCGCTGCCACTGTAACACTGCCCCCCCCTCGATCCTCCCCGCTGCCACTGTAACGCTGCCCCCTTCCCCCTCTATCCCCCCCCAGCTGCCACTGTAACGCTGCCCTCCCCCCCCCCTCGATCCTCCCCGCTGCCGCTGTAACGCCAGTGTAAGTGTATCCGGCTCCAACACAAGATTTACCCTGGTTGCGACGCATTAAAACCAACACACCACCTGGGATATTCCCGAGTCCATGCCTCTGTGTGAAAGGGGTGTTAGTGTTTTCAGACGTGAAACGGCTTGTTTTCATTTAGCCCTATATATAATTGGGATTACTGCGTGCGATAACCCCTCCTGCATATTTATCAAGCACTACAACTGTGCTTGTTCTCAGGATGACATTAAACAAAGGGAAGAACTGAAAAATATTTTATTGATTAAATACTTTTTTTCTGTACAGGTCTCTTTAAAAAAACCTCATATGTAGAAAAGCTTTTATTTAACTTTTTTCACATGAGCCATGTCTAGTAAATGCTGCATTGGGCACTGTGGTGGCCTCAAGAACGATGACTGGCTTATCACTCTGGATAGACATGGGCAGCAGAAGTTTGGCATAGCGAGGAAATGGTAGGCCTAATAATGTCATGGAGATAGATTTATTATACCTCCTGAAAAGGAAAAATGGAGATGTTACCCATTACAACCAATCAGATTCTAGCTATCATTAGCTAAGATCTGATTGGTTGCTATAGGCAACACCTCCACATTTTCTTTTAAGATGGTTTGATAAATTTACCTCTCAGAGCACAGTGGAGCATAGAGAGGACATAAGCAGAGGGAGCACAGGGAGGACACAGGATTTAGGAGGGAGCATTGAGAGGACACTGGGAGCAAAGTAGAGCGCAAGAAGGAAATAGTGCAGAGGAAAGAGATGATGGTGGCACAGGGCTTAGATTGGGAGATAAAGAGGAGACATGTTTATACTTGTATATTTATGTCCTATTGAACATATTGTATGTAAAGTGATGAGCATTCCTGACACCTGGTGCTTATCCAGCAAACACTAACTGGGAATGTTATAACTTATTGTCCACAACAAGTGGAGAGATACATGATGCAACCTCAGGTTCCAGATTCATACTAAAGAAAATCATCTAGGAGCATAGAAAATATATATGTGGGAAAGGGATACATAACCTAATTGACAAACTGGCTAAGGCCCTCGAGTGACAACCATACGTTGGCCTTTTCTCAGCACCTCAATCTGTATTTGTATTGTAATGAGTCCTGTCACTGGTTCCTCTGAATAAACATGTAGTTCTGTGATACATTGTATATTGTCATCTACATCTGTTTTAGTAGTATATGTGTCATATCAGTAGTTTTCTTATTATCTTCCTTATTATAAGATGCCAAAATGTTATTTAATGCAATTAATGGTTTATATTGTGCTACAAGGCTACATTATTGGACAACTATACAGTAAGTACTTCTTTTCTTTTTCTATATACTAGACGTAATGCTCACCCTAACAAGTTGGAGGATATTAAGATGGAATAAACTTGAAAGAAATGACTAGGTTACTTAACATTCTCTTTGGTCTTGACGTATTAGAGCAGTGTTTCCCAAACCCAGTCCTCAGGTACCCCTAACAGTGCAGGATTTCCAGGTCACAAGTGATGTAACTAGTCCATCTGTGGATCTTTCAAAATGTGTAAGTCAGTAATGATTACACCTGTGCTCCAGATAAGATATCTGGAAAACATGTACTGTTAGGGGTCCCTGAGGACTGGGTTTGGGAAGCACCGTATTAGAGCATCCCAGTAATATCATTGTTCCTACTTGCACTTCACAGGCTGACAAGAAGAGGGGCATCCCGGGTCCCGGGCTTCTGGGGTGTCCGGTGGGCCCAAGCTTGTCAGAAATCCCACTGACATCCAGCTCATGCCAGGGAGAGAACAGCGCAGTCGGTGACAGCCAACCTCCGCCATGACACAGCAACAGAGAAGTGATTAATGATTAAGGGGAGGGGGGCCTGAAAAAAGTCCTCTAGTTCTGTGACCCGTGATCACTCTCCAAGTCCCTGTCACTTTATGTGGGTAAATGTAGGATTATGCATCGGGGGTAAAATATCCATTCATCTTATACCCTTTTGTGGCGAATCTATGGTGGAAGCATCTAGTTATAACTAATTCATAGACAATACCATGTAATGTCAATTGACAGGCAGCAGGATATTATCATTTACCAAGTATTAGTGAGGCCTAAATATACAGCTTAGATTTTGGCTCTAATTCCCAAAAAAAGGATGCCCTGGAACTGGAGAGAGTGCAGAGCCTGATAACTAGATTATGAAGTGGTAAAGAAGATCTCACTTGTGAGGAAAGACTTTTTAAGATTTTTACACTGGAGAAGAATAATGGATACAATCAACCCAGACATATTTTATTGATAAAATGGGGTAATAAGTGATTTTCTATTGGAGCAATAAGCAGATGTAAGAAATCTGCCTTATCACCGTGGATTAATAAATAGGCCCTTATATCAATTTTATATTACCTAACCAATTATGCAAATATGTAACTCCTGGACCAGCATCACAACTAGCTCCAATCCTCTTACACATAAAATATTTGGATAGAATATTTGTGAACATTTTTTGTTGTTTTATAAACCTTAATCTGAAACTGTGCTTGGGGAGAATACTTAAAGTCAGACACTTATGTAGCAGGGAAACACTGCCAAATATTTAGTCTAAATATAGATCTTTTAAAGCCTGAAAGCATGTACTGGATGCTGCTAAGTGAAACACATTTTTAGTGCTATGTTTAGATATATTTTCAAGCTTTCAAATCGTGGGATGGTATTTGTGAAGATATTTTTTAACAATCCCAACCGCTTAAATGGTCAGCACCAAATAGTGGTTAAATCTAACATTTATATGCTTCCATGTGAAAATGTATCTAGCACTGCCTGGTTTTATGATAATTGTTTTACTACCACTTCGTAGAGCCTATTTTTCCAGCGATTTTAAAGTAAGTGCATTGAAGGCCATAGTGGGGCTTGTAGCCAGATTAAGTCCACATGTGGCTGTAGTTAGTGTATCAGTTTTGGGGCTCTGTTTTAGGGATGTCCAAAGTGCTCCACACATTATATCAGCAGGGCTTCCATATACAAATGGAACTAGTATATTTAAACGATAAATCTTTACGTGTTAACATGTAAATAGACCCAAATTTTTATTGAACCCTTTGGTGCAGTACTACAAATCTCCAAGTGAAGTGTAAAAAAATTCTGTGCTGGGGGCTTGGGCATTTGGACAGGAAAAAGCCCAGTTCCCTTGAGCCATAAGGCTCCTTAGGGGGACAAGGGTCCTTAGATCCTCCTTCGCTGAAGCTAGGCTGGCCCCTTGACATCCATGACCCCTGGGGCCATAAGGCCTCTTTGGGGCAAGGGCCTTCAGGACCACCTGCACCACAAGGCTAAGGTGGTCCCCTTTCTTCACGAGGAGGGTCAAAGCTTCCCCTGGTGAACTGGCTCTTCAGCTCTCCCCAGAAGGAGGGAACCTCCGATAACTTGGGGAGAGAGTTGCGCTTAAGAGTCTTACCCAAACCCCTCGAGACGTGTGCACAAAAACCACACAAACGAAAAACATGTATAAAGTAGAAGAGTGCTAAGTGCTTGTGTCAATAAATAAAAAAAAGTGCTCATAGGCTAAACAAATTTCTGATCCAGCCAAAAGGCCAGGACCAAGAAATAAAAAGTGATACAGGTTTGACAAATGCATTGTGCTAGTGCCTCTGTGCTAGCTGAGGGTACCTGTCCCACCACTGTGCATTTTCAGGTCATCCCGAGGCCCTGTCCCCTGGGGGCTCAGGCACCTCGGGCTGCATAGACCCAAATATAACACCTGATAAGAATTACTGGCTTGTAGTTTACTAGGTGGTAATCTGACTGAGATCTGCAGAGTCGTCTTAGAAGAAAACCAGGGAGAGATGTACTTATGTCACAGGCCAATGCACATGACTATCATTATTATAAGACAATCACATCAGCTGTAACTGTTTCTCCCTTTGCAGCCATTGCCAGACTAGAGTAGTGGCATGGGATGCAGTTGGCATGGTAACCCGTTACTGCTGCTAATCCATGGTCCCTCAAACCCTCTGATCTTTAGACAGTAAGCTAGGTTGCCTTGTGGGTAATACAACCCTGAATATTATTGAACTAGATCAATAGTCAATAATTAATTAAATTATTCTCTATACCTTAGTCCATGTTCAACCTGCCATTGTCATGAGTGCCCCTGTAGTGATGTATGATATATCTAGAATTAATATAACAACTATATGTCATGTTGGATTTTGCTGAGCAGCAGGAATTTTTCAAGTGCCCCAAATTTCTTTATATATTTCTTTATATATACATGTAACCTATTTGAACTGGCATCTATACAATCTTCTAGCTATCAATACCAATCAAGACCAACTACTGTATAACAATAATTGTGTTTACTTGGAAGTGAAGGCAGAGTGATGATTTATGATATAAGAACAATATTTTTTTCGATATATATATCTGTAGAGCCATGCAATTTCATGGAGTGGTTGAAGATTGCTAGATTACCTAAACTGAAGCATTGTACCAACCATAAATGTAGCAATGTAAGAGATTCTTTTATTATTGTTATTTTTACAAATGAAATTGACTAGCCATCTCCTGTGGCTAGGATCATTCAGTTGCGCTGTTTAAAAATTTATCTCAGAGTGCATTTTATACTATTAGCCTCATGTGTCATCTGTGGTTTCTTTTGTTATCCTGCAGTTTGTACAGAATGATTGTTAAAGTGAAAAAGTACTGAGAGTTCTGTTCCTTTGTTTATTGGTAGAAACAATAGTTCTATAATTGTAATAATGCAAAGGGAGAACCATTAACTGATTGTTGATAGTTCCTACTCACATTGCTAAAATGAGCAAAGTATGTACCATATCAGTGGTTTAGGGACAGCTTAGGGTTGAAAGAATATATGGGTAACGCTCCCCCTTCTGTGAAATATAAGGACATTATATTTAGACATATGAGGAGTTCTGTGACCATAGAAACACTCAAGGCTACAGATATGACTTCTAATATATTATTTATTTGTGCCTCCAAATTACATCAGTTCCTGCTCCATTTGAGCTTACAGTCCAAATTCCCTACTAAACACACGTCACTAGTGTGTAGTTGCCTACTCTCCAGGAATGTCCAGGAGACTCCCGAAATTTTGGGAGTTCTCTCGGACTCCCGGAAGAGCTGGGCAACCTCTCTCATCCTGCTCTCTTCGTTGATGAAGTGAGTGGGGGCGAGGCTAAACGAGTCATCCTGGCCTAACATTGCAATTTGCATGGCCATGCCCACCATGACGGAGCCCCCTCCTGGTGATCATGCTGCCTAAGTTGGCAAGTATGCGTTAGTGTCCACTTTTTCTCACAACCAATATACACTTAGACACATTTTGGTTTCACAATAACATTGCTCATGGTAGGCGTGTTGTTCTCCTCTGCAATAGGGCGATGATCTGTTCACTGGGTACCACTCCATTACTGGCTGCTAGTGAAAAAAAGTTTATGACACACAATTGTGAGATCCTGAAAGCCATTTTAATAATAAATTAGCTGGATGTTCCAGATATTAATATTGTAAGTTTTTGTTTTCTAAGTATCTTCAATCAAGTCAACATTGCATGGTGGCAATTTGGAATCCATAAGGGATATTAATGTAAAAGCTATTGTTTCTCATATAAACCAGATTTTTTTTTAAATGCAGTTTAGAAAATGAAGACTGGTAAAGCTTGATTGATATGGATAATACCACATGTTTCATGTGCGCCAGTTTTCAAAAATGTCTCTGAATATTATTTTATATGTTTTATATCTTTAGACACTTACACATATTGGATCATCAACTATATATGTGAATAAATATTTGACTACCTAATGACCTTGAATGATATTTGGATTTATTGCATCAGAAGCACCTTGCTACCTTTGCATTGAAAAGGTTTATATACTACCATATACTGAACCTGCTGATCAGGATTTCATAAAATGCCAATTCCTGTCTACTAATCTCATAGTTGCCTACTCACCCGGAATGTCCGGGAGACTCACACATTTCTGGGAGTCCTCCCAAACTCCACCAGGTCGGTAAGTTAAATGGAGGGTAGGGGGCTTGGTGACGCGATTCATGCATCATCGTGGCCCCGCCCCCTGCTGTTATAGGCCAAAAATGGTGATGTCAATTTAGGGGTGGGGTCAATTATATTATTCTCCGAGCCCCACCCCCACACTCCCGTCTGCCCCCTGGACCTCCCGGGAATCAAATTGCCAAAGTTGGCTAGTATGACTAATCTGCAATCTACAAATGTGATATACATACATACATACATACATACTCATACAGCATGCTTGTTTAAAAGAGGTTAAACACACAGAAATTAACATATACATTAAAACTTTATGTATGATTTATCTATTCATGTCCCGTGACAAAAGGGGAAAAGTAGGCATGGTTTGATTTTAATGATTGTTTTTGTATTTTCTAGCACAAATATCCATTTTTAAAGGACGCATGCATGCATTGCATGAAATATTTAGTAGGTCATGCTTAACACATGACAAGTACCGTGAGACAGATAAAGGGTAGCGTGGAAGCTACAGCTAATAACCATATACCAGTTGACAATACAGTAAAGGAGTAAATACTTAAGGCCAGGGCCAGATTAACAATGGTCCTGATCATAGCCGGATTAAGGGGGGGGCACAGGGGGCACGTGCCCCAGGCCCCCCTCCCTCTGAGGGCCCCCCGCCACCGCGCGCATAACCTCTACTGATTTTTTTTAACATTTTTTTTCCTTTATGGCGGCGGCGGCAGGGGGCCCTCGGAGAGAGGGGGAGGGTTGCGGTTGGGTTCGGGGCTCCCTGCATTGGTGGGGAGAGCAAGATAGTGTAAAAAAAAAAAATATAGTTACTACTCACCTCATCGCAGCGCCGGCGTCCCTCCTCTCTGCACTGTTTACACTGAATGACAGGTGTGACGTCATCAAGTCACGCCTCTCATTCAGTGAGGAGCAGTGCGGAGAGGACCAGGAAAGAAACAGGAAGACAGAAGAGAAGAAAGAAGCTACAAGATAGGTAAGTAAAAAAAAAACAAGGGAATAACGAAGAAAGGGACACTATGTGGGAAAAATGGGGAGAAGAAAAGGACACTATGTAGGAAAAAAGGAGAAGAAAGGGACACTATGTAGGAAAAAGGAGGAGAAGAAAGGGACACTATGTAGGAAAAAGGGGGAGAAGAAAGGGACACTATGTAGGAAAAAGGAGAAGAAAGGGACACTATGTAGGAAAAAGGGGGAGAAGAAAGGGACACTATGTAGGAAAAAGGGGAGAAGAAAGGGACACTATGTAGGAGAAAGGGACACTATGTAGAAAAAAGGTGGAGAAGAAAGGGACACTATGTAGGAAAAAGGGGGAGAAGAAAGGGACAGTATGTAGGAAACAGGGGGAAAAGAAAGGGACAGTATGTAGGAAAAAGGGGGAGAAGAAATGGACAGTATGTAGGAAAAAGGGGGAGAAGAAAGGGACACTATGTAGGAAAAAGGAGAAGAAAGGGACACTATGTAGGAAAAAGGGGGAGAAGAAAGGGACACTATGTAGGAAAAAGGGGGAGAAGAAAGGGACACTATGTAGGAAAAAGGGGGAGAAGAAAGGGACACTATGTAGGAAAAAGGGGGAGAAGAAAGGGACACTATGTAGCAAAAAGGGAGAAGAAAGGGACACTATGTAGGAAAAAGGGGGAGAAGAAAGGGACACTATGTAGGAAAAAGGGGGAGAAGAAAGGGACACTATGTAGGAAAAAGGGGGAGAAGAAAGGGACACTATGTAGGAAAAAGGGGGAGAAGAAAGGGACACTATGTAGCAAAAAGGGAGAAGAAAGGGACACTATGTAGGAAAAAGTGGGAGAAGAAAGGGACAGTATGTAGGAAAAAAGGAGAAGAAAGGGACACTATGTAGGAAAAAGGGGGAGAAGAAAGGGACACTATGTAGGAAAAAAGGAGAGGAACGGCACACTATGTAGGAAAAAGGGGGAGAAGAAAGGGACACTATGTAGGAAAAAGGGGGAGAAGAAAGGGACACTATGTAGGAGAAAAGGAGAGGAACGGCACACTATGTAGGAAAAAGGGGGAGAAGAAAGGGACACTATGTAGGAAAAAAGGAGAAGAAAGGGACACTATGTAGGAAAAAGGGGGAGAAGAAAGGGACACTATGTAGGAAAAAGGGGGAAAAGAAAGGGACACTATGTAGGAAAAAAGGGGAGAAGAAAAGGACACTATGTAGGAAAAAAGGAGAAGAAAAGGACACTATGTAGGAAAAAAGGAGAAGAAAGGGACACTATGTAGGAAAAAGGGGGAGAAGAAAGGGACACTATGTAGGAAAAATGGGGAGAAGAAAGGGACACTATGTAGGAAAAATGGGGAGAAGAAAGGGACACTATGTAGGAAAAAGGGGGAGAAGAAAGGGACACTATGTAGGAAAAAGGGGGAGAAGAAAGGGACACTATGTAGGAAAAAGGGGAGAAGAAAGGGACAGTATGTAGGAAAAAGGGGGAGGAGAAAGGGACACTATGTAGGAAAAAAGGAGAGGAACGGCACACTATGTAGGAAAAAGGGGGAGAAGAAAGGGACACTATGTAGGAAAAAGGGGGAGAAGAAAGGGACACTATGTAGGAGAAAAGGAGAGGAACGGCACACTATGTAGGAAAAAGGGGGAGAAGAAAGGGACACTATGTAGG
Organism: Mixophyes fleayi; assembly: GCF_038048845.1. Lineage (NCBI taxonomy): Eukaryota > Metazoa > Chordata > Amphibia > Anura > Limnodynastidae > Mixophyes > Mixophyes fleayi. Next base: position 30,161,295 of record NC_134412.1, on the reverse strand, counting down.
AAAAAAGGAGAAGAAAGGGACACTATGTAGGAAAAAGGGGGAGAAGAAAGGGACACTATGTAGGAAAAAGGGGGAGAAGAAAGGGACACTATGTAGGAAAAAAGGGGAGAAGAAAAGGACACTATGTAGGAAAAAAGGAGAAGAAAAGGACACTATGTAGGAAAAAAGGAGAAGAAAGGGACACTATGTAGGAAAAAGGGGGAGAAGAAAGGGACACTATGTAGGAAAAAGGGGGAGAAGAAAGGGACACTATGTAGGAAAAATGGGGAGAAGAAAGGGACACTATGTAGGAAAAAGGGGGAGAAGAAAGGGACACTATGTAGGAAAAAGGGGAGAAGAAAGGGACACTATTTAGGAAAAAGGGGAGAAGAAAAGGACAGTATGTAGGAAAAAGGGGGAGAAGAAAGGGACAGTATATAGGAAAAAGGGGGAGAAGAAAGGGACAGTATGTAGGAAAAAGGGGGAGAAAAAAAGGGACACTATGTAGGAAAAAGGAGAAGAAAGGAACACTATGTAGGAAAAAGGGGGAGAAGAAAGGGACACTATGTAGTAAAAAAGGAGAAGAAAGGGACACTATGTAGGAAAAAGGGGGAGAAGAAAGGGACAGTATGTAGGAAACAGGGGGAAAAGAAAGGGACAGTATGTAGGAAAAAGGGGGAGAAGAAAGGGACAGTATGTAGGAAAAAGGGGGAGAAGAAAGGGACACTATGTAGGAAAAAGGAGAAGAAAGGGACACTATGTAGGAAAAAGGGGGAGAAGAAAGGGACACTATGTAGGAAAAGGGGAGAAGAAAGGGACACTATGTAGGAAAAAGGGGGAGAAGAAAGGGACACTATGTAGGAAAAAGGGGGAGAAGAAAGGGACACTATGTAGGAAAAAGGGGGAGAAGAAAGGGACACTATGTAGCAAAAAGGGAGAAGAAAGGGACACTATGTAGGAAAAAGGGGGAGAAGAAAGGGACACTATGTAGGAAAAAAGGAGAAGAAAGGGACACTATGTAGGAAAAAGGGGGAGAAGAAAGGGACACTATGTAGGAAAAAGGGGGAGAAGAAAGGGACACTATGTAGGAAAAAGGGGGAGAAGAAAGGGACACTATGTAGCAAAAAGGGAGAAGAAAGGGACACTATGTAGGAAAAAGGGGGAGAAGAAAGGGACACTATTTAGGAAAAAAGGAGAAGAAAGGGACACTATGTAGGAAAAAGGGGGAGAAGAAAGGGACACTATGTAGGAAAAAGGGGGAGAAGAAAGGGACACTATGTAGGAAAAAAGGAGAAAAAAGGCACACTATGTAGGAAAAAAGGAGAAGAAAGGGACACTATGTAGGAAAAAGGGGGAGAAGAAAGGGACACTATGTAGCAAAAAGGGAGAAGAAAGGGACACTATGTAGGAAAAAGGGGGAGAAGAAAGGGACACTATTTAGGAAAAAAGGAGAAGAAAGGGACACTATGTAGGAAAAAGGGGGAGAAGAAATAGACACTATGTAGGAAAAAGGGGGAGAAGAAAGGGACACTATGTAGGAAAAAAGGAGAAAAAAGGCATACTATGTAGGAAAAAAGGAGAAGAAAGGGACACTATGTAGGAAAAAGGGGGAGAAGAAAGGGACACTATGTAGGTAAAAGGGGGAGAAGAAAGGGACACTATGTAGGAAAAAGGGGGAGAAGAAAGGGACACTATGTAGGAAAAAGGGGGAGAAGAAAGGGACACTATGTAGGAAAAAGGGGGAGAAGAAAGGGACACTATGTAGGAAAAAGGGGAGAAGAAAGGGACAGTATGTAGCAAAAAGGGGGAGAAGAAAGGGACACTATGGAGGAAAAAGGGGGAGAAGAGAGGCACAGTATGGAGGAAAAAGGGGGAGAAGAGAGGCACAGTAAGGAAAAAGGGGGAGAAGAGAGGCACAGTAAGGATAAAAGGGGGAGAGGAGAGGCACAGTAAGAAAAAAGGGGGAGAAGAGAAGCACAGTAAGGTAAAAAGGGAGATAAGAGAGGCACAGTAAGGAAAAAAGGGGGAGAAGAGAAGCACAGTAAGGAAAAAGGGGGAGAAGAGAAGCACAGTAAGGTAAAAAGGGGGAGAAGAGAGGAACAGTAAGGAAAAAGGGGGAGAAGAGAGGCACAATAGTGGGGACAATTAATTAATTTAAGATGGGGTGGTTTGGGCGCTACTGAATGTGGGGGTGAGTTTGGGGAGAATGAGGTCCCTTTATTAAAATGTGCCTATGAATTATTTAATGGCAGTGACGGTTGCGGGAAATAGGTATATTTCTGAAATGTAAATACTATTAATTTATTGCTGGGGCTGTTTGTAGGGAGGGAAATAGGTTTATTTATTAAATGTGAATACTATTATTTTAATGTTGGGGCTGGAGGAAGGCCTAATTATTAATCATGGGTGGTACTAATTTAACGACGGGGGTGGCTGTAATTTTCTAAATGTACCCATTTTTTTTCCCAAGTAGGGCCCCTAACATTCCAGGATCCAGACAAGCCGCAACTAAAGAAACCTGCAGCACAGGTGGTGAAAGTGAGAAGAACAGGTAGGAGAGAGCAGCAAAGTCTGTGAAATGTTGTGATTCTAGTGGGACAATCCCAATTTTTGGTGACCGTTCAATGGTGTACACAACAATGTAGGTTTTCTGTCTGTAGGAGAAAACCCAATGATGCTAGTTTTAATGCGCATTATAAATTTTATTTTTAAAGTTCGGTATCATTGCTAGTTTTAGTGTACGTTATCAATGTTATTTTTAATGTATGATATCATTGCTAGTTTTAATGTGTGGTGTCAATACCCATTTTAATGTGGTGTTTTGATGATTGTTTTAATGTACAGTATTTTAGTTTGTGGAAGCAATGATTTTTCTTATGCAGACAACCTAAGCGAGCCCTCTGGGAGAGCTGTAAGGGGGGTATTCAATTGTTTCTTTTAACGCGCTAAAACCAAAAAAAACGAGCGCTCTAAAAATATTACCGTTAATACGGTAATTACTCGCTAAATTTCATCTCGCAGCTCCCTGAGCAGTGAGCTGAAATTCAGACCGCTGGCAGCGAGTAAGTACCGTATTAACTGTTTACGTGCGCAAAATTACCGTATAATATGAAGTTTTTTTCGAGCGCTCGTTTTTTTTTGTTTTAGCGCGTTAAAAGAAACAATTGAATACCCCCCTAAGTGTCATACTGTGGGCTGTAGGTGATGTAATTCAGTATGTGTCACTATGCCCTTAATTTTAGATCTTAGGGGCCCCCTGTCTTAAGTGCCCCGGGCCCCCCGAAGCCTTAATCCAGCTCTGGTCCTGATGGGGCTGCAGCCCCAGGCCTATCCACAGAAATAGTCCCAGGCCAACCAGGAGGGGGAAAAATATATATATTTTTATTTAATTTTTTTATGGAAGTACCTGGCGGAGAGGGGGGAAGGGGGGGTTCAGAGTGATGAGTGGTGTGGGATGGTGATGTGGACCGCTGGCGGCTTCACCGGTTGCCAGGGGGTGGTCCCGTCATTGGAGAACAACAAGCAGCCAAACACAAGGCTGCCTGTTGCTGAGTGGGGTGGGGTCTGTAGCTAAAGAGACTGTGTGTGACTCGTGCTGTGTGACTCATGCATGTACCAATTTCCACCCAGTCCCGGAGGTCAGCGGTGCTCAACACGACTGGTAGAAACAATTTATTTTTAACAGGGGATATGTGATAACAGACCCAACAGGGGATATGTGACAACAGGAGATATGTGACAACATAGATATGCGACAACAGGAGATATGTAACAACAGAGGATATGTGACAACAGGGGATATGTGACAACAGGGGATATGTGACAACAGAGATATGTGACAACAGGCCCAACAGGGATATGTGACAACAGGGGATATGTGACAACAGAGGATATGTGACAACAGGGGATTTGTGACAACAGAGGATATGTGACAACAGGGGATATGTGACAACAGGAGATATGTAACAACAGAGGATATGTGACAACAGGGGAAATGTGACAACAGGGGATATGTGACAACAGAGATATGTGACAACAGGCCCAACAGGGATATGTGACAACAGGGGATATGTGACAACAGAGGATATGTGACAACAGGGGATATGTGACAACAGGGGATATGTGACAACAGAGATATGTGACAACAGGCCCAACAGGGATATGTGACAACAGGGGATATGTGACAACAGAGGATATGTGACAACAGGGGGTATGTGACAACAGGGGATATGTGACAACAGGGGGTATGTGACAACAGGGGATATGTGACAACAGGGGATTTGTGACAACAGGGGATTTGTGACAACAGAGGATATGTAACAACAGGATATATGTAACAACAGGAGATATGTAACAACAGAAGATATGTGACAACAGGGGATATGTAACAACGGGATATGTGACAACAGGGGATATGTGAAAACGGGGGATATGTAACAACAGACCCAACAGGGCATATGTGAAAATATAATATGCATGTGTCAATAACCCGTGTGTATTAGCATAGGAATCTGTTCCTTTTCTTACAACAAAATTACCAACTTTTTCAATGGTGGTTATAACCTGGTGCAACTGACAGTTAACTGCATTTGACTAATTGTATTTTGAAGTCTGCTCAGATGTATGAACACTTGAAGAAAGAATAGTTATATATAACAAATCTTATACATTCCTCTTTCGCCATTTGAGGTGTTATGAGTAATGAAAATGACCAACAGCTGATAATCACATTCTTACACATTAACTGCACAGTTAGTTTATATCAATAAAAATCATATTTTGCCCTCTGTATTGTGTGGCAGTGACAAGGGTGCTATGTGTTGTATGGTGGTCACAAGTGTGCTATGTATTGTGTGGCGGTCACAAGGGTGCTGTATATTGTGTGGTAGTCACAAGATAGCTATGTATTTTGTGGCGGTCACAAGGGTGCTGTGTATCGTGTAGCGGTTCCAAGGGTGCTATGTATTATGTGGCGGTCACAAGGGTGCAATGCATTCTGTGTTGGTCACAAGGGTGCTGTGTGGTCTTTCGCTGCTGTAGCACATCCACCTTAAGGTTGGATGTTCTATGCATTCAGAGATGCTCTTCTGCATTCCATTGTTGTGTGACAGGATCATTTAGCTTATGAGTCACTTTTACCTTTGCAGTCTGGCTGGACCGAAATGCAAAATGTAGACTTAACGTTGTGTATCAAGCTCCTATTGTCCCATAGATTGTAAGATTGCGAGCAGGGCCTTCTCACCTCTTTGTCTGTTTTACCCAGTTTGTTTATTAGTTTACTGTGTTTGTTCCCAATTGTCCCCAATTGTAAAGCGCTACGGAATATGTTGGCGTTCTATAAATAAATGATGATGATGATGATATAGATGGACAGGGTGGGTAGGTTGAGAGATTATTTAGGGAGGGACAGCAAACATAGATATATCAACCAAAGGTAAAGCACCACAAAAATTGTTAGACAGACCGGAGTCTGTCAGACAGGTAACTGTAAACTGAAACAGGTAGCCAGGGAGGGATCAGTATCAGGGTGGGATTTACTAAAGTGCGATTTAGTGAAGCAGCCAGTTTGTCATAATTTTTTTTGCTAGTTTTCAAAATGTCACAAGCCAAACCTCTCAAAAACGTTTTTTTTTCTAAATCACCCATTAGATATCAATGTCCCGATTTTTTCACATAGTAAGAATCCATGGCAATAAAACTATCAAGCTGCGGTTTGATATACTGCTGTAAAAGAGGGATGATTGCGCAAGGCGCAATGCTAGGGGGAGCACAGTTTATGAATAGTTTAGGTTCATTTGGTTAAAATTGAGGGCTGGGGGGGGGGGGGGGGGGCAGTTTTCCTTCATGTCCCAGGCGCTAAATTTTAAGCTATTTTAAGTTACGGCTCTGCTCCAGACATACGTGTAAAGAAAAGCCTACTTATGTGTGTATGTTGAGTCGCCTGTATCTCCAGACATGTCCAACTGAATACGACACTATTTCTTCATCAAGCGTACTTCAAGGACCTAATTTAGAGTAGGAAGCAAAGTCTGTGTAAAAAGTGTAGGAGTGGGAGTGTGCCGCAGCTTGGTAGGGTATTACGAGTGGCAAGCAACCCCAGTCATGTCCCACTCTTAATACCCTATCGAGCTGTGAGCAGTTCCTGCAGCTAGCTAACCGCTTGCGTCACCTAATTCCTGCCGCACAGCTTTAGCCCTTTTTTGACGTGTGTTGCGTCTGCGCCTCACCGCGACTAGGATGTATTTACATGGTCAAGTCTTCACTATTCTGCGTTCCTCCCATTCTCTCGTAGTGAGTTGCAAGCTGTCGTAAGTGTTAATTGCATCCAAGATGCAGGCGGATTTGGTGCTTGCTGCACGTGCGTGATAGTGTTTTTTTGTTGGATGCGCCTAAAATGGACTTTGCGTCCGACTCTAAATGAGGTCCCAAGTGTACAAATGTGAATACTTGCTTCTAACCTTGCCATACAATATATGACCATTTGACTTGTGATAAATAGTTAATTTTTTGCTATATGATCTGCAACTTTGTATTTAATCTATTTCGTTTGAAACCAAATGAATAACATTACATATGAAAGTTCAGTTCACAGTAGGAATAGAACATGCAATCAGATAATTAGGGCAGGGGGAATAGTGCAGACTTCTTATAACATGGAATTGGCACAGGACAGGGGCTAACGGGAAAAGGAATGAGCTGGTTAAGTGAAAACCACAGTCAATTGTGAACGATTTGTGTACAATCCCCAGTCTGCCTGACAGGGGGCGCTGTTCAAGCATGTAATACAGTCATTAACTAGTAGCACTTTAACCACCCGGGCGACTGCACAGCCTAAATAACATTGTCCATTGCAAGATTCTCTTACTTTAGCATGTGATTCCTCAGTGGAGAGAACAGGTAGGTTCCTGACCAAGCTTTGTTTTGTCAAGCTACTGACTAATGTGGTATTTTATTCATGAGGACCTGCTGGGATGTCCTGTCACTCTTTCAGGACAGCTAGATATAGTTACTGCTGCTTTGGACTATCCTGAAAGTCGATACTGCTAAGAGATGCTTAAGTGTTACTGTAAACTTAAATTACGTTCAGCTGTTGTTTTTGTGTCTACTAAAGGTTGATTTTATTTTTAAACAAAGATTCCATGAAATAATGTTTAGCTTAGAAGTTGTTGATTGAACTAGGGAGGGGAGTATGGAGCTCATGATAAAGTGCAACTGAAGGGATCCTTAAAGATAAATAAGAGCCACTAATTGACTTTAATATATGCCAAAGGTTTTGTATTAGTAAGCTGAATAATAGATCTGAGATAACTGGAGTGTTTATAGTCAGCTAAATATGTCCACCATGCTTTTTTTCACTCCTCTGTAGCAGGTTGTCATATAGGGGGGAGGTTATTTAATTACAGAGCCAGGGGCACTAAAAGGATGGGGGCACCGGGCAGTGCCAGTGATGTTACTGTAATTAAGAAGACTGCATGTTCAGCTCTTTATCAGTGTCAGATCCAGACATTGTCCTGAAGATGTAGGAGGAGCTTCAGCTGTCTATAATTGAATAGAGAAGTAATACTTTTACTTTTTAACACAGTTGTTCTGGAATGTCATGTTCACACTGAACACTGTATCTTTCCACCGTGGTTCAAAGGGGAACATTGACATTTTCAGAGGTTCTTGGAATGGGTTGGGCTTTATTTTGATCCTTCAGTAATGTATACAGTCAAAACATTAGGTTCACTGCCAAAATATTAATTTTGCACAGCATGCAGCAAACTTAATATATTAAATTAATTAGTGCTGTTAAAGCAACAAACAATAAATTTAATGCAGCGCACATCACAAATTTAACCGGCTAATGCATTATTGTGCCACCAAAGCCTTTTATTCGAGTGTTATTACAGCATAGAGGTGACAGACACAATCCCTAACTGTGAGGCTTGGCAGGTCTATAACTGCAGACTGGACTGTGTCTAGGGTCTCTGCTGCTTGAGACGGCAATTGAAATGTCGCTCCTTTTATCCTGCTTACAAAAGTGGCGTTTTCAGCCTGGCCATTAGTAGTGATGTGATTTGTCAGTGTCCATATTTCGGAAAGTCGCTGTTGAAGTCTGCAGGTGATTTGAAGTGCCGGGTATACTGGCAGTCTATCATACAGTCGGTGGATATTTTCATGTGGTCGCACTTACAGTCATCGTCATTTTTTGGCCGTAGTAATTAGTGGCGGGATTACAAATGCCGCCGAAGTGAGTACCACCGAGGGGATGTGGAAAGAGGTGGTTAGGAGTCAGTTAAATAGGTCACGGGGGCTTATTTATTAAAATGCAGTGTAAGGCTGATTTTCTATCTCGGCCTATCGCCGCTATCTGTCATTAAAAACTGTTTCGGAGCAGTAAGGTCTAATTTACTACTTTGCTGGCTCATCTTTAAGCAGTACACGCATGAGTGACCTGGGTCACTGAAACCTCATACATATAACTCTGTTATTATTATCATTTGTAAGGCGCTACAGTGCTCCGCAGCACCATACGATATGGGGGACAGGACATACATAGTGCAAGGACATACAATGCTGTTATATGTCAGGTTATATGCGCTCTCGAACAAGTAAGCTTTCAAGAATGGTTGAAAAGCTTGGACACTCTTCGACTGCTGCTGTGAGTAGTTTGATGTGGAATGCCAGGTAACGATACTGCTGATTTAGTTGCAGTATTGGTCAATGCAAATAACCTTGTAGCAGAAACTGCTGCTTCCATGCCACTTACTCTGGGCTGGAATTTGGCAGCATTACTTTGGTACATATACTATAAGATCAGTGGGCCATGTTGAAAGACAAGCGCTTCTTTGTTTTGTGTGATGGAAAAATATGCACAAATGCGGGGGTATGACTGATAGGGTGGATTGTGGCATGTAGGTGGAAAACCTGGATGAGTTTGCTGACCTAGGTCCAAAGCCACTTGTCTGGATAGATAGTATACGTGTAGATTGTTAGCCCTGTGACTTTTTTTTTTTAACCTGGGGATGGAAAAACATTTCATAGCCAGGTGTTGGGAAAGTCAGATATTAAAGGCCTCATAACTGAGACTTTTAAAGAGCACATTCTCTATGTCCTTTTCATTACATACTTCCCAACTATCACTATTTTGGTAGGACTGTCCCAATTTACAGACCCCTTGAAAGAGACATGGCTTTGTGATAATGTCTGCATTTATAGGGTAGATCTGATTGTGGTTTGGGTGGATCATGGGAGGGGCTCATTTGTGTCTAAATTAAAATGTTTGAAATGTTAGGAGATATGTCATTACAGCGTTCACTCAAACTCAGGTGTATTGTAATTCAGTGGCGGATTCAGGGGGGCGGGCAGTACAAGTCCTTTAAATTTTGGTCCAAGACGCCATTAAAAACGTGTGGAGGGAGCAGGGCCAATCACGGGTGGTGGGTGGGGTTTTCCAGGGCTAGCCAATCAGAATGAAGGAGGGACGTGATTATGAAAAATCACACCCCCCTAAAAATTACGTCTAGGTCCGCCCCTGATGTAATTCAACACAGCAAAAATACAGTTGTTGTCAGAACTTATCCTTAACACTGCATATCTTTGTGTATCTAGCAAAATGAAAACATGAGGTATTGGTTTATATTTTGATCAAAACATTTAAGCCTGCATCCAAGCGTCAAGGGCACCTCATTGTATTATTCTAGCTTTAATTCAACACATGCTTGTACTGATATATTGATATATTTTGCCCTCATTTTGGATTGCACTTAGCAGACATTTGGCTTTCTGGTTGTTTTATTTGGTTAAATTCCACATCAACACCAGGACAAGAGTTTCTACAAATTGTAGCATAGCCAAAATATTAGGTCAGGGACACACGTAGGGGGGTTCCCAACCCCCACTCCCCCCCCCACTGTTGAATCATTTCAGCTGACCTTAAACATTTAAAGAGTAGTACTTAGAATGAATCATAGCTCAGTACCTAAGAATCATGTAACTTAGTCTTCAGAAACATGGCCGCTGTACTGGTATACTAGATTTTTGATAGATAAGATATTAGAACAATCTTTCCCTCTTGTAACAAAAATGCTGAGACTAAAGTTAACTAAGCATTTAGCTAAGAGACTTATTACTATTATTGAGTTTATTTTCACTGTGACAAGAGAGGTAAGATGAGTGTCTCTTGAAGTAGCAGAAAGCGTATAGTGTTAGTTACTTGCACTTTTCAGCCATAACATTAAAACAACTGATAAGTGAAGTGAATAATATTGAGTATCTTGTTAAAATTGTATCTCTCAAGAGTTGGGATATATTAGGCAGCATGTGAACAGTCAGTTCTTGAAGTTGATGTGTTGGCATCAGGAAAAATAGGCAAGCATAAGGATCTAAGGAACTTTGACAAAGGCCAAATTGGCTAGACGACTGAGTCAGAGCATTTCCAAAACAATAAGTTTTGTGGGGTGTTCCCTGTATGCAGAGGTTAGTACCTACCAAAGCGGTCCAAGGAAGGACAGCCAGTGAACCAATGACTGGGTTATGGGCGCCCGAGGCTCATTGATCTGTGTGGGGAGCAAAGGTTAGCCTACTGGTCCAATCCCACAGAAGAGTTACTGTAGCACAAACTGGTGAAAAAGTTAATGCTGGGTAAGATAGAAAGGTGTCAGAAAACACAGTACATTGCAGCTTACTGCATATGGGGCTTCATGACTGCAGACTATTCAGAATACCCATGTTGACCCCTGTCCACCACTGATGGTGCCTAATATGGGCACATGAGCACCTGAACTGGACCATGGAGCAGTGGATGGAGGTGGCCTTGTCTGATGAATCATGTTTTCTTTTACATCATGTGGATGGCTGGGTGCATTGTATAGACCAGGGGAAGAGATGGCACCAGGATGCATTATGGGAAGAATGCAAGCCGACGGAGGCAGTGTGATGCTCTGGGCAATGTTCTGTTGGGAAGCCTTGGGTCATGGCATTGATGTAGATGTTACTTTGACACATACCACCTACCTGAACATTGTTGAAGGCCAAGTACACCTCTTCATGGCAGTGGTATTCCCTGATGGCAGTGACCTTTTATAGCAGTATAATGCACCCTGCCACACAGCAAAAATTGGAAAGGTTTAAGGAACATGACAAAGAGTTCAAGGTGTCCACTTGGCCTCCAAATTCCCCAGATCTCAGTCCAACGAGCTTCTGTGGGATGTGCTGGAAACAAGTCTGAGCCATGGAGGCCTCACATCGCAACTTACAGGACTTAAAGGATCTGCTTCTATTGTCTTGGTACCATATACCCCAAGACACCTTGTGAAGTCCATGCCTCAACGGGTCAGTTTGGTGGCACAAGGGAAACCTACACAATATTAGTCAGGTGGTTTTAATGTTGTGACTGATCAGTGTATATCTTAGTTGTTTTATTCCTTGATTGGCCCGATAATCGAGTGAAAAACCTGTAGTGTGTACCCAGCTTTAATAAGCTTGTCAGTATCTTTAACTGATGCGGATATGTAGTGCTACAGTCTCACACTGCAGGAGCAGTAGAATATTACCCAGATTTATTGTGATAATATTACAGCATATCTAGGCAGTCTGCAGCCTCTGGGACCAAAACTCCTTTTGCTTGTAGTGCTGTCTGCTAATTAGCAATTGACCCAGATGAGGATACTCCCTCTCTGGCCAGGGACTAACATTATATGGCCACAAGAGCAACTAATTGCAGGGCTCACCCAGGGGTTCACTCACACAGATCACTTGTAAAGCATGTCTCTATGTGGCTCTCCAGCACTCCTCACTGGTTGGACTCAAACTAGCTCCTATGCTTTGCTTAGGCTCCTCCCTCTCTCTCAGTCTCTCTTGCTCCACTCTTCTCCAAAATGGCTGCTCCCTCCTTTTTCTGTCCTGGTTGCTATTTATGCTCACCCCCTCCTCTGATTGGAGTTGGCAGGCTGCCCAACCTGCCTCCGACCTACTCCACATTTTCTTACTCCTTAGACTGCTGGGAGATGCACTCAAGCCAGTAATCTCTGAACCGCCATTTTTTATGTAGTCAATGAGCGACACAATTTTGTTGTAGTCCTGCAGTTGCAGGGTTCACATTCTCCACTGGTGGAGCCCTCCATCTTCAAACTTCAGTTAGTAAACCACCTAAAAGGCAAGATTTGGTCAGTGCATCCTGCCTACACACACACTTTCACATGCTTCCTAAGGGCACCAAATTTCCACTGGACCAAAATAAGACCATAAATATATGACATTGGGATGTATAACCCTTTGTACTTCAGATGCCATTCTGATTGTATGTGAGCATCATTGGGACACTTAATTGCCTCCTAGTTTGTGTTGGGCCCTCTTGTCACCCTTCTGCAACTCATCTCCTGTATCTTGACTCCCATCGTGAGCTCCCACTTCTTGACTCTTCCACCTGTAGCAATTTAATTATATATATATATATATATATATATATATATATATATATATATATATATATATCTATATATATATATATATATATATATATATATATATATATATATATAAATATCTACTATATAAATGCCTAGTGGCGTGTGTGAAAAAAAAACCCCAAGCTGCAGCGCCACCTGCTGGGCAGAGTTATACACTGACCTATATATATTTCTGTCTCAAGGTATTCCTTCACAGACACCATTCCTTGTGAACCTTTTTTTTCTTCCCTTATCATTCTGTACTTTTCTTCCAGTGGGACAGAAATGCTGGCTGTGGGTGGTAAGGCTTTATGGGTTTAACTCGATATGAAGGCATTCCTGGCAACTTGCTCACAATTACATGTGGATCATCACACCAACTATTCACTAATGTGTTTGCCAGGAATCTATAAATAGGAAAGTAGGACTCTGTTCCCTGTGTGTATTACATAGTCTCAAACTCTCAGATCATATCTCATTGTTGCATTGTCCATCTTTCAGGGAGGCATCTACCGCCTGTGTTTTACTCTCAATTTTTGCCTTAGCTGAGCCAAATATTTCATGTGGGGCGTGGTATGTCACCTTCTGTGGAAACCCCAAAAGGTAGGACAGAAGGCAGGCATGTCTCTCTCTCAAACATCAAGGCGCATGGTGAGAAACCAGTAGTTTTATCTTATAGTTGTATGCATGCATCAAATGACTGATGTGGCTGCTGCACTGTGGCTTTTTCTAAGAGTCCTGTGTGGGCAATATGTAGAGAAGCATACGGCTGAAACCTTCAGGCTGTGGGTCCTCTTAAGGATGGAATGGAGTTACTCTGGACTTTTTGATCCCACAGACATTGGAATGTATTGTGGCAGGGTAACCATAATGAACATCAAATCTTTCCCACAAAGCTTCTGCCACAGTGGATGCCGGCTGATCTCTGGTGGTATAAGCATGAGCATACCTGGAGTAAAGGTCTGTCACCATCAGCACGTTGCTCATGTTGCCATCATCAGGTTCGATAGTTCAAAGGAACTCAATACACACTATCTCCAGTTGTCCGCTGCTGGTGATATTCAACAGTGACGCCGCTCTCTCAGGAAAAGTCTTTCTCAGTATACAGGTCGAACACATCCTGCAATACTTCTCCACATAACTATGCATTTTTGGGCCAGTGGAAAAGCCCTTAATCATCATGCAGCTCATTTTTGACCATACCACAATATATTCCAGGCAGCACCAGCTGTTCCTGGATTCTGCCATCTGTCCTAGTGGTTCTCCTATACAACAGGTCCCCTCTCAACACCAGTGACCCTTGTTTTCTCACCAGTAGCACAGCATTCTCTGACTTCAATGCATTTCTGACCGGCTTGTGTGAGTATTTCATATGCTATCTCACCATTCCAATGTAAGGTTCACTCTTCTAATATGCATTAATCTGGTTTCTGCTCCTTCTCTGCAGATCCCTCATCTGCAGGCTGGTCAAATGAAAGTACACAGACGGCAAGGCTTCTTTAGTGGCTCCCAAGAGCTCAGGCATTCTCTCACAGGGAGTACCACTACTCCGCCCTCATCACACATTCCATGCACATCTGTCAAGGACTTCCTTCTCTTAATGTAATTTTCCTGGCAGTCTTAACCACACATCAGTATCCACATTGCCTGAGCCTGGTCTGTATTTCAGATTGATGTCATACATGTTATGGCAGCTAACCAGTGATGTCTTGTCTGTATGGACCTCAAACTTGTTTCATAGACTTAATGATGCAATTTATCTACTATGGCCCACTTGACTACTAAGAATTCCAACGTATGCACGGTGTAATTTCTTTCAATGGGCGTCAACCCTCTGCCTATGCAGACTACAGGCTTCATTCTATTCTGATGCTCCTGATACATCACTCCCCGTAGTCCTTTAAACAATGCATCCATGTGCAGGATGCTTAGTGGGGTCTGCATAGTCAATCACTGGTGCATAGGTCAAGCAGTTTTTGAGTCTCTTGAAAGCCTCCTCTCATTTGACCACCCAGCATCCTACAAAAGCCTCATTGACTATGTAATAAAGCCCTTCTTGCACCCTCTTATGCGGAGGCGTTCCTATTGGTGGAGTGAACCCTCCGGTGAAATCAGTCAGCTTTGGGATTTTTCGAGTACTGGGGCACAAATCTGCAAAAACCCAGGAAGGACTTAAGGTCCCCCAACTTTGTGGGTCTTGGCTAATCCATAATAGCCTCTACTTTTGCTGAAGTTGTTGCTCTATGCTCTTGGCTGACTATAAAATCTATGTACTTCACCGCAGTCTGACACATGCAACACTTGTCCAGTGACAGCTTGAGGCAGTGCTCCTGCAATTGATCTAACACGTTCCACAGCCTTTTGTTATGCTCCTCCAAAATTCTTCCGAATACAATCAAATCATCCACTACCACTCTAAAGGTTCATGTCACCAACTACTCAGTCCATACTGCTCTGGAGCGTGACTGGAGCAACTCACACTGCCAGTGACATATGTTTACACCTTTAAAATACCAAGGGAACATAAAAGCAGTCTTCTCCGTGTCTTTTGCACTCATAGGGAATTGATTGATTCCCCTGTAGGAATGAGTTGTTGTAGGGTAAGTGCTTTTATCTGTAGCAAAATAAATCTATTGCCAGACTGCACTATAATATAATATGGTAATAAAAAGTTTTTGGTTATTAGTCATGTGATGAATATTCTACAGTACAGTTTATGATTTGCTTTGCAATGGCTTCCAGTATAGTATTTCTAAACTGATTCGATTTTTGTGAAATATAAAGTATCTCAAAACATGCTGAATGTGCTTCCAGTCTCTATAGTTGTAGAAACTGTGTGTAGTTGGATAGTATAACTTTTTATTCCATTGTTTTAACATATGCAGGGAGCAGCAGCACTGTAGGAGGATGTTGTAAGGTGGGGCTCCTGCTTGTGACTTTCAATCATGTATCTCATGGCCACAATTGGCAAAATATGACTCCATCCACACCCCTCAAAACATGTTGACTATGTAACAATGTATTTGTTGCTTTAAGCAGAATTGTTTTATTGTTAATACCCTGAGACACAGCCTGTGCAGGAAACATTTGTATCCAGGAAGCAGCTTTGTACCTTATCACAGTGCAACAAAAATGACCAACTCTGCCTGAATATATAATTGCGTGGATAAAAAGCACAGAAAGAAGCCATAAATATTTAGGATTATAATTAGTAAAAGTTGCAGAAGAACATGTTTTTTTTTTAAAGTGAATCACATTTGTTCCAAATTGATGCACAGCAGGTGCCTGGTGGAAGTGCACAGAACTTGTTGGATTTCTCCTTGAGATTCTGGAATTTAAAGCCCCTCACTAGATCTCCTATATCTAGTTTGAGCACTGCATGCTAGAGACTAGAGACATGCTAGAGTTCGTAGGTGGCCAAATAAGAAAAAAACATGACCCTATAGTCGATTTTAGGTCATTTTAAATTTGGATGTGGTGGTCACACAAGTCACTTTGGCTCTCACTAACTAACCATAAAGTTTATCTGCATGCAGCAGAGATAAACAGCCATCCACAGAACTCTATTTGTTGGCTAGCTCAGGACATTTAACAGTTGGAGTACTGGAAGCGCCTGACACTGTGATTGGTGGATGGCTGGTGCTGTTTATCAATCAGAGTGTCAGGACCACTATAGTGGAACTGCACATGCCCTAGAGAGTAATGTGGTTAACTGTGTCACCACCAGAGATCTGAGGTCTGCAGTGTATCACCAGTAGAGATCTGAGGTGTGCCTTAGATCACCATCAGGTCTTAATGCATAGCAATTGAGAGTTGGAAGTTTGCATTGCATGACAACTAGAGAATTGGTGGTCTGTATTGCAGAGCTAGCAGAGATGTTGGGTCATGCAGTGTTTAGCCAGCTGATATTTATATAGTATATATTGTAATTGAAGTCTAAATTGTAAGGTTCCCAAAGATGTTTTCTGGATTTATATATTGGTCACTTTAATACACTCTTTATTGTACAGTGGTCCTTAAGATGTTATACGTATTACATATTGGTCATGTGAATGCTCTCTACATTGTCTGTTGATTATTAGGATGTTTTGTGTATTGTATATCGTTTACTAGAATGCTCCTTGTACTGCATATAGGTCACTAGAATTCTCTCCATATCCATATAATAGCCATTATGTGTCGCTAGAATTTAGAGCAGTCATTATAATGCACTGTATTATCTATAAGTAACTAGAATGCCATCTGTATTGTATGAAGGTCAGTAGCATGTTCTCTGTTTGTATATAGGTCACTAGATAAGGATCTCCATAGTACTTGATTATAGCTATTATATTTTATGCATATTCTTAGATATTTAATTGGCTGTGTAAAACCACACCTACATGTTTTTGGCCATGCCCTGTGCACATTGTTTGTGTAAGTACTGGGCACTGCTGGGCATAATGTGTAACTTGGTATTGCAAGTATGGGAGCACTGGTGGGCATATATATATATATATATATATATATATATATATATATATACAGGGTGATTCAAAAGTCGCAGTACACCCTTTTATTTCAAAAACTCTACAGGAATTGGGCCGATTGGCCGATTTCAAGATGGCGCCCATGTTTGGTACATACCGTAAAAGATAGACCACGTCACCCATACCTTACTGGAGTATTCAGGTTTGCCAATTTCCTGTAGAGTTTTTGAAATAAAAGGGTGTACTGCGACTTTTGAATCACCCTGTATATATATATTGCACAATTCAGTATTATGGGTAAGTGGGCACTGCACTGGGCACAACTGAGCACACATTAGCTTGGAAGAATTTTGACCCATTCCTCCTTACAGAACTGCTTCAACTCATGGATGTTGGTTGGCTTTCTTGCATGAATACCCCACTTCAGGTCCTGCCAGATCATTTTGATTGGATTAAGGTTGCTTTGACTTGAGCGTTCATAAAATTTCTTCTGTTGCAACCAGTTTTTTGCAGACCCAACTTTTGTTTACGCATGGATACCCTGATATTCTCCTGTAGAACTTCCTAGTACAATCCAGAATTCATAGTTTCTTTAATGATGGCATGCCGTACTGGTCCTGGTCCAGTAGCAGCAAAGCAGTCCCAAACCATGATACTGTCACCACTGTGTCTTACAGTTGGGATGAGGTTCTTATGTTGGAATGCAGTGTTTGTTTTTCTCCAAACATAATTTTTCTCATTTAAGCCAAAACATGCTATTTTAGACTCTGTCGAAACAGCATCCACTGAACATTCTTCTAGTAGTATTCTTCCTCATCCGGTGGTCTTTAGCAAACTTTAAACAGAGAGCAATGTTCTTCTTGGAGAGTAGTGTCTTCCTCCTTGTTCCTTCCCTCCTTGGGAGGAAGAGAGAGGCGAGGGGAATAGCCAGAGGTAGAAGCTACAAATGGGGAAAACAAAGGGAGAAGTAAAAGCAAGCTAAAGTAGAATAAAAGGAAAGTGTAGAAAATACAATTGAAGAAGGTATGAATGGGGTAACAGAAAGTGAGGAGAGATAATAAGAGGGCTGAGGATGAATCTGTTAAGAGGGATTATAAGGATAAGACAATAAATTAAAGGAGTAATAAATGGGACAACAGAGGGAGTAATAATGAGGGATAAAGAGAAAAACAGCAGTAAAGAAATAAAGAAAAGAGAGAGGAAGAGGAGAGCAGAGAAGGAGTGGGAAAGTAAGCAGAGGGAGCTGACAGGAGGGCGAACCAGAGGCAGATAGAGTAATAAGAAGGTTTTATAGATGTAGGTAGTTAAATACTACTGATAGAACTGTGGAAAAGAGACAGAAACCAAATAACATAAATATTTTTGTGAGGAAATTAAAAATATAATAGAGAATTTTTGATAGTTGAAGAATTTAGGGCCAAATTACCAAATCCTAAAAATGAGTTAAAAGATTATCGCAGATAGAACTTTTTTTGTTATGCTCTATTTATTACCTCCCTGTTATCACAAGTGGATGGGCCCTCTTTTACTGCATGGGAGCTCTTATTATTTATCAAACAGTGCAACAGTAATTTCACTGTTGTGCTACTTTGTTATCACTGGCATTGCCATATCTTTTACAGTAAAATAAAAATAAACTTCCCTTCAGCCTTGATACATTATAGAACTTTTGGCGGCATGCCACCCATACACCCCTCTGATTGCATGCTGCACATAGTGCTGTAGATCCACCTGGTAGTGCTGGACACGCCCCTGGGTGGAACTAGATAAACGTATAGGTGGAGCTAGACACAGCCCTTTGTCAAAGTGGGACACACCCCCCTACACAATGCCTAGGTTTAACTTGTAGAATATCCTAGGTTCAAAAGTTGGCAAGTATGGGATACGGTGTTGAATATTCTTCATTTGAACACTCTCTGCCTGACAGTGGATTGGTGAAGCCCAAAGTCTTTAGATGCTGCTGAGCATCAACAACTCTTTGTCTGAGGTCCTCAAAAATTTCCTTTGATTGAGGCATGGTGAAGACTAGTCGTTTGGTAGTAAGGGGTGGAAATTTATGATTTTTAAAGAGGCCAGGGCCATCCAGACTCACAACTAATTTTCATCCCAATGATTGACTTCCTGTGGGAATATTTTATTTACTAAACTGCGGGTTTGAAAAAGTGGAGATGTTGCCTATAGCAACCAATCAGATTCTAGCTGTCATTTTGTAGAATGTGCTAAATAAATGACAGATATAATCTGATTGGTTGCTATAGGCATCATCTCCATTTTTTTTTCAAACATGCAGTTTAGTAAATATACCCCCTGGACTCAAATTATCCACCTAACTGGACTGAGAATCTCAGATGTTCACATACTTTTTCAAACAAAGAATTTTAATACTGTATTATTTTGATCAGTAAATTAATGAGAGAGGACATCATTGTGTGCGTTACTTTGTGTGCAATTTGATTTATTGGCTTCTTTTGATCTATTTGTATGATTTAGATGAAGATCTAAACACAGTTCAGATTTATGCAGAAATTCAGAACATTCTAATAAGTTCACAAACTTCCTAGATTTGCTGTATGTACAAACCAGCATTAAATACTTATATTTGATAGCATCGGCAAATATGTATTGCAAATTTGGTTTTGTGTTAACAGTTTTCAACATCCGGTGTTTAAAAAAACTTCACTTCCTTGAGCCATACACTTTAAGTAACCTCTCCTCTACCAATTTAGCACGGCATAGTATGACAGTATTGATTAAAAGTACATTACAGTTTAAAATATCAATCTACCTGAAGCAAAGAGTAGCATCTTTTAGCGCCGCTCATTAAGGCACTCTCTGCAGATGTGCGCATTCACGGGCCGGCTACCCTATGTGCAGTGCAACAGAAAGTGTTCACTAATGTAAAAAACAACAAGATCATACAAACAAAACAAAAATCATATATATATATATATATATATATATATATATATAATATATACTGTATGTATATATATATATATATATATATATATATATATATATATACACACATATTATATATATATATATATATATATATATATATATATATAAAATATGTACACATTACAACTACTTTATAAAGCATTTTATGAATGATTTTTATCTACTCTCGCTACCCTGAGATGTCAAAAACCAAACAGATATTTCTGCGATACTTGTTAAATTGGCAACTCATACCGCTGGCAGCGGATGCTGCTGGCAATAGCGGTATTATTGCCAAGAGTAACCCTCACAAAAATCCACATTAACAAACCTGCTCTGATTCCCTCACCCACCACCTATGGACCTCACATACATAATACATAGCCTTTGATATATTACTGTCAGATACAGTCTTTACTCACTTGTTAGGTGTGTGAGTGTTGTGTGCTATGTACACCATTAAATGTTACTTTTCTAACACAGGAAAAAGTACAGTTACAAGTAGACAAGTTTAAGCACCTAGTCTGATAACATCCATCTATGTGTGCTAAAGAGACTGAAGGGCTGATTAGCAATGGGCCAAAAGCCCTATTGTATGTAAAACACAATGCATGCAGGGTTACTGCAGTTGATAACACTGGTATTGCCAGCGATAAGCCCTGTCGGACGTTTGATTAACTGGCTTTTTGCCAGTGATGGTTCCCCATGTAAAGGAATTTAACAAGTTGAATCTATTTTTTAGTGTAGAATGTATAAATATTAGTGGACCTGAAAACCCAAAGTTCCACTGAGGCTCACAGAGGTTCACATCTGCAGTGACTAACGAGGTGAAGCAGTAAGTTAACTTTTACCACTCCAGTATCATCTCCTAACCATCTTGATTTAGACTTGACGATCCCGATTTGATGGTTCTGTCCCACCTTTCCAATTAGGACAGCTTGAAAGTTGGGAGGTATTCTGATCACTGCTGCTCTGTATGGCAGAGCAGTGATGAACAGGACTGCAATGAAGGGGTTTGCAGGAAAGTGTAGGAGAGAACAGGTCAGCCTTCAAAAGCGACACGCACACTCACAGGGGTGTGGCTACATCCCCATCGGCCGTGGCCACGCCTACATCTTGACATGCAATGCACCCATCTCGATGCTGCCTACCTCAAATGTTGGGATGTATACCAAGGCAGCTGAGTATTGCTCAGCTACCTGGTGGTATTTTTGGTAAATTGTGGTGATGAGAGATTCTCTTTATCGCTGAGAGAAGTTGTGATAACAAATCAACCACATTGGGGCCTACTGATAAATGGCATCTAAGTTTGGTAATTGGTAGAACTCTATTTCTTATACTTATGTACTTCATCTCAGTTACACAGGTTGGTGGAAAGCAGATGTTGTGTAAAATTGGAACCAGAAATGTATAGAATTAACTGCAGATTTTAAGAAGTGCATAAGATGTGGATTTAATACTATATAATGAACAACAACAGATTGGGCGCTTGGAATAAATATCCCTATATTGTATGGGCAAATAAATCTGCAGCTCCCACTAAGCAACTTGCTGAGGTTGCTTATATAATAATGGGTAATAATGATAAAGAGGGAAGCGCTGATAAAATTAGCAATTTAATAGAACATATCAAATATATGTGAAATAAAGCACAGATAAAACACAAATATAGCATGAATCAATAAAATATATCCCAACTCTATAGCATTCCGGATAGCATAAGATGTATAGATCAATGATGATCAATGATCATATGATATTATGGTTTATGGAAATAAATATACCATGGTATTTGCGCATATACACCATATATCCTAAGGTATTAAAATGTCCTGAATCTGTAATTTCCACAACAAACCGTCTTATGTGATCTTTATCTTTCAATCACTGGTTCTCATTAGACCTGAATACAGCCAATGTATAGATAGCAATGTAATATGGGAGAGTAACTCCGTCGGTTACCAGTCCTAAGTCTGCATATCTTAAGGACACATTTGCCCAAAGTATGTGGAATAATAGCTGTGACTTAGCTTATTTGACGACACTGGTTTCCGTAGCTTCTTGGTCTGTATAGGTTGTCAATTCAGTGGTCCGGATAGTTGCCAGAGTGGAATCAGCAGCTGATGCACGTACGTGTTGCTGCTGGTGGGAATTCCCGGAAGTGACGTGTCGGAGATCACGTGACGCGTTTCTCCGTCATCTGTGACGGTTTCATCAGAGGCAATTTAATACCAGACAGTTTATGACTTAAAACTTAACCCCAGGGCCGGTGCTAACATGTCCGGCGCCCCCCTGCAAAAAATTATTTTGCGCACTCCTCTTTTATAAATTATTTATTCATTCAATAATGCTTTTTCTTTCAATGCAAATCATATAATACACTTTACTAAAGAGATTAATACAAATAAATACATTAAACAGCAAACATGAATTGCTATATGAATAATATAAATGAAGAATATGTATTCTTTGTAATAGGATTTAACATTTTTGGCAAATTAGTTTGGTTGTGCCCCTTCCTTCATCACACTGTATACCCTCTTCATTACACTGTGCCCCCTTTTGATCCCACTGTGCCCCTTCATCATCACACTGTGCATCTTTATCACACTGTGCCCTCTCCTTATACCACTGCTGTCGCCTTCTCATCCGCACTGCTGCCCCCCTGCTTCATCAACATTGCTCTCCTCCTCCTTCTTGAACATTACTGTCCTCTCCTTTTTTCATATTACTGTCCCCCTCCATCTTGAACATTACTGTCCCCCTCCATTTTCCACATTACTCTCCCCCTCCTTTTACCACATAGTGTCCCCCTCCATCTTGAAAATTACTGTCCCCCTCCATTTTCCATATACTGTCCCCCTCCTTTTTCCACATTAGTGTCCCCCTCCTTTCTACCCACATACTGTCCGCCTCCTTTTTCCACATTACTATCCCCATCCTTCTTGAACATTACTGTCCTCTCCTTTTTCCATATACTACCCCCCTCCTTCTTGAACATCACTGCCCCCTTCCTTTTTCCACATACTGTTCCCCTCCTTTATCCCCACATCAGTGTCCCCTCCTTTTCCTCACTTACTGTCCCCCTATGTTATTTACTTACCTTTTTTCCTTCTCTTCTTCTGTCTTCTTCTCTTCTCGCTGACTCTGTGCTGCTCCTCTTTACGCCGCTCTTCACTCCCAGTGTCGGGACGTCTCACAGGAGTAAAAGGGAGGGGGAGGGGGGCTCAGGAGGTTTTTTTTCTAATTTTTTTTTTTATGTGCCGGCGATCAAGCGGGTATGGCAGGCAGGGGGAGCACTCCTCAGTCTTGGCACCCCCCCACCCCCGCCTCGCTTACCCCACTTACTGTGTTCCGCTGGCCCTGCTTACCCCATTTTGTTCTTCCACTATGGGGCAAATTTATCACCCTAGCACTGCTATTGCCGGCGATAGCCCTGCCTTTGCATGTGGAAGAATATTTAACAAGTGCATTGCGGCTTCTTGCACTGTCGCGATACCTGTTCTATTATTGCTATCTTTTAATTTTTTATTTTATTTTTCTGGTCTCATCCTGTGTGGGTCTGTATCATCCAGGGCACCTGAGTACCGCACTGCTCCCCCGGCAAAATTTTTTGTTAAATTGCTGAATAAAAAAAGCAGCCTCATCACCACGTTCAGGGCTATGTTGATAAATATTCCCCTATGTCCCCTTTTAGCTTTGCTAAGTTCTCAGGGACTTTCCATGAGCTTTAGAGAAATTAAAAATAACTGTTGCTTCTGATTTTCTGCTGTTCAAAATGAGTCCTCCCACAGATTTTAAGTAGCTCAGTGGATCTCAAGAGGATTACTAATCCGTTACTGCAACTTTATTTAGGCAAATAAACACTCATATCTTACTATGGCAGTTCTCCAAAAGGATACACTTAACTAAAGGAACTGGTTGAACTACATAAAATACTGAATCATAACATGAGAGTCTGGGCCTGAGTCATTAAGGAGAGCAAAGCATAAAAAAGGAGTTTCAATTGCACCTGGGCAAAGCCATGTTGCATTGGAGGGGGAGGTAAATTTAAAATGTGGGGACAGATTTATAGTTGGGGTAGGGCATGTCCTAGATCAACTTTAAATTTCAGTGTAATAATAAAAGCTATTAATTATTTGTGTGTTAGATGAAAAAACAGCCAATATTTAACTTATGTGCAAAATAATAAACCAATTTGCACCCCTTGCATTGTAACATGGTTTGTCCCAGAGAACATTTACTCCTTTTTTGCCTTAATGACTCAGGCCCTCTATGTTTAATCACATTCTGATCAACATCTGATGCCAGAATTTAACTGAACATATATGTTCCATATGCATTAGTTGCTTTTGCATAGGACAGTCTCGGATAAACCTCTTCTTTATACTGTATGACAGGTAGAGGGTAGGATTTCCAGGTCTGACTAGGTGAACTGGCACAATCTTTATGTAGATTTTCAGTATGTGACAGCTAATGCTCCTTAATAGTTGCCAACTTGTAGCTTATCCCCTCAGGAAGGTCATGTGCAATTCTTGTCATTAAGCCATGCTTGTCCACTCTCCCGAATTGTCCGGGAGACTGGAGAGCAAGCTATTCTCTCACATATTGCCCGCCTCTTAGCAGTAGCAGATCTATGGGGGTGGGAATCAGGGCGATAGCCCCCCCCCCATCAGCACGGGCATACTTTTTGCCGAACAAAGGAGGGGGGATCAATTGGGACCAGGGGCGGGGCCAACCAGGACCAGCCAATCAGAATGAAAGGGGGCGTGACTATGCCAAATCGCCCCACCACCCTAAGTAAAGTCTAGGTCCGTCCCTGTTTCCTAGTGAAGTGGGCATGATGGGAGCCTCTATGATGCAATTTACTGTGAATCACATAATTTGGGCTGTCATGGGGTGGGGCCAAAAATGATGCAATTTTCCACACACCCCTCCATCCTCATACTTCTCCTCACATGTGGGTTCTCCCGGATGGAAAGAGTAAAAAGTTGGTAAGTATGCATTAAGTTTGGGATTCTCCCAGACATTCCTGGAGATGTATGTTCTTCCGGGACCACTCACCTACAAGAGATGCCTTGACATTGGCAGGTGAGCTTATCCGAAAATAACTATATTGTGCACAAAATTCTCCTACTTATGTAAATGCTGACATTAAGGGGCCTATTTAGCAAGCTTATAATCCCCCCAAAAACTTCCATTTTTGGGGGACCACCACAATTTTAAGTATCCCTTCTGTTTATATCTAAAGGCTCGCTATCTGCTGCTTTCCCACTGTTTCCGAACGCATAAGCAGTCGGGACAGCTATTTTGTTTGATTTAGCAAGTTCCCAAAATGAAAGCTTTTCGGAGTTTGCGCCCAATGGCTAACATCATCTGAACATGGCATTAGCCATTGAAGCTTATGGGGGTAGCACTGCAGTCCCTTCGGTTACTATCGCAAAGGTGGCCAATTTGCTATAGTGACCATAGAGGAGATAGGAGATAGGTGTTCGTTGTGACAATTGTTTAATGTGACTGCTGTTCTGGCAGAACACTTTTAAGAAATGCTCACAATCTTTCTTTCCTTATCATTGCGGTAAGGAATGAAAATGATCGTGTCAAAAATGCCCTAGTTAATAATTATGCCCCAGAGTGATTTATATATTGTTTGTTTCTGAGCCCCAGACTATATTTTCTTAAGTATGCTTTTATGCGGATTCCCACAATGTTTCAATTCATAGCACTAAAATGCTTTTAGCTTGTGATATATATAAATCAGATAATGTTTAATATAGCATCTCTAAAAAAAATATATATTTTGTAGTATATTCATATTCATAAAGTCATAATTATGTACAGTATTAGCAAGATGTGTTATCTATTATGGCCAGACTGGAAAAATAAACCGAATGCCTTGCTTTGTAAGAATAACTCAAACAAGCAAAATCAGATGACTGCTTTTTTTTTCCTTGAGGGAACATATTGTGGAAATAGATATTCTCCTCGCTGTATGTAGCACTTCTCCATGCTGGACAAGTAAGACACTGCTAGTACATACAGAGAATTATAAAAATGTTTTTATGGAACGATCTAGCCCTATAATTTAGAGCTTTCACAGCACTAAAATGTCCCTTATCGATGTGATAAGGGATGATAATTATCATGGGAGGCAGCCATTAATAAATAGGCCCCTTAATGAAAGAAAGCTGTAACTCTATTATTATTATTATTATTATCAAAGATTTGTAAGGCGCCACAGTGCTCCGCAGCGCCGTACAGTAGGGGAAATAGTACATACATAAAACAGGGACATACAAAGTAGACAAAATAAATGCAGACATGAAAACAAAGGGTATGGAGGACCCTGTTCATTAGAGAGCTTACATTCTAAGTGGAAGAGGGTACTGCTGAAGCAGGAGGAGTAAATGTGTTTTATAGTGGAGATTGGTATAGTTGTGAGTGTGCATTAGTGTGAATAGTGTTATTGAGGATAAGGTCACCTCTAAAAAAGAGATGGGGTTTCAAAGAGCATCTAAAGATTTGAAGGCTGTGGGAAAGTCTGATAGAGCATGGTAGGGAATTCCAGAAGTGGGGAGCAGCACGGGAGAAATCTTGTAGGCAGGAGTGAGAGGTGGTTACCAGAGACGAGACAAGGTGCAGGTCAGAGGTAGAACTAAGAGGGCGGGAGGGAGAGTATTTTGATATGAGATTTCAGATCTATACAGGGGTAGTGTTGTTGAGGACTTTCTAGGCAAGGGTGAGTAATTTGAATTTGATTCTGGAGGACAGGGAGCCAGTGTAGGGATTTGCAAAGTGGTGCAACAGATGTGGAGCGGTGAGAGAGGAAGATCAGTCTTGCAGCAGCATTTAGGATGGATTGAAGTGTGGATATATGGGTGTCAGGAATGTCAGATAGCAGGAGGTTGCAATAGTCAAGACGAGAGACGATGAGAGAATGGATAAGAGTTTTGGTAGCATGTTGAGTAAGAAAAGAGCGTATTCTGGCAATGTTTTTAACGTGGAGCTGACAGGACTGGGAGAGAGTCTGGATGTGAGGAATAAAGCAGAGGGGGGAGTCAAGTGTGACACCAAGGAGTTTGGCATAAGCAAATATCTTTCCAAATGGTGTCAGTTTTGTCTTTGAAATAGGTGGCAAAATCATGGGCAGTGAGGGAGGAAGGAGGAGGAGGAGGTGCCGGTGGGCAGAGAAGTGGGTTGAATCTGGCAAAGAGGCGACGTGGGTTAGAAGACTGGGTGGATATTAGAGATTTGAAGAATGTTTGTTTGGCAATTGAAAGGGCTGTAAGAAAAAAGGATTAATGGAGGAAATCAGGATAGGAACGAGATTTCCTCCAGTGGCGCTCTGCAGTGCGGGAGCACTTATGAAGGTAGCGGGTCTGTTTGTTGTGCCATGGCTGGGGTTTGGATCATTGGAGACTATATATAGTAGCTGGAGCTGCATTGTCTAGGGCTGAAGTCAGTGTTTTGTTATAGAAAGAGGCAGCCTGATTAGGACAGGACAATGCAGTCATTGGAGAAAATAGTTGTTTTAGTGAAAATGAGAAGTGGATTGGGTTAAGAGTACTTAGGTTTTGTTGTGTACATGTGTATTTGGTTGCAGGGGGAAGGGCATGAGTTAAGGTGAGGCTGAAAGAAAGGAGGTTGTGGGTGGAGAGTGGGAAGGCTGAATTGGAGAAACTAGAGATGGAGCAGTAGTGGGAGAAGACAAGGTCAATGGAGTGTCCATCACAGTGGGTGGGAGATGAGGTTCACTGGGAGAAACAAAAAGAGAGAGTAAGTGAAAGAAGTTTAGTGGTAGAAGAGACAGTGGGTTTATCAATGGAACTCTATTTCCAGATGACCTGTCAATCTTTTGATATGGCCTCTAATGGAGGTAACATGACCCTGGAGAAAGTGATAAACATAATATGATAGGTTAGTGGTAATAGAACCAATCCCAGAAAAAATATAATCGTCATCTATTTATTTATATAGCGCCACTAATTCCGCAGCGCTGTACAGAGAACTCACTCACAGCAGTCCCTGCCCCATTGGGGCTTACAATCTAAATCCCCTAACACACACACACACACACACACACACGCACACAGACCAAGAGAGACTAAGGGCAATTTAATAGCAGCCAATTAACCTACTAGTACAAACTCCACACAGATAAGGCCATGGTCGGGAATCGAACTCATGACCCCAGTACTGTGAGGAAGAAGTGCTAACCACTAAGTCACCATCTAATATATGAGAAAGATGGTCTATTTTAATGCATATTAATAAAATTGATATTTAAAATATTCAGCCCCTTGTAGGAATACTTTTCCTTCTGTTGCTGGATAGCATTGTTCTAGTCTGGAATGCGCCACCTATAGGTCAATAGAGGTATTTTGTAACCTTAATATGAGATATATACATACATTCAGCAATGACTGATTATTTATTTTGGTATTCCATCTAATGCAGATTCCAACTATGTATTGAGATGTGTCTAGTGCTGCTGAAGCACTAGGCTGCCTGTAAGCCTCCTGCCATGCCCAAAAAACACCCTTGAACTGTCATCAGAGGCGCGCCCCACTCACCCTGGTGATGTCACTGCTTACCTTACCGCTTAACCCAGGGTTTCCCAAACCCAGTCCTCAGGGCTCCCCAACAGTGCAGGTTTTCCGGATCACATGTGACATAATTAGGACCACCTGTGGATCTGTTACAATGTGTCAGTTAGTAATGATTACACCTGTGCTCCAGCAAGGAGATATGGAAAACCTGCACTGTTGGGGAGCCCTGAGGACTGGTTTTGGGAAACCCAGGCCTAACCTCTTGGGATTAGGGAAAAACATCCCATCCCAATTCTTGCACTAATTCCATCACCAGCCACCCTCTTGTAGTTATTCCATTGCCACCCCTCTTAAACTGGTTCAATTGCCAGCCACCTTTTTCCTACTGATCCCAGACTTAGAACGGTGCAACATTGAGGTTTATTTATTTACCATGTACTTATGCATGGGCAGTTGTCATTTTTAGATAAATGCAGGAAACATGTAACTATTTTTGAGGTGTTGAAAAATAATACTTATCGTTCTGGTAAGGAAATCATTCATAAATAGGTCTGATGGACAGATTGGACATCTGGATATTGTTAGGAAGCTGTAGATGTATATTGTTCCTGTTTTGTCTATAGCTGATCTTTTGCCATACATCAGCACATAAGCACATGTAGCAATATAACACTTCTGTTTTATATTAATAAATGCAGTAAATGTGCTAAAGAAGAATATTGCTTTTGCAAAACAGTTCAATCAGAGCTGTCAAGTTGGACACTTGCTAACCATCTGATCTATATTATTAAATCTGAGTGATCTAAATGAGGATATGAAAAGCTCTCCCATTCAAAATTGGCTTTCAAATTCTGTGGGGCATATTTAATTAGGTTTCCGGTCCGCGGGATCGCGCCGGAACAGCCGCGAAACTTAATCCACGTTACTGCAATAATCTGCGTTATTGCGGTACCGTAATACCGGCAATAACACGCGCGTTACCGCGGACCGGAACCCTAATTGAATATGCCCCTGTATGTCTAAAGCATCTTTGAGTTTATGGGGAGAACATGCAATGTGTTCTATTTTAAAATCTTAATAAATTATAACACTTAAAAATTAATAAAACAATACAAATTTAACAATCAATGTACACAAAACTTTAGATTTGATCACATGAAATAAATAAACTTGATAACAACAAAAAAAAAAAGATTTACTTAATTTTGTTTTGTTTTCTACAACAGCGTCAATGGCTTTAAAGGCAAGTTTTGCCTTTAAAGCCATTGCCGCTTTAAATTTGCCATGCAAAGTCGCTGAATATCGGCGATTTACAAAAATTGCTATTTGATGCATTTACCCCCTAAGGGAACACACTGAAAATGTTTGGTGGAAGACTGAAAAGTAGCATAAGGTGGATCCTTGGAATATTCTCTCAGACAACCCCATGCAACAGTATTTACTTGGAGCCAGTGGCATTATCACTGACAGGGTTATCATCGGTGGTATCCACATTTGTATATAGGACAAAGCTGTTTTTGCCAGCAAAATAGCTTTTCGCCGTTTGATAAATAGGTCTCTATGTTTCTATAGTTCTATGTTAAGAATATGCCATTTTTTGCTAAACTGTGTAGTACTGGGTATATCATGCTGATACATTTTGGGTATAGTATGCTGTGACTGCTGGTTTATACTGTGCTTGGCTCTATGGGTAGTGACACAAAAGCTCTTTGTATATCACTGAGTATATACTCAGCTACCCCTCTGATACCAATCTTGAGCGCTAAGGGTTATCTTACTGCTGTGCCATGCCAGTCTTTGCAAATGTGTGCATGCGTGCCTGGGCTATGGGGGCCTCCATTCCCCCCATGAGGGCCCCCCCCCGTGATCCGAGCTGCCCCCGCCCCCGCCCGTGATCCGAGCTGACCGCACTTACCTCCTTCTCCGGTGTGCTGTACGCTCTTTACTGAGGAGATCTTGTGAGAGTGAGACTCACGAGATCTCCTCAGTAAGGAGACTACAGCGCGCCGGAGAAGGGCCGCGGTGACAGTGCTCAGCAGCACTGATCGCGCCGGGGGCGCCCCCGACCGATCAATACTGCTGCTGAGCACTTTCAAGGGCCTCCTGGATGCCATAGGCCCCTGGGCTGTAGCCCAGTTAGCCCTATGGTTAATCCGGCCCTGTGCATGTGCAGTAGAACTGGAAGCCCAGATTAAATAAAAAATGTTTTCTAATTTAAACTTTTTTAAAACCTTAATTTCATTTTCTTATTATTTAAATTTACTATTGCCCTCCTGAGATCATCATTTTGTAGAATGTACTAAATAAATGATAACTAGAATCTTATTGGTTGCTATAGGCAATATCTCCACTTTTTCAAACCCGCAGCTTGATAAATTTACCCCCTGTTTTTGCTGACAATAGGACTTTTCACCTTTTGATTCATTTATACAACATTCTGTCCTTCAAAAAGTTTAAAGATATGTGTGTTTAAGGGACAGATTTTTTTTTTATTGAAAGCCTGAAAAGCAGTGCTTTCTAACCCAAGAGCTCGAAAAAAAAGTGCGTGACTTTAAAAAACGTGCACAAGGGTGCGGTACATGGCTCTCCTTAAGAAAGGAAGGGCCCTAGTCCCCGACCCCCGGATCCAAAAGGACCCTTAGGGGGCAAGGGTCTTCAGACCCCCTTCGCCGCAAGGCTAGGGGGGTCCCTTCGGCCCTCGGATCCACCGAGACTTCACCCAGGGCACGACAGCTAGTCCACCCCCTAAGGGGAGTACCTACAATGTTTTCAGGGGGGCCGTAGCCTCAGGGCCACACAGCCCCCCCTAGATCTTTCGGGGGGAGAGCCCATAAGGGCCTAACCCGCACCCCTAAAATCCGTGGAAAAAAAAACATAAAAATAAGTGAAGTGACAAACAGTGAGTAAATAAATAGTTGCGTGCAAAACGGCCCCAGCCTTTCGGGACAGATAAAATAGGTAAAGAAATGTCTACCATGTCCAATCATGAATGCGTGTCAAGCCATGCTCTGTGTTGTGGTTAGGGTAGGACTGTACACTTAAGACAAATTTCCGCCAGTGAAAAATGCATGAAATTTGCTGAGCAAAGTGATTATTTCTGGGAACAATTATGAAAGCAGCTTATCTAATTGAGCTAAAATAAACTACCATCGTTGTAGCTATACTTGCATTTACAGTACTGTGCAAAAGTTTTAGGCATGTGTGAAAAAAATGCTGCAAAGTAAGAATGCTTTCAAAAATAGAAGTGTTAATAGTTTATTTTTATCCATTAACAAAATGAAAAGTGAATGAACAGAAAAAAAATCTATATTAGATCAATATTTGGTGTGACCACCCTTTGCCTTCAAAACAGCATCAATTCTTCTAGGTACACTTGCACACAGTTTTCGAAGGAACTATACAGGAGGTTGTTCCAAACATCTTGGAGAACTAACCACAGATATGTGGATGTAGACATGCTCAAATCCTTCTGTCTCTTCATGTAATCCCAAACAGACTCAATGATGTTGAGATCGGGGCTCTGTGGGGGCCATATCATTACTTCCAGGACTCCTTGTTCTTCTTTATGATGGATAGTTCTTAATGATATTTTCCCGTATGTTTGGGGTTGTTGTCCTGTTGCAGAATAAAGTTGGAGCCAATCAGACGCCTCCCTGATGGTATTGCATGATGGCTAAGTACCAGCCTGTATTTCTCAGCATTGAAGACACCATTAATCTTGACCAAATCCCCAACTCTATTGCTGAAATGCAGCCCCAAACCTGCAAGGAACCTCCACCATGGTTCACTGTTCCCTGCAGACACTCATTACAAAATATAAAAGAGATTTTTTTGGGGGGGTGGGGGGTGCGGCTCAGAGTCAAAGATCACTCTGTTTTGTGGCGGCTTATTAAAGATGTCACTGAAACTGCCACTCACACAACTGCATTCAGCTTGAAATACAAGAAATATATATTTTTTTGTCCACTGATACTGCCCCTCACACAGTTACTTTCAGATTGAAACACTTGGGATTTTAAAAAGCAAGAAATCTATTTGTGATTAGGGGTGTGCTGCTCACAGTCATACAGCACTCCGATTTTTCTCCCCTAAATATTTAATTTTTGTGTTCTGTAAATTCTATTACAACAACCAGTTGCCAGTACTTGTTTACTCTTCACTCTCTGACACCCAGGTGATCAGCACACAATTCTAGCAGACTGACCTCTAAATAAACTGCAGTAAACTCACAGCTATTGCAATAGAAATTGCCTCTTTCACCCTGTCCAACCTTCTACAAGCGAGTTCCTTAGCACTGAATTGCAGACAACCTGCCACCCACCTGCTATTACTATAGTAAAATGTCACATGAGAACAGGGGGGCATGATTTTTACCGCCGATTGTTAACTGGCCTTAACACTTTCACAATTGCATCTTCTGAGACTCTAACAACTGCAATATCAAGACTTCCCCTGTCCAGTATATTTTATAGGAGCTTTTGCAATTGCTGTCCTACAAAAGTGGAGGAGCCCTGGGAAAAACAATTCACAGGGTTCCACCAAGAGGATGGACAACTTGCATAAACTTTAACCTTCATCTGGGAATCCAGCTTTAAATAGTGGAGATGTTTTCACAACGATTGTTCCCACTTCACTGCCAGTTCCGGGGAAAGAATGAGTCATCCTTCGTATTTTAAGAGAGGATGATTTCAAGTGGTTCCCTTTGTCTTTAACTTTATACTTCAGATATATTTCTTTACTGTAAAATCTGATTCATTTTAATCGTATTTTTGGCAAAATCTGCACATTTAATGGGAATTCTACTTGTTAAGGAATTCTTTCACCAGAATAGCTCAGAGTAAGAGATGATGCTTGAAAAAAAATGAGGACACTGTACATGTACTTTACAGGGATTGCAGCTATAGAGCTCTGAAAGATTAAGTTGTGATAGTGTCATTGTTTTGTGCATGTTTGTAGGTCACCTGTAGCCATTTCAGACTATTATTATTTTATTATTATTACCATTTATTTATATGGCGCCACTAATTCCGCAGCGCTGTACAGAGATCTCACTCACATCAGTGCCTGCCCCATTGGGGCTTACAGTCTAAATTCCCTGACACACACACACACACACAGACAGACAGACTAGGGTCAATTTGATAGCAGCCAATTAACCTACTAGTATGTTTTTGGAGTGTGGGAGGAAACCGGATCACCCGGAGGAAACCCACGCAAACACGGGGAGAACATAATTAGGACACTAATTAGTATATGCTCTTTGTTACGCATTTTTTACCAGCAAGCACCACTCCTAATCTCTACAAAACAATTAGATGGATCAACATTGTATTATATGAGGCACCGCCGACAGCTACTCTTTGCTTTTGATGGGCACTACCCCTTCTACTTCTTAGTCTGTGGCTTTCCGATTGCCTCTTTTTCTCCCCACCTACCTGAAACTTACACCCCCCACAATCACACAAGCGTCAGGTTACTGCCTTGCACAGCATTCCAAAACATACCTCCTAACTGTCCCGTTTTCAGCGGGACAGCGCCGAATTTAGGGCTCTTTCCCGTGCTTGTCCGGCAGGTGGGAATATTGGAGGCTTTACTGTGCTTGGCAGCCCTCTGGGGGCATGGCCACACGCCCATTGTCATGTGGACTTGCATGTTGGTAGGTATTAGTGTTGTGTAAACCAGGAAGAGATAATGTCACTTGAACTCTCCCTCACAACCAAACTCGATTAATAGATTGCCTACCGGTGACACAGTGTAAAATGAAACCCAGATTGCTTCCTGTCACAATGTTGCCAGCCTCGCTGTGATAAATAGCTGTGCAGCTGAAATACATTTTGAATGCAGCAGATACAGTGTAACTATGTCACTATATATATATATATATATATATATATATATATATATATATAGGGGCTCTTTTATTAATATTCCAATTAGCTGCAAACTTGCAATCTGCAATTGACTTATATCAGTCTAGAGCAACAGGTATTTTATGGATAGGGATGGGAGTTAATGGGAGACCTAGAGCTGTGAAAGGGGTGTGTCTGCATAATTGTGGCCACCCCCCTCCCCATGATGCCATGGGCACTCCCCATTTAGTCGACTGTCCAACTTTGAAATCCTTCAGTGTTGGGAGTTATGCC
Organism: Mixophyes fleayi; assembly: GCF_038048845.1. Lineage (NCBI taxonomy): Eukaryota > Metazoa > Chordata > Amphibia > Anura > Limnodynastidae > Mixophyes > Mixophyes fleayi. Next base: position 30,126,781 of record NC_134412.1, on the reverse strand, counting down.
AACGTCATGAAATACTAGGTGCAGCTGTTAATAGGTCTGTCTCTACAAGCATCACCCTCTGTAATCTCAAATGGCCACACAGGTACTAGGTCAGATCCCTCTCACTGCTCAGGGTGTTGTGGGTCTGATTAAAGCTTTGGACATCTCTCAAGTTTTTCAGTCCTATCATTTGCACCAGCTACAGGGCTGGTGTATGTGCCGAGTGATAGTGATAGTATTCGTGTTACAACATGTGTTTGCAATCAAGAGCAACTGTAAAAATGCATTATTTGTACAGTAGGCATTAATAGCATCCTAAAAAATGTATTTCATGGAAAAAAATGGAAACAAAAACACTTTCTTTATAAAGTTTTTTGGATGACTATATTATTAACAGGTGACCGGCACTTTATATTCCACATATGTATTGTTCATATCTTGCAGTGTGGTGCGTCTCAATACGGCAAGTGTCGTGTATGCAGAGTGTACCTACACCAATATTCAACAAGAGAAGTTCCTTAAGATCTGTTTCTAGTTGAATTGGGATGTGTGTATGCGTGCGTTTATTAAAAATTATTCAATTGGTTTGTTTTACGTGCCTTAATGAATCAGGCTCTGTGAGTACAAAGGAATAATTTAGCCCAATGGTACAAATCTGCAAATCATAGCAACCATTCAACAATTAGTTTGTATCTGTCTAGTGCAAATTGTACAAGCAAAATAAATGTCTGATTGGTTGCTATGGTCTTGGTGCAGATTTTCATTTCTGAGCAATGTCAACAGATACCCTACAGGTAATGCTGGATCAATGTGTCAGTAAAGGCATGAAAAGTACAGTGTTATCAATTATTCTATTTTTTTTTTTAAATCTAAAAGAAAATCTTAAAATGCTGTTTCTTCTTGCAGGAGCCATGTTTCATGAAGACATCCCAGATGGCACATTTATGCACTTCCCAAATAGAGGTAAGACTGCGAGCACCTGTGGGTTGGAGCACAACACCTTGTAGTCAGTTGATAAAGGTAGTTTTCCATGCAGCACAGAAGATGTTCCAATGTAGTGAGAGGCAATGACCTATCCAAGCGTGTGATTATGTTAGTGAGAGCAGGGCTACAGGGGCACTTCCAAGCATACTTGCCTAGTCTCCCAGAATGTCTTCAGGGAGTTCTCCCAGTCTCTTGGGGCAGTAGGCCACCCTTCCGTACTCCACCTGATCTTGTTCAGAAGTAGGTGCTGCAGGACCTTGTTGAATTGTGGCATTATGCAGTAGGGAATGGGGCTGTTAATATGCAATGTCACATCCTCTGTACTTGCCACTTGGATCGCCCCCTCCGAGATCTCCCGGAGGGGAGGTATAAAAGGTAGGCAAGTATGCTTCCGTGATCTGAGGAGGGGAATAGGGGCAAGTGGGAAACCACAGACTGAGAGTTAGAATATGGAAGCAACCAGTTCCAGGGCCATCTTTTCCATTGGGCACGATGGGCAGCTGCCCGGGGGCCCCACGGGCAAGGGGGCCCCATAGGCATGGCTCTTAATGAGAATAAATAATCCTGCAAAAGAAAAAAACCTGCAAAAAAACCCTTCAAGGGTCACTGAGCAAGTACATCTATCTATCTATCTATCTATCTATCTATCTATCTATCTCATATCTATCTATCTATCTATCTATCTATCTATCTATCTATCTCATATCTATCTATCTCATATCTATCTATCTATCTATCTATCTATCTATCTATCTATCTATCTATCTATCTATCTATCTATCTATCTCTATCTCTATATATCTATATCTGTATCTGTTTACATTTATATACATCTATATATCTATATCTATATCTAGGGGCCCCAGTGCACTGCTTTGTTGTTAAGATGGCCCTGACCAGTTCCAGTATAGCACGTACTAGTAATAAGGTTCCTGGTCAGGGGAGCGCTGGCAGACTTCAGCCCGGGGGCCAAGCACACAGCACTGGCCCATAAGTAGCGGTCCATCCTTAAAGAATTGTTTTTGCTATAATATATATTTATCAATATAAAAAAGAGGTTATTTTAATGTTGCTTAATCCAGCTGTACTTTTATTATTATAAATGTAAATCTTAAATAATGAAAATAAATAATGCAACAAAAAACAAACCTTCCTTTATATTGCATTTTATTTTTGTATATGTTCTTTCTCTTTTTCACATACCTGTCTGATTATAATGGATTATATTCTGACACCCTGGGAACATCAATACTGTGGAGATCACACTCTCACAGTCATTTGTTGCTGCAAGGCTCCTGTAGTCTAGGGGAAAAGCACTGTATACTGTCATTTGAGAAACGAGGTGTAGGCAGTCTATGCAATCCGCGCATAAGTTTCCATCACATACTGCTGCTGGTCTTATGCTCCGTTGCTGCTTGGCTGGATCCTGGAATGTTGGGGTCCTGTTTGGATAAGAGATAGTTATTATTCACCTTTTTAAAGGTTGAGCAGTGAGTGAAGAATCTAGGCCTCCCTCCCCATAACCAGACAGACATTAAATCAGTAGCTTTTTCTGTTTAATAAACAGGCCTACTTCCACCCAATCAGCTCCAGAATTGAATTAATAGTATTTAAGTGTAATGTCTATTTTCCTCCATATAGCCCCGACATCAAATTAATAGCACTCATGTTTAATAATTAGGCCTCCTTCCCCCTAACCAGCCAACATTATATTAAAAGCTTCCTTCTCATCAATCAATCCCCTTTAATAAATTAATAACACCTAATAACATTCCCATTTAATAAACAAACATAACCCCCCATCACCCCAGACATTAAATTGATAACCTCTACATTTAACAAACAGACTGATTTAACCCCTCACTATTCCCAACATTAAATTATTAACATTCCCATGTAATACACATGTCTATTTCCCCACCAGCCCCACAATCAAATTATGGGTTACAACTTTCCTCACATTTAATAGAGATTATTATTGCAAATTAATATTTTACTGATTTATTTTTTATATTACTTATGTTTTTATAGTATGTATCATACTATAAAAAATCCTCCCTTCTCTCCACCCTCCTGCCCTCTGAAATCTCTAGCCTCCTCTATTCATCAGCCCCCTCTTGTCTCCTGCCCCCCTTCTCATCAGTCCCATCTTCTCATCAGTCCCCCTCTTCTCATCAGCCCCCCTTCCCATTAGCCCCCTCTAGTCTCCAGCCCCTCTTCTCATCAGCTCCACTCTTCTCATCAGCTCCGCTCTTCTCATCAGCCCCCCCTCTCATCAGCCCCCTCTAGTCTCCAGCCCCTCTTCTCATCAGCCCCACTCTTCTCATCAGCACTCCTCTTCACATCAGCCCCCCTCTTCTCATCAGCCCCCTCTAGTCTCCAGCCCCTCTTCTCATCAGCCCCACTCTTCTCATCAGCTCCCCTCTTCTCAACAGCCCCCCCTCTCATCAGCCCCCACTAGTCTCCAGCCCCTCTTCTCATCAGCCCCCCCTTCTCATCAGCCCCGTCTTCTCATCTAGTCCCCAGCCCCCCCTTCTCATCAGCCCCCTCTAGTCTCAAGCCACCTCTTCTCATCAGCCCCTCTTCTCAACAGCTCCCTCTAAACTCCAGCCCCTCTTCTCATCACCCTTACTATTCTCATCAGCCCCCCCTTCTCATCACCCCCCCTCTTCTCATCAGCCCCACTCTTCTCATCAGCTCCCCTCTTCTCATCAGCCCCCCTCTCATCAGCCCCCTCTAGTCTCTAGCCCCTCTTCTCATCAGCCCCCCTTCTCATTAGCACCACTCTTCTCATCACCCCCCCTCTTCTCATCAGCCCCCCTCTTCTCATCAGCCCCCTCTAGTCTCCAGCCCCTCTTCTCATCAGCTCCCCCCTTCTCATCAGCCCCCTCTAGTCTCCAGCCCCCCTTCTCATCAGCCCCTCTTCTCAACAGCTCCCTCTAGTCTCCAGCCCCTCTTCTCATCAGCCCCACTCTTCTCATCAGCCCCCCCTTCTCATCACCCCCCTCTTCTCATCAGCCCCACTCTTCTCATCATCTCCCCTCTTCTCATCAGACCCTTTTCTCATCAGCCCCATCTAGTCTCCAGCCCCTCTTCTCATCAGCCCCCCATCTCATCAGCACCCCTATTCTTATCAGCACCCCTCTTCTCATCAGCCTCTCTAGTCTCCAGCCCCTCTTCTCATCAGCCCCACTCTTTTCATCAGCTCCCCTTCTCATCACCCCCCCTCTTCTCATCAGCCCCACTCTTCTCATCAGCTCCCCTCTTCTCATCAGCCCCCCCTCTCATCAGCCCCCTCTAGTCTCCAGCCCCTCTTCTCATCAGCCCCACTCTTCTCATCAGCCCCCCCTTCTCATCACCCCCTCCTCTTCTCATCAGCCCCCTCTAGTCTCCAGCCCCTCTTCTCATCAGCCCCACTCTTTTCATCAGCTCCCCTTCTCATCAGCCCCCCCTTCTCATCAGCCCCCCTCTTCTCACCAGCCCCATCTTCTCATCTAGTCTCCAGCCCCCCCCTCTCATCAGCCCCCTCTAGTCTCCAGCCCCAGCCCTTCTCATCAGCCCCTCTTCTCAACAGCTCCCTCTAGTCTCCAGCCCCTCTTCTCATCAGCCCCACTCTTCTCATCAGCCCCCCCTTCTCATCACCCCCCCCCCATTTCTCATCAGGCCCTCTCTTCTCATCAGCCCCGTCTTCTCATCAGCCCCCTCTAGTCTCCAGACCTCCTTTTCATCAGCCCCCTCTAGTCTCCAACCCCCCCCTTCTTATCAGCCCCTCTTCTCAACAGCTCCCTCTAGTCTCCAGCCCCCCCTTCTCATCAGCTCCCCTTTCTCATCAGCCCCCCCTCCTCAACAGCCCCCTCTAGTCTCCAGCTCCCCTTTCTCATCAGCTCCCCCTTTTTCATCAGCCCCCCCTTCCCCTTCCCCTTCTCACCATCCCACTGTTAATTACTTACCTGAGCTCTCCAGAGCTTTTTCCTCCTCCTTCTTCCTGTGTCCGAGCTGGCTCCTCACGTCAAAGCAGCTTCTGTGTTCTGGGCCAGTAGTAACTACTATACTAACTATTGAAAGAGAGCCGGCACATCGACTCTCTCACTGCAGCGTCCTGAATTCTTTTTTGCACGTCAGGACACTGCAGTGAGAGAGCCGATGCGCTGGCTCTCTTTCAATAGTTAGTATATTAGCTACGGGCGGGCGGGTATGGCACTCCCCCTACTGACTAGGTGGCCCAAAATGTAACATGGATGACCGGCCCAGCCCGCCCCTGTTCCTGGTACACTGGTGCAGGAAGTTTATAGTGTGAAACGCGCATCTATTTCATATATCCTACTTGAGTGTTTTAATTTTTCTTTCTTTGCTACTTGGTCTTTATCAACCACCCATTTCCCTGCTAAATATAAGAGGGCAAGGTATGAGCACATGAGATGCACAGTTATTAATTTAGAAAAACAAGAAAAGAGTGCAAACTTAAAACCAAAATGAACTATTTAATATAAGATATATAGATATCAATAAGACATATAATAGACAATAGGTGAGAAATAATGACATATAAGTAAATTATTAATTTAAGCAATATTCCCTATCTATGCCTAAATATAGCCCTGATTAGACTAATTAAAAAGCTTACTGGTTGACTGAACAAATTGGACTGAGGGATTACAAGTACTTACTTGGCTTTGTGTTTACTAAATAATGAGCAACATAGTTCAATATTGAACAGGGCTGGACTGGCTAATTGGCTATACTGACAAAGGCCAAATGGGCCAGTGTCCTGATGGATTGTATACCATATATAGTAACCTTTGAAGTTATTTAATATGCCTTTGTGACCTGCCATAATAACTTCTATGCTCAAACCACTGACACCCAGAAGTGAAAGTGAAAGTGTAACACACAAGGGCCTATTTATGAACTGGAGAAAAGCCCTTTCTCCATTGAAAATGTATGTTTTCACTGGTGATAGGGCTTCTCCCTATCTATCCAAGCCTCCCTACCGGTAATAGCTATTGCCGAATATCACCAGCAAAACATTTGGGGCTAGGTTTACTAAGCAACGGGTTGGAAAAAGTTGAGATGTTGCCTATAGCAAACAATCAGATTCTAGCTGTCATTTATTTAGTACATTCTACAAAATGACAGCTAGAATCTGATTGGTTGCCATAGGCAACATCTCCACTTTTTCAAACCCACAGTTTAGTAAATATACCCCTTGGTCTCTGTCTCTCTGGCGAAAGCTTCCCCATGCTTTAATAAGGACAGCACAGTATGAAAGTGCATACGGTTAATGTCTTTTCTTTCCTGCACACTAAATGACCCCTCGTGTGTATATGTGTCACATTGTAACCTAAAAAAAAGACACTGACACTTAAATAACTTTGGCAAAAAACATCACAGTTTATAAAATGATTTCAAATATTTCTCTTTCTGGTGGTGACAAGAGCACGACATTCAGTTAACAACCATTCGTTAAACCAAAACAGTGAAAGACAAGTCCTCTTACTACTGGACCAAGACTAAATCAATCTTTACTATTGGCCGGAGCTAAACTCTGGCGCCAGCGTGACTGCTTCCCTGCTGGACTCAGACTTTGACGTGCTCACACAAAGCCGCCAAAGAGTCCTCCACACAATAGGACCAAGAATCATTTTACTTCGAAACGGACAGTGACGTGCGGCCAATCAACAGTAGCACCTTTGATTAGTCACTGACTGCACTGCTCTCCCTCCAGCTGCGCCTCCCTTTTGAAAAGAAAGTGGCTACACAATAAAGAACATCTTAATAATTCCTAGCGGGAGTGGGAGGGGGTTTGTATCAGAAACTGTACAAGAAACCAAAAGACCCAGCTTCCTGTGTAGGGATAATATATAGAAATCCTATGACACCTCACAGAGGATTTCTATTGGCTGGCCGTGCAGAGGAACTTTTACCCCTGAATAGGTAAGTGCTTTCAAGTGCCTTCAGCTTAATGACCTAACTTGTCATTTTGTTGTCCCTGCGATACCAGAGTGTAATTAAAGGAAATAATAATGCTTTATTATTTAAATAATGCATCTTTTTCCTAAATATATGAACACATTATATATATATATATATATATATATATATATATATATATATATATACACATATATGGTGGTATCAAATTCTTTTCAATTCCATTCTCATTACATTTTCCATACTATAATGTAGACTACTTTTATCAAGTTTTATCACCACCACTTACAAGGCTCTCTCCAACTCTACTGCCCCTTATATCTCTAACCTCCTCTCCATTCACACTCCTGCCCACTCCCTGCGCTCGGCCAACGAACGCCACCTCTCCTCCACCCTTATCACCTCTTCCCACTCCAGAATCCAAGACTTTTCCCGTGCAGCCCCCCTTCTCTGGAACGACCTCCCTCGTTCCATCCGTCTCTCTCCTACTCTGTGCTCCTTCAAACGTGCACTCAAAACTCACCTCTTCCTCAAAGCCTACCAACCATCTATTTAACCCCCATCTCCTCCCTTTAGCTCGTCCTCCCTTCTCTCCTCTTGCCTCAACTGGCTCCTCTTGTGCCTGGTCTGTTTACCCTCCCTTAGGATGTAAGCTCGTATGAGCAGGGCCCCCTCCCCTCCTGTCTCCATACATGTTCTTCCGCTCCGTCTTTACTGCATATGACTAGCCTGAGTTTCTGAAGTATTGGTACTTTTTGTTCATTGTTCTGTATGGTTTCACCCTGTATAGTCTACTGTTAGTACTGTGTGCGGCGCTGTGGATACCTTGTGGCGCTTAACAAATAAATGATAATAATAATATCAAGTATCATGAGACTTGTATACAAACATTTTAAAGCAGAAAACATAATAAAATAAACAGTAGCTACTCTGTCATAGATGTGGTTCAGTGTAATAAAGCAAAAATTCAGACTGCAGTGAAGTGCAATACAGTTATAAAAGCAGCTATACATATTACACATATTAGGTCGGATTCATATTCGGATGTCCATCTATTTGCATAACGTATCTTGAGTGAAATAGCTCTGTGCATGCTCAGAAATGGACTTTACACCAATGTACACAATTGCATGCAGTTCCCGTTTGAACGCAAATGACATGTCATGCTTCAAAGTAAATCACAGCAATGGAGCCCAGGATGTGATGAAGCATAAAGGTGTTTTTTTTTTGCTCAGCAAATACAGGTAAATGGTACGAAACCAATGTAGCTGAAAACTGCACAGTGAATACTGCAGACGCAGGTAGAATGGAAGGTAGAGAGATATCCAGAGCAGTTTTGTAGCAGCAGGATGTGGAGTCCGAGAGCACAGAAGCAGCAGTTAGAACAAACCACAAGGAAGGCAAATAAACAACAATGACCAGCACAGGAGAGGGGGAGAGGCAGGTATAAATAGGGAACACCCAGGTGCAGCAGATAATTGTTGCAACAGGTTAACCCCTAGGGAAGAAAATGAAGGCACAATATCAGCATCTCTGGTGAATAGAGGTACTGCAGATAATACAACTTATATATAAGTCCAAGGTCCTGGAGGCAGGAGCTACCAACACAAGCAGCATGCAATGCAGAAGGCTGCAGGCAGATCTTGACGTGACACTTATGTCAGCCGATGACTTGACAGGTGAACGGTAAAGGGAACACTAATGTAGCCCATGTACCATAAGAGTGTGCTGAGGGCGTTCCCATGCACAAGGGGACAATTCAAGTCCTGGGTTTCAGCCGTGTCATTTACGCCAGCCACAGGGCAGGTGTAAGTGTCGACTAATAGTATTAACTGACACGGCATAGTCTTTGTTTTAAAAAGTACATGTATGCATGTGACTAGCAAGCACAGAACATGTGTATGCAAGTAGGATTGACTATAAAATGGGCATTGTATGTACAGTACATGTTAAAATAATATTTATATATTTAATGTTAAATTAAAAGCATATTTATTGTTTTAATTCATATTTTTTATTAATGATTATACTGTTAAAAGTTGTTCACTTATGTTATAATACAAGTTTTTAAATTTGATGTGTTCTTATATTGCACATATGCTTGTACGTATACTGCAGTCAGTTCTGTCTGTCTGTCTACATCAGGCAAGTAACTTATAGGCAGAGCATACGTCCACTCAGATTCACATGGAAACATAACTTGAGAGCTGCTTCAAGTTCAATACGGTCAGATCTACGCTCAAACTCCGTGCTCTTTTTTAAAAAGCAATTTGTCTCCTAATGTCCTAATTTTATTGAATTTTATATACTCATCTGAATTTATATATATATATATATACATGCTGAATTTTTGCATGCACGATAAAGCATTGACAGAGACCTGCAAGGCAAATAATAATCAGCTGGTCAATATTAATTAGAGATGAGCGGGCTCGGATAAGCGCAATCCGAGCCCACCCGAACAGTGCGGATCCGAGGGGATCCGAGCACTGTTCGGGTATTTCCGGCGGTGAAAAAAATGAAACCGAGCCTACGACGCCAAATCCCCGCGTCAGATCTCGCGAGACTTGGTTTGTATAAATTCCCCGCTTGCGGCTGCCATCTTCAGTCGGGCTCAGATCAGGGAAGAGGGAGGTTGTATTGTAGTGGTGCTCCTGTGTCCTGTCACTCTGTCCTGCTTAATCCAGTGGTTACTTTGTCCTGTGCTCTGTCCTGCTGATCATTCCAGTGGTGCTTTTTTCCTGTGCCCTGTCCTGCTGAGTCCAGTGGTGCTGTGTCCTGTGCTCTGTCCTGCTGAGTCCAGTGGTGCTGTGTCTTGTGCTCTGTCCTGCTGATCCAGTGGTGCTGTGTCCTGTGCTCTGTCCTGCTGATCAGTCCAGTGGTGCTTTGTCCAGTGCTCTGTCCTGCTGAGTCCAGTGGTGCTGTGTCCTGTGCTTTGTTCTGCTAAGTCCATTGTTATTTTAAAATTATTAAAAAATCATAAAAAAAAAAATTAAAAAAAATTCTACAAAAATAATTATAAAAAAATATAAAAAAATTGTTAAAAAAGTACAAAAAAAATTCTACTGCAATATATAAATACGTTCACTGTTCCTGCAGTCCAGAAATATTAGTACTGCAATATATAAATACGTTCACTGTTCCTGCAGTCCAGAAATATTAGTACTGCAATATATAAATACGTTCACTGTTCCTGCAGTCCAGAAATATTAGTACTGCAATATTTTACTACGTTCAATGTTCCTGCAGTCCAGAAATATTAGTACTGCAATATATAAATACGTTCACTGTTCCTGCAGTCCAGAAATATTAGTACTGCAATATATAAATACGTTCACTGTTCCTGCAGTCCAGAAATATTAGTACTGCAATATTTTACTACGTTCACTGTTCCTGCATTTCAGAAATATTAGTACTGCAATATATAAATATGTTCACTGTTCCTGCAGTCCAGAAATATTAGTACCAGAGATTAAACTACGTTCACTGTTCCTGCAGTCCAGAAATATTAATACCAGAGATTAAACTACGTTCACTGTTCCTGCAGTCCAGAAATATTAGTACCAGAGATTAAACTACGTTCACTGTTCCTGCAGTCCAGAAATATTAGTACCAGAGTTTAAACTACGTTCACTGTTCCTACAGTCCAGAAATATTAGTACCAGAGATTAAACTACGTTCACTGTTCCTGCAGTCCAGAAATATTAGTACCATAGATTAAACTACGTTCACTGTTCCTGCAGTCCAGAAATATTAGTACCAGAGATTAAACTACGTTCACTGTTCCTGCAGTCCAGAAATATTAGTACCAGAGATTAAACTACGTTCACTGCTCCTGCAGTCCAGAAATATTAGTACTAGAGATTAAACTACGTTCACTGTTCCTGATTGGTTTGTTAAAGTGCGAATGTCCTATTTCAACAACATCAGGGTGGGTGGGAGGGCCCAAGGACAATTCCATCTTGCACCTCTAGCAAACTCTTGCAAACTGCCATCCTGTCTGCCACTGCAGTGCCACTCCTAGATGGGCCACGTGTTTGTGCCGCCCACTTGTGTCGCTTAGCTTAGACATCCAGCTACCTCGGTGCAACCTTTTGGACTAAAAACAATATTGTGAGGTGTGAGGTGTTCAGAATAGACTGGAAATTAGTGGAAATGAATGTTATTGAGGTTAATAATAGTGTAGGAGTGAAAAAAAAACAAAAATATGGATTTTAGCACTTATTATGCTCTTTTAAAAAAAAAATCAGAACCCAAAATCAGAACCAAAACCTTTAGTGGGGTGTTTTGGCAAAACCAATCAGAACCCAAAACCTCAAGCTAATCAGAACCCAAAACCCAAAACACCAAAAGTGGCCGGTGCACACCACTAATATTAATATACAGGCACATCAAGGGAGATACATTTCCAGGGAGAGATCTTAAAAACTTGACAAGGAAGTCTGGGGGGCAGTTGGCAAATTTTTAATACTTTGTAGACCTGCAGACTGGTAGAGTGGAAGTCTACAAAGTCGGATGGATGTGCCGGTGAGATGATTTGTATCATCATGGACCACTAATCACTGCTAGGACTTTATCAGAGCCCCCTACCACTGCACGCACAAGCGTTTTGAATCATCACACAGCAGTGGGCAAATAGTGACTATACAAATCGTGTCATTGTACCACTGTCACCACCCTCCTCTCCCAGCATCCGGATGAAACGCAGGACCTCTTGGGAGCCTGGGATTATTGTAGGATTATTTTAGGGGAGGTTTTTTTTGCTGTATCCCAATGATTTGCCTCTGACCATTTATAATGTAATCCATGCTGTGGGTCCAGGCATTGCCGCTTTAAAACCGCATCACTATTTTTTCGTCGGGCTGTAGTGTTTCGGATTTATTTCAGCCGGAAAACCCTACCACACCCCATCATGTAGAGATTTAAAAAGAAAAAAAAAATGTTATAACTAGAATGCACCATAAGATGGAGACAAACCACCACATTTGCAATAGATGTAACATTTTAATTTGCATCTTATAACTAGCAATAGCAATCTGTAAATGTAAATGTATTGGCCTGATATTGCCACACATGTGACCTTAATATTACCCCAATGCATTAGAATAATCCAATTGTAATCCTTCAGATGCACTCCCTAAAATCCAGTCAGCAGAAGACTATTGTCACTGTGTGTACAGCCATCTGTTAATCGCAGTAATGGGCTCCCTTGTTACACTGCACTTTGTGTGAGCACTTAAATCTGTCCAGTTTGGTCCACATATGTGACCAAATTGGTAACAGGTCTAGCATTAAACAGCTCTGGGGCGCATGTTTTAATAAATGTTCCCAAATAAACTTAGTAGCTAGTGATAAGATTTATTAGGAAATCGGATAACGAGCAACTGCAGGCAGTAGTTGTAAAAGATCAGCAACAGGTTAGTTGTCTGTGAGCACAACCAATGCTTATGGTTAGACTTGATATGCATTGTACCTCTTTTAAGAGACAGAAAGTGCCATATAAATGCCACTAGATGGAGCACTTAGTCCTCCATACTCCTAACAGCAACATGACATGTTCCAAGCTGGCCAATGGGTGCCGATACTGATAAACCTGAACTTACCACAATATTTTGCAATTAACGTAACTGCACCTTTCTAATATTTATTAATATCTGTTCACTGTAAACGGCAGTTTTTTCAGTGCAATATTTGTAGGTGTTGGCTGGCAGACTTTAGCCCCAGGGGGCAAGCACATAGCACTGGCCCATAACTAGCGGCCCATCCTTAAAGGGTGATTTTTGGTACAATACATATTTATCAATATAAAAAGAGGCTAATTTAGTGTTGCTTAACCCAATGATACTTTATTATAAATGATAAATCTTAAATAATGGAAAGAAATAATGCATCAAAACACAAACCTCACTTTATATTACATTTTATGCTATATGTTCCTTCTGCCCTTTTTTTTTTTTTTTTTTTTTTTTTTTACACATACCTGGCTGATTACAATGGGGCATAAATCATATTATAGCAATCGATCATATTTTAATGTTCTATTACAGCATTGAACACAGGGGCTGATTTATCAAAATGCAAAAAGCCCTTTTGCTTTAAAAACCTGATGTGTTTTCCACCAAAAGGGCTTGTGTTTGCTTCGACCTATATACTAATAGGGCTATTATTTGTTTTAGGTTTAACCTAAAACAAATAATATAAGGGGTGGTACTGGGAAGAGGAGCAGAGCACTAAGTGTCAATCTGACACCCTGGCCCAGAGCTGGATTAAGGCTCTGGGGGACCACTATGATGTATCATGGTTATCATTTTAGAAAATACACAGGCAAAACTGTGTGCACTACTGTTAGTTGCACGCAGCTCTGCCTTCATGAAACGTACAGTGTGAAGCAGTACATACCCTCCAACTGTCCTTGTAGTTGGACCAAATCCTGACTAAGCGAGACAGTCAACCAAATTCGGGACTGTCCCACCAGATTCAGGACAGTTGGTAGACTGTCCTGCACTCTCCTACTTGTTATTGTCACTTTCACCAACTGTGGCTGCTGGTGTCTTTAGATCAGTTGCTGCTTGTCTAGATCCTGGAATGTTGGGGACCCAATAACAGTATTCACATGTCATAAATAGACCTATTTCCCTCCAACTAGCCCTGACACTAAATGAATAGTATTCCCATTTAATAAATAAACCTATTTCCATCCCTCCAAACAGTCCCAGCAATAAATTAAATAGCATTTACGTTTAATAAATATAACCATTTCCCACAACCATCCCAGGCATTAAATAATTCATAATCACATTTAATAAATAGACCTCATTTTCTCCAAACAGCGCCACATTCAATTAATAGGTCCCATTATTAGGTCCCAAACCACCCCAGTATTAAATTAAAGGTCCAATCACCCCATCTTAACTTTATAGGGCCCACTATTAAATGAAATTGCACCACCATCACCCCACAAATAAAATAGCACCCATAATTAGCCCCCACCTACACTCCACCATTAAATTAAGACCCCTACCTTCACACATTATATTACTATAAAGTACATATTTCAAAGGAAACGAAACCAATAGTAGATGTAGTTCCCCAGTGAAACGCCTGCATGTATAGGTTAACATTCCAATGTCCTCAGTGCACCACACCTTGTCCTTTACCACTTAAACCTTTTATAAGAAGTTCTATAATAAGAACATGCGAGGCTCCAGCTGCATATCTGGTACAACTTCCTCTATATGGAGTTGTATGTAAAGAAACCATTAGCATTGTGTACTGTGATATATTAATGAGGTTTGTGTTTTAGTTTATGAAAATGCATCATTATGATTGAAATGTATCCTCATTTGATAACGAAACACATAACTCTGCTTATAATATAGGCCTTTCTGAACATTTTTCTCAGTATAAAAACAAGACAAATCAAAACCACTGCAACGTGAGAAACTAGTTGCGAAAAATAACGAGAAACAGATCTGTTAAATATATTAATTTTGTCTGTGCTTACAATTAAACAGGGTAAAAAAAAAATACCAGGAAATACGTTGAGTAGCGGTAATCTATCCACGCCGTTATATTTTACTTGTCTAACGCAAGAGGAATTGATGTTTCATCTAAATATGATTAAACGTTACAGAGCACCTGGCCCAGATGGTAATCGCCATCAGGTGTAAAAGAAACTGAGTTCAGTAATGAATGGACCACATATCGCATACAGGGTTTTGGTTTTAGACCCTGTCTATGGGAATATTTGAAAACTTGAGAAAGTTGAGAGGATTTCAACCTCATTAACTAATTAGAAGAGCTAAATCATAAAGAGAGATAAGAAAATGTAGTTTGCTTTAGAAAAGAAGTTTCCTGAGAAGTGACCTAATCGATACATATAAATATTTTCAAACTCAATATTTTTGTTTAGTGACTTTTTATTAGAGATGCTCAGGCTCTGTTCCTCGAGAACCGAACACACCCAAACTTAGGGAAGCCGAGTACCGAGCTGAGCCGGCTGAAAACGAGGCAAAACGTCATTGTGACGTCGTCGGATCTCGGATCTCGCGAATTTTGAATTCCTTTTTAAGATCCAACATAGCGAGGGGTGGGAGGGAGGGTGATCCCTCGTTTTTCTTTTCTGCCACTGCTGTGTGCCAATGTGTCCTAGATGTGCTAGGAACTGCTATGTGTTTGTGTCATTGCTCTGTTGTTTAGCATCCAGCTCGGTCGCTGCAGTATTTTTCCTAAAGTGTATGAAAATAATAATGTGACCTGTGAGGTGGTCAAAATTGACTGCAAATGACTTGAAATTAGTGTTATTGAGGTTAATAAGAATGTAGGAACTAAAAAAAAAAAGCTAAATTATGTGATTTTAGCATATTTTAGGATTTTTTCTAAAAAATCCAAAACCAAAACACATGAGGGCGATTTTGCCAAAATCAAAACCAAAACACGAGGCTAATCCAGATCCAAAACCAAAACCTATTCATGGGGGTCAGTGAGCATGTCTACTTTTTATATGAAGGTCTGGGCAGAAGACAAGGGGGCATTCATTGCACTTAGAAGAAAGGCAGTTTTGCCATTCACATATAAAGCGGCTCGTCACTATAAGCCCTAGGATTCCTTATCACAGGAGGTTGGGAGAGCAAACTCATTAACTAAATTATAAAATGAACTGGGTCTCATTCTTATAAGAAATGACATCTAAAGCTATAATTAATAGAGGGCATTGTGAGACTGAATGATGCAAGTAATTAATCTAATTGCAATTCTGGGATCAGGCAAAGCAGCAGCACAATTACTTTTGTAAAAGCATGATATTTTATTGAGACTCCGACTATCATTTCTATTAATTGGTTTCTTAAAGCTTGATTGTGATTGGTAGCTTGTATTTTTCTAGGAATTGTCAGTACTGAGGTTGGTGGTACCACGAACAGCAATAACATCAGCGCAAATATACATTCAACATGTTTTTAAGACGGTTTGTTAGGATCAAAACACTTTTTTTCGTTATCAGTTTTAATCTCCTGCTTCTCTAAATGCTTCAAGTTTTAAATTGGAGAGGGATAGAACAACCTGTAGCCAATCAGATCGTCAGAATGCTCACTAATGCACAGAGTATTTCAGGAGAGGAGTGTGCTGATCTTGGGCCAGGCAGTGATCTGTTTACGAGTGATTATGTTAGTGTGGACAGGGCTTAGTGTGGACAGGGGCAGTGTCATGATGTAAGGAGGGAATGTGGGAAAAACAGGAAGCGACAGACTCAGAGGTAGGTAGCAGACGGTGTATGTTAGTAGTAGAGTCATGAGGTTCCTGTTAAACTGATACATAAACAATGTGTATATGAAATAAAGTTGATAAATCCAACATCTTTATCCTGGAATTCCTCTTTAATACACTTTATTATAGACAAATCAGTGTGCTTACCTATGTATATCACTACACTTACTAGTAACCCAAAATAGTCTTAACCTTCAGAATTTGTCCTCATTCGTATTTTTACCTTCCTGCAGTTTAATAAGTAATTTTTCAGGCAGACCACACTACCATGAAGCTGTCCCTGGCATACTGCACACCTGGCTTGGCACACTGCTGAGCAGATTAAGTGACTGCTGATCATTAATCTGTCTATGATCCACACTTTAAGCATTACACTGTTGTAGACTTAGTCTGCTTTTACTTGTAATCTTCCTAAACAAACCATAACTGTAGTTCAAATAACTTGATTGCCTAAGTACACATCTTAATACCAGAGCCGTCTTAGCACAAGGGCATGCTGGGTAGTTGCCCGGAGGCCCCAGGGACATAGCAGCCCCATAGGCTTGCCAACTTTTCAGTATATTATTCCGGGAGATTTATTCAGAACATTCAAACCCTCTTTACTAAAATGTTTAGGTGGACTAATTACCGCAGTACCAGCTGTTCTCTGTACATGACATCTTGCTGTTGTGAATGCATATCTTGACCTTGACTAAAACAACGTACATGTACTAATTGTACATAAATAAGACAATTTACATTTTTATTCCTGTGAGTGGTTGTGTACGTGGGACCCAGTGCACTATTTTGCCCGTGGGCCTATAATGCTGTTAAGAAGGCCCTGCTAAGCACCAACATATCTAAGTATGAAGTAATGCAGACTATTCTATAATTAGTAGATCAATAATTATATGGCATAGAGCACTTTTCGGTAACTCCAGGCCTCCTAAATGTTGGTTATCTGTAGCCTAAATGAGAAGATTCCCAAAAAAACCTCTTTCTTGTGTTGTGTTTCCCATGAAGTTCTCCTTCCACCAACATTTTATCAAGGAGAGGGAAGCCAGATGCAACAATGACAGAGCAACATCCCTTTCTTACCTACAGCTTTTATAAATGCAAAAAGAAAGTCTTGATGGGATACATGATGCTTTGATGAGGACACAATGTGACCCTGAAAATTATTTTTTCTAAATGTTGGAAATGTCCTTTAAAAAAATGCCACCCTGTCAGCCCTCCTATTGTGAAACAGAAAGGTTACAACAAAAGTAAATATAGACATGACTGATAGTGAGTAGGCTGGAGAGATCTCTCAGCTGCACCCTTACCTTCATACCTGCTTCTCCTTCATAGGGGCTCTGTTTTCGCAGTCTCCTGCTGGCGTAGGAGAACAGGGTCCCAGTGTGAAGGATCGCATTATATAGGCACAGGGAGAGGGGAATACATTTATAATGGCACATTTTTAAAAATGAAAATATACATTATATGGAAAAAAGTATTTGGACGTTTGACCATTACACCAACACGGACTGTAATGACCTTGTATTCAAATACATATACTTTTATATGGAGTTGGCGCCCCTTCTGCAGCGATAACAGCTTCCACTCTTCTTGGAATGATGTTTCTGTGGGAATTTGTTCCCATTCATTCTGTAGAGCATTTATGAGGTCAGGCACTGATGTTGGATAACCAAACTTCACAGTTCATCATCATCATCATCATCAACATTTATTTATATAGCGCCACGGATTCCGCAGTGCAGTACAGAGAACTCATTCACATCAGACCCTGCCCCATTGGAGCTTACAATCTAAATTCCCTAACATACACACACAGACAGACAGAAAAGGGTCTATTTTGATAGCAGCCAATTAACCTACTAGTATGTTTTTGGAGTGTGGGAGGAAACCGAAGCACCCAGAGGAAACCCACACAAACACAGGGAGAACATACAAACTCAACACAGATAAGGCCATGGTTGGGAATTGAACTCATGACCCCAGCGCTGTGAGGCAGAAGTGCTAACCACTTAGACACCGTGCTGCCCCAGTGTCATGAACTTACCTGTTCCCCGCTCCGCTGTCAGCGTCGTCTGGCAGCTGTGTCCGCTCCGGCAGTTCAGCGCTGTTCTCCGATGGCGCCCCCGCACTTCCGGGTTCTCCCAGCGTCAGGTCATGTGACTCCTGGGCGGGGAATTCAAATCTCTATATCTACTCTGCTCTGACACGCTACCTGTGTCAGAGCAATGTGTTTCCTGTTCCTGGCTACCTTTCCCAGTGTACCTGACTCCTGTGATCCTGCTCCCCGTGTACTTCTATATTTCCTCAGACTCCTGTGTACCAACCTGGCTGTGACCTGACTACTCTTTGGCTTTATCCCTGGTACGGCGAATTGGACTGACTACCCCGTGTACCGACTCAGCTGTGTTCTTGACTACTCTCTGGATTTCCCTCTGGCAGGGGCGGATTGGCCATAGACCTTACAGGGAAGTTTCCCGGTAGGCCGATGCCTAATAAGGCCACCTGGAGGCCACCTCAGATTTTTCCGGGGGGCGCGTTTGGATGCGGTGGGGGGAGCCACGTACAGGAAAGCAATCTCAAATATTGGTGTTCAGTGGGCAGCAACAGGCAGCCAATTGCTAGGCTCCCACGGTGCTGTTCGGCAGACAGGAAGTCTGACTTCACTTCCTGTCTACCTGATGTGAGAAGAGACGCTGCTCAGAGCAACTGAAGGTAAGTGAGGGGGGCTTAGTATACTATACTATACTAAGGGGGGGTCCTATACTATACTAAGGGGGACTACCTATACTATGCTATACTAAGGGGGGCTACCTATACTATACTAAGGGGGGGTCCTATACTATACTAAGGGGGGCTACCTATACTATACTATACTAAGAGGGGGCTGCATATAGTATACTATACATTTGCCCTGCATGGCTTTAGAGATGACCCACTGTGTGTAAAGTCATCACATCTAGGTTTTCCTAAATGTTACTACAACCAAATTCCTGTAGTTCTAAATCCCGCCTACTTTTGTGTTGACCCCACCTACAGTTATTTTGGTCCCGCCGACATGAGGCCACTTCAATAATTTTTTCCAGGACCACTTTAAGTTCCCAATCTGCCCCTGCCCTCTGGCACTGTATATCTGATTACCTCCTGTGTACTGACCCGGCTGTGTTTCTACTCCTCTGGATTCATCTCCTACGGCATACTACTGATACCGTGCATCTAGCCGGCTTCCGCGTCAGACCTCCAGACCCTGGAATTCACGGTTAGTGCCTGTATTTGCATCACCTTGTCATATTGCCTGTTTGACTATCCATCACTTAGAGCCTTCTCCCTTACGTCAGTAGGCTAACCTGGGGGCCGCGACCTGCGGTTCTTCGGCAGCAAAACCCATACTACCTTGCGGTGGTTCTTGGTGAAGACCGGAAGGCCGTTAGACTCCGCGCCCTAGGTAAGCCTGTGTAAATACTGACTTAGGCATCTGAACCGTAACACCCAGTTGGCATAATGCAGTCAGACTGGTAACGTTCTCCCGACATCTGCCAAACCCAGACTTGCCCATTTGACTGTCAGAGAAATGTGATTCATCACTCCACAGAACACGTTTCCACTGCTCCACAGTCCAGTGTCTGTGTGCTTTACACCACTCCATCCGATGCTTGGCATTGGTCTTGGTGAGGCTTTCTTACTGCTGCTCGGCCATGGAAACCCATTACATGAAGCTCCCGTCACACAGTTTTTTGTGCTTATAATAATATCAGTTGAAGTTCAGAACTCTTCAGCTATGGAATCAGCAAAGCATTAGCGACTTTTACACACCATGAGCCTTAGCAGTCGTTGAACCCGCTCTGTGATTTTACGTGGTCTTCCACTTTGTGGCTGAGTTGCTGTTGTTCATAAACACTTCCACTTTCTAAACTCTTCAGAACGACCCATTTTGTATCACAAATGTTTGCAAATGGAGACTGCATGGCTAGGTGCTTTATTGTATACACCTCTGGCAATGGGTCTGATTGAAACACCTCAATTCAATAACTAACAGGTGTGGCCAAATACTTTTGCACATATAGGGGCATATTCAATTGTCGCCGTTTTCCGCGGCATTAAAACTATTACCGTTATTACGGTAATAGTTAGCTCAGTTTGCTGCGAGCTGAAATCCATCGAGAAAACTACCGTAATAATGGTTTTTACGCATAATAGTGCGTGGAACGCAAGATTTTCTGCGTTTCCGCCGACAATTGAATATGCCCCATAGTGTACTTTAAAGGGACTCAGATTAAGATTTTGAAAACTGTTTTATGGTCACTGTGGGGCCTATTTATCAAGGCTTAAACTATGCGGGGACGGCTGTTTCTGCATAGTTTAGGCATATTTTATTATTCTATTATTGCTGTGCAGAAATGTATCATTTATAGACAGCAAAGTGCACAGAGATCACAGTATTTGAATGGACACAGCAGACGGTGAGTACTATTAATGTTTCCACATACTGCCCACTGGCCATACAAATACCTCCCAACAGTCCCTGTTTTGGTTGGTCTGTCTCGATCCTTTAAAACAATTGTTCACTTCAATAGCATGTGTGGCTGTGTGTCCAGACAAGTGTTTTTTTTGGAGTGTATTTAAAAATGTTTTAATGCTTTAGTTATCCTCTTTAAAACACCTGTCCATTCACTTGAATGGGATTCTAGAAAAAATGTTCATAAATGGCTATTGACAAATGTAAAGTGGAGTGATGAATGCAAGAGATGACTGGTTATGTAAAATAAACAGTGTTTATTTTAATTTAAATACACAAGTCTGCCAGTGAGTCTATATATTAGTGTTCTTGTAATGTTTGTCTGCTTACAATAGTCATTCATATAATAGAGTTAAGCTGGGTACACACTACAGGTTTTTTTTCCAATAATCGGCTCAACCAGACATACGACCGCTCGTTCGAAAAGGTGAGTCAGTGTGTGTAGTGACACAATGGTTGAAAGTCTGCCCAAATGGACGATTGTCGGCTCATTTGGTTGGTCGTACCGTTCAATATTTTCGTTCCAATCTCCTTTCCGTTGTGTAGTGTGTATAAATTTCCGTGCGATCCACGACAATTCTCCAATACTTCCTCGACTTGGGGGGCGTGTGTATGTAAGTTTGTGATGCCTGTACCAGTCCCACATGGTGCGGTATCCGCACATCACAGACTTGTGTTTTGTATAGATGTGTATTGCACCTGTCTGGCTGCAGACCATTACACTTGTGTAAAGCACGTGTGTTATTACCCTTTGCATCTATGTTGGGAACCTATTCATATTTACCCTTTATAAACTTATACCTTTATAAACTGTTAAACTTATAAAGTTGTATATCTTGGTATTCAACATCAATTTTTTTCTTGTTTGATAACCGATGTTACATTAGAGGTATCAGTGGTATCTAAACTGGCCTTCTCCGCTTCTTCACCGTTAATTCTTCGTTCTGACAAAAAAAAGCTATGTTACAAATTAGGCGTTTGCATTGCTTCATGTGAAACTAGAATTAAATAATGTCCTTCAAACAGGTACACTACACGTGCTACTCACCTTTTTTAATGTTGTAGTCGTACTGGTCCAGTACTTTTACCATCATCTCCACCTCTCTTGGGCTTTGCTCTTCTTGAACATCTCTACCCCCACCTTAACTTTTTCAATATTTTTTGGCCCTTCCAGCACCATCTCTGACTCCACTGACACCTTCTCCTCACCCTCAACCCCCACTGACACCTTTTCCTCACTTGCCATCTTCTCATATTCTCACGCTCCTCGGCGCCAGACAAGCTCCTGTCATTTTATACACTCAGACATGGGCATTCGTTTCTGCTGTGGACCAATCAGCGATGATGCCCGCAGAGAATGGAGCATTCCATTACATACGAAGGGATTTTATTATTAGGGAATAATTATTGCATTGCACTTTTCAAGTTAAATGTTTTTTCTAAATTGTATGAATGGTAATAAACTTCTATTTTATAGGAATGAATGAAGAGACAGTGTTGCCTTCTCTTTTTATGCGGCTTTAGGTGTTAACTATAGTGAAAGCTCTGCCTCTTTATGCTATGTCTTTGGTATATCGTTACATGCCCTGCAAATGATGCTTCAGTGTGTACGAATTTAAAATCTTTGTTTACAACAACATAGCTGTAAAAAGTCACTAATGGGACGTCCGCTCTTCCCTTAATCGTCTAAAACACGGCTAGTGTGTATGCAGTCCATGGACCGAGCGATCGGACCATCGATCGGATGTAAAATCGATTGGCATAAAAAGTTGGTGGAAAATTCTGTAGTGTGTACCCAGCTTTAGGCTACTTGCATTGACCAATGAGCGGAGTTGGGCGGAGTAGACGCAATGATGTGCAAAGTAATGTAAAAATTTGATTTAATCTTACAGAGCAAGATTATTAGAAAGTAGAGAATCGCGTTTCAAAACGCATCTTATCAAGTGTAAAACACATAAAAGTGCAACATGTAGTAAATGCAGTCCTGGGGGGTATATATATTAAACCTCGGGTGTGAAAAATTGGAGATGTTGCCTATAGCAACCAATCAGACTCTAGTTATCATTTATTTACTACATTCTACAAAATGACAGCTAGAATCTGATTAGTTGCTATAAAAAACATCTCCACTTTTTCAAACCAAGCAGTTTAGTAAATATACCCCCTGGTGTCCGCTCACTCTAATGATTAAGATAAGTCAGTGATACACAACACATGGGACATTTTTTGTGACCCATGTAAAGCAGAACATATAAAGGGAGACTCGGGTCAGAAATACTAGTGTAGTATTCGTGTCCAAGGATCGCTGTATCTGTCCCGCATTGTACCAGATCTCTCACTCTCCTGCAGGGGACAATCCCTGCATGCTCAACAGGGGCGCACGCAGAGCGGGTTTCTGGTTCTCCATAAACCCCTTCCCTCCGCGAACGAACGGGCACTAAACATTGCCCCTACACAGCAGCACTGTACTGTACAGCAGCCGCGGCGCTGTCAAAGAAGTGTCCGCAGCGGTGCTGTATTGTACTGTATTACAGCACTTCCGCGGACGCTTCTTTGACAGTGCCGTGGCTGCTGTACAATTCAGCATCGCCGAAATGGAGCTGCTGCGCATGCGCGGCCGAATGCGCAGCAGCTCTATATATATATATATATATATAAACTGCGTTTGCCCCTGCTCAGTGACACTCAGTATTCATCAGCGAGGTCAGTCTGGCAGCAAATGAGAATGAATAAGCTTCACTCTGAGCCGCTGCCGGACTGCCCCTGTACAACTGTAGAGCTTGGTCTAGCAGGAGAGGCTAAAGTGGAAGGTAATCATGCAGGGGCATGTGTTGTTATGGGTGTGTGGGGGTGTAACTATAGGAGGAGAGGAAAGAATGTGTTACTAAAGAGGGGTGAGGGAGGAATGTTTAGCTACAGGTATGAGGGGAATGTGTCACTAGATGGGGATAGGGGAAATATTATTAGAGAGGTGATGGGGCAATGTTTTGCAATAGAGGGGGACATTTTTTTCTTACTACAGAGGTAAGTGGGGAAAATGTGTTGCTTTAGCAATGTTGAGAGGTATAGCATAAATGCAGAGAGATTCCTCTTTTGATATAATAACTTCTATGTCAACTCTCTGACAGCCATTTAATATTTTGCCTCCGATACCTATTTAGTCTTTTGCCTCCACTGAGCTATGACAGCAAAGTTCAAAGTAGGAAAGCTGAACACTGAACCTGTTCTATAATTGTGTGATAGACTCATGTTCTTCATTGAATACAGATTGGCTGCTGGAGTTTAGTGAAGGAGTTCACTATTAGACAATAGACCTGACCAGACCCAACAGCAAGAGAAGGCTTGGCTGGGGGGCAGGAGAACATGTGCATTTTTTTTCCTTTAAAATAGGCTGTTGAGTCGAGTCTTGCCCCCTGGACTAAGGTTTGCCAGCCCTCCCCTGCCCAACAGTATCATAGATGGAAGTGAACTGAACTACTACTAGCCATCTGGGAATAGGCTCTTCATCAGAGCCGTAATGAGGGCGGTGCGGGCGGTTCGGCCACCCAGGGCGCAAAGCCTAGTAGGGCGCAACACCCACCCGCCTGCCCATCCGTTACATCCCCGATGGAGTGGCAATCTACTTTGCCCATTGAAGACATCAGCGCAAGGAACAGGGTGCAGCTTCCTGCTCCTGCAGCGTCCTGACGTACAAATAATGACGTCAGGACGCTGTCAGAACACAGGCGAGGAGGAGCCGGCACTGAAGGAAGAAGATGACAGAAGAAGTTCGGTAAGTAAAACACTGCTGTGCTGGTGAGAAGAGGGGGCAGGAGAGGAGCGGAGAGAGGGCTGTGTGAGAGGTCTGGTGTGATAGGGCTGTGGGAGAAGTTTGGAGAGAGGGCGCTGTGAGAGAGGTTTGGAGAGAGGGGGCTGTGAGAGGGGTCTGTGAAAGGGGACTGGAGAGAGGGTCTGGTGAGAGGGCTGTGAGAGAGGTCTGGAAAGAGGGATGTAAGAGAGGCCTGGAGAGAGGGGGCTGTGAGAGGGGGCTGGTGAGAGGGCTGTGAGAGAGGTCTGGAGAGAAAGGTCTGTGTGAAAGGGCTGGTGAGAGGTCTGGAGACAAATGTGTCTAGAGTGAATGGGTGTCTGGAGAGAAGGAGTGAGGGGTCTGGTGAGGAGGGTGTCTGGAGAGAAGGAGTGAGGAGTCTGGTGAGGAGGGTGTCTGGAGAGAAGGAGTGAGGGGTCTGGTGAGGAGGGTGGCTGGGGAGAAGGAGTGAGGGGTCTGGTGAGGAGGGTGTCTGGAGAGCAGGAGTGAGGGGTCTGGTGAGGAGGGTGTCTGGAGAGAAGGAGTAAGGGGTCTGGTGAGGAGGGTGTCTGGAGAGAAGGAGTGATGGGTCTGGAGAGAAGGGAGTCTGGAGGCGGGAGGGGGAGTCTGGAGAGAATAGAGGGAGAAGCAGGGGTTTGGAGTACATAAATATATGATGCATAGTATAATAACATAAGTAATATAAAAAAATCAGTAAAATATTAATTATATAATAATAATTACTATTGAATATGGGGAGATTTGTAAGCCATAATTGGGGCTGGTGCGGGAAATAGGCATTTGGTTCATTAAATGGGGATGCTATTAATTTAATGGTGAGAGCTGGTGAGGGGTGAAGTATGTCTATTAATTATATGGGAATGCTACTAATTTAATGTATGGGCTGTTGCGTGGGGTATGTCTGTTTATTAAATGGGAATGTTATTAATTTAATGTCGGGACTGGGGAGGCTTATTTATGAAACGTGGCTGCTGTTAATTTGATGTCGGGGCTATATGGACATTAACTGTAAATGCTATTAATTAGATTCTGGAGCTGATTGGGTGGAAGGAGGCCTGTTTTTAAAGAGAAAAAGCTACTGATTTAATGTCTGTCTGGTTGTGGGGAGGGAGACCTAGATTCTTCACTCACTGCTCAACTTTCCAGGAGGTGAGTAATAAAAATCTCTTTTCCAAACAGGACACCAATATTCCAGGATCTATCTAAGCAGCAACGGAGCATAAGACACCAGCAGGCAGAAGACACCGGCGATGCTTAACCGCTGAGAGGCAGCATCTACTCCCATAAAGGTACGTTGTGGGGAAGGGGGGGGGGGGACCAGTGTTCTGTTTCACCCAGGGCACTAAAATCTCTAGTTACGGCACTGCTCTTCATTGTATAGTGGTCACCAGGAATGAGCTGTATACACGCCAAGCTAAATTTCACTTGCCCCCAGGGACTGATTCCTGTAGCCCCCAGGCAATGGGTCTAATCAAATACTATCAGGGAACGGGCTCTGACCAGGCCTCCAATGTATAACCAAACCAATTAGGCCACACCCACTTTACAAGGACATGCTATGACCAAAGCTTTACTTCACACACTAAAAATTACATTTTTTCCAACTTGGAATGTTTACATGTCTAGTAATGTATACTTAATATTATTCAGGGGTACGGTTTTTCGGTTGAGAAAAATCCAACATCCACCTGACCTACAAAAAAAAAGCGAAAGTATGAAAAAGCGATGTCAATATTAATAGACTTATCTGAAAAGCGACTGTCTACATCACCGATGTTGCAGAATGCTGACTGTAAATGATTTCAAATGAAGACCTGTCCAGCACTACAGTTTACTGTCATCGCGACTTCTATTAAAGTTAATTTAAAGTGGCAATTTCGGAACCCCGCAGGTTAAGTGTTTAAACACTTAACCCGACATTGCCACTTTAAATTAACTTTAATAGAAGTCGCGATGACAGTAAACTGTAGTGCCGGACAGTTCTTCATTCCAAATCAATCACTTGCGGTCAGCATTCTGCAACATCGGTGATGTAGACAGTCGCTATTCAGGTAAGTCTATTAATATTGACATTGCTTTTTAATACTTTAGGGTTTTTTTTGAAGGCCAGGTGGGTGTTGTAATTGTGGTAATCGTGTTAACGATTACCACCGAAAATATATATGGTGCAGTAAAGGAATAGTGCACTTTGCATATTTGATTAATACAACCACCTGTCCTGGATTAGTTTGCAAGCTCTACTGCTCTGTAAACAAAAAAAAAAAGATACCAGTTAAGTACTAGGAAAACAGGGTCCAGTAGCTGCAGTATCTCAGATTTGTGACAACAATAGTTCTGGGCTAACACAGGAAGGACTGGATTTTAGACATTGCTTTATATACCGACAGGGCCGGATTAACCCGAGGTCTAACTGGGCTATAGCCCAGGGGCCTCGGGCATCCAGGGGGCCCTTCAAACTCCTCAGCAGCATTATTGATCGGTCGGGGGCGGGGGCGCCCCCGGCCCGATCGATGCTGCTGAGTACTGTCAGTGCAGTCCTCCGTGCCGGCGCGCTGTAGTCTGCTTACTGAGGATATCTCGCGAGAGTTCAAACTCTCGCGAGATCTCCTCAGTAAGGAGCTTACAGCGCGCCGGCACGGAGGACTGCACTGACAGGTAAGTGCTTGGGGGGGTCCTCGCGGGGGGTGGGGGCGGCGGACGGCTCACATTGGGGGCCTCGCGGGGAATGGAGGGCCCCTTAGCCCAGGGGCCTCCATTCCCTTAATCCGGCCCTGTATACCGATCACATTTATAACTGGATGTATTTGAATTTGCACATATATTTTGCAGATTTTCTGTAAATACCAAATATAAGCACATTGTTGTGTTTAACACCAGCTGGAAACAACCCGTCTGCTGTCGGTGGTGGATTCATTCCAAACACTGCACAATTAAATCTTTCACTTATACATATAATTAAAGTAATTATGATAACACCTGGTACCTTCCCACGGGTATTGTTGGGACCTACACCCTTCCCAAGCAGCGTTGAATGTGATAATCTCACTGGTTTAAAATGTACTATCAGAGTTTCTAACAGTCCCTATTTTTCTATAAACAGTCCAAAGTTTTATGGATTTTATCCCTTGAAATGTCCCTAATTTTCATTATTGAAAAATTGTTATTGTTCAAAAATTGTTTCAGCTCAATCAACATAGTAGAGTGACAATAACCTGCAGACCAAATAAAGAATAAATCAAGAATCGCTTTGGGGACATAATCCATGTCCTTAAAAATTATTTCAAATAGTATAAAAGAAAAAAAAAAACAGAAAACACGTTAAAGTATGCATTATAAATGTTTTGTATTATTATTCTTATCAAATTAAAATGTTAAATGAGTGGTGCATGACACCAAAAATATATACTAGCTTGCCATATGCAGCAAAGTACACTGCAGAAAATGTATAAATTGGCACACATTCTAGGTTTAAAAATGATGTATTTATTGTAGCTTAAATGTAAAGACATTGTATATGCACTATAATGAAAAATTATAATATTTTTTTATATTACAAAAATGTACATATTTAATTTGTGAAACATGGAAAAAAGCATTTCTTTGTCCATGATATACTTGAGATGTGTATACTGAGTGTGTTATGGGGGGAAGCGAATGTGTGACTAAAGAGATTAAGGGCTAGATTTACTAAGCTGCGGGTTTGAAAAAGTGGGGATGTTGCCTATAGCAACCAATCAGATTCTAGCTGTCATTTGGTAGAAGGTTCTAAATAAATGAAAGCTAGAATCTGATTGGTTGCTATAGGCAACATCCCCACTTTTTCACACCCGCAGCTTAGTAAATCTAGCCCTAAGTGGGGTGTGTGGCTTGACAGTATGCAGACACAATCCTGTTTTTCAGGACATCCGTTTTGTTGTATCACCAAAATTTTGCCAACAAATTTTGGGGGGTCCCCTCGCCTTTGGGAGTCTGATTGAGCACCTGACTGAGTTCTGGAGACCCCAACTGAGACCTATACGCCAGACCACTCCTGGAGAGTAATCCATCCCTGGTGCACCACAAGGAGGAAGATCATACAACTCCTTCTAGATTTTCTAGGTGGAGGACCCCATGTTGATAGCACACACACACTTGACAACCACTATCACCACAGCCAAACATGTTAGTGCATCTCTAATTATTGTGAGTTCCTGGTGCCCGGGTCATTTTCATTGAAGCAATTTTAAACATTCACACAGGTAGTCATGTGATGTCTCCCTGATTCTCTAAAAATATTTACCGGTTTCCAGCTTCTAACAAGTTTAGTCTTTTATTCCATTTTTCACAAAACTTTCATTTTAATACTATGGCCTCAAGAAGCAAAAAAACAGATTGTTTCGGATAGAAATAATCCGCTCATAGCTTATCTGTGAGGAGTTTGTATATTCTTCCTGTGTTTGCGTGGGTTTCCCCTGGTTTCCTCCCACACTCCAAAAACATACTGGTAGCTAAATTGGCTGCTAACAAGTTGAACCTAGTCTGTCTGTGTGTGTGTGTGTGTGTGTGTTAGGAAATTTAGACTGTAAGCTTCAATGGGGCAGGGACTGATCTGAGTGAGTTCTCTGTACAGTGCTGCAGAATTAGAGGCGCTATATTAATAAATGGTGATTATGATAGCACATAGTCCTAAAGATCTCTCTGCCTGGAACCATCAGCAGTAGAAAATATCTCCCCAGGACTTCAAGGTCTGATTGCTAACTTATTCCAAGACATCAAAACAACATTTCTATTGCAGCGCTCCAGGAGTTCTGACGGATCTTTGGAATTTAAGATGGACAGAGTTTGTAAGACACAACATGGACCATGACCTGTCTGCCCTCTTCATTCAGACATATTCGCTATAGCTGAAAACCCAACCTCAAAAACAGGGCATAAAGAGATAATAAAAGAATTAAGAATGTCCTGTAATCTATAGATAACTCAGCTTTCCAAAGCTTTCCTGGAGGTAAATGTATTAAGCAGCGGATTCTGCAAAGTCGCCAATATTCGGGGAAATTTAAAATGACATTGGCTTTCAAGGCAAGTTAAAGTTATATTTACTTATATCGGTATGACATTGTTTTTTTGCATGAAACTTTTTTCAACCCTCCATATTCTGTGCTTTAAAGTAAACTTTTCTCCCAGACTCTTTTCTCCTCTGTAAATGCCAGATGTAAGGGTATTGCAAATTTGATTCATAACAATTGTGCCCCAAATTAACATTGATCCAGAGTAGAGATTTGTTATTGTAGTGCACTCGCTTTGTACTATGCAAATAACCTTGGCCTCATGTTATGAACCAAATATGGGAAAACTTTTCTTTCTTCTTCACTTAAATATATAGATGTCCATATTGTACTTTAAGGGGATTTTAATATGGTCCAAAATCCCATCCTTGTCAAATAGGTTTTCCCCTCAATAGATTCCCATTCATGGTTCTCCTAAAAATAATGACCTCCATCCTTAGAGAACAATCACTTGTTGAATCCTGGCGGCTGGTACATGAGGAAGCTAGGAAATATACCTTTTACTCTGGCCCCCTTAGAGTTTATTCCTGGATACTAGAATACCTCTTCATTGATTCAAAACGGTGGAAGAGCTATCATTGTCCTATTGTCCAGGATGATCATGCTGCCAATTCGATTTATATTGAGGTCTCACACCAGTGGCGCACGCAGGGGGGGTTTCTGAGTCTCCAGAAACCCCCCACTGCGCTAACTAAGTGGTCGCTATAGCTGCACTGTCCTATACAGCATCCTCTTCTCACACTCTGTGCCCCCTCTGCATCCTCCTCTTACACTCTGTACCCCCTCTGCATCCTCCTCTCACACTCTGTACCCCCTCTGCATCCTCCTCTCACACTCTGTGCCCCCTCTGCATCGCAGGGGCCAGGAAGAGGAAAAAAAAAAAAAACAACTTACCAATCCGGCGGTGCTTGGGATCCAGCATCCTCCTCTCTCCTACCGCTTGTCACTGAATGTCGAGTGTGATGACATCACGTCCGGCATTCAGTGAGAAGCGAGGATGGAGGACGCTGGGTCCCAGGCACCGCCGGATTGGTACGTTTTTTTTTCTCTCTACCTGGCCGCGGCACCCCTGTGACAGCGCCGCCCCTGGGAGCCGTGGTGCACACTTTGGGAACCGCAGTGTTGAGGCATTAATCATCATTCTCAAAGGAAATGCATAGACATTTAAGTGGCTGAACCAAAAGTTTTGCATAAAGAGTAACAAAGTAGACTCCCTAGCAGACAGCAGACTTTGTCAGTGGTGAAAATACAAGAACATTGGGACGATTAAAAATCCACAAGGTTATCTAATTTATGATTCCCGGAAAATCACAGAAGAATTCTGATCCTTTTATAGTAAATGTTATAATCTGTAGGAACATGAGGGTTTCCCCAAGACTTGCAGAGTAATATGAACGATTTTCTTATTAGCTGTAACTTTCTTAAATGGACCCATTGAAGCCCTTAATGTTCTAATAACAGAGGAATAAATGTTGACAACCATTCGTCCAATGAAAACCAAGCCCATTTCAGGCCCTAATGGATCCTCTGCCCTCTACCATACTAGCGGTATTCTCACACGGAGGCTCACAGATCTCTTTAATTAAATTCGAGACAGGGCATATTTTGGTCCATCCACCAGAGCAGCTACAATTCTAAAATACTATCCAGCAAGCTTAACATATGGCATATGGTATAGTTTACTTCCGCTACCTATTCCTGGCATCCCTAAACACTTAAATAAATTTATTAGACATGTAATTAGTCCAGTTACCTACTTCATAGATGCCTCTTGGAAAAATAACAAATCCAACAACAATTGCAGCAAAGTAAAGAAATATGGAACATATATGACCAGTATATCAAGGAATTCATCTGCTCCTTCTACAAAACTTGGCCAATTTGATTTCAATTAAATCATTTACCATCCTACTCTTTTAGCACAACAGCTTCAGACTTTTCTCAATTAGGGGTATATTTACTAAACTGTGGGTTTGAAAAAGTAGAGATGTTGTGGAATGTACTAAATAAATGACAGCTAGAATCTGATTGGTTGCTATAGGCAACATCTCCACTTTTTCAAACCTGCAGTTTAGTAAATATACCCCTTAGAATCTGTTACTACTAATGAGTTGCCTAGTTCAAGAGGAACCCCCCCTCCCACCTCCTGTGTTATTCTTCCCTTGTCCTTTCCATTATACAAAAAACAGACATCCTAATGTTAATTTTTCCCTTCATTTATTGTATATTTACATTCATAAGCAAATATTGCTTACTTTCTTGCATCTGTTTATCCTCTGGATATGTTGTTTTCTTGTTTCTTGATTGTATTCACTTGATGCCATTAATAAACCATTCTTTAAAATATAAAAAAGAGGTGAGGTTGGATGTGTTACTACAGAAGTGATGGGGGGATGTACTGCTAAGGGGGAGGGGGGGGGGTAAAGAGGGAGAATGTGTTGCTGCAGGGGGAATTTATGTTATTTACAGGGTTAGTGTAGCCACAGCGATGAGGTGTAATTTGTGTTACTACAGAAATACAGTAATGGGAGGATGTGCTGTTACAGAGAGTGTGAACTGAGAATGTGTTGCTACAACAAGGAGAGGGGAGAATGTGTTGCTACATGGGTAGAGGCGAAATATGTTAATACAGAAGTGACAGGGTAATGTGCTAGATGGAGGGGGTAAGAGGTGGGAAGTGAAAATGCAGAGGTGAGTGAATGTTCTACTGCAGTGGTGAGAGAGGCCCAGTATCCTAGAAGGGACAAGGTTGGCTCGCTCCCTATGTAATGTAATCACAGCCACTAAACATGGGATGGCCACGCACCGCTGCTTTGCACACACTTGTGTCCTATAGGGTCTCGTGAACAAGACTGATAGCGTAACTGCAGTATGATATAACTGCAAAGAGCTTTCTCTTTTCTGTAGTAAATTCTATTTATTTTGCATCGTTAATCAAGTAATATTTTATTTTGGCCCTTTCCAATGTGTGCTATCGCTCAATGTGGCCCATGCACCAAAACAGGTTGTGCACCCCAGGTATATACCCACGATCATTCACATGGACCCAATATAGCTTGATGTGCCATTTGTGTCATTGCATCAGGCAGCCTAATATACTTACATATAATAAAGTGTCATCTGAAATGTTGATATCTATCTTTAAACATTTTTATTACCCCACTCCAACCTGTCACAGCCTAGTTTCGATTGCGTCTTTTTTGGGGGAACCACACACTGTTCATACCCCAAAATTACTAGGGATGAGCGCACTCGGATTTCTGAAATCCGAGCCCACCCGAACGTTGCGGATCCGAGTCGGATCCGAGACAGATCCGGGTATTGGCGCCAAATTCAAAAGTGAAACTGAGGCTCTGACTCATAATCCCGTTGTCGGATCTC
Organism: Mixophyes fleayi; assembly: GCF_038048845.1. Taxonomy (NCBI): domain Eukaryota; kingdom Metazoa; phylum Chordata; class Amphibia; order Anura; family Limnodynastidae; genus Mixophyes; species Mixophyes fleayi. The sequence continues at coordinate 30,093,882 of NC_134412.1, read as the reverse complement.
GCGATACTCGGATCCTATAAATTCCCCGCTAGTCGCCGCCATCTTCACTCGGGCATTGATCAGGGTAGAGGGAGGGTGTGTTAGGTGGTCCTCTGTGCTGTTTAGTTCTGTGCTGTTTAGTTCTGTGCTGTTTAGTTCTGTGCTGTTTAGTTCTGTGCTGTTTAGTGCTGTGCAGTGCTGTGCTGTGCTGTGCTGTGCAGTGCTGTGCTGTGCTGTGCTGTGCTGTGCTGTGTTCTGCAGTATCAGTCCAGTGGTGCTGTGTGCTGTGCTCTGTCCTTCTGTGGTCAGTGGTGCTGCTGGGTCCTGTGCTGTGTCCTGTTCAGTCCAGTGGTGCTGTGTCCTGTGCTCTGTGCTTCTAAGGGCATAGTTATTTCCCCATTATTCCCAAGTTTTTAAAAAATAAAAGAAAAGTAAAAAAAAATAAAAAATTAGAAATTAAAAAAAATATATATAATTATAACCAAATGTGCAAAACCAATCCAGCAGTATAAGTCCATTGGTACTGCAATATTACCAAGTTCACACATTCTGCAGTATCAGTCCAGTGGTGCTGTGTCCTGTGCTCTGTCCTGCTGAGTTCCGTAGTGCTGCTGGGTCCTGTGCCGTGTCCTGTTCAGTCCAGTGGTGCTGTGTCCTGTGCTCTGTGCTTCTAAGGGCATAGTTATTTCCCCATTATTCCCAAGTTTTTAAAAAATAAAAAAAAAGTAAAAAAAAATAAAAAATTTAAAAAAAAAAAAAATATATAATAATTATAACCAAATTTGCAAAACCAATCCAGCAGTATAAGTCCATTGGTACTGCAATATTACCAAGTTCACACATTCTGCAGTATCAGTCCAGTGGTGCTGTGTCCTGTGCTCTGTCCTGCTGAGTTCCGTAGTGCTGCTGGGTCCTGTGCCGTGTCCTGTTCAGTCCAGTGGTGCTGTGTCCTGTGCTCTGTGCTTCTAAGGGCATAGTTATTTCCCCATTATTCCCAAGTTTTTAAAAAATAAAAGAAAAGTAAAAAAAAATAAAAAATTAGAAATTAAAAAAAATATATATAATTATAACCAAATGTGCAAAACCAATCCAGCAGTATAAGTCCATTGGTACTGCAATATTACCAAGTTCACACATTCTGCAGTATCAGTCCTGTGCTCTGTGCTTCTAAGGGCATAGTTATTTCCCCATTATTCCCAAGTTTTTAAAAAATAAAAAAAAAGTAAAAAAAAATAAAAAATTTAAAAAAAAAAAAAATATATAATAATTATAACCAAATTTGCAAAACCAATCCAGCAGTATAAGTCCATTGGTACTGCAATATTACCAAGTTCACACATTCTGCAGTATCAGTCCAGTGGTGCTGTGTCCTGTGCTCTGTCCTGCTGAGTTCCGTAGTGCTGCTGGGTCCTGTGCCGTGTCCTGTTCAGTCCAGTGGTGCTGTGTCCTGTGCTCTGTGCTTCTAAGGGCATAGTTATTTCCCCATTATTCCCAAGTTTTTAAAAAATAAAAAAAAAGTAAAAAAAAATAAAAAATTTAAAAAAAAAAAAAATATATAATAATTATAACCAAATTTGCAAAACCAATCCAGCAGTATAAGTCCATTGGTACTGCAATATTACCAAGTTCACACATTCTGCAGTATCAGTCCAGTGGTGCTGTGTCCTGTGCTCTGTCCTGCTGAGTTCCGTAGTGCTGCTGGGTCCTGTGCCGTGTCCTGTTCAGTCCAGTGGTGCTGTGTCCTGTGCTCTGTGCTTCTAAGGGCATAGTTTTTTCCCCACTATTCCCAAGTTTTTTAAAAATTTAAAAAAAGTAAAAAAAAATAAAAAATTTAAAAAAAAAAAATATATAATAATTATAACCAAATTTGCAAAACCAATCCAGCAGTATAAGTCCATTGGTACTGCAATATTACCAAGTTCACACATTCTGCAGTATCAGTCCAGTGGTGCTGTGTCCTGTGCTCTGTCCTGCTGAGTTCCGTAGTGCTGCTGGGTCCTGTGCCGTGTCCTGTTCAGTCCAGTGGTGCTGTGTCCTGTGCTCTGTGCTTCTAAGGGCATAGTTTTTTCCCCACTATTCCCAAGTTTTTTAAAAATTTAAAAAAAGTAAAAAAAAATAAAAAATTTAAAAAAAAAAAATATATAATAATTTTAACCAATTTTGCAAAACCAATCCAGCAGTATAAGTCCATTGGTACTGCAATATTACCAAGTTCACACATTCTGCAGTATCTTGTGCTACATATAATGGAGACCAAAAATTTGGAGGATAAAGTAGGGAAAGATCAAGACCCACTTCCTCCTAATGCTGAAGCTGCTGCCACTAGTCATGACATAGACGATGAAATGCCATCAACGTCGTCTTCCAAGCCCGATGCCCAATCTCGTAGTACCGGGCATGTAAAATCCAAAAAGCCCAAGTTAAGAAAAAGTAGCAAAAAGAGAAACTTAAAATCATCTGAGGAGAAACGTAAAGTTGCCAATATGCCATTTATGACACGGAGTGGCAAGGAACGGCTTAGGCCCTGGCCCGTGTTCATGACTAGTGGTTCAGCTTCACCCACGGATCTTAGCCCTCCTCCTCCTCCCCCCCCCTACAAAAAATTGAAGAGAGTTATGCTGTCAGCAACAAAACAGCAAACAACTCTGCCTTCTAAAGAGAAATTATCACAAATCCCCAAGGCGAGTCCAAGGGTGTTGGTGGTTGTCAAGCCTGACCTTCCCATCACTGTACGGGAAGAGGTGGCTCGGGAGGAGGCTATTGATGATGTAGCTGGCGCTGTGGAGGAACTTGATGATGAGGATGGTGATGTGGTTATTGTAAATGAGGCACCAGGGGGGGAAAAAGCTGATGTCCATGGGATGAAAAAGCCCATCGTCATGCCTGGTCAGAAGACCAAAAAATGCACCTCTTCGGTCTGGAGTTATTTTTATCCAAATCCAGACAACCAATGTATGGCCATATGTAGCTTATGTAAAGCTCAAATAAGCAGGGGTAAGGATCTTGCCCACCTAGGAACATCCTCCCTTATACGTCACCTGAATAACCTTCATAGTTCAGTGGTTAGTTCAGGAACTGGGGCTAGGACCCTCATCGGTACAGGGACACCTAAATCCCGTGGTCCAGTTGGATACACACCAGCAACACCCTCCTCGTCAACTTCCTCCACAATCTCCATCAGATTCAGTCCTGCAGCCCAAGTCAGCAGCCAGACTGAGTCCTCCTCAATACGGGATTCATCCGAGGAATCCTGCAGCGGTACGCCTACTACTGCCACTGCTGCTGTTGCTGCTGTTAGTCGGTCATCTTCCCAGAGGGGAAGTCGTAAGACCGCTAAGTCTTTCACAAAACAATTGACCGTCCAACAGTCGTTTGCCATGACCACAAAATACGATAGTAGTCACCCTATTGCAAAGCGTATAACTGCGGCTGTAACTGCAATGTTGGTGTTAGACGTGCGCCCGGTGTCCGCCATCAGTGGAGTGGGATTTAGAGGGTTGATGGAGGTATTGTGTCCCCGGTACCAAATCCCCTCGAGATTCCACTTCACTAGGCAGGCGATACCAAAAATGTACAGAGAAGTACGATCAAGTGTCCTCAGTGCTCTTAAAAATGCGGTTGTACCCACTGTCCACTTAACCACGGACATGTGGACAAGTGGTTCTGGGCAAACGAAGGACTATATGACTGTGACAGCCCACTGGGTAGATGCATCCCTTTCCGCAGCAACAGCAACAGCTGCATCAGTAGCAGCATCTACAAAATGGCTGCTCATGCAAAGACAGGCAACATTGTGCATTACAGGCTTTAATAAGAGGCACAACGCTGACAACATATTAGAGAAAATGAGGGAAATTATCTCCCAGTGGCTTACCCCACTTAGACTCTCATGGGGATTTGTGGTGTCAGACAATGCCAGTAACATTGTGCGGGCATTAAATATGGGCAATTTCCAGCACGTCCCATGTTTTGCCCACACCATTAATTTGGTGGTGCAGCATTACCTCAAGAGTGACAGGGGTGTGCAGGAGATGCTTGCGGTGGCGCGCAAAATTGCTGGACACTTTCGGCATTCAGCCAGTGCCTACCGCAGACTAGAGGCACATCAAAAAAGCATGAACCTGCCCTGCCATCACCTCAAACAAGAGGTTGTGACGCGCTGGAACTCCACCCTCTATATGCTGCAGAGGATGGAGGAGCAGCAAAAGGCCATTCAGGCCTACACAGCCACCTACGACATAGGCAAAGGAGTGGGGATGCGCCTGAGTCAAGCGCAGTGGAGACTGATTTCCGTGTTGTGCAAGGTTCTGCAGCCATTTGAACTTGCCACACGAGAAGTCAGTTCCGACACTGCCAGCTTGAGTCAGGTCATTCCCCTGATCAGGCTGTTGCAGAAGCAGCTGGAGAAAGTGAGGGAGGAGCTGGTAAGCCATTGCGATTACAGCAAGCATGTAGCTCTTGTGGATGTAGCCCTTCGTACGCTTTGCCAGGATCCGAGGGTGGTCACTCTTTTAAAGTCAGAGGAATACATTCTGGCCACCGTGCTCGATCCTCGGTTTAAAGCGTATGTTGTGTCTCTGTTTCCGGCGGACACAAGTCTACAGCGGTGCAAAGACCTGCTGGTCAGGAGATTGTCCTCTGAAGAGGACCGTGACATGCCAACAGCTCCACCCTCATTTTCTTCCACATCTATGGCTGCGAGGAAAAAGCTCAGTTTTCCCAAAAGAGGCACTGGCGGGGATGCTGATAACATCTGGTCCGGACTGAAGGACCTGCCAACCATTGCAGACATGTCTACTCTCGCTGCATTGGATGCTGTGACAATAGAAAAAATTGTGGATGATTACTTTGCTGACACCATCCAAGTAGACATGTCAGACAGTCCATATTGTTACTGGCAGGAAAAAAAGGCAGTTTGGAAGCCCCTGTACAAACTGGCTCTATTTTACCTGAGTTGTCCCCCCTCCAGTGTGTACTCGGAAAGAGTTTTTAGTGCAGCGGGGAACCTGGTCAGTGAGCGGCGAAGGAGGTTGCTTCCTCACAACGTTGAAAAAATGATGTTTATAAAAATGAATAATCAATTCCTCAATGAAGTACAGCACTGCCCTCCAGATACTACAGAGGGACCTGTGGTTGTGGAGTCCAGCGGGGACGAATTGATAATGTGTGATGAGGAGGAAGTACACACTGTAGGGGGAGAGGAATCAGAGGTTGAGGATGAGGACGACATCTTGCCTCAGTAGAGCCTGTTTAGTCTGTACAGGGAGAGATGAATAGCTTTTTTGGTGTGGGGGCCCAAACAAACCAATCATTTCAGCCAAAGTTGTTTGGTAGGCCCTGTCGCTGAAATGATTGGTTTGTTAAAGTGTGCATGTCCTATTTCGTCAACATACCTCTCAACTGCAGCTCATCCCTCCTCTGCGGGGATAATGTCTCCTGTGCTCTGACACGTCACTCTGTGTACTCTCAGCCTCAGGATCTGACACTACAACTACCATGCCTCTTGTAGCAGCCCTCACTCCAGGGCCTCTTCCATGTGCAGTGTCCCCCTCTCTCTTGGGTTCACTATAGTGGCATGGAGTTCTCCCCCTCATCCAGGGCACACATTCCTTGCCCTGGCTCAGTCACCACGCTCAGACTTCCAGGCAATGCTGGGGGAGCCTGGGAGCTTCCACCCCAGGTCCCCAGCTACAACTCTCCTCTCCTGTGTCTTCTCTCTCTTTCTGACACTTTAAAGATCGTGCCTTTAAATGAAAAAGTCAGTCTTCATTGCACGACTATGTGCAAGTGCAACAGGGACATTTTTTTGGGTTTACAAAGTCAAACAATAACACTTCGACCCTGTCTGTCTGGGGTCTCTCAATGACGAATTGTCTGTAGCATGTTTGGAGGAGGTATTGTGGCCCCGGTATCAAATTGGGTACCGGGGCCACCCCACTATGCAGTCCAGATACTTGTTTGGTGGAATTCCGACACATGGAGGGTTTTTTAATTATATTGTGGCCTCGGTACCAAATTGTGTACCGGGGCCACCACACTACGCAGTCAAGATACTTGTTTGGTGGAATTCAGACCAGTTGAGGGTTTTATTATTATATTGTGTGGACCACTCTATCTATACCACACTACAACTCTATACCACTCTATTTCCTACTTTAATTCTATTTAATTCTATTTCCTACTTTAATTCTATTACTAATTAATTACCATAAAGAGGAACAAAATAAACCAATTTTACCAAAAGTATAATATGACTTAGACTTACAAACACTACACTTTAAAGATCGTGCCTTTAAATGAAAAAGTCAGTCTTCATTGCACGACTATGTGCAACAGGGACATTTTTTTGGGTTTACAAAGTCAAACAATAACACTTCGACCCTGTCTGTCTGGGGTCTCTCAATGACGAATTGTCTGTAGCATGTTTGGAGGAGGTATTGTGGCCCCGGTACCAAATTGTGTACCGGGGCCACCACACTACGCAGTCAAGATACTTGTTTGGTGGAATTCAGACCAGTTGAGGGTTTTATTATTATATTGTGTGGACCACTCTATCTATACCACACTACAACTCTATACCACTCTATTTCCTACTTTAATTCTATTTAATTCTATTTCCTACTTTAATTCTATTACTAATTAATTACCATAAAGAGGAACAAAATAAACCAATTTTACCAAAAGTATAATATGACTTAGACTTACAAACACTACACTTTAAAGATCGTGCCTTTAAATGAAAAAGTCAGTCTTCATTGCACGACTATGTGCAACAGGGACATTTTTTTGGGTTTACAAAGTCAAACAATAACACTTCGACCCTGTCTGTCTGGGGTCTCTCAATGACGAATTGTCTGTAGCATGTTTGGAGGAGGTATTGTGGCCCAGGTATCAAATTGGGTACCGGGGCCACCCCACTATGCAGTCCAGATACTTGTTTGGTGGAATTCAGACACGTGGAGGGTTTTTTAATTATATTGTGGCCTCGGTACCAAATTGTGTACCGGGGCCACCACACTACGCAGTCAAGATAGATAGATGCGTATTGCGTATCATAGATAAAGTACATTCAGTGGTGTGGGGCAAATTGAAAAATATTCCAAATGCACTGACATTATCAAAAACAAGAGGTTGTCACACGCTAAAACTCCAACATGTATATGATGGAGAGGATGGAGGAGCAGCCGTATGTGTAGTGTAATGCAGATCTGTTGAAGGTTTTTTATATATTTTATTGTGGTGCCCAGTGCCCACTCCTCTACGCAGTCCAGGTACAATTATTGGTGCGAATCATAAAAGTTCAGGGTTTTTAATATATTGTGGTGACCCACTCCTCTACGCAGTCCAGGTACAATTATTGGTGCGAATCATAAAAGTTCAGGGTTTTTAATATATTGTGGTGACCCACTCCTCTACGCAGTCCAAGTACAATTATTGGTGCGAATCATAAAAGTTCAGGGTTTTTAAGATATTGTGGTGACCCACTCCTCTACGCAGTCCAGGTACAATTATTGGTGCGAATCATAAAAGTTCAGGGTTTTTAAGATATTGTGGTGACCCACTCCTCTACGCAGTCCAGGTACAATTATTGGTGCGAATCATAAAAGTTCAGGGTTTTTAAGATATTGTGGTGACCCACTCCTCTACGCAGTCCAGGTACAATTATTGGTGCGAATCATAAAAGTTCAGGGTTTTTAATATATTGTGGTGACCCACTCCTCTACGCAGTCCAGGTACAATTATTGGTGCGAATCATAAAAGTTCAGGGTTTTTAATATATTGTGGTGACCCACTCCTCTACGCAGTCCAGGTACAATTATTGGTGCGAATCATAAAAGTTCAGGGTTTTTAATATATTGTGGTGACTCACTCCTCTACGCAGTCCAGGTACAATTATTGGTGCGAATCATAAAAGTTCAGGGTTTTTAAGATATTGTGGTGACCCACTCCTCTACGCAGTCCAGGTACAATTATTGGTGCGAATCATAAAAGTTCAGGGTTTTTAATATATTGTGGTGACCCACTCCTCTACGCAGTCCAGGTACAATTATTGGTGCGAATCATAAAAGTTCAGGGTTTTTAATATATTGTGGTGACCCACTCCTCTACGCAGTCCAGGTACAATTATTGGTGCGAATCATAAAAGTTCAGGGTTTTTAAGATATTGTGGTGACCCACTCCTCTACGCAGTCCAGGTACAATTATTGGTGCGAATCATAAAAGTTCAGGGTTTTTAATATATATTGTGGTGACCCACTCCTCTACGCAGTCCAGAAAGATACCTTGTTGCAACGTTTTGGACTAATAACTATATTGTGAGGTGTTCACAATACACTGTAAATTAGTGGAAATGCTTGTTATTGAATGTTATTGAGGTTAATAATAGCCTAGGAGTGAAAATAAGCCCAAAAACTTGATTTTTAAACTTTTTATGTTTTTTTCAAAAAAAATCCGAATCCAATACCTTAAATCCGAACCTCAAAAATAACGAAAATCCGGATCCAAAACACAAAACACGAGACCTCAAAAGTCGCCGGTGCACATCCCTAAAAATTACCGCCACCAGCAAGGCCATGAGCTCTTGTGCAGGGAGCAGTTTTGGGGAGGGGGGGGAGGGGGCATACTGGTAATATGTGTAATTATTTAATTTTATCGTTTTACGACATTAAAAAAACCGCAATCATCATCAAGATGATGACGGTGCCTGGTGTATCATCATGCTTTACACATTGACACGCATGTAACATACAATGCTGAGTTGCATGGATTATAAGAATGAAGTGTATACATGTAATTGTGTTATGCTATTATGCTTATTAAATGTCTACTACCTCTTTGTATGGCGCTGCAGATCTTTTAGGCGCCTTATAAATAAATTATAATAATAATAATATTTGCTATCATCCTCTGCTATCTTGGAAAGTTCAACCACAAAAGTAAAAGTGTATCTGGTTATATATAAAATAGAGGTAAATAAACACAATATTTAAATAAATATTTTCATTTATAATGTGTATTCATCTAATATCTTTTATGATCTATAAAAGGAAAAGATTTATATCTATCTTGCTCACTACATGTGAATTGAGAATTTGTGTACAAGAAAATATACATAATACTAAATTAGGACATATACAAAATACAAACACCGCTTTGGTAACACTGTGTGCCTCGTAGGGGAAAAATAGTTTCAGTTTGATGAGGGAGATTACTAAAATTAGATAAAGGTGTGAATAAGGTACATTTTAGTGGCATTCCTGGTTTTGTGGAAGGAGGTATAGAAGTTTTCAGCTATAAGTAACACTAGAATTTTGTACCAGTTCAGACCCGCTACGTGGGCTGTGGCAGGTGGGGAGTTTGACTGGGGCGGTACACCTGTCAAACCGTAACGCAGGTGTCCTAAGGTGAGCTCAGGGAGGACAGAAACCTCCCGTGGAGCAGAAGGGCAAAACATTTTGAAGTATATATTTAATACCAATAAGGATTTACCATTAGTCTAGATAATATATTATTGCAAACTCTTGAACCACTGTGGCAGTAATGAAGTTTCCAGCAGCCCAAGAATCAAGAAGAGCTGAGAGGTTCTTGGTTCGCTGAGCATGAGCAAGAGTGATTGTTAGTACACAGAGTGACATTGCTCAGTACCATTGCTCACACAGAAACAGGGGTAGCAGTGTTCTGGTCAGTCTCCAGTGCCATTGCTCAGTGCCATTGCTCACACAGGAACAGGGGTAGCAGTGTTCTTGTCACTCTCCAGTCTCCAGTGCCATTGCTCAGTGCCATTGCTCACACAGGAACAGGGGTAGCAGTGATCTTGTCACTCTTCAGCCTCCAGTGCCATTGCTCAGTGCCATTGCTCACACAGAAACAGGGGTAGCAGTGTTCTTGTCACTCTCCATTCTCCAGTGACATTGCTCAGTGCCATTGCTCGCACAGAAACAGGGGTAGCAGTGTTCTTGTCACTCTCCAGTCTCCAGTGCCATTGCTCACACAGAAACAGGGGTAGCAGTGTTCTTGTCACTCTCCAGTGCCATCGCTCAGTGCCATTGTCACACAGGAACAGGGGTAGCAGTGTTCTTGTCACTCTCCAGTCTCCAGTGCCATTGCTCAGTGCCATGCTCACACAGAAACAGGGGTAGCAGTGTTCTTGTCACTCTCCATTCTCCAGTGCCATTGCTCAGTGCCATGCTCACACAGAAACAGGGGTAGCAGTGTTCTTGTCACTCTCCATTCTCCAGTGCCATTGCTCAGTGCCATTGCTCACACAGAAACAGGGGTAGCAGTGTTCTTGTCACTCTCCATTCTCCAGTGACATTGCTCAGTGCCATTGCTCACACAGAAACAGGGATAGCAGTGTTCTTGTCACTCTCCAGTGCCATCGCTCAGTGCCATTGTCACACAGAAACAGAAGGATAGCAGTGTTCTTGCCACTTGACAAAAATTTACAGAAAATGACTATTCTCCCAATTTTCAATTCTAGCTGTCATTTTCTAGAATGTACTAAGTAAATGAAACCTAGAATCTGATTTGTTGCTATAGGCAACATCTCCACTTTTTCAAACCTGCAGTTTAGTAAATATACCCCCTGTTCTCATCCTATACTTTGAATGGGACACATCTTGCATCGGCAGTTGTACCTTCAGTAGAGAAGTGCTGTTTTACCTACACTTTGGCCAATGTAAAAGACATCTTGAAACATACAAAAATTGCTCGATGTAGTAAAGACACAATGCCCCAATGTCTCCTTCCTCGTATGATACATTTAAGCCATAATTAAGCTAAACAAAGTTTGAGTGATAACAAAAATATCCCAAATATACGATAGCGATATTAAGAAATGTATTACATTAATGATATATATCACAATAAATATTAATTTATTAGAAAATATAGATATAGCTCTGGACTGTAATAAAAAGGGAGGTTTAATCGACAAACGTGGGAAGCAGCGTGTCTCAGCTACTTACCCCTGCCTTGAAGAAGGTAACTAGGCCGTCTCTAGGGTGCATTATACAAAGTACTGTGGGTCCTGCAGTGGTAGTCTATAATGAAGCAACTGTTTGGGGAAGGGGGGGTAAGAAGCCCCCTCGGGTGCCATGCTTGTACACTTGCTCAATTTTACAGGGAAGCATACAACTTGTTACAGATAATTCACCATAGGAAATATTTAGGAAATAAAAATGTAGAAAAGGTAAAGAGTAGTAGTGGTATGGAGAAGATAAGCTTTACCCATTGCTAAAAAAAAGTTGCTATTGAAGATTACTTTATATAAAAGTGTTTATTTTACAGATTAGAAATATTTATGAAAAGATTCAGCAGCTTATTAGAAGTGGCTAAAAAGGGTATATGTGATGTAAAAGCTCATGTAAAGTTATGGAAACTTTACATATATATCTAATATATATAAGCCTAGCGGCGTGTGTTTGTGTGTGTGTGTGTGTGTGTGTGTGTGTGGAAAAAACTATTTTCTCAGAAAGGGCTCATCCAATTGACCTGAAATTTGGTATACTGACATTATTTGACAAAAAAATTATAATAGTGAAGTCAGTTAACTTCCATCATCTCCCCTTCCCCCGTGGGTGGGGTAGTAAAGGCTAAATTTACCAGTTGAGGGCTCAAACTCTTGACCGTGTGGGTATTTATTTACCAGAGCCTGTGTTTGGTCATGGACAATTGTATGTCGCATTTTCACGAGTACGGAGAAGCAGTGATGTGAAAGTGCAGGTTATGAATACTGCCCTTCAAGGAAGACTGATTGAGCACAGCGATAATGTGTTTAGCAGAAACGTTGTGTATCGAGAGGTTTTAGAACAGTAAGACGATGGAGATTAAGGATGTGGCGATGAAGATGAAGGATGAGGTGATGGAGAAGAATGATGAGGTGGTGACATGTGGACGCTTACGTCAGGAAGTAACGCTCTTCCCCTGAGGAGGCCTGGCCTAGCCCCAAATGCATGACAAGAACCTTTTTAACACCTTAAGTGGCTTGATTTGACTAGAATGCATGAGTATCATGCACGGGTTAACTTGTGTGTATATATATATATATATATATATAAATATATATATATATATATATATATATATATTATTGTATTTTAACAATGTTTCACCTTGTATTTAAGGCTTATGGAACCTTTAAAACAATTAAATTAGTATTTACATTTTTTAAACTAAACACTGTCCCAATTATCTCTGGGATCTCCTGAAGGGGAGATCTAAAAAGTTGGTCAGTATGAAATAATCACTTGTATTGTTGTGTGCACCAGCGGCAGTTAAAACATTGCTGATCTATGCTGCAGGTTTGCATAGTACAGAAGTTTTCATGGTGTTATTAAAATATTGGTATTTTGACCATCCCTAGGCTAAATCAAGCAGTATTTTTGCAAAATATTGAAAAGTTTTATTCCATGAAAGGGGTTGGTCTAAAGTGATAGGAGGTTAGACCTACGGTGTGACAGTTACACTTTTGCAATGTGCCTCTTCAGATGTATTTTTTTCTTCCTCTGCAGACGGGTCTTCCAAATGCATAGGAAAGGAATGCATCTAGATGCTGACTTGGCAGACCATCTGGAAAAATGGGTGCCAAACCAATAAAACCAACATAAAGGAACCCATTGCTGGTAATTGTTGTATACTTTCATTAATGTGTGCCACTGTAAATACCTAATAATTGTATATCACTGGTCTTTTGCCTTTTTTTCTGCATAGCAGAAAAGCCTAGCCTATACTGGTGAGCCCCATTGAGGGTGAAAATCAGCATGTCTGTCGATTGGAACTCTGTTTCATCATTGGCCTGTATCATGCTCTTGGTAAGACAGGGTTGCCATGTAAATGCATGTGAATATCATATTCCAAAATTTTGGTCTCCATAGTAGAAGTGACCTATTTGTATGTTGCCACTATTATATACCGGCACTTTGTCTCTCCTCTTCCTCTGAAAATGATCACATGCGATACAAGCAGCAGTTTTCTTGCAGTGTGTATCACCATTAGAGTAAAAGACACTGCTCCCTCAGTTGTTGACAGCGTAGGATAGCAGCACCTACAAGGATCTGTGTACTTGAGACTGGCGGCCAGATTCTTGCAGTACAGATCTTTTTCCTGCTAGATAAGTATGTCACTGGATCATGGGACAATGACCAGAAACAGTACGAGGGGTGAACCAATCATGCTGGGGGGAGAGTAATAAAAGAAAAGGATCTAAATTTTTACTCCAACCACAGTATAAATACAAACTGTATTTCCCTGTAATATCTTCGACACCCCCTTCTGCCTTAAATTGTATAGAAATGACAAATTACTGTAGGAATAAATGCTAGACCTTGTCTATGGGTACGCCATTATTACTGAACAGCACCCATTATTTACCTGTCTGTCTTTCAGGACTTTAGAACTTTGGGGATCATATGAAACATTACATATATATATATATATATATATATATATATATATATATATATATATCTATATCACAAAGCAAAAGTAGATGTCATGTGGTGCTTAACCCAGTATTTGGTATCAACAATAGTCCATGTGGTAATACACCTTGACACACTCCCTTATGTAAATGTATGTATGTATATATATATATATATATATATATATATATATATATATATATATATATTGGTGGCAGCCAGTCTCCAATATACCAGGTGGTAAATTGGGGGTAATTCTAAAAAGAGGAAGAAGGAATACAGCGCCTAGTAGTGTAGTAGTGAGGGGTTAGATCCAGTGCAAAAGGTGGTAATTATTACGCTTGCCAGATATAAGAGTGAGGCACATCTATGTTGAGGTCCCACGTTCACAAATTTTATGTCTTGACGGGCTCCAAACATATGTTAGAAATATAAAGAATACAATTTAAAGCCATTCTGCATTAAAACATTTTATACAAAAACATAAATCAGACCTGCAACAATTGAACTTTAAAGCCATTGAACAGGTTAAACTTGGATTAAGGTGGGAGGGGGGGATTTACAGAAAAACTTAGACAAAGAAAAATGTTTTGGATGTACAAACTGGATACTCTGCCACAATAGGGCATGAATGGGAGCTACGAGATAGCCCCCTTTTTATGATTAGTACATAAGGCTGTACTGCATTTTAGGACGATTATTTATATATTTTCTTCATTGTATTATTCTGTATTTTATACATTTTATTAGCCGGATAAACCACTAAGGTTCACTTAGTCTAAAACTTTGTCTCTACTCTCTTTATAAATAGATAACATGTGAACCACCTGTCCTCCTTGTATGTTGTATTTTTTTTCTGTTTACTGCATTTTTCTTTGACACAAAGTCATTGTTTTGTGTCAGACCTGGTAACTAGCTTTCTGAACCACAGAGTAGTTATTCCTGTTCTAAAACAAATAAGACAGTGATCACGTAAATGGTGTCTGCGTATAGAGATACTAAAATGAAACCGATTCTATTACTAGTTCTCGTAAAGCATAATGACAGGAAAGTATGTGTGATGGGAGCAATTGAAAGTTATTTATAGTCATTCATATTACATTTTTATTTTACTTGACATGTACCGAACAGATGCAGCAAATAAAACCATTTCCTTTCTAAAGGCCCTCTAACTATAAGTTGTTTTACATAAATAAGTAAAATTTCAAGTGAAAAAAATCTATGCCAACACTTTAAAGGGAAGTGCGGGCACTTTTTTTTTTCTCATTCATATATCTGAATTCACAGTTGGAGATTTCAGTTGAATGGTTGAAAATCACCTGTGAAGATCACAACTTGCTGTTGTACATTCTTGCAACAATGTTGCTGTTGTTCCCAAAGCAGATCCACTTTAATACTGTTATCCCATTGTACCTTATTGGAAGAGCATTGCGGTAGAGGGATCTTCAGATCCCTCTCTTCAGCCTTCCTGCTCTCCCCTGCAGTAAAGATCGGTCACGCATGCGCATGCGCATGGTCAGGAGCCGAAGTTGAGAGGTGAGTAATGTCAGCTCCAGGACAGTCTCCTATCGGACGCGCTGTCCACGATTTTTTAACAAATGGAGCCAAATAGTCATCGTTGCGATGACTGGTGATAATTAACTGGGCAAAAGCTCCAGAGATTACAATATATAAATATATATATATATATATATATATATATATATATATATATATATATATATTTATATATATATATATATATATATATATATATATATATATATATATATATATATTATATATATATATATTTATATATATATATATATATATATATATATATATATATAAAGTTCAAATGGCGCAGGAATGCAGCCTGCACACAAACCTAACACAGTCACACCTAACTGTGATTAATTAGTCAAGAAAAAGAAGGAATAGGCAAGGCGCTTTCAAAACACTATCAAAAAATTATAAAAGTAAAAACAAATATAAAATATATAATTATAGAATAAAATACATTGTCCAATACATTTCTGTAATGTTCTTAAAGATTCCACAATATATACAAATGGAAGAGTCCTCTTTCAGTCCTGGCTCCCCTTGTGAATATACTTACTGGAATGGGAGATGCTGTTGGCACACCTGACTCTGGGTATGTACGTAACAGGATCTAATTAGTTACTAGATGTTACAATCCATAGAATTAACACCTCGTATGTTTCCTTGTCGCACTTTATTCCAGGGATCCTTTACGGTGAATATCTCGTGTTCTCCCACCAGTATTTTACATAAAATAAAAGGGAAATAAAAAGCTTGATAGTGTAATTCCATTAAACACACTAAAATTAGACCTTTTTAATAACTACTCACGTAGCTAAAAGGAGTGTAGAGAGCATCCTGGTAGTGTTTAGGGTTATGGAGATTCACCAATACCACCTTGCAAATAGATATCCCCTGTTGTAGGGATAGTTACAGGAGAGAATTTTCATAGAAGTTCCTCATATAGGGCCTGAGTCATTAAGGCACACATACTGGGCCTGAGTCATTAAGGCACACATACTGGGCCTGAGTCATTAAGGCACACATACTGGGCCTGAGTCATTAAGGCACACATACTGGGCCTGAGTCATTAAGGCACACATACTGAGTGCAACGGCTCGTAAATCGGCTCTGGATACTCCCGGAGTCAGCAACGAACAGATCTCAAGATACGTGCGGTGTTGACTATAGGTGTAGGTTCACTCTGCTGTACTAGACCAGACACTGCAGGATGCGAACAATACGTATGTGGGATATGAAATCTCAAAAGAACACACAGAAAAAAAAAAAACCAATTCATGTTACCTGTCAATAATATAGTCATTTATGATTAGAAATGGAAACTGTCTAAAAAAAAGGTTTAATTTTTTTTCCCTTTGAACAACATTTATTAGGCTGTCCTAATATCTACTGTACATAAAATACATTTTTACAGCTACTCCTGATTGCAGACACATGTTATAGCATGCATACGATACTGACCCAGGACTTAGACTAGACCCTTAGCTGGTGCAAGAGATACAGCAGAAAAACAAGAAACTTCCACAAACGCAGAGCTTCATTCTGACGTGGCTGCATTCGCTTCAGTTTGGCACAGCCACATTGTGCATCGAGTACGGGCACACGCCCCTTCCTCGCCCCATTCACGCCCCGAAATAGTAGGCTGTCGTAACTCTCATTTGCATTGGCATACGCAGCGGACTTGCTTTCATTGACGACCGAGTGTCTTCGTTCTGGGCATGCGCAGAAGGGAATTGCGTACGATACGCACCAAATGCCTTAATGACTCATAGAAGGCACATAGAATCCCTGATTGTACAGTTGTTAAAACTCCCTGATTTTCTTCCTTTATGAGGAGATATATAATCAAGGAGAAAAAAATTTCCAGCATAATTCTGTTTATTACAAATTCATATCGAAACACAGTAAAAAAAAAAGGCATCCAAACACTGTAAACTTATTCACATAACATTAGATCAAATGGTATGAATGAAGATATATTCAACAAGACCTGTAGCAAACAGGGATCAACAAGCGATTATTTTTCCAAAGCTTACCCTTGGTTACTAACGCCATTTTCAGATGGTGTAAGCAGCTATTGCCTGTTGTTAAAGCTCTGGTGAAATTAGCTTTTCAATCTGCACTGGCACATACTTTTGGCCACACATGCACAGTGAATACTGGCAAACCAGAATCTTTTCCCACTGCATTAATATCATACTTGCCAACTGTTTACACCTCCCCTCCGGGAGATCCCGGCCTGCTGAATGGCCTACTCTCCCTGGAGTCCATGAGACCTGCCCAGAATTTGGCAGTGGTAATCGTTTCTACGATTACCACTATTCCCAACATGTTTAAGCCCTACAAATAAAATCCGAAATTATGAAAAACCGATGTGAAAATAAACAGACTTACCTTCAACTCGACGTTGGACATATCCCATGAAAGCACCATGTTGACAGCAAGTCATTCCGATTAAACAAGTGTTCGGCACTGCAGGCTGACTTCATCGCGACGTCTGTCAATAGGAATTTAAACCGGCAATGTCGGGTCAAGTGTTTAAACACTTAACCTTAGGGGTCCCCACATTGCTGTATTAAATTTCTATTGACGGACATCGCGATGATGTCAGCGATAACGAACCCCTCCGGTCTTCACCAAGAACCACCGCAAGGCAGGATGGATTTTGCTGCCGAAGGTCCGCAGGTCACAGCCCTTAGGTTAGCCCACTGACATGATAGGTGATAGACAGATGGTGTTAGTAGTAAAAAAAGACCAAAGGCTGGACCAGGGAAGTGCAGACTCAAGTTAGCGGTTAGTGTAGTGTAGTGCAGCGAGGCAAGGCAGACGGGACCCCTACAGGTAAGCAGGACAGTGCGGTGAAGCAACACAGCATACACAGGAGAATCCGAGCACAGTCACCACAAGGGATATCTAGAAGCCATGGTCAATTTTGATAGCCGGGTTGGATACACTGGAAAACAGTCAGCACAAGGGCTATCCAGAAGCTGTGGTCAATATGGATAACCGGGTCGGATACCCTGGAACACAGTCAGCAGAAAGGATATTCAGAAGTAGGGTCAAAACAAGCCAAAGGTCATACACCGGAAACCAGGAGAATACACAAAGGCAGGAACACAAGGAGGGCCAGACGCTAGGCAGAAAACCTGTTGTTCTGCCATAGGCAGTGTGTCAGAGTGCATCTGAAATAGCAGAGGGGATTTCAAATTCCCTGCCAATGGTCACATGACCGCAAAGAGTCGCGATGCCTGTTTGTATGTAAGTGCGGGCGGAAGTGATCGGTGAGCAAGAATGTGGAGCAGGTAAGTTTTCTAACAGCAATAGTAATATACACTTTAACCAGGGACAATTTATATAAATTACAAGCATAATATAGATAGGCGAGAATGAAGAGGTGAGGTTTGAAGGTATGTAGGTTGGGGGAGAGTCGTGTGCGGCAGGGTAAGGAGTTCTACTGGTGGGGGACAGTACAGGAAAAGTTTTGGAGGAGAGAGTGGAGGAGGTAATGAGAGGTAGAAGACCAAATAACATATGCTCCAAAGCAGGAACAAACCTTCTTAGGAGAAAACCTTTATCATATTAATCATCCTAGAACCAATCCAACTAGAGCATATTTTGTAACACTTTGTAACATTAAGATTATTACCAATGTAGTAAAGAGCATAATGATTAACATATACTGGACACATTATGTATATATGACATTCTTGAGAATAAATGTTAACGACATATATGAAGAATAAAAGTAAATAAAACTCTTTTTTCCTTAATTCTATATGTTCAATGGCCTTAATTTTGAAACTTTCAGGATCTGATTAATGATACTATCACAATGACCCCCTCAGTGTTATGAATAGGTGATAGAATACAAATTTTTAATTGTCTCATCATTTTCCAAAATATTGCTAATCACACCCACACTTGAGCATATAAGTCACATATATTGTATTACAGTTTATAAATTATATTATTTTCCCTTTATTCTTATATCCTATGTCAGAAATAATTTTACAGTAATTGCAGGGAAAAAAATCCCCTAACATTCTTTATCCAATTATATGTGAATTGTTTTGTAGATTCTTCCTTTTAAAAAGCTGGATGAAAGATGCAATTTTGCAGTTCTAGCTCGCTTAGATATAGTAATGGAATTATTTAGAATTTATTGGGACAATGTACTATCCAATATTAATATGGGAAAATGTTTACCATATATCTTTTTAAAGGTCTTCCCTGATATATTAAACCCTGTAATAAATGGACATAATGTATTTTAACTCTCATTTACCTTTTTCTTATACTTGACCAGAATGCGGCTATCTATATCCTTTGTCCTCGCTAAGATATGATCTAAAATGTGTCTTGGGTATCCATGTTTTTTGACTCTCTAGAAAAACAAAATAATAAATCTTTACTTGTATAGTTTATTCTAATTTAAGCCGTGAGAACAGAATGATCTTTCCAACAAGTGTAATTAAAATAGGCGTTACTATAAACATCAAGATGTGTATCAATTTTGTTGGATGTTGAAAGAATTGTAGTGCACAGAATTAGGTCCAAAAAATTTTTTTTTTATCCAACTTATTTAAATGTACATTTCAAATGGTAATTGTATATTGATGTTTAGCATCAAAATTTATAATTCTTCCTTCTCCATCATTCCAGTTCTAAATGATGACTATATTATCAATGTTTCTGTTTTAGAAAACAATGTGGTGACTGAAGGAATTATCATTGCTGATGTGGGACCTCTCCCCACATATAAGTTGGCATAGCTGGGAGCGAAGATATTATATAGCTGGACAGACAAAAGTTGGTAGAATTTAGCAGTGGCAGAACTACCACTGGTGCAGCAGGTGGGGTGCACCGGGGCCCATTGAGATAATGGGGCCCGCTGCACGGGAAACTATTGAGCTGTGGGCCCCGGTTCCCTCCTCCCTGCTTCTCTGTACCGGGCCCACAGCTCACTAGTTCCACCTCTGGAATTAAGAAAACAAAGTAATTACATACAAGAACAAATTGTGAACTTTCTAAACTATAGTGAGTGGGAAGTCTTCACTAAGAAATTCTCCAATAACTTCCAATCATTTACTGGGTGGATTTGAGGTCTATAAAGATTGCAGATCCACTATACACCAAATAAATACCTTTTCCAACTTAATAGTTTCTAATACCTATAAGACTCGGATCAAATCTCTTACAAATTTCTTTAAAAATATATCTATGGACTTAAAATGTACCTCCCCTCACTCTACCCCTTCTTGTTTCAACCCCCCTCTCCTTTTTCTTTTTCTCTTTTCTTTCCTGAATATCTCCCCTACCCCTTAATTGTTCTGTCTTCTTGATTCTATTTGTTCTTTTTCAGTTCTTAATTTACAGGCTGTACTACAATTTTTCCTTGTTTTTAAAAATATAATTTAACTTTGAATGTCCGGTTGTGTGCACCTGTGATGTGAACTCATTGTCTTTTCTTGTTGCCCGTCATGTATCTTCTGCTACGGTTGTTTTGTTGCAGTGATTTCTGTAAACTGATACTTTCCTACTCAGTAGAAATTGATTGCACAATATATATATATATATATATATATATATATATATATATATACTCTGACATCCTACTTTTGTAAGTGATTTATGTAGCATCCAATAATCTGAGCGTCTCCTTTCTATATTTTACCATGTCAAGTAGATCAATGCCTCCGCCCTTATTGGTCTGTTTTGATGGCTAACTTTTCTCTATGAGGTGAGCTAACACAAAGCTTCTGTGTGACATTATCCTAAATATATTTACAGTTGGAAATAAGCTCTCTAACATCACTCAATAATTAGCACAAAGGATTGCTACAATTAACTAATCTGTGAAGATTGAAATTCTAACACTCATGTTCGTCCTTTAATATATTACAGTCTAATGTTTACAATTTTATTACAAGGTTAAGTAGAATTAAAAAATCTTTATTAACCAATTGAAAATACATATCCACATAGCTCTATTTTAATTTTAGGGCTAAAATAGGAATTCTTTTTTAAACCTGTTGCAGATGAGGGTGTTTTGACTCACTTCCATCTTATTTTTCTGTTTTAAAAAAAAAAGCCTTTTCATTGTTAAACTATGAAATCATTTATTTAAAACTATAGATAGATTAAAGGTATTAGGGCCATACATGGGGCAAAGAAAATACCTGTTTAAGGAGGTGTAATTTATTTTGTTTAAAGTAACATTTGGTAAATTAAAAAAAAACCTTTGCTATTAAAGAAGGGTTCTATATTTGTTTATAATTTATTGACAATCTGTAATAATCTTTTGAGGATTGGGAGTGGAATCTTCATAATCTAGTGGAAATTGTGATATTTATATGCAGATTAACAACCAGATGTGAGTGACCTGATATGCCATGTGGCATGTAATCAGTATTCGAGAGTATAGGAGTGTATTTGAAAGGAATGTTAGATATATACATGACAAAGGGACTTATGGGGCAAAATTAGATGAATACAATCTCTGTGTGCAGTGAGTATGTCTCCAAATTTCATTAAGAAGGTGGTCCAATGGTCTGTTTCAATGATAAGTGACCTGAAACACTTCAGGGGCCATATGGGCTGCGCTCTAACCTCCAAAATTTATATAGTGTCAACATATTCCGTAGCGCTTTACAATTGGGACAAACACAGTAATAATCAAACGGGGTAGAACAGACAAAGAGGTAAGAGGGCACTGCTCACAAGCTTACAATCTAGGAATTGTGTGACGGGTGGTAATAGGGTAATCTAGTGAGGTTAAGACGGTGGTAGATGAATATTATAAGCTTGTCAGAAGAGGTGCGTTTTTTTAGAGAATGCTTGAAAGTTTGTATCTCATTAATAAGTTAAAACAATACATTTAATCAAAGAAAGAGACATCTATCTATAATAACATATCATCAGGAATTTAAACAAATGTTACAAGCTATAGCGAACAAATCTAATAGTAAAGGAAGGAAGGAGCTGGGGGCCACAGGGGAAGGCTCGGAGGCCAATCACAGGTCTAATCAAATTAGGACCAAATTCTCTTGATCATGATTTCCCATTCATCCTATCTAGTAAAGCATTTAAACATCATTACAATTCCCCATAAAATTTATAGGCAAAGGACACAGTTCAAGATAATTTCAACACAATATAATTGATCAGTGAGATATTGAATGTTAGAGGGCACACCATATTTACCAACAATAATTCTAATACACACACACAGACTAGAGTTAATTTTGATATCAGTGGTTAATAGGGTGGTTGAGGAATATTATAAGCTTGTCTGAAGAGGTCGGTTTTCAGAGAGCGCTTGGAAGTTTGTAGACCAGAGGAAAGTCTTATTGTGCGAAGGAGAGAATTCCATAGAGTGGGTGCAGCCCGAAAAAAGTCCTGTAACCGGGAATGGGAGGATGTAATAAGGGTGGATGAGAGACGCCATTACCGTTTCAAAAGACACAATTTCACCAATCATAAAACAACAGAAGAGACCAAATATATTTGAAAATGTACAAAATAAGTCAGGGAGATCCAACAGAAGTCATCCAGATTTATATAAAGCACTTACATTTTATAAACAAAATTACAACTATTGTAACAATGTAGGTAACAAATAAAATGAATGCAGGATTAACCATCATATATTTGGGAGGTATTTGCTGGAGAAACTTTCAGCCACAGAACCCAAAGCAGAATTTGTTTCCCCTAGGGAAGTTCTGGGATACTAGTGTAAAGAACCAAAAGATATAACTAAGAGTATTAGAGTGAATCGACTGCTGCACAATCGTTAGAGACTGAAGAGATATCACTGGACTGTGCTGCAGATATTAGGAGTAGAGATGCTTACTGACCCCCGTGAACTGGTTTTGGTTTTGGATCTGGATTAGCTTTGTGTTTTGGTTTTGGCAAAACCACCCTCGTGTGTTTTGGTTTTGGATTCTTTAGAAAAAAATCCTAAAATATGCTAAAATCACATAATTTTGCTCTTTTTTTGTTCCTACATTATTATTAACCTCAATAACACTAATTTCAAGTCATTTGCAGTCACTTTAGACCACCTCACAGATCACAATATTATTTTCATACACTTTCGGACAAATACTGCAGCGACCTGGCTGGATGGTAAGTGACAGAGCAATGACACAAACACACGGCAGTTCATAGCACATCTAGGACACATTGCCACACAGCAGTGGCAGAAAAGAAAAATGGGGGTCCTATGTTGGATCTTAAAAAGGAATTCAAAACTCGCAAGATCCGACGACGTCACAATGATGTTTTGCCTCATATTCAATTCCGAGGGTGTGCGACGGTACTCAGATCCCCTAAGTTCGGGTGTGTTCGGTTCTCAAGGAACCGAGCTTGGGCATCTGTAATTAGGAGAGATCAGGTTCAGTAGCCCTCATTGAATGCCTAATGCAATATCTTCCTGAGCATTCGTTTATCAGGTGATTGGCCCGATATGTGGCTGAAAAACTCCAGTGTGTACCTAACCTTAGTCTGCTGCGTTGGCTCTGCCCTGCTATGGAGAACCTGGGAAGCACTGACAGTGATGGGCAGAGTTCCAAGCTATATGTGAGTTCCAGGACCCTGCTAAATAGATCAAATGATGGGAGTCCCATGGGAAGGACCCCTACCAAATTACTACTATTGGGTGGGGTTAGTACAGGAGTTATTTAAAGTGGAAAACCTCTATAAACAAGATCATATTTAGATCATACTTTTATACTATAAAAAAACAATAATATGCTTAAAAGAATTGTTTTGTTTTTAGATTTTAAGTCTTATCTCTTTACAGTCTCATAATTAGCATTCTGTGTTACTGTACACTAACTTAAGTTATCGCAGAGTGAACCTGTTTTTTTAGTAATTCATTTAATAGCGCGTAGTGTCATATTAATGATAAAAAAAAAAATGAAACCTAGATTGCAATCAAAGGTAAGGAAAGCTGGAGCAGCTTAATCATACTGTAGAATGCTCCCTAGGGGACAATGAGGATATCAAAAAGGGAAACGGGCCTATGGCCAAGTCCTGTCTGAGGAAGTTCCATTGCGGCAATACTCCAAATAGCTGTTCCTAAATATAAATATTGTTTTTCGTAAAAATGACTCACTCTTGGAGCATGATTTGGGCCTGGGAAGGTCAGTGGGCTGCTTAACGTGTTCTGATTAGATTGGATTTTCTTTTGATGAAAATATAAGAAAGAAGAAAGAAGTATACTATGTCTTGTGATGTCTGGTGGTTGTTGATTTATGGTGACTTTCAAGATATTTTCTTAGCTACAGTAGCATTGCAGTGAAAATCAGTTACATTGGGATAATGTGTCATCACCTGCTTACTGTTATGCATTTCTTTATAATAATGTTAATTATATTATGCGGTAAAGACGGAGCAGAAGAACAGGTATGGAGACAGGAGGGGAGGGGGCTCTGCTCATACGAACTTACATCCTAAAGGAGGGTAAACAGACCAGGCACAAGAGGAGCCAGTTGAGAAGAAAAGGCAGAAAATATGTTTAAAAAGTTGAATATATTTCAAATGTGTTTAGCTTTTTTATCTTGATTAAAGCAAACCCACATAGGTCTGCTTTATTCACAGTAGGACAAAGTTATATTGTCTAGAAAAAACATGTATTTTAGAATTCAAAGAATTTTTCTCACAATACAACATGCCTGCAAAAGTCCTTCCTTAACAACGATTTAGAAAGACACCCACAATTACTACATCTAAAACTACAGGCACTCCAAGGTATTCATCTGGGGATAGTTTGAATATTTGTAACTGTAGTTTTTTTCCCACAAACTGAATGTAATTTTTGTTTTCTTCCTCAATAACTGCTGCAGTTGTTTTGTTTCGTGACTTATATGTTTCTCGATAAACCCACCACAAAACACATTCTGCTATTTCTATGTACAATGTGTGCTTTAGTTGCTACTTTGAGGCAGGACCAGGGCCGTCTTTCCCATTGGGCACAATGGGCAGGTGCCCGGGGGCCCTGCAGCCCAGGGGGGCCCGTCGGAGGCAGCATGTTGGGCGTGACGTCATCACGCCCGCCCGACATCCATTGCGGAGCGCGACGGAGGAGGAGACCAGGGAGGGAGCCGGATCGCCAGCTGACCGCAAGGTAAGTATTTTCTTCTTTTTTTTCAGGTTTTTTTTTTTTTTTGCTGCCTCCGATGGGCCCCCCTGGGCTGCAGGGCCCATATATATAATCATTTTTTTTTTTTTTTTGTATATATAGGGGCCCCCGGGGCACAGCAGTGCAACGGGGCCCCTATATATACAAAAAAAAAAAAAAATGTTCTTAAGAGGGCCCTGGGCAGGACCGGGCCTACTTGTACCAATTGTCATGGAAGAGGCTCTGATTTGCCAGAACACAAGAAATCCCTTTTCCCAAAAGATTTTGTCTAATCTAGTGAGAACTTTGAACCTGTTTTTTTTGTTGGCATTTATTTAGACATAGTCACAAAAACATGAAATTTGCAATTAATTTCAGTGATGCAATTTTCAAACGAAGCTTGGGCAAGCGGAGAAACTTATTTCTATCTCTTATTCATAGTGCATTTTGTCTCTGATGGCAAATATTCCATAGTTGCTTGTTGTATATCTCTATATGCATCTGGAGACCTTCCAGGCTATTAGACTAGAGGTATAGTGAGAATTTTTAACCTTTTTTTGCTGGTAGTTATTTTAAATAGGCAAAAATTAAATTCTTTTTTTTTTTTAACAAATAATTTCAATGATCATTTTTTACATATAGCACAGAAAAACACACACCACTTAAATACTACCTTATATGATATGTTTGTTCTTAACGTCGGGTAAATGTATTATGCTTCGATTTCTGAGTTTTGCCCTTAAAGACTTAGGGCTAGATTTACTAAGCTGCGGGTTTGAAAAAGTGGGGATGTTGCCTATAGCAACCAATCAGATTCTAGCTGTCATTTTGTAGAATGTACTAAATAAATGAAAGCTAGAATCTGATTGGTTGCTAGAGGCAACATCCCCACTTTTTCAAACCCGCAGCTTAGTAAATCTAGCCCTTAAAGCTGTTTTAAATTTGGCTGTCAAACTTGCTGATTATCGGTGAGTTGCAGAAATCAGAGCATAATACATTTACCCCTTGGTGTCTAAACATTAAAGGGTCCAAGAGGAATTGTAGTGTTAACAAATCCTTCCATTTCTTTCCCTTGATAATAAATTACCTAAAAACTGAAATTAAAAAGTACAATAGATGAATATCCCTACATCATGCAGGATATTCTGAAATTTGTGCACAGCAGTTATTTTTAGCATGTATTGTAATTAGGGATGTGCACCGGCGACTTTTGAGGTCTCGTGTTTTGTGTTTTGGATCCGGATTTTCGTTATTTTTGAGGTTCGGATTTGTCTCGCAAAACACTTGACGAAAGGTCTCGGTTCGGATTTAAGGTATTGGATTCGGATTTTTTTTGAAAAAAACATAAAAAGTTTAAAAATCAAGTTTTTGGGCTTATTTTCACTCCTAGGCTATTATTAACCTCAATAACATTCAATAACAAGCATTTCCACTAATTTACAGTGTATTCTGAACACCTCACAATATAGTTATTAGTCCAAAACGTTGCAACAAGGTATCTTTCTGGACTGCGTAGAGGAGTGGGTCACCACAATATATATTAAAAACCCTGAACTTTTATGATTCGCACCAATAAATGTACCTGGACTGCGTAGAGGAGTGGGTCACCACAATATATATTAAAAACCCTGAACTTTTATGATTCGCACCAATAAATGTACCTGGACTGCGTAGAGGAGTGGGTCACCACAATATATATTAAAAACCCTGAACTTTTATGATTCGCACCAATAATTGTACCTGGACTGCGTAGAGGAGTGGGTCACCACAATATCTTAAAATCCCTGAACTTTTATGATTCGCACCAATAATTGTACCTGGACTGCATAGAGGAGTGGGTCACCACAATATCTTAAAAACCCTGAACTTTTATGATTCGCACCAATAATTGTACCTGGACTGCGTAGAGGAGTGGGTCACCACAATATCTTAAAAACCCTGAACTTTTATGATTCCCACCAATAATTGTACCTGGACTGCGTAGAGGAGTGGGTCACCACAATATAAATTAAAAACCCTGAACTTTTATGAATCGCACCAATAATTGTACCTGGACTGCGTAGAGGAGTGGGTCACCACAATATATTAAAAACCCTGAACTTTTATGATTCGCACCAATAATTGTACCTGGACTGCGTAGAGGAGTGGGTCACCACAATATCTTAAAATCCCTGAACTTTTATGATTCGCACCAATAATTGTACCTGGACTGCGTAGAGGAGTGGGTCACCACAATATCTTAAAATCCCTGAACTTTTATGATTCGCACCAATAATTGTACCTGGACTGCGTAGAGGAGTGGGTCACCACAATATCTTAAAAACCCTGAACTTTTATGATTCGCACCAATAATTGTACCTGGACTGCGTAGAGGAGTGGGTCACCACAATATCTTAAAAACCCTGAACTTTTATGATTCGCACCAATAATTGTACCTGGACTGCGTAGAGGACTGGGTCACCACAATATCTTAAAAACCCTGAACTTTTATGATTCGCACCAATAATTGTACCTGGACTGCGTAGAGGAGTGGGTCACCACAATATAAATTAAAAACCCTGAACTTTTATGAATTGCACCAATAATTGTACCTGGACTGCGTAGAGGAGTGGGTCACCACAATATATTAAAAACCCTGAACTTTTATGATTCGCACCAATAATTGTACCTGGACTGCGTAGAGGAGTGGGTCACCACAATATAAATTAAAAACCCTGAACTTTTATGAATCGCACCAATAATTGTACCTGGACTGCGTAGAGGAGTGGGTCACCACAATATATTAAAAACCCTGAACTTTTATGATTCGCACCAATAATTGTACCTGGACTGCGTAGAGGAGTGGGTCACCACAATATCTTAAAAACCCTGAACTTTTATGATTCGCACCAATAATTGTACCTGGACTGCGTAGAGGAGTGGGTCACCACAATATCTTAAAAACCCTGAACTTTTATGATTCGCACCAATAATTGTACCTGGACTGCGTAGAGGAGTGGGTCACCACAATATCTTAAAAACCCTGAACTTTTATGATTCGCACCAATAATTGTACCTGGACTGCGTAGAGGAGTGGGTCACCACAATATCTTAAAAACCCTGAACTTTTATGATTCGCACCAATAATTGTACCTGGACTGCGTAGAGGAGTGGGTCACCACAATATCTTAAAAACCCTGAACTTTTATGATTCGCACCAATAATTGTACCTGGACTGCGTAGAGGAGTGGGCACTGGGCACCACAATAAAATATATAAAAAACCTTCAACAGATCTGCATTACACTACACATACGGCTGCTCCTCCATCCTCTCCATCATATACATGTTGGAGTTTTAGCGTGTGACAACCTCTTGTTTTTGATAATGTCAGTGCATTTTGAATATTTTTCAATTTGCCCCACACCACTGAATGTACTTTATCTATGATACGCAATACGCATCTATCTATCTTGACTGCGTAGTGTGGTGGCCCCGGTACACAATTTGGTACCGAGGCCACAATATAATTAAAAAACCCTCCACGTGTCTGAATTCCACCAAACAAGTATCTGGACTGCATAGTGGGGTGGCCCCGGTACCCAATTTGATACCGGGGCCACAATACCTCCTCCAAACATGGTACAGACAATTCGTCATTGAGATCCCAGACAGACAGGGTCAAAGTGTTATTGTTTGACTTTGTAAACCCAAAAAACTGTCCCTGTTGCACATAGTCGTGCAATGAAGACTGACTTTTTCATTTAAAGGCACGATCTTTCAAGTGTAGTGTTTGTAAGTCTAAGTCATATTATACTTTTGGTAAAATTGGTTTATTTTGTTCCTCTTTATGGTAATTAATTAGTAATAGAATTAAAGTATGAAATAGAATTAAAGTATGAAATAGAATTAAAGTATGAAATAGAATTAAAGTATGAAATAGAATTAAAGTATGAAATAGAGTGGTATAGAGTTGTAGTGTGGTATAGATAGAGTGGTCCACACAATATAATAATAAAACCCTCATCTGGTCTGAATTCCACCAAACAAGTATCTGGACTGCGTAGTGTGGTGGCCCCGGTACACAATTTGGTACCGAGGCCACAATATAATTAAAAAATTGGGCATCAACTGTCACCGTTGTTTAATATCTGATACACCTAAATATGGACTGCACAGTGGAGTGGCCCCGGTAGTAAATTTGGTACCGGGGACACAATACCTCCATCAACCCTCTAAATCCCACTCCACTGATGGCGGACACCGGGCGCACGTCTAACACCAACATTGCAGTTACAGACGCAGTTATACGCTTTGCAATAGGGTGACTACTATCGTATTTTGTGGTCATGGCAAACGACTGTTGGACGGTCAATTGTTTTGTGAAAGACTTAGCGGTCTTACGACTTCCCCTCTGGGAAGATGACCGACTAACAGCAGCAACAGCAGCAGTGGCAGTAGTAGGCGTACCGCTGCAGGATTCCTCGGATGAATCCCGTATTGAGGAGGACTCAGTCTGGCTGCTGACTTGGGCTGCAGGACTGAATCTGATGGAGATTGTGGAGGAAGTTGACGAGGAGGGTGTTGCTGGTGTGTATCCAACTGGACCACGGGATTTAGGTGTCCCTGTACCGATGAGGGTCCTAGCCCCAGTTCCTGAACTAAC
Source organism: Mixophyes fleayi (assembly GCF_038048845.1). NCBI lineage: Eukaryota > Metazoa > Chordata > Amphibia > Anura > Limnodynastidae > Mixophyes > Mixophyes fleayi. The sequence goes on along the minus strand of NC_134412.1, from coordinate 30,064,170 downwards.
CACTGAACTATGAAGGTTATTCAGGTGACGTATAAGGGAGGATGTTCCTAGGTGGGCAAGATCCTTACCCCTGCTTATTTGAGCTTTACATAAGCTACATATGGCCATACATTGGTTGTCTGGATTTGGATAAAAATAACTCCAGACCGAAGAGGTGCATTTTTTGGTCTTCTGACCAGGCATGACGATGGGCTTTTTCATCCCATGGACATCAGCTGTTTCCCCCCCTGGTGCCTCATTTACAATAACCACATCACCATCCTCATCATCAAGTTCCTCCACAGCGCCAGCTACATCATCAATAGCCTCCTCCCGAGCCACCTCTTCCCGTACAGTGATGGGAAGGTCAGGTTTGACAACCACCAACACCCTTGGACTCGCCTTGGGGATTTGTGATAATTTCTCTTTAGAAGGCAGAGTTGTTTGCTGTTTTGTTGCTGACAGCATAACTCTCTTCAATTTTTTGTAGGGGGGGGAGGAGGAGGAGGGCTAAGATCCGTGGGTGAAGCTGAACCACTAGTCATGAACACGGGCCAGGGCCTAAGCCGTTCCTTGCCACTCCGTGTCGTAAATGGCATATTGGCAACTTTACGTTTCTCCTCAGATGATTTAAAGTTTCTCTTTTTGCTACATTTTCTTAACTTGGGCTTTTTGGATTTTACATGCCCGGTACTACGAGATTGGGCATCGGGCTTGGAAGACGACGTTGATGGCATTTCATCGTCTATGTCATGACTAGTGGCAGCAGCTTCAGCATTAGGAGGAAGTGGGTCTTGATCTTTCCCTACTTTATCCTCCAAATTTTTGGTCTCCATTATATGTAGCACAAGATACTGCAGAATGTGTGAACTTGGTAATATTGCAGTACCAATGGACTTATACTGCTGTATTGTTTTTGCAAATTTGGTTATAATTATTATATATTTTTATTTTTTTTTAAATTTTTTATTTTTTTTTACTTTTTTTTAATTTTTAAAAAACTTGGGAATAGTGGGGAAAAAACTATGCCCTTAGAAGCACAGAGCACAGGACACAGCACCACTGGACTGAACAGGACACGGCACAGGACCCAGCAGCACTACGGAACTCAGCAGGACAGAGCACAGGACACAGCACCACTGGACTGATACTGCAGAATGTGTGAACTTGGTAATATTGCAGTACCAATGGACTTATACTGCTGGATTGGTTTTGCAAATTTGGTTATAATTATTATATATTTTTTTTTTTTTCAATTTTTTATTTTTTTTTACTTTTTTTTTATTTTTTAAAAACTTGGGAATAATGGGGAAATAACTATGCCCTTAGAAGCACAGAGCACAGGACACAGCACCACTGGACTGAACAGGACACGGCACAGGACCCAGCAGCACTACGGAACTCAGCAGGACAGAGCACAGGACACAGCACCACTGGACTGATACTGCAGAATGTGTGAACTTGGTAATATTGCAGTACCAATGGACTTATACTGCTGGATTGGTTTTGCAAATTTGGTTATAATTATTATATATTTTTTTTTTTTTTTAAATTTTTATTTTTTTTTACTTTTTTTTTATTTTTTAAAAACTTGGTAATAATGGGGAAATAACTATGCCCTTAGAAGCACAGAGCACAGGACACAGCACCACTGGACTGAACAGGACACGGCACAGGACCCAGCAGCACTACGGAACTCAGCAGGACAGAGCACAGGACACAGCACCACTGGACTGATACTGCAGAATGTGTGAACTTGGTAATATTGCAGTACCAATGGACTTATACTGCTGGATTGGTTTTGCACATTTGGTTATAATTATATATTTTTTTTTTAATTTCTAATTTTTTATTTTTTTTTACTTTTTTTTTATTTTTTAAAAACTTGGGAATAATGGGGAAATAACTATGCCCTTAGAAGCACAGGGACTGATACTGCAAAACACAGCACAGCACAGCACAGAACTAAACAGCACAGAACTAAACAGCACAGAACTAAACAGCACAGAACTAAACAGCACAGAACTAAACAGCACAGAGGACCACCTAACACACCCTCCCTCTACCCTGATCAATGCCCGAGTGAAGATGGCGGCGACTAGCGGGGAATTTATAGGATCCGAGTATCGCGAGATCCGACAACGGGATTATGAGTCAGAGCCTCAGTTTCACTTTTGAATTTGGCGCCAATACCCGGATCTGTCTCGGACCCGACTCGGATCCGCAACGTTCGGGTGGGCTCGGATTTCATAAATCCGAGTGCGCTGATCCCTAATTGTAATGTGGGGTTTTTTTGCCAATAGAAGTTTATTTTCTGTTCTGCCACATTTCGATATGGCATTTTTTTAAGTTAAGCTGGGTACACACCTATGCAATCTTTACTTAAAATGTAATGTCTGTAATGGTTTCACAAATGAATAAAATATGCCGATTCATGCGCACACACCTACACTATTTACCTACAGATCTGTGATCTTCATCTGTCTTAACCGTCTGCTGTAAAGATATTGTTCCATTGTTGAATGTGATTTTTAGGAAATTTATAAAACCAAAATCAACAGATGCGCTGTGTTTTAGTGAGACAAATCATGATCGTGGGAGCATATACACTCTTGCAATATCTGACCAAACAGCCGTGAATCGTGTAATCTGCACAATAATTGCATAGCATTACCCATGGCAAAATTTACCACTAGGCAACCTAGGCATCTGCCTAGAACCCAGCAAGCCCCTGGATCCGCCACTGATGCGACCACATTCCTCCTGGGCTATTGCCGAAGACGCGAGAATAGCCTGGGGGGTCTGTACAGTCACACATTCTAGGCTGCATGTGACCACACCCAAAAAACATACTGGTAGGTTAATTGGCTGCTATCAAATTGGCCCTAGTCTCTCTATCTGTCTTTCTGTCTGTCTGTGTGTGTGTATGTGTGTGTGTGTGTGTGTGTGTGTGTGTGTGTGTGTGTGTGTGTGTGTGTGTGTGTGTATGTATGTTAGGGAATTTAGACTGTAAGCTCCAATGGGGCAGGAACTGATGTGAGTTCTCTGTACAATGCTGCAGAAATAGTGGCGCATAGAAATAGATGATGACGATGAAAAATCAGCTGCACTTGAGCCAAGATTCCTATCAGTGGCCCTGCCCCTGTGTTTTTAAGTATTTTGCATTTATTTTTAAGCTTAGTTTTAACTTTTTCCACTGAAATTGCAAATTTGAGCTTCCAGTTAAACAAATATGCCGGTCCCCTGTGTATGCTCAGTAGAGATAGAGTATTACTCAGCCAACACAGCAATAAAATATTGTTAAAAGTGACAAAAAGTAATTTTTTTTGTCACCACAATAACTGAAGATGCTTTTTATACGTCAGAGGTAAATAATGGTAAATAGGCTCCTAAGGCAAGTAAAGCACTTGGCCAAATGACATCCAACCACTTGTACTAAAGGAACTTAGTTCAGTAATTGATAGACCATTTCTTATATTTGTGAACTTCCTCATAACCTGGCCAGTGCCACAAGATTGGCAGAAAGCAGAAGAGCCACCAATCTATTAAAAGGTAACAAATTCCCACTCTATGGAATGCACGCCCTCTCACAGGACTTCCCTCTGACCTCCAAACATTCAAGTGTTCTCTGAAAACTCACCTCTTCAGACACATTTATCAAATTCCTCAACCGCCCTCCTAAACTCCCATAGGCTACTCTACCCAAAACCACCCCTCTTCACAGTTCACACAAAACTTACATATGTTCTCTTCTATACTTAAACAACCCTCTCATCCCCTGACCAACATTACTGTGTGATTGGATCATATAGCCCACTAAGCACTTTTTACCCTTGCAACCTGCCTGGACCAATATGCAGTAACCTTATGCATCCAACTGCTTTTGTCCTATAGATTTTAGCCTTGCGAGCAGGGCCCGCTTACCTCTCTGTTTGTTTGCAGGATGTGTCCAATACATATTTGGACTATAAAGTCCCAAAAGAACGCACAGAAAAAAATCTAAGTATTCAATATTTGTCACCTGTTGATAATATAGTGATTTATGCAAAAACATAAAAAAGTGTTGTTTTTTCCTTCCTCCCCCCATGAAATACATTAATCAGGATGTTATTGTGCATTGACTATGTGCATATGCCTCTTCCCTTCCCCGTTCCACCCCTGAAATCGTAGGCTATAGTAAGAGTCCTTCCCGCTCGAAGATAAATTGCATACTCTTGTGCATAGTTAGTTTCTGGGCATGCGCAGTGCAATTTAATGCAAGACACAGCAACTATCGCCATTTATGTTCCTTAATGAATCAGGCCCACAGTGTGATAGTTTGGTATACAAGGTGAGAGAACTAGGCATACAAAAGTATGTACATTTGTTAGTGATATGGTTAAAGGCTAAAAGACAAAGGGTAGTTATAAATGGAAAATATTCAGACTAGACTAAAGTGAATAGTAGTGTACTACAAAATCAATATTGACTACTTTTCAATATTGTTTATAAATGACCTTGTCGGTGGCCTAGAAAGTAGGGTGTGCACGACGCTTGTTGGTGATACGTTTAGATCAATTGACAAACTGAGCCATGGAATGACAGATGACATTTTAATGCAGATATATGTAGATTTGTGCACTTAGGACATGATAGTGATTGTGCTACTTGCACATTAAATGGATGTGATACTTGCACATTAAATGGAATATAACTGGGAAAAATTGAAATGGAAAAGGATTTAGTAACAGAAAGCTGAAGCAAGCAGCGTCTCCACAGATAAATGGGATGCATACAAAGGGAATAAATGGACATGATGTGACCATGGCATTACCATTGTACAAGTCACTAGACCTCATCTTAAATATAAGGTTGCAAGTTCACTTACAGACTTAAACAGGTTGCATGCCTTTCTTATAAGTAATGGTGTCTGTAGCGAATTAGTTCAAAATATTAGAGAGGTGATTGATGAAGGGACTTTATCTTATTGCCATTTTAGGGGCTAGGTAGGATTTCGTTTCTCCCTGTAAAGCTATATTGGCAGCTGTCACACTTGGAATTTACTTTTGTCTTTTTCTGGATCAGCACAATTAGAATTTATGAAAAGTTGAACATAATGGACTTGTATATTTTTTTCAAACTTACCAACTAGTGTTTGTAACTGTGTTGATGTTGGACTAGTGCTTCTAAGCACATCATACACAAACTGTTAAAGTGCACTACAGTCACCATCATAACATGTATACTGAATGTGCCCAATACTGTCGTTTCTAACTTCATAACAATGCCTGCATCTGGCCCTTCCTATCTCAGGTTGCCACAAAAACCATTATCCTTGCACTCATCATTTCCCGTCTTGATTACTGTAACCTCACCGGCCTCCCCTGCTCCCTCCTCCACTTCCTTCTATACTTAACGCGGCTGCGAGACTTATCTTCATCTCACGCTGCTCTTCTTCTGCCTCTCCTCTCTGCCTTGCTTTACAACTGCTCCCCTTCCCCGACAGAATTCTTTTTAAACTCCCCAGCATCACTTACAAGGTCCTCTCCCACTCAACTGCCCCTTATATCTCCAACCTGCTCTCCATTCACGCTTCATCCTGCTCCCTGTGCTCAGCCAATGACCGTCGCTTCTCCTCCACACTGATCACCTCATCCAATTCCTGAATCCAAGAATTCTCCCAAGCTGCTACCTTCCACTGGAACAACCTCCCATGCTCTGTCCGACTTGCACTAATTTGTGCTCCTTCAAATAGGCACTTATAACTCGCCTGTTCCTTAAAGCCTACCAACATCCACCTAACCCTCTCTCCATGCTCATCCTCATCACCTCTTTCCGAACCCTTTACTCGCTCCTCCTGCGCTTGTTTCCCTTTACTTACTCTCATTTGTGCCTGCTGTCTGTTTGCCCTCCCTTTAGGATGTAAACTCTTACGAGCAGGGCCCTCTTCCCTCTTGTCGATATACCTATTCTTCTGCTCCAGCTTCAGTATAGTTGCTATGCCTGGAGCTTCTGGAGTCATCTTATTACTGGTTTATTGTTCTGTACTGCTTTACTCTGTACGGTCTACTGTTTGTATTGTTTACGGCGCAGCGAAAGTCTGGTGGCGCCTTATAAATAAAGAATAATAATAATAATAATAATGTGATTTGAATGTATATCACAAGCTAGCAAATACAACTGGGGACCTCTGATTAGACCATAAACAGTAGTGAACAAAGCCAAAACCTTTGGGGAGGTGAAAAATATAATCTGTTATCATATGAAACCAACTAAAACTGATGACAAAAGTTGTATTTTGTAGACAAAAAAGGAGGATTCACATTCTATCTATGGCTTTTCTCTCTATGGGCCCCTGAACTTGATGGCTGACAAGCTCCTTGCTATCTCTAGCCATTGTTGTATGAGTGATTCTTTACATTGGAAACCGTATATTGATTTTAGTGACATTTCATACCTTTATACAAACTGTCACAAGCACTTATATTATAAACACCCCCCTAGAGTTTCTTTTTGTGGGACTAGAAGTTGGTGCTACTCTTATGGATGCCAGTCAATGGGGTCCCAATGCCAGGGAAAAGGTATGTCTCTAGCACATACTTACCTACTTTCAAATTCTCTCCTTCGGGAGATCCCAGGAGATAACAGAGAAGAGATCATGTGACCACTGCAGGAGGGGGCGTATGGTGATGCCGTATTGTCACCATGGCCCCTGCCCCCTGCTATGGAATGTAGAAATCCATGACATTGAATTGCACGGGCGGGGCTTAGTAGCTTGAACCCATCATTAAGCCCCACCTCCTCAACAAACCGGTAGGATGCTTACACTTCCAGAGTCCGGGAGCCTCCTGGAAATTCCGGGAGGGTAGGCAAGTATGCTCTAACAGTCCTCTCATATACATACATATGCTTTTATAGACAGCAACAAGTTTTGGCAGATAATGAGGATAAAGGTATGTACTGTGTGTATACCCTGGTAGATTGCTATATATGCAGTTAGTATTGTACTCTGCAGTGTAAATACATTAGAGTCTTGTTTCACATAGATAAGTTCAATATCTCTTTTACAAATATAATTTTAATCTCACTTTAATTGTAAATTACTGTCAATTTCTATTAACTAATTTGCTCCTATCACATGAATATCTATAATGTCTTCTCTCAAGACCCTCTAGTTTAAATATGGATATTATATGCTAATAATATAATTTATTCATCTTAATACCTAATAGATTCCAATTATCTCTGTTTTTCTCTCATAATGACTTGGCTAAATTAGCTCTAATTCTTGACCATTCTTTAGGAGTCAGGGTCTTCCCCCCGTGTCCTGCTCCCAGGCCAATTCGTGAGGATCTTTTTCTGGTAGATTGTAATTGTTAATGAGTTGGTACAGAGTAGATATTAGGTCCCTTGTAGAGGGGGAATTGCGACACAGAGACTCTATAGACGAGCATTGGTCCAGTGGGAGAGGTGTCTATAGGGAACGGTAAAAATTTATGATTTGGAGATATTGCTAGAATATTTTGTGTAGTAAGTCTAATCGTTTTTGGAGATCCGAAAATGTAGGGAAAAATCTCATCTAGGCTAGGTCCCATACAAAAAGTAGATTATGTGAAGTCCAATGGTGAAATATTGGTCCAGGGCTGGTGCGAAGTTTTTATTGTTCCACAGTGGGATTTATAGCGGGTATTGGAATCGTAATTTGTAGGTCTTGGTTACCCGGTCCCATATGGAAACTGAAAATCGTGCTGTGGGGATTTGAGCTAAATGTCTGGTCTTGTGCTGGGGCGGGATCCAAAGCAGTGAATATGGAGACTATAGTTGTAGCATATCAGACTCAATAAGAGTCCATTCTCTACAATAAGGGGGAGAGTGCCAAAGAATGCATTGGGACATGTGTGTTGCTTAATAGTATTTTAATATGTTTGGGAGGCCAAGGCCTCCGGCAGTTTGATGTTTAGAGAGAATTTGCATTCGTAACCTAGGTCTACCTTGCACCCAAATAAATTTGAAAAGTGTTTGTTGAAGATGTTCAAGTATATGTGAAGAATCTTGTATTGGGAGTGTTTGCCATAAGTAATGTAGTCTTGGCAAGATATTCATTTTAACAGAGGCCATATGGCGAATTCAGGAGATGAGAAGTGCATTCAATTGTGTTAAATCAGATTTTGTTACATTGATGAGCAGGGGCAAACGCAGGATTTGTAGAGGGGGATTTCCACACCACGCCGCAAGTGGGCGTGACCAGTATGCATGGGGGCTTGGCTATAATTTTAGACACTGCTTGGCTGCTCTCCAACTCTTCCTATCCCCATAATATACATGGGCAATGCTGCGTGGACTACTGTTAGGTGCACCTGAAATAACTGATCTTTTTATGTTGCCAACGGAAATTAAAATTAGCCTTGAGAAATTGGACAGTCTTTTGGGGAATATTGAGGTCTATTATTTCAGATTTATCTGCATTTATTTTATAGTTTGATAGAGAACTATAGTCCGATATTTCTTTAAAAAGGTTAGGTAGGAATATGTGCGGTTTAGATATATTTAATATGTCATCATTGGCATATGGAGCAATCTACTAGGGGTTCCATAATAAGAGTGAAAAGCAACGGGGGTAAGGGGCATCCCTGGTGGGTTCCATTGTTTATGTTGAAGGGAGAGTATATTTGCCCATTAGCTAATACTGAGGCTGTGGGATTATGATATAGGGCTGAGATCCCTCTACAAAAAGCCCCCTGGATCCCTATGCTCACCAGGATGTGCTGCATGAAAGGCCTAGCAACTTTATCAAAGGCCTTTTCGGTGTCTAATGCAACCACAAGAGCAGGAAGTGATGTACTGTTAGCTACATGGATTAAGTTGATTACCCTTCTGGTATAGTCGGAAGCCTGCCTACCCAGTACAAAACCAATCTGTTTGCTAGTATTTTTGCAAAAATCTTTAAATCTACATTAAGGAGAGATATGGGTCTATAACTACTCGCCTCAGTTGGATCTCGATCTGATTTGGGTATAACCACATTTCCCGCTCCTGTGGTGGCCCTATCAAATTTGCCTCCCTCTAAGATCGAGTTGAACAACCCTGTGAACATGTGGATCAGCTGATCAGCATTTTTTTTAAAGTATATGGCAGTAAACCCATCATGACCAGGGGCGGATTGGCATTTTAATGCTTTGATAGCATCAGAGACTTCCTCCGACGTGACTTCTGTGTCGAGGGAATCTGATTGCATTCTAGTGAGTTTGGGTAGTCGGCATGAGTGAAGATAACTTTTAATATTTCCTTAAGCAAGGTTGGATCAACTATTGTTGGACTTAAATCATAGAGAGAAGTAGTGAAGCATAGTAGTCACGAAACCTCTTTACAATCTTTTAGGGATCATAAGTAAGGGAACCCGCAGAGGTTTTCAGTGACATTTTTCGATTTCGGGTGCTGCAGGCCCAAAGCTTACGAGCAAGAATGGTATTGGCTTTATCGCCTTTTTCAGAATATTTTTGTTGAACCCATAGTAGGGTTTTTGCAGCTCTTTTTGATTGAAGATTTGATTTAATACAAGGGCTTCTTGGGATGGGTTTGGTGAAGTGAAGTTGACTCTTGTGTTTGGTGTTCAAGGTCTTGTATCCGCTCTCTTCTTTTAGTCTCTGTGTCTCTGTCATTTTGATAAGTGTTCCCCGGATGGTAGCCTTGTGGGCTTCCCATAGGATAGATTGTGAAACTTTTGTGGAGGTGTTGTGAGCTATGTAGTCAGTGATAGCCTGCGATATCTGTTGTATATGCTCTTGTTTGAGGAGTAATGATTCATTGAGTCACCATCTAGGGCGGACTTGTGAATGCTGGGGTAAAAGTAGTGATAATGCATTAGCCTCATGGTCAAACCAAGACACGGAGAAGACATGGACCTCCCTTAGTTTCTGGGTTGTTAAGTGATTTACAAAAAAATAATCTATTCTTGAATATAAATCATGAGGAGCCAAATAATGAGCGTAAGCTCTAGCTGATGGGTATAGTACTCGCAAGGCATCATATAGATTAAATGATTTTAACAGGGGTTTTAGTTTACAGGATTCCTTAGCAATGACCTGAATAGATGTGTGTTTGGCTGGATCTATCTTGTGTAGGGTCTAGAACAGTATTGATGCCCTCTCCTACGAAGGTCATGTGATCTGTAGATTGGGATAATTGTTGAAAGAAGTTGGCAAAAAATGGCTCCCTGCTGCACGTTTTGGAGCATATATTCAGGCTAAAGTTATTGGAGTTTGGTTTATAGGGCCACTGAGGATGATATAGCTACCAAGGGTGTCAATAGTCAGTGGAACTCTTTGGTGTATTAGTATTGCTGTGCCTCTACTCTTCGCATTTGCAGATGAGTAATAAGCATGAGGATAACATTTAGATGCTAATGAGGGATGTGGCTTTTTAAACTTCCCCTGCGAAGTCGAGGACTTGCAGAAACCGACGTTTCATACGTTTAACTCTAGAGTCAAGTTATAATCGTGACTCACGGCATCCATTGAATACATGGTGTTATATTATCAAAATCTATGGATAAGAGAAATTCTGTGTACATAGGTGCATGTATGTAGAGTGTGGGTGCAAGGGAATAAATAACCCATAAATGCAATTTGTCAGAATGAAATAAATTACACAATATAAGTAATAGGTGAGTTGAAACTAAAGCTTTTCAACTATGTAAACAATCATTGTTTGTAACAACAAACTAAACAGCGTAAATTCATTTAGCGTGAGCTAGTTGAAAGTTGAGGACCCCTGATCTAATTTAGCACCCAATCTAATAACTAAAGTTCAACAAGAAACTGGTTCGGGTTAGGGATGTGCACCGGCGACTTTTGGTGTCTCGTGTTTTGTGTTTTGGATTCGGATTTTCGCGATGTTTTGGTTTCGGATTTGTTTCGCAAAACACTTGCCGAAAGGTTTTGGTTCGGATTTAAGGTTTTGGATTCGGATTTTTTTTGAAAAAAGCATAAAAAGTTAAAAAATCAAGCTTTTGGGCTTATTTTCACTCCTACGCTATTATTAACCTCAATAACATTCATTAACAAGCATTTCCACTAATTTACAGTGTATTCTGAACACATCACAATATAGTTATTAGTCCAAAACATTGCAACGAGTTATCTTTCTGGACTGCGTAGTGGAGTGGTCCCCACAATATAATTTAAAAACCCTGAACTTGTATGATTCGCACCAATAAATGTATCTGGACTGCGTAGAGGAGTGGGTCACCACAATATAATAGGAAAACCATCAACTGGTCTTAATCGCACCAAAAAATGTACCTGGACTGCGTAGAGGAGTGGGTCACCACAATATAATTTAAAAACCCTGAACTTGTATGATTCGCACCAATAAATGTATCTGGACTGCGTAGAGGAGTGGGTCACCACAATATAATAAGAAAACCATCAACTGGTCTTAATCGCACCAAAAAATGTACCTGGACTGCGTAGAGGAGTGGGTCACCACAATATAATTTAAAAACCCTGAACTTGTATGATTCGCACCAATAAATGTATCTAGACTGCGTAGAGGAGTGGGTCACCACAATATAATTTAAAAACCCTGAACTTGTATGATTCGCACCAATAAATGTATCTGGACTGCGTAGAGGAGTGGGTCACCACAATATAATAAGAAAACCATCAACTGGTCTTAATTGCACCAAAAATGTACCTGGACTGCGTAGAGGAGTGGGTCACCACAATATAATTTAAAAACCCTGAACTTGTATGAGTCGCACCAATAAATGTATCTGGACTGCGTAGAGGAGTGGACTTTTACTGCTGAATGTGTGAACTTGGTAATATTGCAGTACCAATGGGCTTATACTGCAGGATTGGTTTGGCAAATTTTGTTGTAATTACATTTTTTTTTAATTAGTTTTTTGTATTTTTTTTATAACTTTTTTTTAATTTTTTTAACACTTGGGAATTATGGGGAAATAACTATGCCATTAGATGCACAGACCACAGGACACAGCACGACTGGACTGAACAGGACACAGCACAGGACCCAGCAGCACCACTGAACTCAAAATTAACAGAGCACAGCACACAGCACCACTGGACTGATACTGCAGAACAGAACACAGCACAGCACAGAACAGCACAGCACAGCAGAGCACAGCACAGCACAGAACTAAACAGCACAGCACGAGATCTACCAGAACAGAGGACCACCTAACACACCCTCCCTCTACCCTGATCAATGCCCGAGTGAAGATGGCGGCGACTAGCGGGGATATTATAGGTTCCGAGTATCGCGAGATCCGACAACGGGATTATGACTCGGAGCCTCGCTTTCAAGTTTTCATTTAGCGCCAATACCCAGATCTGTCTCGGATCCGACTTGGATCGGCAATGTTCGGGTGGGCTCGGATTCAGAAAATCCGAGTGCGCTCATCTCTAGTTCGGGTGCATAAGCTGGTTTCCTATAAGTTTAAGTATAGTAACTTATAAGCCTGTGAAAAAAAAGTTGAGTACCAGAAAAACAAACAGTAAAAGTCGTAGTTAATGTATAACGATCACTCAATCCTCATAGGAAAGTTAATAAAGAGAGCAATAAACCTGGAGTCCATTTATACTCGTGGATCATGCCTCCTGCCAGACTGGAGCCAGAGCAGAGGATCTCTGTTGAGACGGTGTAGATGAAGCGGATACTTTTTAAGTTTTATATCAGCATGTTCAGCATGTATTCACTTTACGTATATAAGATCATTTAAAAGTCAATAAAAACATTGTTTTCAGGGCTTTACAAATTGTCAGCAAATAATGCTATTTGGATGAGTGTTTGTACACTTGGAAACACAAATTGGGACCACACTAAACATGCCCTTAAACCTCAGTGGTGCACGCAGGGGGGGTTTCTGAGTCTCCAGAAACCCCCCCTGCGCTAACTAAGTGGCCGCTATAGCTGCACTGTCCTATACAGCAGCCGCGGCGCTGTCAAAGAAGCGTCCGCGGCGGTGCTGTAGTGTATACAGCACCGCCGCGGACGCTTCTTAGACAGCGCCGCGGCTGCTGTATAGGACAGCGCTAAAGAAACGGAGCTGCTGCTCTCACGGGGGGTGTTTTTTTTTTTGGGGTCGGGGGGGAAACCCCCCCCCCGACAATCCTCCGTTCGCCCCTGAACCTCTATCATTGTAGACAGCAAGTCAAGTTCTATTTAAACTCCTCTATTAAAAACTGAAATGCCCTCTGTATCTTATATGTCTTACAGATTACTCAGCACCTCCACATTTTCTTTTCCAGGTTTGTTTTAAAATTATTACTATAAACATACTAAAAAAAAAAAAAAATCAAGTCAAGCAAGCTTGTTCAATAACCTGTAGTAGAAAAACAAGTTGCTCCTTTAAGGTTAGGCGAGGTCTCACAGTATATTTCATTGCATTCCTACAGCCAAGGCACAGGAGGTTTGTGAAGCTGTAAAATTAGAAGTGGAAGTTTTTCACCTTGGCAAAACTATGTCGTGCTACGGAATCCTGAATGTACTGTAAATTGCAGTGTTAAAAAAAAGCTGCCCAGTATTTGAGCAATGCATTTGCACCCTTTGCTTTGCAACATGGCTCGCACCCTGTAGCTGTATTTCCTCCAAACTCTAAAGGCGGTCCATAGCTGTCAATGGAAAATACTGTTCTTACAGGGATCATCGACAGCTATACAAGAGGGTTTTTCAAACCCAGTCTTCAGGAACCCTAACAGTGCATGTTTTCCATATCTCTTTGCTGGAGCACAGGTGTTTTCATTACTGACTGACACGTTTTAAAAGATCCACAGATGGTTTTAATTATTTCACATGTGATTCTGTGAGAAGACCTGTAGAACACATGCACTGTCAGCAGAGACGCAGGGGGGTTCTAGGGTCCTGCCCTGTCTGTGTAGGGGGAGGTGCCAACCACCTGGTGTGGCTGCCCCCCACTTCATCAGCTATGGAAGGGGCCCCAAGAAGTTGTTGTACCGGGGGCCGGAGATTCCTTTTGGCGGCTCTGACTGTCAGTGATTTGAGAAACACTGCTGTACAGAATGAGTTCACATAGTGGCTGCTATCATCTGAACCATGGATGTGAGGGAATATTATCAATTGAAAGTTGATAATTTTCAGCACTCACAATAACTGAGGTGTGGATATATTCCCCATATGGATCAAGGGTTCTATTACAAATGATGCTGTATTTACCATGAGGATGACAGAAGATAAATTTAATGAACGTTTAAAGCAATCCACAATTTTGTATTTTTTTTTTTACAATACAAAATGAGTGCAGCCGTTAGTGAAGTCAGTACCTAGACATTATACAGGCGCAGAGAAGTTTTTTGAGACACAAGCATAACATCTTCATAAAAGACTGCAACAATTTCCTGAAGCCATGCACCAGACAAGGGGCTGGTTCAAAGAGCCGCCAGATTCTGTAGTAATCTCACGGCTATGTTTATGCACTTACTAATGGCAATTATGGTAATGAAAACTTAACTTTTTTTTGCCTGCATTTCAGTGAGGTGCGAGCAGAAAAAGAGCGAAGATCATTGGCAAACAGTCGACACTTCTCAGTTAATGGAATTGTCAATTGAACAATGTGTCAGTTGTTTAGCATGGAAACAGAACTAGTTTTATAAATGTCCCATACTCTGCTTACAGCCAGGGCCACCATCAGAGGGGTACGGCCAGTTCTGCTGAGAGGGGCCCGGAAAGAGTAGGGGGCCCGGACAGACCTCTCTGTCTGTCTGGGCTCCCTGGACTGTCCGGGCCTCTCAGTCTGACTGACCATGCTGCCTCTTCTTCTCCGCGATGCTGCAGCTCCACCTCCCAGGCTCTGATAGGCTGGGAGCGCGGCGCAGGGACATCATCACTGCGCGCCACGCTACCAATGTATCAGTGACCGGGAGCTGCAGCATCGCGGAGGAGAAGGTAAGTTAATTAGGTATTTATTTTATAGGAGAGGGACAGATAGAAGAGGGGACATTAACTGTGCCTTGGGGAGGAGAAGGGAACATTAACTGTGGGGGGGGGGCATTAACTGTATTAGGGGGGAGAGAGGGGACTTTAACTGTGGGGTGAAGAGGGGGGACCTTAACTGTGGGGTGGAAAGGGGGGACCTTAACTGTGGGGTGGAAAGGGCGGACCTTAACTGGAAGGGGACCTTAACTGTGAGGTGGAGAGGGGGACCTTAACTGTGGAGGGGGGAGAGGGGGACCTTAACTGTGGAGGGGGGGAGAGGGGGACCTTAACTGTGGAGGGGGGGACCTTTACTGTGGGGTGGAAAGGGGGGACCTTAACTGGAAGGGGACCTTAACTGTGAGGTGGAGAGAGGGGACCTTAACTGTGGGGTGGAAAGGGGGGACCTTAACTGTGGGGTGGAAAGGGGGGACCTTAACTGGAGGGGGACTTTAACTGTGAGGTGGAGAGGGGGACCTTAACTGTGGAGGGGGGGAGAGGGGGACCTTAACTGTGAAGGGGGGAGAGAGGGACATTAACTGTGATTGGGGGGGAGAGGAGGACATTAACTGTGGAAGGGGGAGAGGGGGACATTAACTGTGGAAGGGGGGGAGAGGGGGACATTAACTGTGGAGGGTGGGACATTAACTGTGCAGGTGGGGGGAGGGGGGATGTTTACTGTGAATGCAGGAAGGGGAGAGAGGGACATTTACTGTGATTGGGGAGTAGAGGAGAACAATTACTTTGGGGCAGGGGAACATTTACTGCGATGAGGGAGTGGGGGGAAGTACTGTGATGAGGGGTAGGGGGTGCATGTATGGCAAAGAGGGAGGGGGGCATAATGTATGGGGAGGGGGCCCTGCCAGATTAGTTAGTACTGGGCCCCACAGTTTCTGATGGCAGTCCTGCTTACAGCAGATAATTTATTCTGAGGAAGGGCCTATGTTTACTGCAAATATGTTTAAATTCCTCTTCTTCTTTTCAACTATAGTTCCTCTGGTGAAAGTTTGTTCAGAACATCTAGGAAGGTTTTTGCTGAGCACAATTTATTCTTCAAGCTATGGAAAACTCAGAATTGTACAACATTCTCGTTTCTCAAAACAATTAAGTATAACCTGTAAATGCGCCAGGGGAAGAGAATAGATTAGTAACATTTTGCATAGATGTTGGTTCTTGATGGAGCTGGCCATTTTGCAGAAGTGATTCTGTCGATACAATCTTTGAGTTCCCCTTTTGCTTTCCCATACCACAAAATGCCGTTGCTCGCTGAATTTTTACATTGGCATTGTATGGAATAAGTAGAGTTAGGAACACAATGTCAATTCATTCTGCTGAGTGGTGTGTTTGGGGTAGCAGTGTTCTGGGGGATATTTCTCTGTATTTGTTCCTAGCTGGATAACCCCGTCCTTTCAAGCACCTGCTGTGAACCTGTAAATTGACTGAGCAACTTCCACTTCTGTATTGTTTGTTTGAGAGGCATGTTGGCATCATTGCTGGTGCTGTATTGCCATTTGGAGGAGTTTGGGGTACCCCTTGGTAAGCTAGCTCTCAATTTAAGAACACATATATGTATGGCCCAAAAAAAAGGGACTCTCAATTTTTGGGCCATACATATAAGGCCAGATTCCGTGGCAAAAATTACATGCCCAAATGCGGTGTGAGATAAATATTTTGTGGAATGGATTTGGGAATTCTCCGGATCTCTAGGAAAAAGTATCACCAAAGTGTTTGTGGGGCTATTTATGTAAAGTACTATTAAACTACATATAAATTGTTACTAATATTTGCTGATACCATGGAAAATTAGGCAACCTCTATGCTTACATAAAACACTCCATGCTTCTCTCAGCGTGCTCCTAATAAACACCTATCAAATCCATTTTATGGTTTTTAAGATCACACCTACTGGCAAGTGAGTCAGATAACTAGAAAAACTTTAGCTGTTACATGCACCTGAGAGCAGAGGAAGACAAAGTATTACAAACTCAGAGAAGATCATAAACCTTTGTTCTGTGTCTTTGGCGACATCCCAATATTTCAGAAATGCAGAACAGAATGCTGCTCTACTTTCCGCGCAGATCATACTACTACGTACGTCGACATAAAGGTAAGTGAGAGAATAATCAACTGGCAATAACAAGATCAGAGTGGACACTTTAGTTCTTGCAAAAAACAAGACAGATGAAATAAACACGCTCCATTGCGAGCACGTAGCAGCATGTAAGGTTTTTGGCTGATCTGGCGTCCCAAATCAGTAACTGAATGGTAATTAGCAGGCATTGCAGGTATGGTTCAAATTAAATATATAAACTGCAGACACCCTATTTGTAGCTGGCTCCAGCAGTATCCCACAACTCTTCAGGCATCAGTGTAAGACACCCTTAAAACTTAATATTTGAGTACCCTCTGTCACCCAAAAGTCAGCAATATTATCTTGTAAATACTGAAACCACCCTATTTATATCACTGATCACACGCTGCTATTGCATACCAATGCAATACATTGGTATTATGACTATTCACAAAAACAGAAATATATATTGTACACATTGCCACCAAATCTGTTACTGCAACATATGGTAGTAAATCGCTTAATAGAGACATTTAACCCCTTCACCACTGAGCCTATTTTGGCATATTTTGGGATATTATAGGTATGTTATTAGCAGGTAACATGAATTAGTAGTTGTTTTTTTCTGTGTGTCCTTTTGCGAATGTTTATTCCATATAGACATTGGATGTATCCTGCAGTGTCTTGTGTTGCAGAGCAGACCTACACCCAAATTTATCAGCACACGTGTCTTCAGATCTGTTTCTTGTTAAATCCAGGAATACACAGAGACGATTTACGTCCCTTTGAGTTTTCAGAAAATAACATTAGTTTGCTTATACCTGGTGTCACAGCAAGAACATAGCCAAAAAAGTGTTTGATCTTTTTCAATTGAAATTGCAAGGAAGTGTAATAAAAGCAAATGTGTGTATTTTTGTTCTAAACATCACCAATAAATACTGTGTAGCAATAAATACTGTGATTCTTCCTTTAGCCTCAATACACCTATCCAAAACAGTAAAAAGCAGGATTCTATACATATGTTTTTGTAATAAAATCTGCACTTGAAGATGATAATGGTCTTTTTCAAACAAGGGGACGCTTGTGTTTCTAGGTGCCAGGAGGAGGGAGATCTATATCCCCCATCCTGGGCTCCTTAATAACACCCTACACTACACAAAACATTGTCTGGTGAACCAGTGTGTTCACCAAACTACTAAAGGATCATATCGTTTAAAAGAGGGAGCTCTCCTCTTCCAAATGAGGTTATCTCTGATTTTTTTTTTTGTAAGCCAAAATGGGGGAGATATTTGCCCTTTTCCCCCATCCCTGGACTTCTTCATTATTTCTGTAGTCTAGTGAGGGTATTATCTGGTGATCACACATGATCACCAGACAATAGCTACTAATTAGAAAGAGTGGACTCCCCAGTCTTCATCCAGCATCATCATTAGTAATATAATATTATATTATCAGCAGCTTCAACTTGTGTCTCGTTAGCGCTGTTCCCAATTGTAAAGCGCTACGGAATATGTTGGCGCTATATAAATAACTGATGATGATGATGATGATGATAATATTAGTGGTACTAATATGCAAACACTAGTAATTATATGTTAATAACAGCATGCACATTAGTAGTAGTAGCAAGGAATATGACACTATTAATAATACTAAGTAATATGATAGCAGTAGTTTTATGCCAGTAGTAGTTGTCCAATACTATATTAGTTGTCATTTTAAATATTATGCCATCAGTAGAGGTTATACAGAAGTAGCAGTTGGCCAACAATGTGTACTATAAGTGCAC
Source organism: Mixophyes fleayi (assembly GCF_038048845.1). Classification (NCBI taxonomy): domain Eukaryota; kingdom Metazoa; phylum Chordata; class Amphibia; order Anura; family Limnodynastidae; genus Mixophyes; species Mixophyes fleayi. The sequence continues at coordinate 30,045,400 of NC_134412.1, read as the reverse complement.
TGGAATATACCCAGTAGTAGTTACTAACTAAAATCCCAGCAGGAACGTCTACTAAAGTGAGCAGCCACTTGCATGTCATTTGGAATGCTGGAGCAACAACATTCTATTCTCACAGCTCACTGGATTCAAGCAGAACTTTATCGTATGAAACTTCAGACAATCAAGAAATATTGAAGATATTCTGCACAAACAGATTTGGTAGAGCATGAAATCTAGATTAGATTACCTTTATGAACTGTATGTTGAAAAACAAATGTTGGCGAAAAGTTATTCTGTCTTTTTATTGGCAAAAGCCTTACAGAAATAGAAGTTGCATAATCAATTTATTCATTCACAGTAGGCGCTTGAAAGGGCGGAGTTACCCAGACAAGACAGAGACAGATTGATTCAGCAACACTGCTGTGAACCAGACAAAGAGTTACTATTTTACTTGTACATAAACATGCAGAATTCTCAGTTACGAGACGGGTGACTTATCAATGTGTGTAACTGGGATTTCTGTATTTTTATGTAGCTGAGCGAGAGAGCAGGACTCACAAAAAAAATTCCCCGCTCTGTAATTATATTACCACTATTTTTGTCTAGTTTATCTTTTTTGGCTGTCATTCACGAGGCTTTTTTTTCTGATGGTGATCTATACATTGATTTAATTATTTTTCACAGTCTGTGAAGGTTATTTTCAATGGCATTTTTTTTTTTTCACGAGCCACAGCTAAATTGCCAGCAGCTTCAACTTGTGTCTCGTTAGCGCTGTTCTATATTGTATTAAATTGCAGAAATGTATTCGGCACTTAAATTCAATACCCATGCACGCTAGATATATTTGTGAACATTTTCAAGTTTTATCAAATAAGATATATTGGGAGTAGCACTCCTAGGGTAAGGAAGGGAGGGGAGATTGGGATGCTGCCCTATTTCCGTATGAAGGGATGTCTGTGCCATTCAATGTATATATAAAAGGCGTTAAATGAAAATTTGGGATAAAGGAACAAATTGTATGGAATTTGAAGGGTTAAAGGATAGAGATTATGAAGACGGTAGAAAATTTGGATAGGGTGTATTAGTTTAATATTCAAAATGTTATTCATATATTATTATTATTATTATTACCATTTATTTATATAGCACCACTATTTCCGTAGCACTGTACTCTCTGAGAACATACAAATTACTCACAGATAAGGCCATGGTCAGGATATGAACCCTAGTGCTGAAAGACAGAAGTGCTAACCACTTAGCCACCGTGCTGCCCCGCTATAAAAGGCAAATCCTTGGTTAAGATAAGGTGAGATCGTGCAGAATGAAGAAAACGGTATAAGTTACCAGTATTACATTTAATAAAGTGATGTCCAGGAACGTCCTCCTTTGAATCAGTAGTTCAATAAAATTTGATATGAGATCATCTGATTGTCCATCTGGAGAGTTACCCAGTTGGTGTTATTCCGTGTTTCTGGTACTCTGTATATCAGGGGCGGGCTGAACAAGGGGGCAGGGGGGCATCGGCCCCTTGGGCCGCTCAGTCCGACCCCTGTTTGGGCCGGCCCCAACTCCCCCGGAAGCCAAATTTGGATAACAATATCCGCGGCCGCATCGCAAAACACGCAATGCGGCCGCGTCCAGCACGCAGACGGCCGCGTCCAGCACGAAGACGGCCGCATCACGTGACACGCGATGCGGCCGCCTGTGTGCCCCCCGGGCCGAGCTCTCCCAGCCCGCGCCTTCTATATATATAAATGAATGAGAACAGAGAACATAGTGTAATACTATAATGACCGATGATCTGCAAAGCAATATCTTGTATCCTTGCGGTCAGTGTAGAGAATGTTGGTCGCAGCACCCGTCGGCAGATTGTGTTATATGAAACAGAAGGGAGAGTTTCGTCTATCTTAGACGTCCTTAGGGGATAATGTCTTTTGTGTTGTACCTTGTTTTATAGTCCATTGTTTAATTAGGTAGCTGTCCTTAATGATTCCAATTAGAATTAAACTATCAAGGTTATTAAAGTTATTTTATCGTTTACCAATAATCATTGTCTATGCGATTTGTGTGGTTCCAACTCACAAAGCGATTTATTAGCAAAAGCAAAAGAATAACAAATAAATAAGTACAGCCGATACATACGCTGCGCTCCGCTGGATCCAGCTTACAGTCATTCAATCCTGAAGTCTGTGGTCAAAAGAGACTGTAAGCTGATTCCAGAGAGCAATATATATACATTTGGTGTTACAGTAAATACAATACAGATAACTTGGCATGTTTCCATAGGTTCAGGCTCCAGGACAGTCCAGTATAGTGTAGTTCATAGGTCAGTTCAGATGACACCCTCCAAGGGTGGGGTTCAGCTCTCAAATGAGCTGCATACTAATCTTCCCACTGAAAGCTAGTTCAAACTGGTCTATTTACATTATACACACAATACCATTCTGATCACTAATTCCCTATATTCCATAACTAGCATACACGAGGTGCGATCTTATAGCTGTTGGAACCGGATCACTAAGGATAAATAGGGGATTAGAAAGACACCAAACATGATATGTTTCCTGTAACCTGAACCTTAGATCTCAAAAAAGTGCTTGTAACATTATAATATTTAAACTATAAACTCAATAACATCTGTTCATAAATGACTGTGGGTTGGAACTATTATACAATGAACTATGTACAAGTGAATGTGTAAGTGTAAGTGTATGCGTGCATTATTTACTGTGCAATTGCGTCACAGCACGTGGCGTATTGATCGCAATCGCACAGTAAACCAATATTAATATAGTTTCTTTCATACAATTATTTGACTTTAACAAGGTGGTGTCCAATTGGGAAGGCTGTTGATTGGTCCCTTAGATGTGGCACATTACAAAGTAATAAATATTTAGATAAGTGGTTAGATTATCATCACATGTTAAAAATAAAAACAGTTAGAGATAATGTTGTTATTATTATTATCATTTATTTGTTAGGCGCCACAAGGTATCCGCAGCGCCGCACACAGTACTAACAGTAGACTATACAGGGTGAAACCATACAGAACAATGAACAAAAAGTACCAATACTTCAGAACCTCCGGCCAGTCATATGTAGTAAAGACGGAGCGGAAGAACAGGTATGGAGACAGGAGGGGAGGGGGCCCTGCTCATACGAGCTTACATCCTAAGGGAGGGTAAACAGACCAGGCACAAGAGGAGCCAGTTGAGGCAAGAGGAGAGAAGGGAGGATGAGCAAAAGGGAGGAGATGGAGGTTAAGTAGATGGTTGGTAGGCTTTGAGGAAGAGGTGAGTTTTGAGTGCACGTTTGAAGGAGCACAGAGTAGGAGAGAGACATATGGAACGAGGGAGGTCGTTCCAGAGAAGGGGGGCTGCATGGGAAAAGTCTTGGGTTTAACAGCAATGTCAATTTGCAGACTAATGGAAACATTGTCTTATCCTTATTCTCAATAGGTTTAGCAGTGTTGCTCAGTGTCAATATGCAGCAACAAAAGCTCCAATATTTTATCGTGCACAAAATAAATCCTTGGTTAATCTTCAGCATCTTCCTTGTTACTTTGGACAATAATCCATAACATATTATGAAGCTTATGACAGGGCCATCTTAACAACATTATGGGCCCCAGGGCAAAGCAGTGCACTGGGGCCCCTACATATATATATATATATATATATATATATATATATATATATATATATAAAGAGAGAGAGAGAGATACAGATATAGATATAGATATAGATATATAGAGATAGATAAAGATGTACTTGCTCAGTGACCCTTGAAGGATTTTTTTGCAGGCTTTTTCTTTTGCAGGATTATTTATTCTAATTAAGAGCCCTGTCTATGGGGCCCCCTTGCCCGTGGGGCCCCCGGGCACCTGCCCATCATGCCCAATGGAAAAGATGGCCCTGGCTTATGATGAGAAAAGCATAAGGGAGGGGTGGATAAAATGACAGAATTTAGAAACCAGTAAGGCAGCAACAGCTAGGTCTATAAAAATTAACCCTAAGGGCTTATATACGTGTGTTGAAAAACAACACCTGTATAGGCAAATCCTTGTGTTTGTACAGTGTGCACAGCGTGATCTCAAATTTTACCTGCAGCATAGTCAACTATCAGCTTAAAGCAGCATTACCACTTATGGAGATGAGCGGAGAAGTATAGCTCTGTATCCTCCTTCTCGTGGCTTCTCATTAGATGGTAGTACAGGTACCTGTGCTTATGATGATTTACAGTTATTGTACTTAGTGCAATGGTAGAAACCTTTTGCATTGTTGATTGTGGAAAGCCAATCTATTTTCTTGGGGCTTTCTTTGAAAAGGTGACTAGTTACAAGTTTGTTTTTCAGGTTGGGTGTTTTTATGAAGATGATCTTAGGTTTGTTCGGAAGAATTCTTGCTAGGGTTTTATCTTTTAGAAGTACATGCTTATGATTGTTAATTATACCACCCATTTTTCCGGCAGAAGTTGAAAATTGGTTGATGAAAGTGATGAATATTTCTTTCTGGGGTTTTATTTGTTTAAAAAGTATGTCCATTCATGCTTCTGCTATTCTGAACATTAATCTGTGTATCTCATCTCTGCAACTGTGTGTTTAAAAAAGGACTTCTTCACATATACTTCTGTCTACCGCTCCTATCGAAATGCTCTGGACACTGCAAAACAAACATACTTCCAATCTCTATGCACAGGCTTCTAACCCCAAAAGCCTTTTTAATACATTTAAATCTCTTCTCAATCCTCCCACCCCGAACCCTCCATCTACTATCAGTGCCCAGGATCTTGCTTCCTACTTCAAGGACAAGATTGATAAGATCAGACTAGAAATAGTATGCTCTTCCTCGACAAGCAATCAGCTCAATTACGTACCACTACCCTCTGACACCCTCTCTTCATTTGACCCCACAAATGAAGAGGACATTTCTACTCTCTTCTTATCTTCCTACTCTACCTCCTGTCCTCTTGAACCTTTTCCCTTGCAAATTGGTAGATCCCTGTCTCCTGTGCTCATTTCACATCTAACTAAAATCTGTAATCTCTTGCTCTCTACTGGCATCTTTCCATCACTATACAAGCACACAGTGATTACACCTATTCTAAAAAAAACAAGATTCCGGTCCAAATTCTCTCTCAAATTACTGTCCCATATCTGAGCTCCCGTGCCTCTCCAAGCTTCTAGAGAGACTTGCCTACAAGTACCCAAATTCTCTCCTGATCTCTTGACATCTGTATTGCCCCGTATAACTGACTGTCTTTCTGCCATTTCATCTTGGATGTCCTCTCGCCAATTCAAACTTAATTTTTCTAAAACAGAGTTAATAATATTGCCACCCACCAAAAGAGCATACCTGACATTTCTATCTCTGTTGATAACATGACCATAAATCCCACCCCACAAGCTCGCTGCCTAGGTGTAATTCTTGACTCACACCTATCCTTTGTTCCCCACATTGACTCTATATCTAAATCATGTTACTTACATCTAAAAAACATTTCAGGAATTCGCACATATCTCACGCAAAACACTGCAAAAATCAATTCATGCACTTATCATCTCCCGCATTGACTATTGCAATTCCCTCCTTACTGGTCTTCCCCAAAACAGACTCAAACTCCTACAATCTATTTTGCATGCTGCGGCAAGATTGATTATCCTTGTAATTCTTTATTCCTCTGTTGAATCACTCTGTATGTTTCTACACTGGCTGCCTGTTTTCTACCGAATCCAATATAAAATACTTTTACTAACCTACAAGGCCATCAACAAAGCTGCACCAACATACATCTCCTACTTTGTCTCAAAATATCCCCCAACTCGGCAACTCCGTTCTGCACAAGATCTGCGTCTCTCATCCACCCTCATTACATCCTCCCATTCCCGATACAGGACTTTTTTCGGGCTGCACCCACTCTATGGCATTCTCTCCCTCTCACAATAAGACTCTCCTCTGGTCTACAAACTTTCAAGCGTACTCTGAAAACCCATCTCTTCAGACAAGCTTATAATATTCCTCAACCACCCTTTTAATCTCACTACATTACCCTATTAACACCCGTTACACAATTTCACACAAGACAACTATCCCATGACCAACATTATTGTGTGACAGGATCATTTAGCTTATGAGTTTTACCTTTGCAACCTGGCTGAGCCAAAATGCAAAATGTAGACTTAGCCTTAGCCTTATGTGTCAAACTCCCATTGTCCCATAGATTGTAAGCTTGCAAGCAGGGCCTTCTCACCTCTTTGTCTGTTTTACCCAGTTTGTATATTAGTTTACTATGTTTGTCCCCAATTGTAAAGCGCTACGGAATATGTTGACGCTATATAAATAAATGATGATGATGATGATGATTTGTGCATCTTTTTGGTATCTTAATAGCAAATTTCTTTTCATGGCCTTAGTTTTTATAGCGCTTCTTTCACTCCACTTACATCATACCCTTTGTCTTTAAATTGACTTTCAAGAAATTGACTCTCTCAAATGTTGTGGACTGCGAACAGTCTCTTCTAAGCCTGATAAATTGACCTAAAGGGATATTATTGAGCCAATTTTTGTGGTGGTTACTGGTTGCTAAATTGAAGCTGTTTAAATAAACAGGTTTGAAGTGTGTTTCTGTCTCAATTTTATAATCTGTGATATTGATATCAAGATGGAGAAAGGTTTTCTTCTGGCTACTGGATGTGGTGGTGAATTCTACATTTATTTTTTTATTTTTGAAATCTTTTTTTATTTAAATAAAACTGCATATACATACAGCATGATAATACACAATTGAGCAGTATTGCATCCTGTATATTAACTAACATCATTCAAACATTTTACATCACCAGTAAGGCGGTTTGTTCATCAAACTGGGAAGGTTAGTGAAAAGTCTCGCTCCCTGAACTATTGGAAATATTTATTGAACAAACCTAGTGTGATATGATTGCTTTGTTGGCTACGCATTAGAAAGGAGAGGGAAAGAGGGGAGGGTAAAGTGCGGTGGGGTGATATGGGGCATATGTATTCCATTAGGCATACAATGTGGAGTCTTTAAATTCAATCCATTCAAACCATAGAAAATAATATTCTTTGTATTTATCATCATCATCATCATCATTTATTTATTTATATAGCACCAGCAGATTCTGTAGAGTTTTACAATTGGGAACAAACAGTGATAAAACAATACTGGGTAATACATACATACATAGAGGTAAGAAGGCCCTGCTCACAAGCTTACAGTCTATGGGACAATGCTACAACAAGGGTAAGTGCTACATTATATTGAATATTTGTCCAGCTAGAATGCAAAGGTTACAAAGTATTTAGTGGGCTATATGCTCAGTCACACAACTATGTTGTTCAGAGGGTTGTTGTCTTGTGTTAGCTGTGTAGAGGGAGGTAATAGGGTAACCTAGGGAGATTAAGAGGGTGGTAGAGGAATACTATAAGCTTGTCTGAAGAGGTGGGTTTTCAGATAACTTTTGAAGGTTTGAAGACTAGAGGAAATTCTTGTGGTGCGAGGGAGGGAATTCCATACAGTGGGTGCAGCCCGAAAAAAGTCCTGTAACCGAGAATGGGAGGAAGTGAGAGACGCAGATCTTGTGCTGAACGGTGGTGTCAACTTGGGATATACTTTGAGACTAGTGAGGAAATGTATGTCGGTGCAATTTTGTTGATGGCCTTGTATGTTAGTAGAAGAATTTTATATTGGATTGGTTGAAAAACAGGGAACCAATGTAGAGATTGACAGAGTGATCCAGTAGATGTAAAACGGTTTGCAAGGAAAATCAATATAGCTGCTGTGTGCAAAATAGTTTGTAGGGGCTCAAGTCTGATTTTGGGAAGACCAGTGAGGAGGGAATTACAATAGTCGATGCGGGAGATGATGAGTGCATGAATTAAAGTTGTTGCAGTGTCTTGTGTGATATATGTATGTATTCTAAAAATGTTTTTTAGATGTATGCAGCATGATGTAAATATAGAGTTGATGTGGGGAACAAAGGATACTTGCGAGTTAAGGATTACACCTAGGCAGTGAGCTTGCGGGGTGGGATTTATGGTCATGTTGTCAACAGAAATATAAATATCAGGCAGTAAGCTTCTATTGTTGCGTGGGAATATTATTAATTCTGTTTTTGAAAGATTGAGTTTGAGTTGGTGAGAGGACATCTAAGATGAAATGGCAGAAAGACAGTCTGTAACGCGAGACATCACAGATGGTGAGAGATCAGGAGAGGATAGATAAATTTGTGTATCGTCCGCATAGAGATGATTCTGAAATCCAAAGGAGCTTATTAGTTTCCCAAGTTAAGTGGTGTAGATAGAGAATAGCAGAGGACCTAGGACTGAGCCTTGTGGTACTGCAACTGATAAAGGTAGCGGAGTGGAGGTTGTTCCAGAGAAATTATCACTGAAAGAGCGATTAGATAGGTAGGATGAGAACCAGGATAGGACAGTGTCTTGAAGACCTAGGGATTGTAGCATCTGTATGAGGAGAGAGAGTGGTCAACAGTGCCGAATACAGCAGAGAGGTACTTCAAGGTGGATTTTTTTGTATTGAGAAATGGGCAATTTGATATCATTAAATAGCCAATATTTGTTGGCTAATGGGCTGGGACACCAGTACCACAGAGTCATCACTTTATATTGTGTTCCAATCACCCGCACACTGACTGATCTAGCTTGGGTGCATTGGAAAATGTCACACCAGTCCTGTTCGGGGTTGATGGGCCCCTTAATCACACTCTCAGTCACTAGTGAATTTGGGTAATGCGTTAAAGGAATGTTCGATCAAGATCCAATATATGGAGGACAAAGTATCTAGGATACTGAGGAGCGATGCATAAGGACTCAATCTGCGTGAGTACTCTCCTTGCCATCTCATGAACACCCGGGGAGTATAGAAAGTGCTGTAACTGTAGCTGTCGCCACATCTCTGAGTTGGGTAGTTCCCATTTTGTCTGAAGATCAGGAAATGTGATAATTCCCGAGGTGTCCACCAGCTGGTCGACACAGGTGACTCCGGCTTGCGTCCAGAGTTTGAAGGCCTGTTTTGAGTGGCCAGGAGGGAAGTTTGGATTGTGGAGAAGTGGGGTCATGGGTGTGTCATCTGTGTGCCACCTGAATGTTTGCGTTTGTATAAGATGTCATGTTTGATGTGAAGTCGTCTACCTCTCCAAACAAAGTGTCATATAGCCCTATGCAGGTCATTAAACCAAGAGGTGGGGATGTGGATCAGGAGTATCTGTAGTAAGCAGAGGACTCTCAGGAGCAGATTAATTTTCACAATGTTGACACTACCTATCAGGGAGAAGGAAATCTACATTTCTTTCGTTGACATTCAGACTTTCTATAAAGGTGAACAGGGCCCTTCCAGATGAAGATTATGTTGTCTATGTATCTCTGCCATAGAACTAAGTTCACGTCCAGCTCCACATTTGACCAGATGATATGCTCCTCCCACCAGCTTATAAAGAGATTTATCACATCCAAAATAACAGTTTTTTTATTATCTTCCCAAAATACACAAAAATCCAGAAAAATCACCAGGTCGCAATTATGTTGGGAATTAATTCACTCACTATGAATCTATATCACTACAAATACCACTATTTACAATATCTGGTATAGGAACATACATCTTATTTGAAAGATACCACAAAAATCCTACAACTGCTTGATCAGACACAATGGCAATCACACTACATTCTAGGCACCAGTAACCTTAAGTCACTTACACCTATATAAATTACAGGGTATGGAAAGTGTGACATTCTTCCTGGACAGAGCCAAGCACCATTCACAGGAAGAGATCGACTTTATCTTAAAAGTATAGAATTTATACTTGCTCATAACCATTTTTGGTTTGAGAATTTCAATTTCTTACAGGTACAAGGCACTGCCATGGGAACATTTGCACCCAGTTCCGCAAATCTCTTTATGTGTTTGTGGGAGGAGCATACCAGATTCGCAACCAGAGATTTCAGTGCCCTGGGCGAGCTAGACCCCTGGCGCCTTCCCTCCCCATTTTGGTGGGAGTAGATGTTGCCTCCCAAGGCGCTTACTGCTGGAAGAGAAAAAGTTCTATTGTGCGGGCATCGGGGAGAATACGCCTAGCCTTTTACAAGTACTAGACTGCTCTCCAATCCTGTACAACTTTCTCGTACCTGTTCTTGTAGTTTGACAACATGGAGCTGCTGCTGACATCTTCCGCTCACATGCTGGTTGGCCGGATCCTGCTGGGGCCCTGTTTGGAAAAAAATATTTATTATTCACCACAAGGAAAGGAAAGCAAAGCAAAGCAACGGGTGAATAGTCCAGGCCTCCTTCCTCTAACCAGCCCTGACATCAGATCAAAGTACCCATGTTTAATAATCAGGTCTCCTTCTCAAGATTATATTAATATGTAATCACAGTCTCCCGGCCGTCCTGGCGCTATGTATTGCAGCGTTCCGGCCATTGCCTAAGCCAGGGTTTCCCAAACCCAGTCCTCAGGGCTCCCTTACAGTGCATGTTTTCCACATCTCCTTGCTGGAGCACAGGTGTAGTCATTACTGACTGACACATTGTATCAGATCCACAGGTGGTCCTAAATATGTCACATGTGATCCAGAAAACCTGCACTGTTGGGGAGCCCTGAGGACTGGGTTTGGGAAACCCTGGCCTAAGCAACGGTCGGGACGCTGCAATACATAGCGCCGCGTCCCGACATTAGGTGCAGCCGGGCGTGCGCGCTAATCATTATTTGCAAATAATTATGACAGCCTCTAGGGCTGATTGCACCTCTGCCCCCATTGCCAGTGTCTGTTTATAAGGCAGGAAGGGCTTAGCCTCCCTGCCGGTTATAGTTCAGTGTTCCTGTGCCTAGCCTGCTCCCGTACTTTGTTGGTCAGAACCTTGGATTTGATTGCCTGTGTATGACCCATTGCCTATCCCTGGATTCTGAGCTTTTGCCTGTGACCTTGACCTATTGCCTGTCTCCTGATTCTGAACCCTGCCTGTGACCTTGACCTATTGTCTGTCCTTGGATTCTGAACCATTGCCTGTGACCCTGACCCTGCTGGTAGCTGACATCTCCTCCGATGCTCCGTCCAGTCTGCAGATCACTGGCCTGCCTCCGTTCCGTGTGTTACCTCGTGTACCTGTGCGCAGCCGTGTGAGTATAAACTTATACTACTTAGAGTTTAAGGCCTGGGGGCATCTGAGTACCTGTGAGCATAACCAGTCTCTACGGGAAAGGCGGCAGCTAAAGGTGAAGACCTCGTCAACCTGTTCTATAAGTTTATGATGCACTGGTTGTCGTAACATCAGGCTCCAAATCCACAACTGAATTAATTTCTTATCAAACTAACCAGAAATTCAAATTCCGCACAACAATCACATGTGAAACAATGGGACTGACTTACCTGATAACCTACCCATGCGGCTTACAATACGTTGTTAGGACTTACGAAAAACTTCAGACCAATATAATAAGGACCCATCGGCCTCAAATTCGTAGGTACCCAAACAGTGAAAAGACACTGGAGAGGAGGAGACACTGGTACCACTAGTATTAAACATTAATTTTGAATTTAACTCCTTTCTCTAACTAGCTTTTCACCTCTACCTCTGCCTTTATACTATTTATGAGTCCCATTTAACACTCAGACATAGGTACTGATTTGATCTGTCCATTTTGTGTACAGAAATACTTTAATTTAGTCAAATACCCACTTAACATCTTGATATTTTTCTGTGAACTGGAATTAATATATCTGAATTAATATATCCCTGTATAATACATCTGCATATTCAATACTAAGTACCGACTACAGGTATATCACCTAAAATTCACCTTTGTGTATTAACAGAGACATTATTCTTATAAGCTATTGCAATCTATATACTTAATTAATAGTAGCTCAAAATCTATTAAAATAGGTGTTGATGACATTCCCCTATCACACAGTTGTAGAATACAGTTATACTAATTGAAACCTACCTTTTGCTAATTAGAATAATACCGCTATAAACCAGTGGGACTCACATACTCTACTACCTACAGCCAAATATAACTATTTTTATACCTTTATACTCCACCGATTGTGAAGGATGTCCATTATTATGATGCTCTAAAACATCTACATGTTGATCTCATTTGGTAGTTCTTAATCTAGATACAGGAATTTGATCCATATAACTACATTGAATAATCCATATTTGTCTCTTGGAATTTTCATTTAGCTATCAGTCATTTTCCTTTTTTCTTTCTTAGTATAGAGCAGAAACCTACTTGTTAGCAAAAAGCTGCGTTTGATAGCTGTATCGCTTTTAGAAATGATAGATCCTTACCTGGATATTTACAATGTGACTTTTAATGTTTTGCAATCTTCTAGATAACATCAGCAGTAACCCTACACCTGCTCCATACCTATTCCACAAAGACTGATGACAGTTCTGATTAAAATACAAATGCTAGCAATGCTTACTTCATTATATATGTTTACATCTGAATGAACTAAGCTGAAACAATCACTCTATTCAGCCGATACAATTATGTTCACTCTACTTACTAACATTATCTCTAACTGTGATTTATTTTTTATATTTGATGATAATATAACCACTTAAGTAAATATTTAATACTTTGTAATGTGCCACATCTAAGGAACCAATCAACAGGCTTTCCAACTAGACGCAACCTGCAAAATGTAATTCTAATTGGAATAATTAAAAAATTAACTATAAAACATTTTCACAATGTTTCTTTATAACCATATTTACTTTCAGTGTCTATATTATATAGTTTGTTATATTCCATTAATAGTTTATTCTATTATTCATCATTACATTAAATTTAGGCATAGCAGACGTTAAACGAACCCCTGAGATAGTCTAAGATAGACGAAACGCGTTGGGTATATAAGGAGGTATTTCACTTTATATCACATTGTCCTGACTCTTCCTTATATGCACAGTACAGAAACTGAAATGAATGGCACTAATAGAGAGTAGTATTCTCTGAATGACCACTCACACCTCCAGGACACTGGTCAAGGGCGGTAGCAATACAAGAAATGCGTCAAGGCATTTAAACAAGAAGATATATTGTAAGTGCAACTTTGCATCTTTGAAATAAATGGTTTTAATAGTATTTCACTATTCGTATAAATTATCTCCTGTTTCATATAATGCAATCAGGTGATGGTAGCCGCGACTACCATCTTCTACACTAATTGCAAGGATACAGGATATTACTTTGTAAGTGCATTAATTGCCTAACTGACAGACAATCTGTCATTATAGTATTACATTATGTTCTCTTTTCTCATTTCTTTACACAGTGATCAAAGTGGAAATTTAGAAGTAGACATATGGAAAATGTGAGTGAATGGAATTTGATAGCTTCACAATGAAGGCAGTAGAAGTGGCGGAATGGCATACCACCGTATACACCCCCACTTTGACCACTGCCTTAACATATACAGAGTACAAGAAACACAGAATAACACCAATTGGAAAGATTACTAGTTGGAGATCCCTGCATTCACTGCAAGTAGCCAACTAAAAGGCTCTTCTCCTGTTGGACAACTAGATCATCTCATATCAAAATGTATTGAACTACTGATTCAAAGAGGACAATCCTGGAAATCGCAATATTAACTGTAATACTGGTAACATACATCTTTATCTTCATACTGTTCAGTCTTAACTTATCTTAACCAGGGATTGCCTTTTATTGCTGTAATATATGCATAACATTTTTAATATTGAGCGCTCTCGCTGGATGCTAATTTTCTACCGTCTTATAATGTCTATTCTTTAACCCTTCAAATCCCTTACCATTTGCGCGTCTATCCTAATTTTTCGTTTAACGTCTGCTATACCTAAATTTAATGTAATGATGAATAATAGAATAAACTATTAGTAGAATATAACAAACTATATAATATAGACGCTGGAAGTAAATATGGTTATAAAGAAACATTGTGAAAACAAGTAAAATATGAAATATATTGAATACAATATGATTTTAAAAATATGGTTTTAATCTTGAAAAGAACGGCAAGTGAACTATTTATCCAAATGTCCCAACACTTCATGAAACCCTGTATATAACCTTCCACAATAGGTTTTAATAGCTTTTCCAAGAGACAAAGGGGTATATTTACTAAACTGCGGGTTTGTAAAAGTGGAGGTGTTGCCCATAGCAACCAATCAAATTCTAGCTGTCATTTTGTAGAATGTACTAAATAAATAAAAAACTAGAACCTGATTGGTTGCTATATGCAACATCTCCACTTTTTAAAACCCGCAGTTTAGTAAATATACCCCAAAGTCTGTTTTCCTGACAAGTACTACTTCCAAACTCAATGTCAGCTGTTTCAACTGCAGAACACTGCGCATGTGCTGGACCCTATGTATGCTCAGAATAACTTAGTGGGCGCTTACAAGGGAAGGGATATCCAAATTGCTCAAAGGGGCCCAGCGATTGCATGTTACGCTGCTGCATGTGATATAAAATTTGTCATAGCATTTCTGTTGTTTCTCTCCTCCCTTCTTTTCTCATTAGAGAGAAATTAGGGGTGTTCAATGATTGTTCGGTCCCCCCTAACCAATCCTCCTTTTACACATGGCAATGTGCTCCGTTAGCTATCCTCACTCCTGAAAATGTATTTAGAAGCTTTTGAGACTGAGGGGTAAATGTATCAAGCTGAGAGATTTCCGGCAGGTTTGAAAAGCCAATCAGATTCTAGGGCCTGATTCATTAAGGATCTTAAATGAAGAGGATTCTTATTTCAGTCTACTGGACAAAACCATGTTACATTGCAAGGGGTGCAAATGAGTGTTCTGTTTTGCACATAAGTTAAATACTGCCTTCATACATTTACCCCTGAGCTTTATAATAAAGATCCTGAGGTTAGGCTAAACTTTTGAGATCCCTAAATTATCATTAAAGCACACATGTTCTAATAGTGCTGGCAGCTGACGTGTGCATATTCTAATAGCATGAGAGTGCTTGAAATGTTTGTCATGATAATTACAATGCCACTGGGTGTATGCTTTTGTTTTCTGCCATCGAGAAAGGTTCACTGCCTATGCCATTCAATAGGCACAAGGGACCTCATTTAGAATCAGGAGTAAATCTAGATGGAAGGTACAGTTTTGCACCTTGAAAAAAACATGTTGAGCTGCAGTTTAAACACTTTGCCACTGAGGGTTTTCTCTCCCCTATTTTGAGCCTATTTTGGCACTTTTTTTCATTGAATTTGTAAGTAAGTGAACTAAACAGCAAATGTGTGTGGGTTAAGTTCTAAACACCAACAATAAATACTTTATGGTTCTT
Source organism: Mixophyes fleayi (assembly GCF_038048845.1). Taxonomy (NCBI): domain Eukaryota; kingdom Metazoa; phylum Chordata; class Amphibia; order Anura; family Limnodynastidae; genus Mixophyes; species Mixophyes fleayi. The sequence continues at coordinate 30,030,097 of NC_134412.1, read as the reverse complement.
GCTTTGGATTCAATCCACCTTTTCAAAACAGCAAAAATCAAAGGTTTCATAAAATAAAAAAGCTGCACTTGAAAATGATCATGTGATTTTTTTTTTGCTAGTTTGCAATGTCTTGAATGAAATCCATAACTAGTGTAGGAATCAGTGGTCAAAGTGGGCTGGTATACGGCTGTATGCTATATCGTCATTTCTCCTACTACTTTCAACTACTTTTATTGTAAAACGATCAAATTCCATTCACTTACATTTTCCATACCGCAACTTCTAAATTCGACTATAGGTAGGAATAAAACCCAACAAGGAATTCCATTTTTGAAACTAGACAACCTACCTCATTAAATCAGGGTACCCCTGAGTTTATTGAAGCCAGGATGGGGGAGATCTGGGCTCCTATGACAAAGGAAGCCTATTGTTATTTATTTTAAAAGAAAACAAGTGGGAGTGCCAAATAGAGAGGGAGCTGTCTATCCAATAGAACATGTATTATATTTAAATTACAGGTGAAGTGGCATTTAGGAACTAGCAATCATAACATGGGATATTTGACCTTAGTTTTAATAAAATGTCTAGTAAGGAAGGTATGAAGCACATAGTGACACACTGGGGTTTAATATAGATAATGTAGGAGGCAGTACTCTATTTAATCGAATAAATAAGAGGGGTGATCTTCATAGTGCAAAACTGTATTGAAAATGACACTATGAAACCAATTATACTATAATAGCAATACAGGTAAAAAAACAAGTAGACTCCCATAATAACCGCTCAACCATGAGCAATAACAGCTTTTGGATGCTCAGTGAAAAGAAATAATCTGATTGGTTGCTACTGTTCCTTTTTAGAATGTCTGATAAATCTACCTCTAAAACTCTGAAAAACAGCTACAAAATCAGGTAGTCCTGTTTAAAGAATCAATAGTCCCTAAAAGTTCACATTTCTGTTCTGTAAGTAATACCTTTAATTTTTAAAGCTATATAACGTAGGAGTCATTCAAAAAAAGTCAGCATAAGTGGTACATTTATATATTCTAAGTGTAACGCCCCCTGCGGGGAAAGACAGGGACAGACGCAACACAAAAGAACTCACCTTGAAAACGATGGTCACCTCCAGTCCGCTTCCTATTTCCCAGCTGCGATCCAATCCCAGCAGATCCGCAGCCGCAGTCACCTCCAATCACGTCCCTCTAAGATAGAGACAGGGATTACGGCCGTGCCTACCAGGTAAGGGCTGTCCGAGACTACGGCAAAGGACAAGGACACGGTCAGCCCAAGCTCCTTGCCGCCTCCTCACTTTGTTCTTGCCAAGACGCGGGGGACTACAGGCACTGAAGGCCAAGACTAATCCGAGGACTAATCCCGCCTCAAGTGCCTCACACACCTGCCGGTGAGGGCCTAACCGAAAGGGGGAATCGAGCGTGATACTCACCGGGACACTCCCACTTCCGATCCGGTTCTCCTGCACCTTCCCGACTCCTGCGGATGACAAGAACACACAGCCTCCCTCTACGCTCTCCGTGAAACTAAGATGGCACCCACAAACTGGACTAACTACAACGGCGACCCGACCCTAACAACGTTCTAATGGTCGGCAACGCAACTAAGTCAAACACTAGGACTAACTAAATGTGGTGCACTAACGGAACTACTAGTTACACGCTACGGGGAACACCAGCCGGTGTTCACAGCCTAAACCGGAGGGCGGTTCCTAACCCCCTCACCCAGGTCGTACCAAGAAGCTGCCTTCTTGCTAGGGGTCACCCACGGACCCTAAGGACCGGTTCTTTAAGCCCGGCTGAGGCTCAGTAGAACAGCACACTAACCCGCGGGCCGACTGCCGCACGGAACAGCCGATCGAACTGAACCGCCCGACTGCCTGTACTCGGGTATCTCACACGCGTCCCTACGTCCGGAACCACAGGTCCACCTGCACGGAACCGGCCTTGAGGACCCTTGATCAGAACCACGGCCGCCCCTGGAACTGCCTCAAGGTGTGCTGCACTGCCACCGATTCACTCAGCCACCCCCTCTGGGTACCAGAGTGACCCCGGGGACCTAAGGGACAGGGAAACTACGTGTGTTCTCCCCTGACTATGTGTATGCTGTTACTTACACTTATCCCCACAGCACGGGTTAGCACAGGAAAACCACAGGAAACAAGAGCCTACCTTTAATGGGGGCCTGACGTCTTGCCCCTGGACACAGTTATATAGCACACCAAAATACTGTAATGTAAACTACACTCGCCACACAGACAGAATAAATAGATACAGTATACAGTACCTTGCCCGCTACTTACCCGAACACACCGCTGCTAGCCAACCAGCAGGTTGCTACAGCACCACCGGAGCCTACGCTCGACCGTACCTCCTAACCACGTGTGCTCACCTCACACAGGACCGCGCCTACTCTCACGAGGCTCCCACGCCTCTACCACACACCACCAGGGCCTTATGCCCTACACACCATGGGTCTCTGCCCAGCTACACACAGAGCCTTCTGCTCTGACTAATGGGCCTCAGCCCCCTCTCTAACTCAGGGCCCTGAGCCCACTACTAGGGCCTTGTGCCCTACTACCTAGGGGTCCTAGCCCCTGCCTGAGGCCTGTGGCCTTCCTAACTAACCGAGGGCCTTGTGCCCTTAATAGCAGATGGGCTACCAGCCTCTAACCAGGCCCTCTGGCCTTCCTATGGCCTCTAGGCCACTAACTACCTAAGGGCCTTGTGCCCTTGTACACCTGGGGCTCTGAGTCCCCCTCTCTAACTAACAGGGGCTTGTCCCCTTTATATCAATACCATGGCCTACTGGCCCACTAAACTCGTTGGGGCCTAGTGCCCAGGTCCCTGGGCCTTGTGCCCCTACTTTACAGTGCCAACGGGCCTTGTGCCCGACTGTGCCCACGGGCCTAGTGCCCGAATTAACGCTGAGTATACTTACCTGCTCTGCGCAGGAGTCTCAGCTTGCCACGCCGTCTTCTTCCGCCTTCTTCGGGTCTTCCAGACCCTCCAACCGGCGGCGCCTCTTCTCCGGTTCGGCGCTGTTGAGGGGTGCTTGGCGGGGGCGCTCTCAGCCCTGACAAGGGCTCCCCGCCGACGATCTCCGCTCCGGCGGCTTGCTTGAAGTCTTCTGGCGGCAGGGTAGCTCACGGCCCTTACAAGGGCCCCCTGCCGCCGCTGCCGCTGGTCTTGTTGCTGGACGTCTTGCAGAGACGTCCTCTCTCTTCTCCGCCGACGGACTTCTGGCAAAATGGCGCCACCCGGCGACTTATATAGTCGCCGGCGTGACGTCATTAGCCGGCGCGAGCGCTGATTGGCTCGCGTCGGCGCCAATCTTTTGAATGGCCGGGCGCGAGCCGCGATTGGCTCGCGCATCCGGCCGCTGATTGGCCAGCGGGGAAAGATGAGCCCTGATTGGCTCATCCTTCCCCCGCGCACGGGACCTGCAGAAAGAAAGTTATACTCACCGCCGCTGGATCGATGGACGGGTAAGTACTTCTTCTCTTCCTTCTTCCTGCTGGGCACCATCGGGGACCTCTTCAGCCCCTCCAGGGACACAGCGCTGCCGGACATCTTCGCCCTCTTCACGGGCACCGGCTCCGGCGTCTTCTGTCCCTCCACATTTCCGCCGCCTTTTTCCATTGTGGTCCCCACAATCAACGTCTTCTCCTCTACGTCCACCTCCAAGGGTCGCTTACCGGCATCCCTGACTTGCGTCCACCGGGTCCTTCGCGGTAAAGCCCTCTCGCGCAGGATCCACACCATCCTGGCAACTTCCTCGCCCGAAGTCGGTATCCAGGGAGTCTCTTCCTCGGCGCATGCCGGAACCTCCCATCCGTCCGATACCTCCTCGGTTGTGCGGGAAGCTTCTTCAGAAGGTGACAACATCCACCACTCTCCAGCTGCGCTCTCTAAAGTACAGTCTTCGTCAGGCAGTACTTCTTCAGCAGCTCTCTCTTCCGGGGTACTGATGGCTTCCATCCTCTCAGGTACCACCGGGCAGACATCTTCACATGTCTCCGGACACAACGTTGCCCCGTGGAGGGTCTGCTCAGTTCTCCCTTCGTCCTCAGGGACCAACTCTTCCACAGCCACGGACAAGTCGTCTGACGTATCCGACGTCTCCAATACCCCGGCTCCAGCATCCGGCTGACGCGGGTATTCCTGTCGCGAATCTTGCTTGGACGGGACGATCACCTGCGATCCAACAGTCAGCAGGCTCTGCCGATCCTTCCCTCCGGATTCCGACTTCTCTTGAGACCATGGATGGAAGGCTTCCTCGTCCTTCCACTCGAAGACTTCTACGTCTTCCCATTCATCGGAGACTTCTTCGTCCTCCCATTCATCAAAGAGCTCCTCGGCAACTGGGCACTGGTATGCGAAGTGTCCAGGCAACCCACACTTCCAGCACAGCATTTCTTCCACCGGTTGCCGTTTAGTACCTTTGTTCTTCTTCTTCCTTGTCTCACAACGTTCCAGGATTTGCTTCGTGAACGCTGCCACTTCGTCACGAGAGATGACACAGCTGTATCCCTCGTACAGCGGAATGATCCCCCGATGAGCCATCGTTGATCCTGCCGACTACGCCAAAATGTAACGCCCCCTGCGGGGAAAGACAGGGACAGACGCAACACAAAAGAACTCACCTTGAAAACGATGGTCACCTCCAGTCCGCTTCCTATTTCCCAGCTGCGATCCAATCCCAGCAGATCCGCAGCCGCAGTCACCTCCAATCACGTCCCTCTAAGATAGAGACAGGGATTACGGCCGTGCCTACCAGGTAAGGGCTGTCCGAGACTACGGCAAAGGACAAGGACACGGTCAGCCCAAGCTCCTTGCCGCCTCCTCACTTTGTTCTTGCCAAGACGCGGGGGACTACAGGCACTGAAGGCCAAGACTAATCCGAGGACTAATCCCGCCTCAAGTGCCTCACACACCTGCCGGTGAGGGCCTAACCGAAAGGGGGAATCGAGCGTGATACTCACCGGGACACTCCCACTTCCGATCCGGTTCTCCTGCACCTTCCCGACTCCTGCGGATGACAAGAACACACAGCCTCCCTCTACGCTCTCCGTGAAACTAAGATGGCACCCACAAACTGGACTAACTACAACGGCGACCCGACCCTAACAACGTTCTAATGGTCGGCAACGCAACTAAGTCAAACACTAGGACTAACTAAATGTGGTGCACTAACGGAACTACTAGTTACACGCTACGGGGAACACCAGCCGGTGTTCACAGCCTAAACCGGAGGGCGGTTCCTAACCCCCTCACCCAGGTCGTACCAAGAAGCTGCCTTCTTGCTAGGGGTCACCCACGGACCCTAAGGACCGGTTCTTTAAGCCCGGCTGAGGCTCAGTAGAACAGCACACTAACCCGCGGGCCGACTGCCGCACGGAACAGCCGATCGAACTGAACCGCCCGACTGCCTGTACTCGGGTATCTCACACGCGTCCCTACGTCCGGAACCACAGGTCCACCTGCACGGAACCGGCCTTGAGGACCCTTGATCAGAACCACGGCCGCCCCTGGAACTGCCTCAAGGTGTGCTGCACTGCCACCGATTCACTCAGCCACCCCCTCTGGGTACCAGAGTGACCCCGGGGACCTAAGGGACAGGGAAACTACGTGTGTTCTCCCCTGACTATGTGTATGCTGTTACTTACACTTATCCCCACAGCACGGGTTAGCACAGGAAAACCACAGGAAACAAGAGCCTACCTTTAATGGGGGCCTGACGTCTTGCCCCTGGACACAGTTATATAGCACACCAAAATACTGTAATGTAAACTACACTCGCCACACAGACAGAATAAATAGATACAGTATACAGTACCTTGCCCGCTACTTACCCGAACACACCGCTGCTAGCCAACCAGCAGGTTGCTACAGCACCACAGGAGCCTACGCTCGACCGTACCTCCTAACCACGTGTGCTCACCTCACACAGGACCGCGCCTACTCTCACGAGGCTCCCACGCCTCTACCACACACCACCAGGGCCTTATGCCCTACACACCATGGGTCTCTGCCCAGCTACACACAGAGCCTTCTGCTCTGACTAATGGGCCTCAGCCCCCTCTCTAACTCAGGGCTCTGAGCCCACTACTAGGGCCTTGTGCCCGACTGTGCCCACGGGCCTAGTGCCCGAATTAACGCTGAGTATACTTACCTGCTCTGCGCAGGAGTCTCAGCTTGCCACGCCGTCTTCTTCCGCCTTCTCCGGGTCTTCCAGACCCTCCAACCGGCGGCGCCTCTTCTCCGGTTCGGCGCTGTTGAGGGGTGCTTGGCGGGGGCGCTCTCAGCCCTGACAAGGGCTCCCCGCCGACGATCTCCGCTCCGGCGGCTTGCTTGAAGTCTTCTGGCGGCAGGGTAGCTCACGGCCCTTACAAGGGCCCCCTGCCGCCGCTGCCGCTGGTCTTGTTGCTGGACGTCTTGCAGAGACGTCCTCTCTCTTCTCCGCCGACGGACTTCTGGCAAAATGGCGCCACCCGGCGACTTATATAGTCGCCGGCGTGACGTCATTAGCCGGCGTGAGCGCTGATTGGCTCGCGTCGGCGCCAATCTTTTGAATGGCCGGGCGCGAGCCGCGATTGGCTCGCGCATCCGGCCGCTGATTGGCCAGCGGGGAAAGATGAGCCCTGATTGGCTCATCCTTCCCCCGCGCACGGGACCTGCAGAAAGAAAGTTATACTCACCGCCGCTGGATCGATGGACGGGTAAGTACTTCTTCTCTTCCTTCTTCCTGCTGGGCACCATCGGGGACCTCTTCAGCCCCTCCAGGGACACAGCGCTGCCGGATATCTTCGCCCTCTTCACGGGCACCGGCTCCGGCGTCTTCTGTCCCTCCACATAAGAACAAAGTAGAAATATTTACATTGTTTCTAAGCAATAATCCATTGTCGAGTCATGTATTAATGTAATCTGGGAATGAAAGGTGCACAAAACATTGCAAATTCAAATGTACCTGAATCCTGGATTTCCCCTAGAACTAGGTAATTGTACTACATGGGTCTCACATCTGGGTGGGTCTGTGTGAATCTACGATACATTTCAAAGAAACATTAACCAAAGAAGTTAAACATAACATTGATATTTTAATTTGCTTAACTGCAGCCTTTCAGCCTCACAAGGTAATGGCACTAAAGACCATAAAAGCACAATAAATGTATGCTGCTAGACTTTTATTTGAAGCTGTTTTTCAGCTTTAAGAGACTATGTACAAAATACACAGCACTTATACACCAAACCGGGACATGTTTTCAGTATCGGTTCCTCAAAATATAAATGTTTATAGTATTGCTTTGAGTATGAGAGTTTCTGTGTACTAGTAATCATGACTGCCAGAGAATTTCTGGAGATTATATAGGAGTCTATTTATCATTAGGACCTGATCGTGGCAATTAAAGAAACTGCTGTAATTTTTTCATCAGCATGGACAACTCAGTGATAGTCAGCCAGGGGCAGTAAAGATTTACTTACTGATTTGTCTGGGCCAATCAGAAGGGAACATGTGTCAATTGGCTTGTGCAGTGGAACTGAAATCATAGGTTTATTGAATTAGGGAGGAAAGCCTGCATTGGCGATAAATATTTCTTTTAAAAAAATTAGCGGTGTGGGGCCCCTCCGAAAAGACGCTGCCAGCACTATGGTAGGCTGGTAACATTATTACAGGGAAACCCACAACGTTGGGTCCCCCTGTCATAATGTAACACAGCCTTAGCCTGTTCAGCACAGGGCTGAATTCGCCCTAGAAAAAACAGCCCCATCCTGGAAGCGGTTGGGTTCCTCCAAATAGAACTGCTGGTGGATGTCCCTGTAATAAATGGTAAAAGGTCACAGAAAATATTTTTTCCTGTGGCACTACTGGTCCCAGCAAGGCCTGGCAGCCATAAGTTGCTTGGGTATGTTGGCACTGGTAGAACTACAAGTGCAAATATACCCATGTCTGTCAGACCATGCTAGTGCTTGTAATATAAAACACAAACACTGTGATAAAATATTTTATTTTTATTTTTTAAAAAAAGAAAAAATCCCACTCCCCCATACATGCTTCTTTCTTCCAGCTTTTAATATATTGGGGAAAAATAAAAAATCGCATAGACAAAGATTTGCTCATCAAGGAGACGTAACATGAATGACAAGGCTCCCTTCATTCATAAAATACATGAAATGAAGTACATTGTATTAAGGTACTTTCTTGAACCGAAACCCCACTTGGAGTTTAGGGGCACCTAACCAATCAGAGTGGCTTGATCACGCTCTGACCAATCAGAGTGAAGCCGCTCTGTTTGGCTAGTTACTGACAAGCCGGGGGCTTTTCATTTCCATTGTTACTCTTTGGCGGCACAAGTCTTTGTCTATAGGGTTTTGTTTTGTTTTTCAATTTAAATTTTAAAGAAAGAAGATGATCTCCCCTGGGCATAGGTGACTAGTACGTGGGTAAAAGAGGGTATAAGTAGAGGAGTGTTATTTAATAAGATCTAATCACAGTGTTTGCGTTTTTATGTAACAGTATTTCTTTCATGGTGTACAAATCCCAGCTGGCCCTGGATACATTCAGCACTAGGCCCCAGATTGACTTAATCCTCGGCTGCATACTGGCAAAGTGTTGTACACACTATTTGGGGGAGGTTCCTATTGTCCAGACCCTTCACCAATTCGCTTTAATCAGTCGGCAAAAGGGGCAGTTGCCCAGAGGCCGCCAGTGCCTGGGGCCACCCCATTTCCTGCTTATTGCTCCTAGACACCCTACAAAGTACTGAGCACTACAATTGGGATCTATCAGAAATCACTCTGCAATGGAGATGGGCAACAGGCGGTCTTCGAAGCCGTCACATACGGCCCCTAGCTCCTTCCTGTTTTATTGTAAGATTTGTTTGTTATAGCTGTTGCTATAAGTGTCTCTTTCTTAGCTTAAATATACTCGTTTAACTTATTATTAAGATTAAGGTTAATGTGTGACCTACAGCCTATGTGACCAGACAGGGGAGCTAGCAAAAATTATGGTCAGGCGCAAGTAAGGTTTTAGCGCAAAGTCTACATTCTGTAACTATCTTAGTACTTAAATGGTGTAGATAATGAAGAAACCTCAGGTTCAGATTATCTCATAGATATGAGATCTATAGAAATGATGTGATAGCAAAATATTATTCTGAACACTGGTATATAGAGATTCCATTTGAGTAACTGGAGATAAGACATATCCAAGGTCTGACTTTTAGGGGCATATTCAATTAGCTTTTGCATTCGCGGTAATGCGCCGGAACAGCCGCGAAACGTAATACACGGTACCGCAATAACGTGGATTTTCGTTCACAGCCCATAGGGTTGCGAACGAAAATCCGCGTTAATGCGGTACCGTAATACCCGCAAGAACGCGCACTTTTCGCGGCAACGCGCGTTACCGCGAATCCAAAAGCTAATTGAATATGCCCCTTAATCTGCAGGCTTGATATACTAAGCAATCTGATAATTAGGTGGATAGAGAATTATAACTGGACTTGAAACTTTTAGTAATACCCTTTGAATAAAACAAGAGCAAAGGGGACATTTTTCAAGCTGCGGGTTTGAAAAAGAGAAGTTACCTGTAGCAACCAATCAGATTCTAGCTGTCATCTTGTAGAATGTAATAAATAAATGATAGCTAGAATCTGATTGGTTGCTATAGGCAACATCTCCACTTTTTCAAACCGAGCATATTCAAATCCAAGCGGATCTCAAGATGCGTTTCGAGTTGAATCTGGGTGTAAGTACGCTCTGCATACACAGTACTTGCCGTATGTTAACAGACAAAACAAAGTGCAGTATACATACAACCATATGTGCAATATAAGGTCACATCAGAACACATACAATAAAAAAATGTATATTATGAAATAAATGAACAACTCTAAACAGTATAATCAAATATTTTTTTATTTTATTTCTTACATTAAATACATAAATCGAGATGTTCTTAATGCATACTGTACATACAGTGCGTTTCTATGGTCTATCTAACTTGCCTACACATGTTCTGTGCTAGTTACTGGCATGCATACATATACTTTTCCAATCAAAGACTATGCTTTATCAGTAACTTACACGTGCCCTGTAGCTCCTGCAAATGATACGTCTGAAAGGAAGTGTACTTAAGAGAAACCCAGGATTTGAATTGGCTGCGTCTGAGTCAGCACACCCTCACGGAACAATTCCTACGTCCATCCGCCCCTTCCCACTCTGATTCCTCATTCAAGCTGTAGGCTGTTGTAAGTGTCATTTGCGTTCGGACATGATTTGCATGCAATTGCGTTCATTAGTATAAGGTCTGTTTCTGAGCAGGCGCAGAGCTATTCCGTGAAAGACACAGAACGCAAACAGACTTATGTCCAAACATGAATCACGCCCTATAACTACAATATATATTGTGTATGCATTGTACACAATCTACCTGAGTGGTAACTGACTCCTGGGGATATATTTACTAAACTGCGGGTTTGAAAAATCCAAAACTCCCCCACATGCCACTCAGACCTACCTACATGCCCCTCAGATCTACCTACATGCCTGACAAACCTCCCAAATCATTTTAACTCGGATTAATAATGATTATAATTGTATTTGATTAGTTCCCCTGGAAGTGTCCATTCTTTCTTTTGGTATTGTAATGTACATTTTTTCACGGCAGCACCCACTGTCATGGGAAACCCCTAGCATATAAATAGACCTTGCGTCTGTCAATATTTCATTCCGCGCGTTTGATTTCATGCTGTCCAAACCGCAGGCTTAACCTAGGCTAGCCCCAGAGCTAGTGCTAGAGATATACGACAAAAAAACAAGTTACTTCCAGGTACGTAGTGTTTGATACGTTCAGTGGTTGTGTGTGCTCGAGTTTGGCACACCCTTACTGTACATTCACTATAGCAAAATGCCCTTTCCCCGCCCAGGTCACTCCCAGATGTAGTAGGCTGCAGTAAGTGTCCCTTGCACTCACCAGCGCATGGAACAGGCCTGTATTCACAGCTCTATCTGCTGGTTCTGCGCATGAGCAGAGTGATTTTACATTTAATACGCCCAAAATCAGCAGATACGTGCCTTGATGAATCAGGCCCCATATAGCTATAAAATCACAACAAGAGCAGCAAATAAAAGATATGTCTGTACCATGATCACACTGTTCTCCCTTCTTCACACTGTGCCCCTTCGTCACACTGTTTCCCCTTTATCACACTGTGCCCCTTCAGCACAGTTCCCCTTCATCAGACAGTTCCCCCTTCATCACACTGTTTCATCTTCATCACACTGGGCCCCTTTCATCACACTGGACTGCCTTCATCACGCTGTGCCCCTTATTCACACTGTGCTCCTTATTCACACTGTTCACCTTCATCACATTGTTCCCCCTTTACACTGAGCGATCTTATCACACTGTAGCCCATTCATCACACTTCTGCTTGCTTCATCACTCTGTGCCCCCTACATCACACAGTATCCCCTTCATCACACTGTCCCTTTATCATACTGTGCCCCCTTTTCACACTGTGCCCCCTTATCACACTGTGCTCCTTATCACACTGTGCTCTTTATCACACTGTGCCCCCTTATCACACTGTGCTCCTTATCACACTGTACCCCCTTATCACACTGTGCCCCTTCATCACACCATTCTTTACTTACCTTCCTATGGTCTTCTTTTCTTCTGTCCTCTTCTTTTCTGTTAGCTGCTCTTCTCAGCGCAGCTCCTCACTGACCATGTCAGACATGATGATGACATCATACTCAACAGTCAGTGAGATGTGAGGCAGTGTCCCAATTACCCCCCCTCCTGGATCCTCCCCTGCTTAAACCTGACCTGTAGCTGGTGCAAGTGATACAACTGAAAAACGTAGTTTTGCCCAAAGCTTGAATCAGATGCTGTTGTATGCACTCGACCTTGGCATGCCTTTTATGTACATTGTCTACAAGCAAACGCCCCTTCCCCTCCCCCTCCTGCCCTTTAAATCGTAAGCTGTTGGAAGCGTCATTTGCTTTCGAACATGAATTGCGCTCTTTGGCATAAATTTCTGTTTTATTCATTCGCAGAGTGAAAACACACAAAATATGGCTCGTAGCAGCATTTACGTTCCTTAATGAATCAGGTCCAGAGTGTGGCCAGCATGCATGCTGCTCAGGAGCTGTGTGAGTGCTACTCTCGGGAGAAGTTGGATTTATTGACATTGAAATTATTGGAAAAAGGGTTAATCAGTAGTAGTTAACAGGATTTTTTGAAAAAAAATTATCATTAGTTTCAGTCTTGTTATTAGGTGATATCTTACACAATATGAATGAACAACACTTTGTGACTCAATCGTACTCATTATTTACAGTAAAGCACTATGAAAAAAGTGTCTGCTGAAGGCTTATTACGGAACAATTAGTTTTTTTGCCCTGCTCTGAAATGAAGCACTTGGAAATCCTGTGTGTCCCTGCAAATATATTCAAATGTTGGAAACTATAGTATTAGCCTTGCAGACTAATACTTTGATGCATGCAACTACTTGGCATATTCAAATTTCTTATGTGGCTAGTTAAAAAAATAAAGCGTGATTTGCAAACAGGATAAGGTTTCTCTTTAGAAGTGATAATTCAGTTACTGGAACCACTAGTTCCTCCTCCTTCTATGATTTCAGCAGCTGCCTCTGAGAACATTAACTGAAGTTTTAATCATCCATCGTCTTGTCTTTCAGGTAATCTGTTTACATTGTATTGCTTAGTATTCAATGTTACTGTCTTTGTTCAACTTGCTTTAGCTGTGTAGTTATAAGGATAAATAACAGTAATATGAAAGTAAATGAAAGAGTTACGATGCAAAGTATTTCTGAGAACTGTCATAAACGTGGTCATCATCATCACCATCATCACCATTTATTTATATAGCGCCACTAATTCTGCAGCGCTGTACAGACTGTTGTTGTTTTGCTCAGACAAGATAAGTCATATTGCTGTGTTATTCATTTCTTCATAATTATATTAATCTAGTATTAAACTAGAAGTTTTCAGGAATTGAATGTTAAGACAGCTTAAAAGGTTAGGCAGTTTTAGTCTTCAGTTTCACGGTTTAAACAAAAACAAATTTAATCCCAAAGCTTTTATACATAAAAAATGAGGTAGATATAATATATTAATTATTTTATCTAATGATATTTATTTTCAGAGGACAGGACAATATGATCATTCATTTAAAAAAAATGACAGCTTGAAAAAAAAAAGTTTATTGCAGCGATAAATAATTTTTTTTTTATTTTTTTTTTTGCTAATGCAATTCTGGGACAGGACAGGCATTGCTGGTATACATCAAGATCATGGGCAGCACACTGGCTTAGTGGTTAGCACTTCTGCCTCATAGCAATGGAGTCATGAGTTCGATTCCCGACCATGGCCTTATCTGTGTGAAGTTTGTATGTTCTTTCCTTGTTTGTGTGGGTTTCCTCCCACACTCCAATTGGCTGCTATTAAATTGCCCTTAGTCTCTATCGGTCTGTGTGTGTGTATGTTAGGGGATTTAGTTTGTAAGCTCCAATGGGGCAGGGACTGATGTGAGTGAGTTCTCTGTACAGCGCTGCGGAATTAGTGGCGCTATCTAAATAAATAGATGATGATGAAGATTACTCCGAGTGGGATTATTGGCAGCGATATCGATATTATCACCAGCGGTAACCCCTTACATGTGAAAAAAATCACGGTCTGTGTTGAAAAATCCCATAGTGCTTTTGATAAATGCAGTTCTTATACTGCATACACAGAAATGTCACAGCCTTAAAACAAAAACTATTTACCTATACTACACTAGACAACACTTGTGGGGTGGCACTGGAAAGAAATGGGAAGGTGGCCTCATGTGGGCAGGATCAAATCAACTGTAGGTCGGGCCAACACAAAAGCAGGCGTTGTTATAATAAGGTTCCCCTAGCTGTGTAAAAGTAAATAATCCCATTGCCTCTTCCTACCGGTAACCAAAACTTTAGGTTGTCCAAACCATGCTTGTTGGCATGCACTTACCCCCAATGATAGGTTGCTCCCTTCCAGTGCCCTCTCAACCTCTTCTTGGGGGTTGGGGTTACTTTTAAATATAACTGTGATTACTTGTAAATACTAGCATCAACAATTCAACAAATGTATTTTTTGTTCAAATTAAACAAAAAAATACTCCCATGAATGCACCATACAAAATGTATTGCAAGTAAGACGCGGGGGGGTGGAGGGCTCGACGATCAAAAGCATTGGTGGTCAGTGGTTAGCAACACACAGCCAATCGCCAGGCTGCCTGTTGCTGTGCAGCAGACAGGAAGCAGGAGTCTTCACTTCCTATCTGCTGATCTGAGGAGAGGAGCGACGCTGGCACAACTACAGGTAAGTGAAGGGGGGAACTGCCCTGCATATCTATAGGGAGGGGGGGGGGAACTGCCCTGCATATCTATAGGGAGGGGGGGGAACTGCCCTGCATATCTATAGGGAGGGGGGGAACTGCCCTGCATATCTATAGGGAGGGGGGGAACTGCCCTGCATATCTATAGGGAGGGGGGGGGGAACTGCCCTGCATATCTATAGGGAGGGGGGGGACTGCCCTGCATATCTATAGGGAGGGGGGGAACTGCCCTGCATATCTATAGGGAGGGGGGGAACTGCCCTGCATATCTATAGGGAGGGGGGAACTGCCCTGCATATCTATAGGGAGGGGGGGAACTGCCCTGTATATCTATAGGGAGGGGGAACTGCCCTGCATATCTATAGGGAGGGGGGGAACTGCCCTGCATATCTATAGGGAGGGGGGAAATGCCCTGCATATCTATAGGGAGGGGGGGAAATGCCCTGCATATCTATAGGGAGGGGGGGAACTGCCCTGCATATCTATAGGGAGGGGGGGACTGCCCTGCATATCTATAGGGAGGGGGGGAACTGCCCTGCATTTCTATAGGGAGTGGGGGAACTGCCCTGCATATCTATAGGGAGGGGGGGACTGCCCTGCATATCTATAGGGAGGTGGGGGACTGCCCTGCATATCTATAGGGAGGGGGAGGGAACTGCCCTGCATATCTATAGGGAGGGGGGGAACTGCCCTGCATATCTATAGGGAGGGGGGGGGGAACTACCCTGCATATCTATAGGGAGGGGGGGGAACTACACTGCATATCTATAGGGGGGGGAAACTACCCCGCATATCTATAGGGAGGGGGGGGACTACCCTGCATATCTATAGGGAGGGAGAGGGGGGACTGTCATGCATATGTATAGGGAGGGAGAGGGGAACTGTCATACAAATCTATAGGGTGGGAGGGGGGGCTGCCATGAAAATCTATAGGGAGGGAGAGAGGTTGATATGTATGAAGGAGGGCAGAGGAGGGGGGCTGATATATGTGATTTGGGGAGTTTTGATGTGACGGGGGGATTGCTACAGAGTGGAGGTAAGGAAAATAGCTGCAAGGGGGATGGATGCAGGGTGGGAGGTAAAGAAAATGGCTGCAGCAGGGGTTAAGGAAAATGGCTGTGGGGGGGGGTTGTGGTTAAGGAAAATGGCTGCAGGGGGTATTTAAAAAATAGAGCAGCTTTGGGGGGCAGAATCTCATGATTGTGTGGTGGTCACATGGATGGTCTCAGCAATCACTAGAATACTAAATATTAGTGAGATGGGGCTGGTAGAGGTTTGTATTTGATTGACAACAAATATTCAGATATTGCTTATATATGCCTGTCCAATGGGGTACTTTTAGCTGGCCATAATGGAGTGTTTTGTTTTAACTAAAGGGCCTAATCATTCAGGGTTTGCATTATAATACATTTTTGCATTTTCAAAACAGGGCGCCAACTTTCCAGAAGCCAGCGAGAGGATAACAAAGTTGCAAGAGAGAAGAGCAAGAACAGGCAAGAGACAATGGCACAATCTGTCTAAATTTGAATGCTGGAGAATACACCTGAACATTCATATTCAGGATTGTTCCTATACACCTATATATTCGGAGGAGGGGGGGGGGGGGGCGCTGCGGCCGTATTAGCCTAGGGCGGCCAGAACCCTTAATCAGGCCCTGGTCCTGATGGTCACCCAAAGAAACAGGTTTGTAATATTTTAGGTAGTTTGTACATGATTTATGTTTTGCAATGCAACAGATTCAAAATATGCTCAGACATAAAATAATACTCTTGGGGGCGTATATATCTTTAGAACCTCAAATGAGTTGATAAGCGTGATTTTATTTCACCACAGGGTTTTTTTTCCATTTACAAATAAACCTTTATCATCATGAAAAACTCCCATTTTAACTGAAAAATATTCCTGATTCAAATTAGATGGAAAATATTAGTAAAGCCAAGTAATTGAATATAGGGTTTTGTTATGTTCTCAACCCTTGTTCTCAATCACTCTTTTCACATGACGGAATATCATGTCTTCTGAGAAATGAGGCAACTAGTTTAGTTTTGTTTCCTCTGCTAAAATCATAGTGTCACAAGACAACTATTGTCATTATCATCATTAGATTTCAGAAGTGCTAATAAACATAACCAGGATTGTTTTGGAAGAAGATGTCTTAACTTCAAATCAGTTGTCTGCATAACTTCCTATAATTGTTGGAACATCTCCTCCCCCTTTATATCATCTCCAACGCAGAAACTAGACAACACAAAGAGATCCCCTTTCTTGCAGACTTTTATTTCCAAGACAAGGCCAGCAAACCATATATAAAGCATACTTGCCTACTTTCAGGCAGTGCAGTCAGGGAGAGGGGCGAGACTTGAGGGCGGAAGGGGGCGGGGTACAGTCAAATGCGTCATTTTGGCCCCATCCCCCCACGATTTACCACAAATTGCGTTATTTTGGCCAGGGAATTGCGGGCTGGAGGAGACTTCCCTGCTCTCCTGGGAGTCCGGGAGACAGAGCCACATTTCGGGAGTCTCACGGACATTCTGGGAGAGTTGGCAAGTATGATATAAAGTATCATACAAGCTGGTTTGTTCCTTATCCTCTTTTTGAAAATCAACAACTTAACTCTGCATCTGTACAGTCTCAAGAGTATCGAAACTCATAGACAATACATATTCAGCCACCTTACATGATATTATTATTATTATTACAATTTATTTATATAGCGCCACCAATTCTGCAGCGCTGCACAGAGAACTCACTCACATCAGTCCCTGCCCCATTGGGGCTCACAGTCCCAAATTCCCTAACACACACACACACACACACACAGACACAGACACAGCCAGACACACATACTAGGGTCAATTTGTTAGCAACCAATTAACCTACCAGTATGTTTTTTTGAGTGAGGGAGGAAACCGGAGCACCCAGAGGAAACCCACACAAACTCCTCACAGATAAGGCCATGGTCGGGAATTGAACTCATGACCCCAGTGCTTTAAGGCAGAAGTGCTAACAACTAATGCTGGGTACACACTACAGAAATTTCGACCAACTTTTTATGCCGAGCGATTTTACATGCGATCGATGGTCCGATCGCTCGGTCCATGGACTGCATACACACTAGCCTTGTTTAGGACGATAAAGGGAAGAGCGGACGTCCCTTTAGCGACTTTTTACAGCCATGTTGTCGTGAGCAATGACTGTAATTTCGTACTCACTGTTGTGGATCGGTCAGAAGTTTATACACACCACACAGCGGAAACGAGATTGGAACAAAAATATTAAACGGTACGACTAACCAAATGAGGCAATAATCGTCCATTTGGGCAGACTTTTGACCATCGTGTCACTGCACACACTTACCCGACTTTTGAACGAGCGGTCGTATGTCGGCTGTTTGAGCCGATTATTGGACGAAAACAGTGTAGTGTGTACCCAGCTTTAGCCATACATAATTTCTTATTAAGAAAATGTGGCATACTTAATGAACAAGGATTCTTAAATACTAAACATTTTCTCTCTCTTGTGAGTGTTAAATAGTTACAGTGTCGGACTGGGTCATAAAGGGCCCACAGGGAAAACCAATGGTTGGGGCCCACCTACTGACATTTAGCTCTGCAAATCGGTGTGGATGCATGGACAAATGAAAATCTATATTTACATAACTCATTTAAAGGGAAATATGCAAATAGGGGTGCCGCGGCCAGGGCAAGCAAGGCAGGGGACTACTTGGTAAGTATTTTGGCTTAGGGGTGCCTTGAAAAAATTATTGAGACCCTAGAGGTGCCTCGCACTGAGAAACTTTGGAATCCACTACCTTAACACCCATTAACAGCTTAGGGGTGTATATAGGAACATGGGAATGTAATAGTGCTCTGTGTTCTAGGGCCTGATTCATTAAGGATCTTAACTTGAGAAACTTCTTATTTCAGTCTCCTGGACAAAACCATGTTACAATGGAAGGGGTGCAAATTAGTATTCTGTTTTGCACATAAGTTAAATACTGACTGTTTTTTCATGTAGCACACAAATACTTGATGGCTTATTTGTACACTGAAATTTAAAGTTGATATTTGTGTGCTACATGAAAAAACAGTCAGTATTTAACTTATGTGCAAAACAGAATACTAATTTGCACCCCTTGCATTGTAACACGTTTTTTTCCCGGAGATCTCAGTGCTGTGAGGCAGCAGTGCTAACCACTAGGCCACTGTGCTGCCTTATCTTGCTTCTTTGCTGCTCTTATCTATTCTTCTTTTCTTCTCCTTCCCAGCACCATGTCTCTTGCTGGCTTTTCAGTCTGCACGTGCCACCACCTTTGACCTCAGAAACACAGTTTTACAACTCTGCCTTTGTCTTCCTGTGCAGAGGCAGCCGGAGCCAGCACATCTACGTAATTAGGATGGGGAACAAGGGGGTTACTGACAGCAGGGGCTCTCCGGGATTTTCCCCGATGTCCCGGTGGGCCAGTC
Organism: Mixophyes fleayi; assembly: GCF_038048845.1. Lineage (NCBI taxonomy): Eukaryota > Metazoa > Chordata > Amphibia > Anura > Limnodynastidae > Mixophyes > Mixophyes fleayi. The sequence continues at coordinate 30,011,250 of NC_134412.1, read as the reverse complement.
CGACACTGAATAGTTAGCACAAGGATATGTGGCTGTACAGATCTCATAAGGATGCTCCTAGCTGTACTATATAATATACAATACAAACTCTACTGGAAAGTAGCAACACTCATGTTTACAATTACTAAGCTGCAGGTTTAAAAAAGTGGAGATGGTGCCTATAGCAACCAATCAAATTCTAGTTATCATTTATTCAGTACTTTCGACAAAACGACAGCTAGAATCTGATTGGTTGCTATAGGCAACATCTCCACTTTTTCAAACCCGCAGTTTAGTAACTATAACCCTTAATATCTAAGTGAAAAACCTTGTGTTAAAATGTATACATGCAATACATTTCATATCACAGCTACAACATATAGGGCCTGTTTCAGGCCAGAATGCAAGTTGCACGTATGTTGTGTTTGAAAAAAGAGCCTGGAACTTATGTTTAGTTCCAACCGTATTGAAATCTAACCGTATCTCAAAATACGTTGCCATTGAATCTGGGTGGAAGTACGCTCTGCCTACACAGTACTTGTTATACGTAGACACACAGAACAGACTGCAGCATATGCACAAGCAAGAAATAAAATAACTATCATTGTCAGCATAATCATTTCATGCCGTGACAGTCATCAACATCAGTCAGCATTTACACCTGACCTGTAGTGGGTGAAATTATACGGCTGAAACCAAGTGTTCAGGGCCATCTTACCAACATTATGGGCCCCCGGGGCAAAGCAGTCCACTGGAGCCCATACTGTCTTGATGGAAGTAACTGCGCAAAGCCGAACTTCTGGTTTCGGGGGTCTGGGAATGCGCAGTAGCACAAATCGGACATTGGAGACCACCAGGAAGCTAGCGGTTGCCATGAAAACGCGATAGGAGATTGAGCAAAGCGCTCCTTAATTCCAAGAAAGAGCCCTGTCTGTGGGGCCCACGGGCACTTGCCCATCGTGCCCAGTGTGAAATACGGCCCTGCAAGTGTTCTGATGAGAAACCTAGAAACCCAAGACTTGAATCAGCCGTAACTGGGTCAGAATGCCTTCACTGTACATTGCCTATGTTAGTCCACCCCTTCTCCACCCCTGTTGTGTCTCTCAAGTTGTGGGCGTTGTAAGTGTCATTCAGACATAAATTGCACGCAGTGCGTCCTTTGATGTAAGGTCTATTTCTGAGCGTGCACAGACCTATTTCACGCAAGATACGCTGCGCATAGGGACGTACTTCCAAATATGAATCAGGCCCATAACATTTAATATACTGCTGCAGTAATCATTGAGCATTCACCTTTCAGAATGGCATACATATATCCCCACGGGGAAGTAGTACGTTCCACAAGACGTCAGAGGCATAGGAGAGAGGAAGTATGGTGTGGTGGGCGTTGGTGTGGGCTGAGCAGGTTGGGGATGTAGCCTATTTTGCATCGCGTCTATGACATAGGCAGTTTACTAATGTATAATCTCCTGGTCAAGTGACTAATTTGAAGATGTTTCTCCTTTTGTTTCAGTTTCAGACAGATTTTAGAATCTTAGATTTTGAGATGAAATTAACCACCGTCTTCAGGTCCATTCAACCCTTAGTCAATCCTGTGCTGCAATTAGAAGTTCATGGTTAACTTTTTGTGAAATAATGCAGTATCATGACAAAGACTTACCTTCTGAATAACGTCTTCATTGTGGACTTGCAGTTATTTTTCATATCAAAAATCCAAATGTAAGTATTTGTTTTGCTTAATGTTCCTTTTAAACTAGTAAGAAGGTCTGAGACACTTATTGTGGTGTTTGAAGCACACTATAGCTGTGGGAGTTTGTGGGTGGGATATAATGAATCTGGGGTAAAGAGTCTGGGCCTAATTCAGGTTGCGACGTACATCCATTTGTGTTGCATATCTTGGGTACAATAACCCTGGAAATGGTCAGGAACAGACCTTACGGTAATGGACACAGTGCGACTCCTGTCTGAACGCAAATGACACTTTTGACAGCCTACAACTTAGGGGTGGAACGGGAGACGGAAGAGGCAGACAAATGTGGCCACGTGCTGAATACTTTCCGTCGCAGATTCAGATGATTCAAGTCCTGGGGGTAAATGTATCAAGCTGAGAGTTTTCCGGCGGGTTTGAAAAGTGGAGATGCTGCCTATAGCAACCAATCACATTCTAGCTGTCATTTTGTATAATGTACTAAATAAATGACAACTAGAATCTGATTGGTTTTTCAAACCTGCTGGAAAACTCTCAGCTTGATACATTTACCCCCTGGTGTCCTTATAGTGCGCTTGGTTTCAGGCCTATCATTTCCACAAACCACAGGGCAGGGGTAAGTGCCGACTGAAGAAACTGATAGTGATGACTGTCATGGCATAGTCTTTGTTCTAAAAACTACATATATGTGTGCCACTAGATATCACAGAACATGTGTATGTAAGATAGACTGTAAAAATGCATTGTGTGTACAGTCTGCATTATAAGCATCTTTATTTAATGTAAAAAAATACAGAAAATACATGATTAGACTATTTAGAGGTGTTCATTTATTTCATATTATCCATTGTTTTGTATGTGTTCTGATTAGAGATGGTCACTGACCCCCGTGTTTTGGTTTTGGATTCGGTTTTGGATCTGGATTACCGTCGTGTTTTGGTTTTGGTTTTGCGAAACCGCCCTTGCGTATTTTGGTTTTGTTTTTGGTTTTGTTTGGTTTTGTATTGCAATTTGTTAAAAAAATTACATTTATTGGTGCTAAAATAACATAATTTAGGTATTATTTTGTAGCTACATTATTATTATTAACCTCAGTAACACTAATTTCCAGTCATTTTTTATTTAATTTTGAACACCTCCTATGTCACAATATGATTTTCATACACTTAAAAAGAAAATTGCTGCAGTTCTTGCCAGTGAGAACAAAAAGGCCATTGTCATGCCTGGGCATAAGACCAAAAATCCACCTCTTAAGTGTGGAATTATTTTTACACAAATCCTGGCAAGAGTTGTCTATCCATTTGTAGCGTTTTTAAAGCCACACTCAGTAGAGGTAGGGACCTTAACCATCTGGGATCCTCATCCATGTTTCGTAATTTTTCAGCGAGTTCTTGGAAAACTGTTGGGAAAATCAGAAACTTCGGTTAAAAAAAATAACAACAAGCATTCCAGCATAATCTACCTCCCTTCTCTCATCTACATCCCAGCACCTGCAATCTTCCCCCCCAACACCTTCATAATCAATATCCCCTGAACCAACAATTGGCAGTTAAACAATCCTCTGCAAGAGGAAGCAAGAATGAAACCTGTCACCCAGTCGCAAAGCGGATCACAGACGCCCTGGGTACTATGCTAGTATTAGATCTGCGTCCAATGTCCACTATTAATACAGTTGGTTTAAGACATTTAATTGAGGTGTTTTGTCCCTGTTAGCAAATGTCATCACTATACCATTTTACTAGAAAAGCTAATTCTCTCCTGTACCGGAAAGTTCCTAAAAATTTAATTATCGGAAGACAAAATGGCATTCTACCCACTGTACACTTAACCACAGATATGTGTACAATCGGAACTTGGCAAACTAAAGATTATATGACTGTGAAAGCCCACTGGGTTGGTCATTCGCCTTCCCCAGCATGGACAGCAGCAGCATGTACCCAGGTACGCCACAGTTTTGAGAAGTAGGCTACTCTGTGTATCAGCGGCTTCAGTAAGAGGCATACAGCTGACAAACTGTTCCAAAAACTAAGGGATGTCATATATTGGTCAAGCATTACAGCGGGGTTGATTTCCATCACATTTCCTGTTTTGCACACACTATCAACTTGCTGTTTGTGTCCAGAAATATTTAGGGTCAACTTCTGGTTTCTGCAACAGCATGTAGGAGAATGCAGCAGCTGCAAGAAGAGGGGAATGTACTTTAGTCCAGCGAAGTAGTTACCTGTGAAGAAAGTGCAGACACGGTTAGCTTGAGTCAAGTGATTGCCTTAATAATACATTTTGAAAAGGTGCTACAGAAAATTATAGTGTGCAATAAAGCAAAGTAAATGTGCTAACTATATTTTAATTGTAGATTAAATACTTAATTTTCTTTGCAAGGATCCCAGACTTATCAACATCTTGTTGGGACGACTTCTCCTTTAGTTTCTCTGGCAACTGCTTGTTGTAAAAGAAATTGCTTTCCCAAGACACCCAGTGGTGATGCACATTTTGATATTTGCTGTGCTGTAAAAGAATTGCCCAAAAATCGTGACAGCACTGCCCTAAAATCAACTAGTCATTCCCATTGGAAGGCCATTATCGGCAATTACATCATAACACAGACTTCTATGATGGTGGGATGAATTAGTATTGTTGGAGGAAGATTATCACTAAACCCTGCCACCTCTCCTGTCTCGCAGTGAGCTATGGTACAATAAAATGTAACTGCAGATTTAGACCAAGACTGTCAGCCCTATTATTTCTATTTCAGCAATTACAATTAGCAATGGAGCAATGGAGCTCTTCTCTTTGGGTGTTACCTATATAACGCAGCACAATTTGCCTGCAAATTCTACAGACAAGCCTGCTTGTCTTCCTCTTCATCAATGACTCTTAGCAATTGAGCACTCGTCTTTGGGTGTATATTACACCCAAACATTATTAGTGAAAATTAGGAAAAATACAGTTTAATCCCTGATAGGCCCTCCACCATTCTTTGCATGTTAATAGTAGGATTGGTTGCAGTTATGGGCAAGGTCACACATTTTTTGACAAATACTTCAAACCAGCCCAGATGTCAAACTGTTGTGGTCTGCCACCTGCGTCATCTCTGCTTGTGTTTGGAAAGTGCATATTGGTGCCAGAACCTCACGTGCCAGAACTGCTCCCACTGGTGCCACACTGCTGCAGGACTTACACAATCAACCGCATCCTCATCGTCGGATACCCAAATCTCCCCCACATCTCTTCTAAAGACATCCTCACTTGGTGTATCACTGGCTACACTCGGGCTGTTCAGGCACACATCAGCAGAACTGCTGAAAGGGTCCCTCTTTATGGGTACACTAACAGAATGCTCACGATTAGACATCCCACTGTTGGATGGACTCTCCACAGGGATTGGTGTCAATTCTAATTCAGAGCAAACATTATCCTCTAATGCCTTACTGTTATCTTGCAGCTCGGCTTTGACGCGTAACAGTAGTTGTGCACCACTTGTAGGCTCGGTAACATTTTTGGATCTGCCACTAATAGCCAAAGGTGAAGGCCCATTCTCTCTTTGCCACTGCGAGTGTAGAATGGCATGTTGGCAATTTTTTTTTTATCGACACTTAACTTTTGCTCAGTAACACTTCTTTTTCGCTTCAACACAGTAAATTTTTTTGGGGTTTTGGTTTTTTGGACTGATTTTGAAACACTGTGTAGTTTGACATCGCCTTGCCCAGATGACGTACTGGGTACACTAACATCAGGACTGGTGACAGAACCTGGTTGCTCATTCTGATCATATGTGGACTGCTTTGAATCCATTCTGAGCGCAAAGCACTTGTAGTGGTAAAAATTATTTGGTAAGATACTGCTGACAAATATGACTTTTGACAGCCAGAAATATTTATGTACAATTTTGAGGGACACCCCAAAAGCACTGGGGAGTGCTAAAAATTATTTGGTAGACACTGCTGACAGATATGACTTTTGACAGCCAGAAATATTTATGCACAATTATGGGGGACACCCCAAAAGCACCGAGGAGTGCTAAAAATTATTTGGTAGACACTGCTGACAGATATGACTTTTGACAGCCAGAAATATTTATGCACAATTATCGGGGACACCCCAAAAGCACTGAGGAGTGCTAAAAATTATTTGGTAGATACTGCTGACAGATATGACTTTTGACAGCCAGAAATATTTATGCATAATTATGTGGGACACCCCAAAAGCACTGGGGAGTGCCAAATATTAAAAAAAAACAAAAAACCTCTATCCTCCTCTCTTCTCTAGCGATTTTTGTTAGAGCAATTGCAAGAAGAATATTGGATTCTCTGTCCCTGCTCTAATCAGCCTGTGACTACACCCTGCTCTCTCCCTCTGTCAAATGGCGATGGATTGCTGTGGAGGCGTGTATTTATAATGTTGAAGTATCGTGAGAACCGAGCCCCGAGATCCGACGACGTCACAATGACGTTCGGCCTCGATTTGGATTCAGAGCGGGCGGGAGAGTACCGAGCTACTCAGCTCGGTACTCGGATAGGCAAAGTTCGGGTGGGTTCGGTTCTCGGGGAAACGGACCCGCCCATCTCTAGTTCTGATGTGACCTTATATTGCATTCTGTTCTGTCTGTTAACAAGTACCGTGTATACAGAGCGTACTTACACCCAGATTCAAATTGAAATGTATCTTGAGAGGTTGGATTTGAAGACGCTCGGAACTGCACTCAAGTTTCGTGCTCCTTTCTTTAAACCGCAGCTTGCGTGCAAGTTGCTTTCCGATTTAAATCAGGCCTATAATGTCTAGATAGACAGATACAGTGACAAGAGATTTAAAGTGGGCTGTTCATATTTGTACTTTAAGATAATATTCCAGGTAAAGATCAGAAATTCCCTTCCAGCACTCTGAAAAATTGTGCGCTGTGTATACAGAGTATATTAGTGGTTCCCAAACTGTGTGCCTAGGCTCACTGGGATGCCTCGGCGATCCCACAGGGGTGCCTCGGCCAGGGCCAGTGGTAAGCAAGGCGGAGGACTACTTGGTAATTATTTTGGCTTAGGGGTGCCTTGAAAAATGTTTGGAGAACCTAAGGGTGCCTTGAACTGAAAAAGTTTGGAATCCACTGGAGTATATAATAATTCCATTTTGTTGTATAATGATTATACCGTTAACAGTTGTTCTTTTATTTTATAATATAATATTTCTTGTATGCATTCTGATGTGACCTTATACCGCACATAGACTTGTGTGTATACTGCTCTCTGTTTGAACTGTCTATGTAAGGCAAGTACTGTATAGGCAGAGCGCACTTACACCCACATTCAAATGGCAACGCATTTTGTGATGAGCTTCAATTTGAATACAGTCGGAACTACACTCAAAGTTCCGTGCGCTTTTCTAAAACTTTAATTCTGTGTGGGGTGCAGTTAGTTAATATAAAAAATGAAAGTGAGTTTACTGTACCACAGATGACCATTACATCAGATGCACCAAGGTCCCTGATAGCTTGTCCCATGCCAACTCCTTTCTTTTCTTCCATGCCCTGCGTGAATGGGAAGTTAATGGGGGAGGGCTGTTTTTTTAATACACATTTTCCATTATTTGATGCATAGGGGGTATGCGGGTTTGAAATAGTGGAGATGTTGCCTATGGCAGCTAATCAGATTCTAGCTTTCATTTACTTAGTGCATTCTACAAAATGACAGTTAGAATCTGATTGGTTGCTATAAGCAACATCTCCACTTTTTCAAACCTGCAGTTTATTAAAAGTACCTGTCACGAACAGCACTCACCTGAGTCTGCGTGACGCTTATGTGACACAGGGTTAACCACACAACAACCACTTGGTATGTCTAAAATGATTAAATCCTTCCCTATCTATGCCACACACTAGCTTTGCGATACTAATTACCACCACCAAGGTTTGTTCGGATAAGAGCTGACACTCTTATTTAGGAAGCCTTCGGTTCTCCCTAGCATTAATCTAACACAATTTACTTTAATCAGAGTTCACTTAAACCACAAGGTTTGCACAGTTTCAATTAGGTAGCGTCTGGACCAAACTGTCGCGTGAATTCATAAGAACACAGAGACTAGAACTTATTAAGTGTAATTTAATATGGAAAATACATCCACAATGCTTAAGATAAAAAGATAATAAAATGACATACAAATAGAGTGCAATTGTTTCTTATAAAATAAAAATGATAAAACACAGAATTGATACCTCACTTAGAATCAAGTTTCCGTTGCCGGGAGAAGCAGGAAAAATGGGACCTCTTCAATATTGAATTGACTCCCTCAGAAGAACCCAGATTTACATTTTCAATACAGTTTTAAAGTCAAGCTACAGGGCCCCCCAGCCCCCTTCCCTGTGAGGTCAGAACCAACAGGAGGGGAGAATGCAAATTAGGGTCTTATGACTTGGCTGTTTGAATACCTCTAAGTCAAGTTTTCTTTACACCGTCCTAACTTTTCAACAGTATGGTTTACGAACATGATTTTACCTTCACACAACAGGTCCTAAGTTTCCCTTCATCTGCATACCACACATGCCTCTGGTATGTATGATATTGGAGAAAATGATATGATCTTTTTCTGTGCCCTTATTCAGCTTGAATCTGTCATTAACATACAACCCAGTCTCTGCAGTCGGCCTGTCTGGGGCCTCCCAAACATGTGTGAGATTTCATTGTCTTGCAAGAGATCTCCTCAAAGGCATTCACATTTGCCATCCTGCCATAAATGGTATAAGGTGCTATCCTTATCTACCAGCCCCCCTGGGTGGTTTAACATCCACAAAACCCATTGATCTAACAGCTTCTAAGAGAACCAGGTCACACTATTTCTAGGAAGTAATTCACAAACATATATTTGCAGATTTATGCCTAAACATTAGCTTGCACATGACAGTACCCCATAGTGTTTTCAATTGAAAACACTATGGGGTATATTTACTAAACTGCAGGTTTGAAAAAGTGCATTGTTGCTTTAGTTTTTTGGTGGAGATCTAAGAGCTTAGATAAATAATATGAGTGACTGTTTTAGTTATTATCTACCCCGAGGTCATAGTGAACAACAAATTAAACCAAACATTGGTTTCTGCCCCTTGCTGCTATTCATATGGAAAAGGTTCAAATAACAAAAGATAAAACAAATGTATTGTGTTCCTCATATAGCATATCACGTATGCTCCTCTAAAATGAAGAGATCCTGTTACACTCCTTTAAATTGCACTGAGTCTTTACCATAAAGACGTTCATGCCTAGAGCAACGTTTTGAATGAATTACTATATACCAAGGGAAAGGAATCTACAAGTTGTAAAAAAGGGAAACATCTTCAGATTTCTAAAAAGACATATATGTTTCTTTATCTACAGAGGTAATAACCCAGGTGATATAAGACAAGATATTATATTGCTGCAATCTCTGTAGAAATAATATCTGTTCAAATAATTGATGAAATTGTAAATGAGAAGATGATCAATCAGGTATGAGTTTAAAGCAAGTTATAATTAGAGATGTTCACTGACCCCCGTGTTTTGGTTTTGGATCTGGATTAACTTTGTGTTTTGATTTTGATTTTGGCAAAATCGCCCTTGCGTGTTTTGGTTTTGGTTTTGGATCTCGATTTTTTTCTAAAATCCCTATTTTTTGTGGGGTAAAATCACATAGTTTTGCTTTTTTTACACACCCTACATTATTATTAACCTTAATAACACTAATTTCAAGTCATTTGCAGTCAATTTTGACCACCTCACAGGTCACAATATTATTTTCAGACACTTTCCAACAAAGACTGCAGCGACCTGGCTGGATGCTAAGCGACAGAGCAATGACACAAACGCACGGCACTTCATAGCACATCTAGGAAACATTGCCACACAGCAGTGGCAGAAAAGAAAAGTGGTGCAAGATGGAATTATCCTTGGATCATGAAATCAGTTATAGTTCATTTGATCGCTCCACCCGTTCCTTGGATAACTGTGGTAATTCTACAGCTAATATATGGCGACAAGTGCTGAAACCCCCACCCCCCCCTCTGGGATGTATGCTTTTATCAGACCCAGACCAATCCAGGGTGTCAGACAATGCACTACAAATAGCAATTGTAGTTCACAGCAAAAAGCAAGTTCATCACTGAGCTTTGAATCAGCCCCAATTCCCCAAAAATTATAATATAGTTAGGTACCTTTGACGTAACGTGCAGATTACAAACACTTTGTGCAATACTGATGAAACAGCAGCAAAGTGGAAGGTAATACATATACACGTCTATTTAGACATCCATGCTTACATTACTTCTGCAAGCAACGTTGTTTTTTGTTAATAAAACTGTTGTCTTTATACCGTTCAAAAAATTTAAAATAATCCTCCACCATTCTTTGGATGTTGATAGTTACAGGTCTTTTTTTTTGACTAAGGTGAGAGGTGTTTTATTACATTTTTGTTTCCTTGACTTAAAAACACTATGCACTTTAACATAGGCTTTAGCAGATCACTAGAGGGATTACTATCATCATGACTGGTGCCAGCAGCTGCTTGGTGCTCCTGGACTTCTGTGTACTGCTGTGAATCCATTTTGATAACACAGTACAATGTGACTGCAGATTGAGAACAACACTGCCAGCTCTATTATTTCTATTTCAGCAGTGACAATTAGCAATGGAGCACTCCTCTTTGTGTTTTACCTATATAACACAGTACAATGTGACTGCAGATTTAGAAGACCAATCCTGCCCGCCCTATTATTTCTATTTCAGCAATGACAATTAGCAATGGAGTAATGGAGCTCTCCTCTTTGTGTTTTACCTATATAACACAGTACAATGTGTCTCCAGATCTAGAAGACCAAGTCTGCCAGACCTATTATTTCTCTTTCAGCAATGACAATTAGCAATGGGGCAATGGAGCTCTACTGAATGTCACTGTAGACTTTGAAGAACACAAGCTACCCCTCCTATTTCTTTTCTACCTATGATGCTGCCCAACTGCAGTAGAGACTACCAAGAACTGTGCTAACCCTTCTGTGTCCCTCTGTGAAATGGCGCTGGATCTTCATGAAGAGCGGTACTTACAGAATCCAAAATTTGTGATATCCAAGATCCAACAACATAACAATGACGTTTTGCCTCCTTTTCAATTCCGAGGGCGCGCGAAAATACCAAGCCGGCTCAGCTCGGTACTCGGATCTGCTAAGTTTGGGTGTGTTCGGTTCTCGGGGAACTGAGCCTGAGCATCTCTAGTTATAATAACTGTTAGTAAAGGTGGTGAATGTCAAATTGATGTAAAATACAGTAGAGTAACTTGGTCTTACATAACTAAAACATGTTTAGCCAGGTGAATTAGGCATAGCTTTAGGATTTTCAGGGCAAATATAACGGTGGGTTTCCAAATGCTTCAAGGAAATTTCGGTGTTGCTGCGTGTGGATGAATTTGGGAGTGTAGGAGCAAAGGTAAAGTAGAAATAAAGGAGGTTGTGGTCAAGCCAAGTTGAGGAAGCTAGAGATGGCTCAGAGATGGGAGAACACAAGGTTAATGGAGTGTCCAACGCGATGGGTGGAAGATGACCACAAGAGGAAGTGATTGTAATGAGCTTAGAAGCTAGAGTACCAGCAGAGTTGTTGATGGGGATGTAGAATAAGAGTAGATTAGTCAGTAGAAAGGAAGTGAGAAAGCCAGAATGCAAAGTTGTCAAGGAATTGGGAGACTGATAAATAACAATGATGCGGCGGTGGAATGAAAAGAAAATACTGAAGTTATGGACTTCAAAGGAGGACTAGGAGAGGGTGGATTCTGATGGGATGGCTTGAAAGAAGCAGGCAGGGTATAGTAGGAAGCCTAGTCCACCACCATGTTGGTCACCGGGTCAAGGAGAGACCACCATAAGAGAGAGCTGCATTGGAAGCAGTATCAGAGGGGGAGAACCAAGTTTCAGTAATGGCAAGGAGGAGAAGAATAGGTTGTCAATGGATGTGAGATTATTGCAGACAACATCCTCCATAGACGGCAGCACCATTTCTCCAAAAATGAGTTTGTAGAACAGATAGAAGGCAGGATAAAATACTCATTTATCACTATTGCATGTTAATAGATATTATTCTCATAACTTAAATTGTAAAATATGTCAGGGATTAAAAATTGATATGGGTTGGAGTTTAGTCTTTGTAGTGTGATTGCCTCTCTGTGGGTATATATTCACTACAACATTTTCTACAGCTCTCATCAACGTTTAGCTGCAGTTATCCCACAGTGACCCCAACATGAACAGAGCTAATCATAGAGATCTTTGATCCCTATGGCACTGCCCGGTCTGTCTCCACTGCCCTTATGTTTCATCTTCTGGTGGAACTAAAACTCTATAAGCAGCATTCAAGTGTGCTCATCACATGAAACATAATACAAGTGGCTATATACCTCAGTCCTTTCCATGCAGAGAGCTGCATTACATGTTAAAGCATTAGGATCATAATAAATACATATATAATATATGCATTATGTTCATGTATTTGTTGCAATTGTCACTTTTAGACAGCTGCCTCAAACCTGGTCTGCAAAACACTAAAAAATATCAGTAGTGGGGATAGATCGTTAAACATTCCGAGGACAACAGAACTAGTAATATGGGTGTTCTACCAGAAAGCTGTACACACACACACTGAAACATGATATCGGCTCAGGTGACTGACTGATGGAAACAATATCTAGCATGCAATTGCTGGGCTTAACACCTAGTGCCAGTAGGGAGCTCCATAAGCTCACACACACGTATTTTTATGACTTGATCTCTAGACGAGAAGAGAACACCTGTCAGGACTTTCTACCTGCCATTTCCCACAGGTACACAGATGGTCTAGGAACAAGGCAGCTACAATGCTCCCAGATATATCCTGAGAGGTACGGTGTTTTCAATCTTTTTACCTATCTTCTAATAAGTGTTGACTGATTGTGGTGTTATTTATAGGGCTACGGTCCACCTAGCTAAGTAGGCTGAATTATAGAAACACGACCTATATTGTATTGTGGTCTGTGTTGTCTGCTTAATTAGTAATCAGGGTTGTTCTGTTTTATCACTTCAGATGCTGAGACTGCTCCATTGCTCATAACATCCCTAGACTTTAATTAAGTATCATGTAACATTCCTTACACAGTTATCACAAGAGAATTAAAAGGTTACGTGTCTCCATGGAAAAGATGCAGATCTTTCTAACACACATTGAGCACTCAGCTTGTGATACCTGTGGCAGTAGTGATATATGAGCAGAGGGTGTGTGATATGCCTAATATTGTATTTATAACTAGACAATGTGCTCATTTGCACAGGTTGTAGTTGACAGTGGAATAGTGTGCTTAGTGTTTCACACATTGTCTTAATGAAGTCAGTATAGTATAAGAACCACTCCTTGTTTTAGTACTGTCCATGTTACAAAGTTCAGGTGCTATTTTACATGATATGATAAATGGTATGTAATTGTTTTATAAGGATATGAGCTTACATATTTAGAAAGATTATGGTAATTAGGATTATTTTTATTATTTGAATGTGAGCTGAAAGGCCCATGGACTTGATCTAGATGTTAAATTGAAACCATTGTGGCTAGTAATAAGTTGTACATCAGGGACAGGCGGGCTTTTGCCCCCTCCCCGCCGGTCCCATACTGGGCTACTTTGGGCTGGGTCACTGGGCCACCTGCATTTTTTTTTTTCTTTAAAATGTTCTTAATAGGCTGCTGAGTCACGGCTTGCACCCCTGGGCTAAAATTTGCCAGCCCTTCCCCTTTTGTAAATGTCTTTATGTATTTCATTGTAAACAATACTGTGAATTGGTGGTTTACTCTAGCGTCATAGATGCCTGCTGGGTTGTTGCAAGAAATATGTTTTGCAACTGACTTATATAAGAACATCATTTACGAATGGTAAGTAACATTTGAAAATGTTACATAGCCAAAATACTAAAGTGTGTCTCCAGGGATCTTGCATGTCAATGCCCCTACCTGCATTTCAAAACACAAGTGCAAGGGTCATATACGCATGGTTGAAAATACGATCGCAAGTTGTGCAGATGAGCAGGGTTTTTTTTATTTATCTCACTGGTTTTGATATTTATATCACTATTTTCAGCAATTCAACCTTTAGTAGATCCTTCCCCCAAATAGGCATTTTGTTTTCCAATAGTTGCTGTGTTGTAGATGTCGCACAAAGAAGCTCTGATGAAATGCAGATATAATAAGGGGTTCTATGACTATATGGTGACAAGGCTGATTTTCTCTTATTACTTTCAGGACCACTAGTTTAAAAGCAAAAAAATTTTTTTTAAAAACTATTAAAATATTTAATATTTTTTAAAATGATTTATAAAATAATGACTGTTGAAAAAATGATAAAGAATTTTTCGTTCATTCTGTTATGTTATTGCCATACTGAGATCGTTGTTAAATAGGTTTCCTTATAATAAGGCTATCGCCGGCAAGACCTGGTGAATTTTATCGCCGGCATGGCTACACACCGGTGATAGCACAACTATAGCCAGTGGTGACTCTTTGATGCATAAGGCATAGTTGCCTACTGTTCCGGAATGTCCGGGAAACTCCCAAGATTTTGGGAGTTCTGCCAGACTCCCAGGAGAACATAGAATCCTCCCGCACTGTGCACTCTTCGTTGGGGAAGAGAGTGGGGGCGGGGCTCAATGGGTCATCCTGGCCCCGCCCCTGATGTGTTAGGCCAATATTGAAAGTTTGACAGGGGTGGGGCCTAACAACGTGACCCCCGTGGCCACACCCCCAAGACTGAGCACCCTCCCGGAGATATTATTGCCCAAGTTGACAAGTATGATATAAGATGAAGGCGGGTGTTTTCACCAGAGATAGGGATTGTCCCCCCCAGAATAAATAGATACAGTGCAAAGAGACTGTACAATAAAACATACCAGGAACCAGTGGTCCGCACAATATCACAGGAAGGCATGGCGGTTATTGGTAGACACATTCCTCCACTCGAACTAGACACAGGACATATTTCAGAGAACTGGGAAGATGTTGGGGCAGCACGGTGGCTCAGCGGTTAGCACTTCTGCCTCACAGCACTGGAGTCATGAGTTCAATTCCCAACCCTGGCCTTATCTATGTGGAGTTTTTATTTTCTCCACGTGTTTGCGTGGGTTTCCTCCTGGTGCTCTAGTTTCCTCCCACACTCCAAAAACATATTAGTAGGTTAATTGGCTGCTATCAAAATTGACCCTAGTCTCTCTCTCTCTGTCTGTCTGTCTGTATGTGTATGTTAGGGAATTTAGACTGTAAGCTCCAATGGGGCATGGAGTGATGTGAATGAGTTCTCTGTACTGTGCTGCGCAATCAGTGGTGCTATATATATAGCTGATGATTATGTAAGGAACTGCTGCAGTTGGTATTTGCAGACAAATGGAGTCACAAGGCAGCATACGTACTTATACCAATAGGGCAGAGAGGGTGTGATATACAGAGGTCACGGTGCTAGTGGTGAGCTGTCTGTAGCAGACCAAGGACACCAGACATAGTGCTCTATTTTTTGAATAGAGAAAATCCATTTTCGACGGAGTTAAAGCTCCTACCAATCAGGGGTTTAACACCGCAATCCTGCTTTTGTCAGACAATTGTGAATGAAAAAATGCTTTATCATTTGAATAAAGCATTTTTTCATGCAGCACTTTAAAAAAATGTTGTTTCTTTTTTTTTCTCACTATTTAAATATTGTATTTATTTATACTCACTGAAATACCAAGTCTGGACTTTCAGTTCCACTGTGTATGTGCAAATGTGTAAGCCGGGTCGCGCATGAACATATCCACCAAGGCCAGGGAAGCGGTTAGTTACGTTAATATTTTATTAATAAATTGTAGACTTTCTGTTGCTACTATAAGCAGCGATATAAAATCTGCCTTATACTACTCCTAATGATAAATAGGTCCATTATTAATGGGCAAAATTTAAAACTTAAGCTGGGTACAGACTATTGCATTTTATGTCAGATGCGATTTCTGTAATGATTTTACCAAGTACTGAAAACCTCGATCACAATGCCGATTCATGCGTATACACCTACACAATTTACCTTCAGATCTGTGATCTTCATCTTTCATCACATCTCCTGAAAAGATTGTGACTGTGCACTCTACAGATATCTGCCTACACTGCTGGCCATGAGTGTGTTCACACTTCAGAATTTGACATCGATCCATCGTTGACGGTGATTTATAGGAAGTTTTAAAACCAAATCAACACATGCGATGTGTTTTGTTACGAGAAAACATGAACTTGGGAGCGTACACACTCTTGCAATATCTGACCAAGTGGTCGTTTATCGTGTGATCTGCATGATAGTTGCATCAGAGTGTACCCAGCTTTACTGCAAACCCCACTGAAAAATTCTAATACAGCTTCAAAAAAAAAAGACATCAACTCAGATGAGACAAATTGCGCTAAAACTAATTACAAAGGACTGCATGTTTAAAGGTACAGATGATATGATTAGAGATCACATATTAATGGGGACTCAACACAATGAGTTATAGGAAAAACTGCTCTTAGATCTTAACCTAGAAAAGACATTTAAAATAGCCACAACATTTGAAGTGTGAGAACATAAGCTAACAAGAAAATGCAGGAGGATGCAACACGAGAAGCAGATGCTATTGTAAGATGCCCACATTAACCACAGCGGAAACAAATAGATGGACAAAGCGCAAAGCACAAACCTACAGACAGCACCTAATATTCTAATTTAGACTTATGGTTGAAAAAAACAGGTGTAGCACACATGAAAAAAAAATAGCAGCGGAAAGAGAGACTATGGTACAGTTCAGCTAAGAATAACTATTTGTTGTGTGATTAATCAGTTTACTTTCCTCTTACGTGATGCATCTGTATTAAAAGCAAGTTAGAATTGTGCATTAATGTATTTGTATGTGTGTGTATAAATACATAATAAAATTATAGTCATTATTCCAACCACTTATTGTTTTGAAAATAACGGATTCACAAATGAAAAACACTAGACTGTACAGAATGATAAATATTATTTAGCTAAATATTGAGAATTGTTATACATATGATCAGTGTATATTTGCGAAGGTAGATTTAATACATTTTTGTTAACGTCACCTGGAGTTGATTTGAATATCGGTTCCTAGATGATATTTCCTTGTTTGTGCTGGGAGGGGTGTAAGGTACAAGAGAATATGCTTTATTCCACCTCTGCTGGTCTTGTAATTATATTTATTTAATAACCAAGCCTACATTTATAAATATTTTAGAATTATCCAGAATGTTTGATTAATCTCCAAATGTTTACTGAACTTGGAAACAGAGTGATTAAAGTCCAGGGAAAGAATTTGCGTTCTACAGGTGTTAATGTTTGCCTGGAATATCTTGCTTAGAATTTGGACAATGAGATGATTTTATCAAAATAAATCAACTGATTCAAAGTGTTAGACAATGCATTTCAAAGGAGAGAATGTCATTTAAAGGAAAGGACCGATGGAACAGCAGTTGTTTTTAAATAGACACGGCTTCAAAAGGGCTCTTAATAGGTAGGCACATATGTTTTCTAACATGCTTCAGAACACTAAATAAGTTTTCTGATTTAGTTTTAAACAAAGTGCTTTTCACAAACACTGTAGACGCATAGCATATATGCTAAAGGTGTTTGCATAAAGTCAACCATATTTTCATATGTAAACAGTGAATATTTGCAACTGAATATCTTACTTACACTTCGGATGTTGGAAAGCTCACAGATGACATGATGTTTGATCTTTCAGTTTTCATTTGCTAGCAACACATAAAAATAAATAATAATAATAATAATACATTTTATAGACACTTGTTTATGTACATTTTGGAGTCAGTTTGTTATACCCAAAAACTGATGCATATATTTCCATACTTGCCCACTCTCCTGGGAATGTCTGGGAGACTCCCGAATGTCTGGGAGACTCCAAAATAAACATGAGCTTAGTGAATGTTTTGATCAGGTGACTTCATTCAGATGGGGTTGCTACACTAAGGGGCTTAATGAAGAACTTGCAATGATAATGGTGATTATTTTATCTGCACTTATCAGATATAAATAAAGAATCATTGTTACCGCCGCAATTCATCAGTAAAATGTCGGCGAGGCGGCTGAGCAATACTTAGCCGCTTCAAGTATACTGGCCTGGAACGTTAACGTAGCGCTTCACATTTTTAAGATTATCTAGCCCTTGATAATTGGGGATACTACTATTCATGTGAGTCATGGATAAGCTAATATTACTAATATTAGTAGAAATTTGGCCTTATCTGTGAGGAGTTTATATGTTCTCCCCGGGTTTGCGTGGGTTTCCTCCGTGTGCTCCGGTTTCCTCCCACACTCCAAAACATACTAGTAGGTTAATTGGCTGCTATCAAAATTGACCCTAGTCTGCCTCTGTCTGCCTGTCTGTGTGTATATTAGGGAATTTAGACTGTAAGCTCCAATGGGGCAGGGACTGATGTGAATGAGTTCTCTGTACAGCGCTGCGGAATCAGTGGCGCTATATAAATAAATGGTGAGGGGAAAAATCCTTTTTTTCACATTGCACAAAATAGTTGAACTATCAACCCACAAATCCACTCCTATCAATCTGTTGTATATTTGCAGTGACAGTAAAACTTAAACCTTCAAAATCGCATTTGAAAGTTTTCACTTCACGAAATATGAATCATATTTCATTTTACTCGTGCAGTTGGTCAATGTGGTAGCTCCCACTTCTGCTAATAAATGTCAATCTGCAGAATGGAAGAAGCCATCTTCTTCTAGCAAGTCAGCATGACAGGGCAACAGTTATAGTATTGAACATGTGATGGAATAGCTTCACTCCCTCACTCATATACAAGTGTATGTTAGTACAGTGATACTTGAGCAGTGTGTTCACTGACTTGTCACAAACTCCAAATCTGCCCACCAGAATATTTGCTCCATCTGTATATTTGAATATTGGTTGAGAGATAACAGAATTAAAGTTATTGTTTAAGATTGTACTGTTTTATATACCTGTCAACATTTACAACACAAAAGTAGAGGCACATTTGATCACACTACTGATCAGCTTTGGACAACTCTACAGTTAATCAAGCCATTCCCTAAACCACGTCCCCAAACGTCTTGACCACACTTTTTGTCATCGTAAGCTTGGAGACTGAGGGGCCGATGCAGAGTGGGAAGGATACCAGTTTGTCTAGAGTCTCTTGTGTGAAATCTCTCTGCATATGCCCAGAAAGTGGACGCACGCATATGCGGCTATGCAGACTGAGGATGATTCTGGCATTGCGATCACCTGTGTCTGGAGGGAAGGGCATTCTAACATTGGCCGAGCAGCGCAAGGGTGTGTTTACGCAAATGTAGCTCATGCAGACCGCAGAAACACACATATATATAGGGTGGCTTAGTGGTTAGCACTACTCTCTCACAGCACTGGGGTCATGAGTTCATTTCCTGACCATGGCGTTATATGTGTGGAGTTTATATCTTCTTCCCATGTTTGTGTGGGTTTCCTCCGGGTACACCGGGTTTCCTCCCACACTCCAAAAACTTACTAGTAGGTTAATCGGCAGCAATCAAATTGACCCTAGTATCCTTCTCTGTCTGTCTGTGAGTATGTTAGGAAATTTAGACTGTGAGCTCCAATGGGGCAGGGACTGATGTGAGTGAGTTCTCTGTACAACGCTGCGGAATTAGTGGTGCTATATAAATAGCTGATGATGGCGATTTTGATATATACAAGTTTTATAGCAGCTATTTACTTTAATGGCTTATGAAACTAATGCAATAGGCTTAATCTCTTGTACACAATATCATCATCACAATACAGATACTATTACAGATGATATGATCTAATGCTTCCTAAAGTAGACAAT
The DNA here is from genome assembly GCF_038048845.1 of Mixophyes fleayi. Classification (NCBI taxonomy): domain Eukaryota; kingdom Metazoa; phylum Chordata; class Amphibia; order Anura; family Limnodynastidae; genus Mixophyes; species Mixophyes fleayi. The sequence goes on along the minus strand of NC_134412.1, from coordinate 29,991,681 downwards.
GTACACAGCACCAGTCTTACTCACTGCAGCGTACTCAGTTGTGTGTGACGCGATAGGCACACCATATTGCCATAGTTCTAAGTAGACTTTGCTCTATCTGTACAAGGAGTAAAAAAAGGATTTGTAAAAAGGAATCTTCAGCTTTATAAAGACAAAATATATTTTTTGTTTACCTTAAAGATTATTTTAACTATAAATCAATTTTCTGCATAGAAAACCTAGTTCTCTGCATATTATTATTTAATAATATGAATATCACGTACGTTTCTTGCTTAGTACAGGTAACATGAAATATCCTCCATGTACAGAAACAGAAACTGCCAGTACAGACATGTACAGAGTGAGTCATAAAATAATTTTTTGCTGGGAGACATTTCTATCTAGATGTAGACAAGAAGCCGTAAGCAGGATGTGGGACTTGTTGGCAGTCAATTGAACTCTTTACGTCCAGAGATTGACATGGAGCCAGTGACGATGCTGGTTTTTGATAAGGGTAAACTAGAACAGCTTTGTTTGTATAGGTAGTGAAATTAATCTGTAATCATTAATAGAATTTTTTTGTTGCTCACACCCAGACAAGTCATATTAGGCCAAATTGAACGGGTCCGATCCCTAGACCTTATGAGGGTGTGACGGGGTGCGACATGAAGTCACGGATTTCATATCGCTTTTGCTGTGGAGCTTCCTTTGTCCCTTTAATGTACAGGTTTATAACCTCAACCTCCACCAACTTGCATGTGAATGATAGACATGGATGCTCTCTACCAATAATTAAAATGACCTTAGATTTATTTATTTTGTTTACGTGGCAGAAAACTGTGCCCCAACACAAATCCCTCCAGACACTCTGCAGAAGTGTATTTATCTATACAATAAGTAAAAAAGCATGGTGAAATGATGAAACAGCGGGCAACTTGTCACGCCTTCTTTTCTGCCGCCCTAGGATTAAGTTTTCCGCAAATCTGTTCCAGCATCATGCAGCATTGTCAGCCAACCACCACATATGCGGAATAATGCTGTTTGGATTTTTACTGAATAGCCTTGTTCCCGCATACAAAGAGCTGGCTGGTCTAGACACTTTTTATGTTTTTTTGTTTTAATTTTTTTCATGCCTTGCACCTGAACCTCTGCCTGCCTGGACTGACTGCCTGGACAGGTCGTACTGGTCAGGCTGATGGTCAGTGATCTAACACGTTCTGGTGGCTGCAGTGCTCACATAGTGCTTATTATTATAGGATAAACAATGGTTTGTCCTGTTATACTAGGAATCCTTTCGGACTCCAAGAGCTGGGTGGCAAGTAAAGACAGTTGGGTGGAGCACCCGGGAAACAGGTCCTGGGGAGAACACAGCCTTAATCTCTGAGTTTTCATTCCATGAGAAACTTAATTTTAGTGTACGTTTCAGGAGCAATCCAATATAGGTTCCCTGGATTTGTTGAAAACTGTCTGACATGGCTTGCAGTATGCATAATATCCGGATGTATGCTGATAACCGCATACATTAATGTCCCAAGATCTCTTTCATAAGGAATTCTTTTCATTTCCTCTATCTTGACTTCGGTAGTTGGACAAATAACTTAACTGATTTTTGTACTCGTATCTACAGGTGTACTGACTGGTTTATCCACAATCCATGTGTTATTGTCCTTTAAAGCCATGCGCTCTTTATCAATTTATCAAAATTTCCACTCACTCCAATCACAACTGTCTTTTGCTCTCTGCATATTTTGAGGTTGCCTGTAAATAAGGTTTGCAAATTCCTCATAGTACTTGTGCAGTTGTTTCCCTTTATTTTCCCTTAATGAACTTCTATTCTGTGTTTGTGTATCATTTATATGTTCCCTTTTCTCAGTAGCAGATTCACATATATCCACGCCTTCGCTCTTTACATATCCAGCATGACAGCCTTTGTTGATGATGTAGTGTTGGGTGCATTGATTTTTAATGTTGGAATTTAGACTCTGTTTTGTGAAAGACTACTTCTCGGGCTTTGATGAGTTTTCTACCCTCAATGCCCCACACTTGATAGCATTTGCTCTCATTGCAATATCCCAACATAACACATGAAAGAGACTTTGGGTCACATCTTCTCTGCAAAGTACATGCGCAAAAGCTTTACATGCGAACACCTTTAATTGTGCGACATTTAGCTTTACCTTAGACCCAGATATCACTGTTAGATGATCTCTCAAATTACTGTCAGCTTTCTGTGTCTTTGTTGAGAGTCCTGAGACAGAGTGGTTCAATTTCAGCTATCTTATCTTCAGAGCAAATACAGCCTGGGCCCATAACCTGTTAGCAGAGTATTTATGGCAGGGATGCTGATGATAATACTGTGACCTTTGGTAAGTGGTGCAGTGTGAAAGACACTTAACCTTGAGGTTGATTTATTACACAGAGGAAGAAGAGAACTTCACACATGCTCAGAAGATATCAGTAGTCAGACAGTAATAATCATCATAGGAACCAGACTTACACGCACACAGAGATAACAGAGCACACTGATTCCTAACAGCCCAGTCTCCGCAAAAAGAGTTGAACAGTGATATATTTATCTCTCCTGCACTCCAGTCTATACACTTTTGCAGTGTTTCTGTGGAGCGAAACGGTGACACCATGATTAGCATTGCTGCCTCACTGCTCTGGGGTCATCGCTCGATTCCGACCAGAGCCCTATCTGTAAGGAGTTTGTATGGACTCACCATGTTTGCGTGAGTTTCTTTTCAGTGCCCTGTCTGCCAAAATTATCCTAGTGTATGTGTGTGTGTTTGTGTGTGTGTGTGCGTGTGTATATGCGTGGTAGGGAATTTAGACTGTATGCTCAATTGGAGGAGAGACCAATAGCAGAACCTTGGGGCTCGAAGGTACAGCCCCCACTCTTGCCTGAGACTCCCACCCATTCTCAAAAGAGCAGAGAGGACACCTACACTGAAAGTTCAGTGCATCTGCCTAGAAAAGGCCCCACTTTTGAGAGTACAGCAGGGGGCCTGGGTGGCTAGAGTGGCATTGCCAGACACCTACCCAAACGTTACCACAGGACCTGGAAATCAGGGCTAGTGCAGGCACTAATGATGCCTTAGGCGGTGACTCGCCCCTTCTCTACAGTTGGAAACCACATTCTCGGTTCCTCAGACTCGGAGTGTGACGCTTCACACTTCCAGCATAACACCGCCATGGACGGGCAACAGCCAACAGCATCACATGTAAGAAGCTGCTGGCTGCTTCTCCTTAATGACAGCAGACGGCTCTCTGCGCTCGGGTGCCACAGGAGCATTAAGTTCACTGAAAGAGTGACAATATGTCACTCATTCAGTGCTTTAAAAGGTTCCTAACCAGTGGAGTTCTAGGTCTGCCTAATGATAGTGTGGGCCCTGCCAGCGATTCACTGTTTTACCCCTGGCAGGGACTAATCTGAATGATTGATTACATACTCCTTTTACAGTGATGTGTAATATGATTAGCACTATATAAATATACAATAACACATTATAGTAAAGATTTAAATACATGGATGCTTTTCTAGGTTGCATTGGCATCTCCCCAGAGCAGTGGTTCTTAGCCCCCCTCGGGAGAAGACAGCATTTCTGAGAGTGGGAGTTGTCGCTCTATATATTTAACAGAAAATTATTTTTAACATCTAGATTTGTAATTCATAAAAGTCTGAACATATTTTACGGGGGTGCAAGAACATATTTTGAAAATCAAAGGGGTGCTGCGTGCCAAAAAGGTTAAGAATCGTCCTATAATAATATTGAGGCTGACAACATGGACATATGTATCGCTGATATAGCACTAGGACTCGTTCAGGTGATCGTATTTAGTGAATGTACTCACTTCAGGTTCTAGAAGTAACACAATTGAGTCCATATAGAGATGTGAACCCTTTTTTTAGTGTAAAATATGCATCTCTGTACTACATATACACACCAGAAACATACATATTCCTCTGCAGGGATTAATGTCATTAACGTGATTAATAGAAAGTACCAGAGGGGGAACTAGCAAAGCGAGCTGTGTGCCCCAGTGCAGGGAGGAGGGAACCTGTGCCCCCAACCCTCTGCATCTGCCACGCAGCGGGCGCCATATCTCCATGGGCCCCGGTATACGACATCTGCTGCACCAATGGTAGTTCCTCCCAGTGGCGAATCCAGGGGGGGGATCGCCCCCCCTACCAGGGGCTTGCTGCCGACAGCTGCACACAGTGACAGTATGCTGCCCGGCTGCTCTGATTGTGTTTTAAACACAATCAGAGCAGCGGGGCAGCACACTGCCACTGCCGAGCGGACCTGCACATACTGTGCAGCCGCCGGCAGCCTTAGAAATCAGAAAGGGGCGGGGCCTAAATTGTCCCCCTCTAAAATCGCACCAGGTAGGACAAATGTCTAGATCCGCCCCTGGTTCCTCCACTGGAAAGTACATCATTCTCTCCACATATTTCAAAAACTATCAAGAAACTCAGTTGGACTAGAATCCACAACCAATTTACAGTGGATATTTACACCAAGAACTATTGCTAGCATTTTGCACGCACCGGGACAAATTATACATGGTATTGACTTTTCTCATACTATATGTTAATTATTACACCCAAGGTATATTTACTCCAGGCATACTAATTTTGGACATTAGCTCACCATAGACCTTAGTCTTAATGTTTATTAAGATCTGCTACACAACCATAACTTCATTTACGGCATCTCCAACACCATTTTTCCGATTACTTACATACAACCCACCACAGCGGTGATTGAAGGCTTGAGTAATATATTTTATATGCTGTCACGTTCAGAGGACGGATACCTCCACACCTGAGCTGCTCGCACCCTAAGGCCCCAAGCAATGCTATTCTTGAGCGCAGATAAAACTTTGTTTTTTTTTCTATGACTTGTACATATTCGGCTCTTCAAGCTTTTTGGGATAAGTTTTGTTATGCAGCATATGTAATTATTAAATTGTTATATTATATGTTATGCAACTTTATTATAGCACTTCTCTGATTTTCTTCTTGTTTTATCAATTTATTTTTTAAGAACACTACACAGTACTCTAGATAAGGTCTAAAATTAATGTCACACTATAATCCCCCTCCTCTTGCTGCTTATTCATATTCCTATATAAGAAATAAAATATACCCTAAATGAAGCTCTAGTGAAACAAATCAGACTCATCGGCTGTAACTGGAGAATGCAAAATCACAAACAACAACCGAAAGATCTGATAAACATAGTGGAAAATATATAATATATAAAAATGTCATTAGAAGATCTAAAAACCTGAATTGATATATCACTTGTATTAAATACTCAAATACAATAAAAATAAGGACAAATAACAATAAAGTGTACCCACTATAGCTTAAAAGAAACAATTACCAAGATCACAACGGAACAAACTGCTACAAGTGATTTTCTATAATCATCACAACACCCTCAGTAAATGTATAATTGTGATGTGAGAAACAAATTAGTACATACATCCCAAGTAAAGCAGCATAGATTCTCTAGTGCACAGTAGAAAAAAGTTAAAATATTTCATGTGATAGATGTGGGAAAAAAAGTTCCTTAAGCAGAACTACATATAACAAGGCGTCTCTGCTTTCTGTATGCTCCATAGGAAAGTCCAAGTAGCTTATAGAATCTGCCAACAGTTCCAATCAGTGTCCAAAGTTTAAAGATCTTCCAGCTTATAACTCTCCTTACGCGTTTCTTCATCATATGAATACAACATCTTCAGAGGTATGACTCTCTTCATGGTTTCTGATATTTATACTGTTAGCTAATTATCCTGCATATACCACTTCACAAGGTAAAGCATAATAAAAATAAGTGTTGTTTGAAACAATTCTATAGTGAACCCTTGTAACTAATTTATAAAAATGGAGATAGACATTAAAAAACGCTTATAAAAAAAGAAATGTAGTCAACGATATACAATTTAAAGTTACCAAAGAACCGCCCTATCATGTGACAATCGGGCTTAGGTTTAAACCGCTCAAACACTGGTAATTCATAATCTGAAGTGTGATTAAAGTAATAGATATATTCATGGCACAATGTATCTGATAACCAGCTAGACAAACTAGTGGCATCTCTGTAACACAATCTTTCTGTTCTAATTAGCAATTATGAAGTTACTACATTACATGAAAAACATATAATGTATCAGCAGTTAATTGGAGCTTCAAAGTCCTATGTGATCTTGGTAATTGATTTTTAAGCTATCATGGATCCAATTTATTGCTATTTGTCTTTAATGTTACTATATTTAGATAATCAATAAAAGCGATATATTATATGGATTGACAGTTTTTTTTAGATATTTTAAAGACATTTTCTATTTTTTGTTATATTTATGAGAACTTTCAGTGCTTTTTCTATATTTTGATCTTCTTATATAACCAAGTTTTCTACTATCTTTTCCCACTGCTTGACTACACTATTTGCTTATCTTCATAGCATCTGAAACTAACTGCAATGTCCGTTTCCTCTGTTGTTGTAGACAATACATCACCATCTGTATTTTTGTGTATCCCCCCAATACTTTTCATTTACATCACTTTATTAAACCTTTCACCTGTGAAACACGTAAAGCTTTAGCTAACATTGGTGGGAAATCTTAGCTGCTCCTAAACTAAACTACTTTTAATGATTTTGTAAAGCAGTTTATTTAAAGCACAGCTTGATACATAATGAAATACACAGCTAACACCTGCTTAGCGTATAGATCCCTTTTGGTGTTGTGTTCCATCTGTTTTTCATTGTCACTGATAATAGCTGTGTGACACACCTAGACAATTAGTATTACATTCCTCTGTAATAAAAGAGAAATGATAATTGAACTCATGTCAGGACAAGAACATAAAATTAACCTGTTTAATCTGATCTGACTTCATATCTTTGTGTTTTATATATTTTTGAAACGTCCCTCTATCTGTGTATATATTTTTATCCTTTTACTTTTGTACATTTACCAAATACACATTGGCCAAAACATTTCTGCAAATTTTTTTTTTTACTTAAAATTCTGTGAATACCAATGATTTGTGTCTGGTAAAAAAAAAAAAAGGTTTCAAAATTTGGAACAATTATCAGAATTTGGAATGAATTAATTCAACAAAATGTATTGATCTATGGATCTTTAATCTGTAATAATTGCTTCAATATGTATTACAAATGAGATTTTATGAGATTCTATAGACATTTTCCAACATTTTCTTGTGGGAGTCAGTTATAGATTTGTGAATTGATTTGATGAACATAGAATTATTGCCCCAATATCACAAATGATCCCACAAGAATTTTGCTCACTTGCAGTTCTCACCTTGTCACATACATTTTATTTTGTAAAGGAATTGCCTCGCAACTCACTCTATACTGTTGGCCTGTTTGAACATTTCTATTGCTTCTGTACCCAGGTTTGAGGAAAGGTCACATGTGCCCAAGTGCAGAGCGGAGATGTTCAGGGTCCTCATTCTGCTCACTTCGACTAATATTGTTTTTCATTTTTTTGTGTTTTGAGTATGGATAATTTGTCATTTACACATTATAAATTGTATATTGTGGAGGAAGGGCGCAGTGAAACAAACAACAAACTGAGAGACAACGGAAATGTTTATAGCTCGATTTGGTAGAGATAAAACAATGCATAAATCCGAAATTCCGAGAGGAAAAAATATGAAAGGATGATTCTTACCCTAGAAATCCCTACTTTAATGTGTAGATCCTCAGTATGTAGCGATAGATGCAGTCCGGGTATGGTAGCAGAATATAACACTAGTCTGCCTTAGAAGAATTCTCCGTGCCAGCCCTTGCTATATGTAAATCCCTATACCTGGGAGAAGCTTTGGTCGTAGAAGATCACTTTGTGAAAGTCCTAATTTCGGATGAAACGCGTTGGTTTATTTTAGGATGAAATGCGTTGGTTAATTTTCGGATGAAACGCGTTGGTTTATTTTTGGATGAAACGCGTTGGTTTGATTTTGTGTCTCATCAGCCACCGTCCTTTTGCGGGTCAGTGCATCACTTTCGCGTGTCAGACGCGGCTACACGAGGGATCAGCCGGCACGGAGAGTTCTTCTTTTGCAGACTAGTGTTATATTCTGCTACCATACCCGGACTTCATCTATCGCTACATACTGAGGATCTACACATTAAAGTAGGGATTTCTAGGGTAAGAACCATCCTTTTCTTTTTTCCTCTCGGAATTTCGGATTTTTGCATTGTTTTATCTCTACCAAAACCAGCTATAAACATTTCCGTTGTCTGTCAGTTTGTTGTTTGTTTCTCTGCGCCCTTCCACCACAATATACAATTTTTACCATAGGAGCTGCATTTCTGATGAGCGCTTTCCTTTACTTTTATTTTTACTAATAGCATTTTTACACATTATAAATATTGAAACATTTAAACATGAGGCCAGAGTCATTTCCATGTATTTGTTTTATAGACATGATGTACAATGAGGGTTGGAACCATGTAGTATTAGAGCACTAGGAGAGTGGCGCAGAAATAGGCGTCTAAGATGTAAATCCAAATCTATCTCTTAACTATTTAGAGAGAACTTGTAGTATACAATATACAAGGAACAAACAACCTATGCTGTTCTGAATTATACCAACTGAGCGACCAAGGCTGGCAAAGCTGCAGCCCAAATATTTATGGAGCTCTTCTCATGGAAACGGGGCTGCGTCATCTCCTTCGTAAATCTTATTTGTTCATTCATTTATCCAACTTGTTGCTTCACCATCATTTTGTGTAAATGATCTGCAAAGAGAATTACAAACATGTCAAAGTTTCAGGAGTGTAACACAACAGAAGTAAAATGTGACCGAGAGGGAAGTCTTCTCTATGCACAGCAGACTTCCTGCCTTCCAGTCTATGTGAGGGACACAGTTGGGTATATTTACTAAACTGCGCGTTTGAAAAAGTGGAGATGTTGCCTATAGCAACCAATCAGATTCTGGGGCCTGATTCATTAAGAATCTTAACTTGAGAAACCTCTTATTTCAGTCTCCTGTACAAAACCATGTTACAATACAAGGGGCAAGATTTACTAAGCTGCAGGTTTTAAAAAGTGGGAATGTTGCCTATAGCAACCAATCAGATTATAGCTGTCATTTTGTAGAAAGTACTAAATAAATGAAAGCTAGAATCTGATTGGTTGCTATAGGCAACATCCCCACTTTTTCAAACCCGCAGCTTAGTAAATCTAGCCCAAAGGGTGCAAATTAGTATTATTGTTTTGCACATAAGTTAAATACTGACTGTATTTTCATGTAGGACACAAATACTTGATAGTTTATTTGTACACTGAAATTTAAAGTTGATATTTGTGTGCTACATGAAAAATCAGTCAGTATTTAACTTATGTGCAAAACAGAATACTAATTTGCACCCCTTGTATTGTAACATGGTTTTGTCCAGGAGACTGAAATAAGAAGTTTCTTGAGTTAAGATCCTTAATGAATCAGGCCCCTAGTTATCATTTATTTAGTACATTCTACAAAATGACAGATAGAATATGATTGGTTGCTATAGGCAACATCTCCACTTTTTCAAACGCGCAGTTTAGTAAATATGCCCCAGTGGTTCAGTCTGTCACTTTCTCTGCTACGACTGATAACATAGTACAATAGCTTGCATGCAGCTGCTGAGCAATGTTCAGGACTTTTACATGTATATTTCTGAATGTCTCAAGGTGCCTTTTACAGTGGATGAGCAGGGGGGGGGTTTTATTTGGGTTGCAAGCAATGGCATCTTGTTGTCATTACACATTCTCATGCATTGTCCGCTTCCTAGACATCAGTGAAGCAAGACATAACTTGTTGTGGAATTCTTTTACCTTTAAGAAACTTGTTCAAGAAATACATTATGTTTTAACAGTAAGGCACATTCTTTCACATACACAATGAAACATTTCATTTATTTTCTTCCCCGTGTACAGTGAAGGCTGCTCATGTTACTAGAACAATGTGTAGAACAAGTATTTCTACAAAAAGCAGTCAGTTAATAATTAAAGCAATACTTGGGATTTGTGGATAGAGACATGCAAATATCATTTTGACACACCTACACTTAGCTCTGTGCCGACCCATGTAGCCTCCCAAACTTAGAATGGTTTCAGTATACGCTGTTGCACTGGAAAGTAGGTAAGTGAGCATACAGAGGACAGACACTATTTTGTGGTTAATTCTCAAAATGATCTGAGTAAGGACACTTCAAAGCTGACAGTTGTAATCCTAGAGAATCCTAACTGAACTCCACAATATCACTGGAGGGGAGAGTGAAGGAGGACCGCGCAGAGCAAGAATAGCATAGGGACCACTATTTTGTAGGACACTGGAACTATATAAGCTGCATTGTTATTACAGAAGTCAGTTTAGCTGAATCAGCTAACAGTAATGACCATGAAATAAAAGCTGTTTGTTTCAAAACTGGAATCCCACTCAGCTGGTCGGGGAGGTGGTCTGTACTCTCTCCAGGGAGCTGGAAGACCCCAGGCAGGTGATTTCCCTGGTAGTCTGTCACCGGGGGAGCACATGTAAGGAAATATTTCAAGCAGTGAACAAATTACTTGAAAAGAATCATGCCTATAATTATGGATATATATTTTTTTGTCTTATTATTTTCATCTAATTTGCTTTTTAGAATTAAAAATAAAATGTCTATATAAAAACGCTACAAAAGGAAAGCCCTTTGTCATGCAGAAAAAAACCAAAATGAATACAAATGAAACAGAACTGTTAATATGTCTGTTAGGTCACAAAGCTACAAAATACCCCAGTTATAAAGGGGCTAATGGAAAATCATATCTTTATTGTTATTGTTTGATAGATAGACTTAAATATGTCAAAGGATACAATACTATTGCACATTAGGAGTCCGATTCATCAAGGAACGTAAATGCCGATATGTGTCATACTTTGCGTAAAATCGCTCAGCGCATGCCCAGAACCGCACAATGCGTAAGTGAGCGCAGCAACATCCAATTCATCATATAATGGTCCAGGCATCATTTCTGTCTATGGCCAAGTGACTGCAGTAACTGCAGGTTAAAGCTTGCAGCTTTTGAAATAGCTTTATTTAAGTTCTGCGATCACTACCAGCATGAAATTGAATAAGAATTTATACCAAGACATTCTTAATTTTACTGCCCGGTCTCATTGATGCCCCCAAAATCCCCTTAGGCATTTGGCTTAAGCTGCCTAATCGTAGCACTGGTCCTGCTTACAGTTATCAAGCCATCTAATATATAAAAGTCTAGCGGTGTGTGTGTGTGTGTGTAAAAAAACTACCGGGTGACAGAGTGCTCAAGCTGCAGCGCCACCTGCTGGGCGGAGTTATATACTACACTGACCTACTAAATTCTTAGCATTATCTAATATATAAAAGCTTAGCGGCGTGTGTGTGTGACGATGAAGATGACAAGAACCTTTTTAACACCTTAAGTAGCTTGATTTGACTAGAATGCATGAGTATCATGCACGGGTTAACTTGTTTAATATATGTGCCAAGCGGCTTTTCGCTTTTTACCTGGTGTGTGTGGGTCATCACCAGTTATTTATTATGAGTCGGGCAAGGGTTTGCCAAGTCAACGCCTGATACCGCTTGCCAATATCCGCAATCATTAAAAGAGAACATGGATAGAATACAGAAGTACTGCATTTGAGAACAGGTGAAACTATACCACCCCTCCAGATATGCTGAGCTACAGTTCTAATATATCACCTTCTTATTTTCATGTTTAAGTATTAGTCCAATTCCTCCTATAGCTGACTTACCTAATTGGCAAAACATTTAAGCTCACCGTGAAGGGTGTGTTTGAACGGAGGCCCAGGGCCTGATTCATTAAGGATCTTAAATGAAGAAGTTTCTTATTTAAATCTCTTGGACAAAACCATGTTACAATGCAAGGGGTGCAAATTAGTTTTCTGTTTTGCACATAAGTTAAATACTGACTGTTTTTTCATATAGCACACACTTGATAGCTTATTTGTACACTGAAATTTAAAGTTGATATTTGTGTTCTACATGAAAAAACAGTCAGTATTTAACTTATGTGCAAAACAGAAAACTAATTTGCACCCCTTGCATTGTAACATGGTTCTGTCCAGGAGACTTAAATAAGAAACTTCTTCATTTAAGATCCTTAATGAATCAGGCCCCCAGTCAGAAGCCACATTATCTGTGATTGACTCACAAACCAGCTCCAGGGTCAGCTGGTTGATGGGGATGTTGGAGCACAGTTACATGAGATCAGTTGGTTTCTTTGTTGGAGAGTTTGTGGGACAATTGTGTTGCATGAATCTACTTAGGGAGGGAGCATCTCGTTTGGGATTGGAGTCCTGGTGAAGTGTCCAGTGTTCATCTGGGGCTGTGAGATAACCCACGGATTTCGGGGGGATCTAGGGAGGAGAAGGAGCAACTTTAAGACCCAACCAGGGTTGGACTAGCTCTAAACATCCTCTCTGCAGCCTACTGTTGTTGACAGTGACACACTTGTGTTTTAGAAGAAGTGTATGTCTGCTGCTTACAAGTCTTAAAAATTTTAGAGCATTTTCATGAGTGTTTATGAGCATCTGCTAGGGAAAATGCAGCTTTGATGCTTAAATAGCTTTGTATAATTTGTCTGTGATAGGCTAAAGCATTTCAATGAGTCTAGATTAAAACATTTTCTTTAATCTGTTATGCAGCATCCATGAGTATTAGAAATTTTGGAAACAGGTAGTGTGCCAGCAAAGAGCAGATCCCATACATTTACTTCCACTACATCCACTAACCGTGCGCTACACAATAGCGCCATTCACCAATCAGAGTTCCGGGACCAGTCTGGTGATTAGGAGGTGGGGGCAGGGGACTGCATTATAGAGTCGCCAGAGATCTTGGCTCTGCAATATATCGCTATAAGAGAACTGAGTTCCATATTGTAGCTCTTCCAGAGATTTGGGTTTCTGCATTGTATAGCCAGTAGATATTTGGGGGTCTGCATTGTATAGCCACCAGGGATCTGGTGTCTGCATTTTAAATCCACCAGAAATCTGACTTTTAAATTCATCAGTTATTTAGGGATCTGCAATTTGTAAACCACCAGAGGTTTGGAGTCAGCCTTGTATAGTGGTCAATAAGATGCTCTCTGAACTCTGTTCTATATATGGGTCACTAAGAAGCTCTCTATGTTGTATATATAAAGTGCTTTCTGTCTGTATTTGGGTACTGAAATGCTTCTTGTAATGAATATTGGTCACCATAATGGTCTCTGTTGCAGAAAGGTCACTTGAATGCTTGTTGTATTATATAAAAGTTGCATACTGAGAGTGAAGGTGGGTGGGGGACACACGTCGTCTGTTACTATCCTTCACTCTCCTCCTTGCGTATCCTCAAGCGCCCGTCTGAGGATGACTCCTTGATTTCAGCCTTTACCGTGAGAATACTTCAAGATTAGTACATTAGTACATTTTTCTTTCACATTTTCTTCTTACTTTGGAGAAAAACTATTCTCCTATATTTTAAAATGAATTTCAGTTTATACCTCTCCCTGCCACAATTTTGCACCCCCCAAAAGCCTTGCACCCTTGGCAGAAGCCTAGTCAGCATATTGTATAATCAGGTCTTGCACTAGACTGTTCTCTGTATTGTATATTGAACAGTACAACATACTCACCATATATACTCACCATTGAATAGTGGTCAGATGCAGCTGCATTTTATTTCATAAGGTGCTGAGTGACTGATGCCTCCCATACATATATATATCAGCATTTCATGTATTTTATTGGCTTTATAAAGCCACACTTGCAGTAAACAAAGCTTCATGTTTTTGGCCATAGTCTGGGCATAACATACGAGGGCACAGCTAGGCAAAATGTGTATGTGGGCACAGTGTGCATGGGCACCGATAGGCACAATCTGGATCTGGCACTGTTCAGCATAATGTGTATGTTGGCATTGCTGGGCATAAAGAGTATATGAGCACTGCTGTATATTATGTTCACACAAAATGCATTCATCATGATAAAAGAAAATATTTTTCCTTAAAATTAGGAATGAACTATGCACAAAGTTAGACCCTCTAACAGGACTCTTCCTCTTATTGCAGTTACCTGGGCTGAATTCAACAATTCTTATAAAAAAGATTAAAAAAATAAATAAAAAAATACCCTTTTCACCAATTAATTAATTAAGACCAGGCAATTCCAATACTAAATTAAGTTGGAAGGTCAGGACCAGAATAATGTGTAGTAGGTTGGAAAATTTGCCAAAGACATGGGCGGGGTCCTCAATCAGTTCCCCTCTATGGCCACAGGAATCATAGTTTGACACAACCATTGTTTGAATGCCAAAAACTTACAGGAGAAGGTCTGTCACATTTCCATAACACTACAGGTAAGACATTATTAATGTACCCAATGTATAGGTAATGTACACCTAGCACATAAGAGAGACATAGCACAGGAGCATAGTTTTCCTTGATGCAATTTACCTGCTGATGTAATCTGAGCTACCTTGTTAAAATGCACACATAATACTAGTGATTATGCTACACATTGCTTTCACAAAATCCTTTAGACTTTAAATATCATCTTCACCACTTTATATGTGAATATATATTCTACAGTAAGCGTAATACACTGACAAACTCACAAGAATTGTTTCAAGTGTTTGGTATGTACTTACACTGCCTCAGAAACATGTTTTGCTAAACATTGAATTTCATGTATGCAAACATTAGCCCAGCCTTTCAAGGAAGGTTTGCCCAAATTTTTTCATTTTATATTTCCTCATTGGGGACTTTTGGGAGAAAGGAGTTCAAAACCACAGTTTCTTTGGATACTTGAACATGTCAGATGCATGTTTGTATCAGTAGCTGGTACTCTATTGCCATTGGTAGGTTAGCTCTCCATTTAAAAACACAAATGTATGGGGACTCTCATTCAGAGTACAGACCACCCCATTAGCAGAACTTGTCATATGCGTGTAACTGAGGCATTTTGTGTGTAAGGAGATTAGCAACTTTCTTACTGGTTCACAGCAGACTTCAGGGGGGAATGATCTCTGTTTGTTTCATATTTGAATGTTGTACAGGTTAAAACTTGCAATGTATTTTATGTAACCTTTAAATCTCTCTTGTATGTTTGGACCTCAAAACTCACAGTGTCACAATGTAGAGAATGGCAAGAGTTAAAACATAGAAAAACAATATATTTCTAATTGTACCGGGATATACTGTGAAATGTTGAAAGTCGAGTTTTAAGAATTTATGTCCACCCATTGTTTAGTCGTTGAAAAGGAATTCCTAAGGTCCACAGCTATGAAGGTGTGGAACCTTATCTCCTATGTAGTCATCTCCATTGTTACTCTGGTGTTACATAACACATGTTACTTTATAGAAATGTGACCTATAGTAAATGTGTGAAAAATGTGGTTAACTAGATAGTTTTGTCATTTCACTCCAAACCCGCCTTAAAATTTTTTAGCCCCCTAAATACTATATTTTAGACAGATTTTAGAATGTAATCTATGACTGGGACATGAAATGCAGCCATAAATAATAATAATAATAAAATGTTATTACACATTTTGAGATGTCCCTTGTAGGAATGATTTTCAGTTTATATTTCTAGCAGTGATAAGGAACCATGATTATTAGAACATCTCTGGTCACATTTATATCTAATAAGGAGTGGAAGCTGCCACGCTGCTTTCTGTCTGCCTGCATATAATTAATACTAGACATTAATTCCCAAGCAACAGTACTGAAACAAAACATAAATAAAATATGATCGACTTGCTGGTTTAGCATTAATTATGTATAACATGCTTATTTAATGCTGATCAGTGACGGTCAAACTGATATACTTCAAAGGCCACATGTGCATCTATCCAACTTTTCAAAGGGACGCACATTATCCTTAATTTCAAGAATGGAAGATCACCCTGAAAACTACCTCCATATACCCACATCACTCCTCCCAAAATGCCACCACATGCCCCTCACTTGCTCCAAAACTCTACCATATACCCTCAGTCCCCCACTTGCCATAAAATGCCCCCCACATGCACTTTCATATGCTGCGTGACCTCACTGCGCTGTGCAGAGGAAGTTGGCGGCTCTCAATCAGTCTTTTATGCTTTATATCAACAGAGAATAAATCGGATTGGGAGTTGCCTAATGAGGGCTGCACGTAAAGACTTGCTAGTCAGCCTGTTGCCCACCACTGCTATAAACAGAGATCAATGTCTGAACTGAAATATTTTTAAAATTGATTTTGTGGACCATCTCCATATTTTTTTTATACCCAGTTAACAAATTGTAAAGTGGAAGTGTAAAAAATTAACACAAGGGGAGGAATTCAATTCTTTGCGATGTATCTCTATGGCAATGCATCCTCACCATCTTTTCCTTTTCCAGCGATGTTCCTGGTATCGTATTACCCAGAAATTAGCGCATCAGCAAAATGCGCAAATATTAAATTACCCCAATATGTTTTGTTCATACAATTTATATTGTAGACAAAATATACTATTGCCAAATAGCACCAGTCCCAAACATGCTCTCTAAAATTCTTCCTTTTCAAATCCACTGATGCTTCAGTTGATAATGCGATTTAATATGATGAAAGCTTCAGAGCTATCTAGCATATTAAATTTTGCATTGATAGCAAAATAATAATCTTTTTAACCGCGTTTGCTGGTTTTCAAGACCAGGGTGCAACAAATTCTTATTCTGTGATTTTCCTTTCCTCCTAAAGCCTTACACTTAAAAAAAAAAAAATCCAATCCTAGGGGCATATTCAATTGGCTTTCCGGTTCGCGGTAACGTGCATTACCGCGAACCCTGCGCAGTATTGCCGGTAATACGGTATCGCAATAACGCATAGGGTTGCGTACGAAAATCCACGTTATTGCGGTACCGTGGATTGACTTTGCGGGCCGTTCCGGCGCGATCCCGCGAACCAAAAAGCTAATTGAATATGCCCCCTAGATAGATCACTACAGAGTCAACTAGATAATTGGGCTTCCCCAAGGTTTCTAAGGTGGGACACCCGACTGCCCGTATCCACTGTGTATCTCCTGCTTAGAAATAAAAGGAACATTAGTTTCCATCTCCTCTCAACAGAATTTAATTTTGGAGCTCTAGACTATTAGTTCCCCTGCACAGGATTCTGAGGCTTGAAATGCTTTGCACACCAATCTTCTTGGAGCGTAGTGTCCATGAGGGAGGGAAACGGACAGGAGAGGGCTGCAGATTTTACCCCGGGTGACCCAGCCCAAGGTAGCACAATATGGGATCAGGCCCAGGGGGCAGATTGTCATCTAACCCCTACCCCCCAGCCCAGCCTGCCTGCCTGCCTCAGGGAACAGGGGCTGAAGAAGCAATGGATGGTGGAAGTTACACCATACTTGCCAACTATTCCTCGTTGGCTTCAGGGAGATCCCAGGGAAGGTGGGTGTGCGGGGGCGGGGCTGATGAGTCACATCACTTTGGTACCGCCCCTTAAACGATTGCTAAAATTTTGCCCAATTACAGAAGGGGGCGGGGCTAAGATGACACAATATTTGTGCCATTTAGCCCTGCCCCCACCACTTATCTATTGCGGGGACGAGAAATGGGAGGTTGCCCTGCTCTCCTGGGAGGTCTCCCAGAAATGTGGGGGTCTCACAGTCATTTCGGGAGAGTAGGCAACTATGCGTTAAAGAAAAGCAGCTAATGAATCTCTAAAGACAAAAGTGTCTTTTACATTTCTGTCTCCATTACTGAAATCATGTTGTCTTACCTGTCAGTCTTTGATTAAATCTTGGTCTCCATTAAAATGGCCACCTCCATAGGCATCAATACATGCACACAGGACACAATTTCTGAGCTGGGTCATCATGCCACAGATGGTGAAGCCAACCACGTCTTGTACTGGCTCAGCATCAGGGAGAATGCCAGACTCTTCAGGGAGTGAGGGAGATCACCCCTATTTCAGGGAGTCTCCCTGACAGTCAGGAAGAGTTGGCAAGTATGAGTTACACACCCATTGCTATCGCGTGGGCTTCCCTGGTCACTTTGCAGGTTTCATGGGATATGTAAATGAAATCATGTTAACACAACCACTGCAGGATACAACCTTTTAATGTGACACATTTCTGTACACTCTTATGCACAATTTATGATTTATTTGATGAATTTATCAGAATGAATAAAGAGAAAATGGTGAACACTGTCAGCTAGTACTCGGCAACGCCTCCTAGCTTCTAAATAATTTTTGTAGCCTGATTAGTCTTTCTAAACTTTATTATTTTTATCCCGTGAATGCTCATTAATTGTCTTCCTGTGTTACATGTGGCCGCACCCAGCTGTACTCCCAAGACAGCCTGAGCTATATATAATGTTTAATCTTTTACCAAGCAAAAGGTAACTTATCAGATCAGTTATGATGACATTAGTTAACCTTTTTCTCCTGCTGCTTAATAGTGAACACAAGAGAGAATATTTGCCATGGGAGGAGTGGGCTGCCAATCAGCCATTTAAAATGCATATGTAGAATGCTCCAATATGCTCCATTACAATTAGTTTAAATGCATTCTGAATAAATCAAATATTCAATACTTTAGTTTTACAATTATTTTTGGATTGTTTTTAAGTATTAACAACATTTACATGACATTACTTTTTCACAGTTTAATTTGCAACTACAATGTGTACAGTACATTAATTGCTGCTTTAATGCACATAAAGAAATATACCTTGATCTTTATCCACCAACAACAGGATGTCTGGTCACTTTAATATTCCGCCAGCAAGAGGTGCACTGTTACACCAGTAAAATCAGAAGTAGATCCAGTTCTTATGTTTCAATAGTGGAATAGGATCCCACAGTACATATTACATACACTAAATTAAACAGGTGTTCCTGAATAGATCAAGTTCAGGAAATATTTTTTGAACTGCATTAAAACAGTGTATGCACTTAATAATAGAGGATTATGCAGGCTTAGGATAATTCACAGCTGTCCCACCATTCATGTAGTTGGTCACAAGACTCTTGGCGTTTGTTATGCGTTTTGGGGGTAAAGCCCCTCCCCCTTTCCTCAGACAGTGAAACACCATTCTGCATTTCATCTATACAAGGCATTCTGTCTTTTAGCTATGCTTCTCTATTGCAACATATTATCTAGGTACCATACTTCAGGGGCCAGATGTGGCATCTAGCCTTCAAAAGGTCAACATGTAACCCTTAATTTCAAGAATTAAAAAAAAAACAGCCCAAATGCCCCCACATGAACCTCACTTGCTCCAAAATTCCACCACATCCCAATCATTCCTCCCACTTGCTTCATAATTCCCCTACATTCTGTTAGAACACCATTTTCAACAAAATACCCCCATATGCACTCAGACCACAAGCTCTCGGATCTTACATGTATTCCAAAACTCCTCCCACTCACTGGCTAATGCACAGTCTAAAGGTTACCTTCACCGCTGGAGCCACACAGAGGAAGGAGGGAAGGTATGTGGTGCAGAATACACTTCACGCCTCCTCCTCTGATTGGATGTGCTACATGACCTTTGTATACTGTGCTCCTGTTCAGACTTGCTCTCTTCTTTATAAGAATAATAAGTCAGACCAAGTCGCAGAGCTGGGGGCCACAGCTGAAGGCTCGCTTGGCCTCTGGCCACCACTACTTCAAGCTTTCTCTGAAACCCCAGCTCTTCAGTCAATTTAAACTCTTGGGATGGGAAAGATGTCGAATGGGGGCAAGGATGAATTAAAAAGGCTTGGCTACAATTTATAACAGGCAAGCCTTGAATGGACTATTGTGAAGCAATAATGGGAGCAGCATATGGATTGTTCTCATGGCCAGTCATGCAGACAACGTTCACTAAATACAGTGAAAATGTAACTTAATAATAATAATTCAGTCTATGTAGTGCTGTTGATGCACATATAACGGAGGAAACCTCTGTTACTTATAGATGCAGGTGAATCTGGAGGTTGCAAATAAGTTGTACAGTGAATTGTGGCCAGTATTTCTGGAATATCTCAATCCCAATTGAGGAGTGGTCAACGGTGTAGACAGTGGTGTTGGTGTATAAACAATAAATTTGGCAAATATTAATAGAGCTGGTAGCTCTGTAAAGTGTGGTAGGTAACAACACATAATAGTAAAAAAAACAAAACGGTACTAATCTATCACAGATAGTTGGTCAACAAAGTAATGTACCGTGTTCAGACCTCTCTCAATCTGACCGCGGTCTTCACCATAGATATAGATATATATAAAATCTGTGATGTTGGGGGCACTGTATTGCCAAAAATGTGCTGTGATGTCCAGTGTGTGCCTGAAATCAGCCCCCAAAAATAGGTAGTGTTGATTTGGAGTTGTCACTCTTGGAGTGTTTAAGCTCGGTTTTCAGAGCAGAGCACTGCGTCTGTCATCCTCCCTACTTGCTGTCTGTTGTAAAATGGCAGATGAGAACAAGAAGGAGGGCTATATATAGAAAACATCGATCCAAAACTTGCGAGAGCCGACATTTTCCTGGAAATCGCATTTTTGCCTCATTTTCAAATCCCATTTTGGCACCAGGAGTAATGACTTTCACTCAGATGCCCAAATCTCAGGTGTGTTGGATTTCTCAGAATCTGAATCACTCATCTCTAATTGGTACAAGAAAAGGTACAGCTTGAGATAGATAGATAGATATCTCAAGCTGTACCTTTTCTTGTACCACTCTGTTGTCTTTACATGAATCTCTCTTTGCCACTGTCTGTCTATCTGTGACAGCCAAAACCACTTCTCTGACCAACTTTCCTTCTTCAACTAGCAAATTTCTTTCATTTTTCAAGTGCCAACAACATTCTCAGCACCAGTCTTCTCTCTGCTGTTCTTAACCAGCTCCTATTGCCAGGGATACACTTGTAAGCAGGACCCTCTTACCTCTTTGTCTGTTTGGTAATACCCAGTCATGTTTTAGTACTGTTTGTGCCGAATTGTAAAGCACTGCACACAGTATGTTGTGTGTGTGTGTGTGTGTATATAAATAAATCTTTAGAATTAATAATCCCTTACTCTATTGTCCATTGCAATATGCACCCAAAATCTCAGGATGAGAAGATTATTATTATTATTATTTATTATCTGACTTATTTTCCAGTTGCAATACCATGTGCTGAATAATATTAATTATTTTTTACACAAATTGTTCAAATTGTAAAAGAAGTAAAGGAGTAAAATATTATCATTCTGTGACATAGCTAAAGCAAGCAGGTGTGAACAAAAGCCTGTTAACACAACAGGAAGACATTCATGCATGATTGTGTAACCACACAATTGGCAGCGTTCAGAATACATATAATTACAAATGGAATGGAGAGCTCTAGTTAAAAGAAAAATGCCTTGGTGATCAAATGTTATGGTTTGTATGTTTTAGGGTGATTTCTGCCTTGTGTTTTCTAGTCTGCCTTTTCACATATAATACAGAAGTGGAAGTTGCTCGATCAGTGTATAGGTGCACAGCAAGTGCTATAAACCAATAAATTGATTGAGCAACTTCCACTTCTGTATTCTTTGTTTGAGAGGCCAGTTTGGTATCAGTAACTGATAAGGAGTGCTGGCCCTCTAGTGCCATTCGGAGTCATTTTGTGGGGTAGCTCTTGTTAAGCTTTCAATTTAAAAAGCACATATATGTAATCCAAAAAATAGGGACTATCATTTTTTTTTTTACAGTTAGGACCACCCTATTAGCAGCAGCGCCTTGATGGGGCAGGTGGCTTATCATGTATTTGCAAATGTGTGTAACTGAGAATTCTACATTTTTATGTACAAGTAGAAAAGCGTCTTTTTTACTACTTCATAGTAGTGTACTGGGGGATTTTTCTCTATTGTTTGTAGCATGCTCAAACATATGTGAAAAGACATCGTATGGCATTCTTACATTTTCTTTCTCTTCCCTGACAGGCATTAGATGTTCTATGGATGAGCCTATCTTACCATCCAACATACCCAAAAGTCACCAAGTAAAGATGGAGTTGCCCAACAAAAAAAAGAAAATGGTTCTGTTGGGATGTATCTTTGTGTCCGTCATCATTTTCTCTGTATTGTACCGATTGCAGCTCCATATACAATTTTTGACTTTTTCTGCCACCATCCCTCTCTCGTTAATATGTCCTGAAAAAGACAACCCGCCTACTGAACAAGACAGGGATCTCTCTGAATCCAGCACTAATGATATAGTGACCAAATGCAAAAATTCAGGAATTTGGACGATAAAACCCGATGGGAGATTGGGCAATCACATGGGTGAATATGCTGCATTATATGCCTTGGCCAAAGCAAATGGACGACAAGCCTTCATACTTGCCGATATGCATAATTATTTAGCACCAATATTTAAGATCACTCTGCCAGTTTTACATAACAATGTTGCCGGCAGTGTCCCATTTCAAGAGTGCTGGATACACGACTGGATGTCGGAGGAATATAATCACATTCAAGGCAGTTTCGTGAAGCTCACGGGCTTTCCTTGTTCATGGACGTTTTTTCATCATCTCCGTGATGAAATCCGCAGGGAATTTACAGTCCATGACTACCTTAAAAATGAAGCCAACCAAGTTTTACAGGGATTAAAAGGTTCCCGGAAAAAAGTAACCTACATTGGTGTCCACGTCCGGAGAGGGGACTATGTGAATGTCATGCCAAATGTTTGGAAGGGTGTGGTGGCAGACAAAGGTTACTTGGAGAAGGCTATGAATTATTTCCGTAAGAAATATGAAGAGCCTGTATTTGTGGTGACCAGCAATGGGATGGACTGGTGTAAAGAGAACATTGACAATTCCAAGGGAGATGTCTTCTTCTCAGGGGATGGCAATGAATCCACTCCTGGCAAGGACTTTGCACTTCTGGTTGGCTGTAATCACACAATAATGACCATTGGAACATTTGGTTTCTGGGCAAGTTATCTGGTGGGAGGGGAGACTATTTACCTAACAAACTTCACATTGCCAGAATCGGAATTCTTGAAACTTTTCCGTTACGATGCCGCTTTCTTGCCAGAGTGGATAGGAATTGCTGCTGATCTTTCACCTCTCAGGCAATAAAAGACTGATATAAAAGCCAAAAGCTGCCTATGCCACACACGTGGATGTGCAAAGAAATGTTAACCTCACATACTGCCATATTTATCCAGGAGAAAAAGATACTATAACCATTTATACATTGATGGATTTTAATGATGTTATACAATACTCCGATAAATCCTGCTGGGTTTTTTCTTTCTTTTTTTTTCTTTTTTAAATGTTTGTATGACTATTTATTTGAGCTTTCTGCTAAACTGTACCCTGATGCTCCAGAAAAAAACCATGTTCCAAAAGCAGTTGCTTTTATTCTTATACGGTCTGTGGCACATTGCCACATTTGCTCTGGGAAGGCATGACTTGATGCATAGGTTTTATTGAGAGTAGCTCAGGCATTGGAAGCTTTACAGGGAGGGGCTTTACATTTTCATTTATTTCCTGGCTTGTACACTGTTCTGCATCTTGTATTAAATGCATTGCCTTATCTTCCTGGCAATCTTCTGTACTGTTTAGACTTGCATTTATAGCAGTCGTGGGTAAATTGTGACCCTCCACGCCTTCGCCTGTGGCTCCCTTTCTGCTTTGTCAGTTTTATTTGTTATAACTTGTAAAACTTGTTTAAAAGGCGTGGTGATCTGTTATTGCAGATAGGTGTCTTTCTTTGATTAAATGTATTGTTTTAACTTATTGAGATTAAGGGTGAAGTGCGGCCCTATTGAAGGTTAGAAACTTGCTCGTGTGACCTCTGAACTGTATCAGGTTGTCTATCACTGGCTTATATTCCGGGGCAAACAAAAATATACAACCTGATTCTATAACACAAAGCTGCTTTATCTAATGCGGGGAGCAGAGCAGAACTGTCATAAAACATGGCAATGAAAATAAACAACTTCACTATATAATATTAGGACATGGATAAAAAGTACAAAACAAAGTAAAAGCAATGCAGTTAGTAAAAGTTGCACGGGGGTACGAACAAGCCAATAAATGAGTCGTTTGAAGACGGACATCTACATTAATGGCTTTCAAGGTGTATTGGTGGTTTGTTCCAAAAAAAGAAACAAAGATTCTATTAGTATATCAAAGTCTGGCAAAACCTTATGACACTTTAAATTGGCTCAACATTGAAGAAGGGTGACCCCCCACCCTTCCCCTCTCCAGGTAATCCAGGTGTTCATCCAAAAGGAAAAATGAAGAAAACTTGCCATACAACTGTTTATAGAAACATTGTATGAAATGCAAATTAGGTGCAATTTATTTCATGATGCATAATTTTAACTGTCCAATCTAAAATAGCATGTAAGGCCGCATAATTAATGCATTTTACTAGCGTTTTAGAGATTAAAGTAAAGTAGGTTTCCTGATGCCACAGCAAAAAAAAAAGGGGGAAATAGAGTTCCGAAAAATTGCTACAGCAACACAAAAAGTTTGAAAAAGAAATCTGTGCTGTCTATGTGTGATGCCCAGACCTGGAAGGTGTAGTGGTTTTTGAACAGCAAAAGGATACTACTAAGGATAGGAATTCTAGCAAAATGGTAACGAATAATACATTTAAAATTATGCACTTTTTTTTTTCTAGTTAATTAATTGCAAAGTTTGATTATCTGGCAGGACCCTTTAAGGGGCCGATTCAATGAAAAGCCATGTGCCTCCGTAATGGTCGCGAGGGCACTGTGTGGCATTGCAGATCTTTCATCACACCCCATAGGGATGCGCAGAAAAATCTGTGATGTTGGGGGTACTGTAGTGGCCGAAATGTGCTGTGATGTCCGGCAGCACATTGCCTTGTTTTAAATCGCCCCCTAAAAATACGTATTGTTGATCTTGAGTTTTCTCTCTTGGAGCCAAGCAGCATGGGTGATTTTTGACATACAATCAGTTGGAATGTCTTACAAGTGTAGTAACCTCAAACTCACTTTTTCAAGCGGATTGAATGGAATATGTACCTACTGTTGCATAGCCATAGTCTAAAAGTCTTCTTTGAGATTGAATAGCATTAATAAAAGTAAAACTTGCATTGTTTGCTATTGCTATACATTTTTTTCCCCTTTAGATAATGTATATTTCTTTACATTTCATCCAGCTTTGACCATGTTTTGCACTCCTAGCAATGAAAAGCTAGCATGTAGCTCTCAAGCTTCTGTGGAACTACAAGTCTTAGCATGCCTTTATTAAACTTTGTATTTTGTAAGGTATGCTGGAATGTGTAGTTCCACAACAGTTCAGCTGGAGAGCCACAGGAAATCCAAGCCTGCCATAGAATCTACTTTGAATAATAATAATAATGTGATTTTCACTGATCTGAATCTGCTGCTTTTGTTTTGTTTGTGTATGTTTTATATTTGTTTTTGTGTTTTTTTTATGTTCTGCTGTGACAAAAAGGGGTCCCACTTAAGTATCATCTGTCATTGCAACAATGGCAGAGGACTTCTCGGGATAATTTACTATGAAAGTCACGTCAGTACAGGGCATTAGATAGGAGGCTGTCTCGGTAATGATTCTTCTCTAATGAAAACTCTGTGTTCTGACTTGGGGGGATATTTACTAAACTGCAGGTTTGAAAAGGTGGAGATGTTGCC
The DNA here is from genome assembly GCF_038048845.1 of Mixophyes fleayi. Taxonomy (NCBI): domain Eukaryota; kingdom Metazoa; phylum Chordata; class Amphibia; order Anura; family Limnodynastidae; genus Mixophyes; species Mixophyes fleayi. Next base: position 29,966,046 of record NC_134412.1, on the reverse strand, counting down.
TATAGCAACCAATCAGATTCCAGTTATCATTTATTTAGTACATTCTACAAAATGACAGCTAGAATCTGATTGGTTGCTATAGGCAACATCTCCACCTTTTCAAACCTGCAGTTTAGTAAATATACTCCCTGGAGTCTTTACTGAGCATGTAAGGATACTTAATATCCCTCTTCTGCAGTGCTCTCTCCATAGGATTCAATGGCTTTCTGGGTCAAGCTCTGAAAATTGTTCACACCGCAGTCCCCATTGACTAGAGATATCTCCAATACCTCCTGCGCTTAGGCTTTATTAAATTACCATTTTACTTAAAAATGCCTAAACCACGTGGAAAAAGCTTTGTAAATAGCCAACAAAGTGTGCAACTATTACAAATCCGTGGTTTATAAACAAAAATGTTATTTCCTGCATGTCCAGTAATAAATAAACATCCCTTCAATGTTTTTCCTAAATTATTTATGAAAACAAGTCACCAATAGCATGGAAACTGACGTTTGTTGCTGGTCTATTGTTGTGCAGATTCTAATAAGTGCCTTGACAATTTTAGACACATACAGTAAACATTTCCTTCCTGAAAAGGCTTGTTCAGTTTTGTATGTAGCAGTGTGCAGGTCTACTACTGTATGACATGGCCAATGCTGCAGAGCTAAAATGCACCTACAGTACAGGGCTTTAGCAAGTTTCTAAGTGCTTGTACACTCGATCATTGAAATACAATGCTTGTTAAAAGCGTAGACAAAATCTTTTACTTCTGGCGCTTTAACAGCGCGCCACAAATGTGTTCTCGCATCTTCCCTGCATCAGAGAGTACTGTGTACTTAATAAGTGCCCATACTGAACACTATTATGTTTTATTGACCATTAGCACTTGTGACCGTTGTGGGCAACATCACAACGCACACAAACGAAAAGTTTGTAAGCGCACAGGTCCGATTGATTTCATTATTTGTTTGACCATAAGAAAGCAAAAGCATGTTTTAATAAGCTTTAAGAATGCACATTGAACACATAAGATAAACCGTACTTGCCCACTCTCGTAGAATGTCTGGCGAATTCCGGGTAGGACTTTCGGGACAGCAGACCATTCTCCTGTGTCTGGCAGGAGGGGGGCCTAGATGCTGCGATTTGCCGTGAATCATGACATTTTGGCACCGCCCCCTCAGCAAAATGATGCAATTGTGTCATTTTGTCATGGGGTGGGGGCCCAAAATGCTGTGATTCTACGATTCGCCTGCAAGGTAGTCATTTAAAGTAGGCATGTATGAGATAACAACCTGTGTGTATGAGCACTTAGCATACCATGCTAACTTGCTTGAACTGGCGCAGATGGCATAATATAGTTAGGAAAAAAAATCCTTCTTTATGTGCTTTAATTCCGTTTGTTTGCACAAATAACATGATTGTGAAATTTTAAGTCAGGGAACTTTGTGTTTGAAAGTAAAAGTATGCGTTTGTCATTTTAAATTATAATGGGGTAAAAGGGAATCCATGTATGATCTATTTTGTCCAGTTACATGTTGTTCGGCATGTAAAATGCAGGTATTTATAGGCATTATGTAGCTTCCAGGATAGAAAACCATTACACTAAATAAAAATGTTAAATGCATACATTTAAATCCAACGTGTATTTGTGTTTATTGCATTTTTGATACCTAATCTGCTTTCCAGAAGAAGGTTTTGCCTTTATGCGTTCTCCGCATTGACTGTCATAATCTCAGTTGGTTGACTGGCACAGTGGGTGAAGTGGAAAGTTAGAAGTGCTGTTATGGAACTAAAATGAACGGCCGGGGCTGGGGGTCGCCTAGGCCCCCCAAAGGCTTAGGGATACTGATAGTGTGAAATTAAAGTTAGATGCATTTTAACACTATATAGTATACTATAAAACATATCAAAGGATGCAAGGCTATCTTGTCTGTGTCCCTCACTTGTCCAATTACATTTCCTCTGTGTGTTCCCCAACCTCTCCCTCATGTCTCCTTTGTGTATTTCCATTTTTCCTCATATAGGCATAACATTATAATAAAACTTTCTAAAATATCTCCCATATATCTTCCATGTTACCCTTCATGTTTCCTTTCTCTGTTCCTATGTGCCTCTAACTTCATTGGGGTTTCGTTCCTTGTTAAATTTGCTACCCCATGCTCTGCCAGCGGGGCCTACCTCAGGCAATAGTAGCTCTATCTCTAGTGGTAACCACTTGATAGACAGGGTTGAAGCCCCATCGCTGGGTAAAAAACAAAGCTGCCTTTGATAAAGAGACTGGTGAGTAATAATTACTAACTTGGTTATGGGCAGCATGGTGGCTTAGTGGTTAGCACTTCTGTCTCACAGCGCTGGGGTCATGAGTTTGATGCCCGACCATGGTCTTATCTGTGTGGAGTTTGTATGTTCTCCCTGTGTTTGCGTGGGTTTCCTCTGGGTGCTCCGGTTTCCTCCCACACTCCAAGAACATACTGGTAGGTTAATTGGTTGCTATCAAAATTGACCCTAGTCTCTCTCTCTCCCTCTCTGTCTATGTGTGTATGTAAGGAAATTTAGACTGTAAGCTCCAATGGGACAGGGACTGATGTGAATGAGTTTTCTGTACAGCGCTGTGAAATCAGTGGCGCTATATAAATAAATGGTGTTTGATGATGAAGGTGCTGATTTTCACGTGAGATGTTTGTGAATAACTCTCAATAACTTTGTTTTCCCTACCTGTTCCTATGGACAGGGATATTTGACCTTTAATGCAACTGGGCGGAAACTCCCCAAATCTTATAGATGATTAGCAGGTGAAATATTTTATTTACACCTTTTTAACACCGAGGGGTAAATGTATGAAGCTCCGGGTTCTTCAACACCCGCGAGTTCGGCGTCTTCAGCGCTTAAAATTTGAAGTGGCGCTGCCTTGTAAAGGGAAACTCCTGGGTGTTGAAGAACCCGGAGCTTCATACATTTACCCCCGAGTATGAATGTCCTAGCTGTACAGATTTGGTGATTTGTGGGTTTTCTCCAGAATTTTGCACTTCGATAGAATAACTTAATTTAAAAGAAAAAGAAATGTTCAGACTGTGAAATGAATCATAGGAAAACCATAGTCAGCTCCACACATTAAGTTACCAACATCAGGACGATTACAGTTAAAACCCTCTTTATTAAATATCTCAAAGCGTCATAGATTGGTAGATCAACAATCATCGGACCCCTTTCAAGCCTTTACAGGTAAAATATAAAAAAATCCTGTAAGGACTCAAATTGTGTCGAGTTGCTGTTGATTTCTTATGGCACTCTTTCCTGAGTGCAGAGCATCATAAATGTCTGTTTTAGGGTGGGGTGTCAAGTTGCCCGAATAGAATCCTGTACCGATTATGAAGAGTGGCTCCATTAAGGGAAATGTTGCATATACACTTACTGGAGTTGAGCAACTATTTTGTTTTTTTCCATGTGCTGTTATCTACTGATCATGTTTTTATGTAATTATGCTACACAATAGCTTGTTCTGCAAGCTGTATGTTCTTTAAAGTGCACAAACAGCACCGTGGACTAATTAACTGGATACATTTTTAAACAACTGAGATGTCCCCACCGGGCACTGAAGTATTTATTAGACACTGCACAGCTGATGTTTCAACATTTTTTGGGAATTGGCATGTGGCACAGGCTTCAAACTCAACACATTGATTTGAGAAATATTAGAACCAATCGTATAGTTTATGCAATTAAAAGAACCTTCATTTCTATAAAGCTTTTGATTTAAGGCTTGTTTTGAACACTATCTGTAATCTGTATATTTTGTCCAATTGGTTGAGTCTGCAACTACTTGTATAGATGAAATTTAAGCGAGTTGCATATGAAATGACGACACAGTTAAAATATTGACATATAAAATGTGGACAGGGTGTATAGTCGACATTCAAAATGTCAACATAAACACTAAAAACGGCAATACATGTACGTGCCCCCTCCCAAACAGCTTAACCAACCCTAGTGCTGCCAGCCTAGGCTGGAACTAGCAAAATTGGGGTGACAAAGTGTGGGGTCTCTCTGGTCTTTACTATTGTCAGCACTAGGATTTGCCAGCCCAGACTGGTGGTACTATAGCATGGAAACCCGCAGCGTTGGGTCCCCATACCAAACCAATCCCAGGCTGGATTCCCTAAGGAGATCTTCAAAAGGTTTAACCAGCCCTGTGCTGATAGCACTAGGACTACTGAGGCAGTGAGTGTGGGGTAATAATGATAAATTAAATGCATAAATTCATTTTGTCCCTGGTGCATGCGAGGAAATCACCCAAAACTGGGATTGTTGTTACCGTCCGTGGGATTCAACTCACTTGGGCAGACCAGATTATATTCAAAGTAAGGCTTTTTTTTAACAGTACAATGTCATAAGACTTTGACAAAGTACAGGGCAAATGGTAGCGTGTACCCAAAGTAAAAATCTCAGTATCTTTCAGAATCATATCCTCCCACAGTATTACCACTACCATTTAACTAGACAGTCCTGTATCCCCCCAGCCTGAGCTACTGGCTCACACAGGCCCTGTCCTGGTAGGGTTTCCTCTGGTAGCACTGCAGTGCCTGGCCCAGAGTCCTTTTTGCTGATGTCTTGTACACCAGGATCCTCCAAGCTAGAATAGTCTCTATTGGCCTTCTGCTCTCCTTATATTCCTGGCTGTTTACACAGGGAGTAGGGTCAAATGTCTCAATACTCACTCTTTCAGCAGGGGTCTATTAGTGGACACTTAAATTATTTAACCATTAGACATACTGTCTCTGTTACCTTGATTGTACAATGGAATGGCTTGACTGAATTAGCTATTTGGCTGGATACACTAAACAGAGGGTTACAATATTACATCAGGGAATGACACTTCATGCTTGCATGAAACATTAAGACATTAGCCACATTATATCTGCAGCATCACACAATCTGAGTCTGTGATACATTTTGACACAATAACATTTATATTGATACATCTTAATACATTTCCCAATGCTACTTCAGCCAGTATATTACTCTGGAGGCACATTACATATCATCAAGAAGTTCTAACCTAATTACATCTTAGATCACCTGTTGATCTAGCTAATTAACTTAGGCTGTGAGGTAGCTATGTTAACAGTCACTCAGACATTATTTTGATTATAAACCAGTTCTAAGCCACACCTCATAACAATAGATAGAATTTTTAATAAAGTCTGGGTTCAACAGATGAAATGTGTCAGGTTTTTTACACTGGGATCTCTGTTGCAGTTATCTGATATTGGACTCGTTTTATATTTACACTGGCACTAGTTTTTTCCCCCTCCAGGATTTATGTGCCCTAATTGATTTAATTGGAACTTGCTACTAATGCTTAGCTCAATCTCTACAATTTTTTACATGTGAAGACCTACTCACCTTTGCTAATACTAACGTCCCTGATGGCGAGGAAACATACTGATGTGCTTTTGGGTAATGTTCTCCGACGGTTGTGTACAGAGCACCTGGACGGAGTCATAAGCTGGGAGCTGAAGCATTGGAACCACTGAGACAATTAAGTGAGTTATATCATTTATTTCCTATGCAAGTCTTTTGCCAGTGACATTCCATCAGGATCTGGACGTGGAATCCCATTAATATACCAGCATTACTTTGATTGCTGTATATCTTCCAACTTATGGGCCGCTTTGCTGGATATCTTGGAGGGATTTTATTGTTATTTTTATTGTGACTACATCTTTATAGTAACTACCATATATTTACTAGTTAAATGGACATACTCATCAATTTAGTCCATTTATAGACACTATTTGAGATTTCATTTATACTAGAGATGAGCGCATTCGGATTTATGAAATCCGAGCCCACCCGAACGTTGCCAATCCGAGTCGGATCCGAGACAGATCCGGTTATTGGCGTCAAATTCAAATCTGAAACTGAGGCTCTGACTCATAATCCCGTTGTCGGATCTCGCGATACTCGGATCCTATAAATTCCCCGCTAGTCGCTGCCATCTTCACTCGGGCATTGATCAGGGTAGAGGGAGGGTGTGTTAGGTGGTCCTCTGTCCTGCTATATCTCATGCAGTTCAGTTCAGTGCTGTGCTGTGCTGTGCTCAGTCCAGTGGTGCTGTGTCCTGTGCTCTGTCCTGCTGAGTTCCGTAGTGCTGCTGGGTCCTGTGCTGTGTCCTGTTCAGTCCAGTGGTGCTGTGTCCTGTGCTCTGTGCTTCTAAGGGCATAGTTATTTCCCCATTATTCCCAAGTTTTTAAAAAATAAAAAAAAAGTTATAAAAAATATTAAAATTAAAAATTAAAAAAAAAAGTAATTATAACCAAATTTGCAAAACCAATCCAGCAGTATAAGTCCATTGGTACTGCAATATTACCAAGTTCACACATTCTGCAGTATCTTGTGCTACATATAATGGAGACCAAAAATTTGGAGGATAAAGTAGGGAAAGATCAAGACCCACTTCCTCCTAATGCTGAAGCTGCTGCCACTAGTCATGACATAGACGATGAAATGCCATCAACTTCGTCTTCCAAGCCGATGCCCAATCTCGTAGTACCGGGCATGTAAAATCCAAAAAGCCCAAGTTAAGAAAAAGTAGCAAAAAGAGAAACTTAAAATCATCTGAGGAGAAACGTAAAGTTGCCAATATGCCATTTACGACACGGAGTGGCAAGGAACAGCTTAGGCCCTGGCCCGTGTTCATGACTAGTGGTTCAGCTTCACCCACGGATCTTATCCCTCCTCCTCCTCCCCCCCTCCAAAAATTGAAGAGAGTTATGCTGTCAGCAACAAAACAGCAAACAACTCTGCCTTCTAAAGAGAAATTATCACAAATCCTCAAGGCGAATCCAAGGGTGTTGGTGGTTGTCAAGCCTGACCTTCCCATCACTGTACGGGAAGAGGTGGCTCGGGAGGAGCCTATTGATGATGTAGCTGGCGCTGTGGAGGAACTTGATGATGAGGATGGTGATGCGGTTATTGTAAAAGAGGCACCAGGGGGGGAAACAACTGATGTCCATGGGATGAAAAAGCCCATCGTCATGCCTGGTCAGAAGACCAAAAAATGCACCTCTTCGGTCTGGAGTTTTTTTATCCAAATCCAGACAACCAATGTATGGCCATATGTAGCTTATGTAAAGCTCAAATAAGTAGGGGTAAGGATCTTGCCCACCTAGGAACATCCTCCCTTATACGTCACCTAAATAACCTTCATAGTTCAGTGGTTAGTTCAGGAACTGGGGCTAGGACCGTCATCGGTACAGGGACACCTAAATCCCGTGGTCCAGTTGGATACACACCAGCAACACCCTCCTCGTCAACTTCCTCCACAATCTCCATCAGATTCAGTCCTGCAGCCCAAGTCAGCAGCCAGACTGAGTCCTCCTCAATACGGGATTCATCCGAGGAATCCTGCAGCGGTACGCCTACTACTGCCACTGCTGCTGTTGCTGCTGTTAGTCGGTCATCTTCCCAGAGGGGAAGTCGTAAGACCGCTAAGTCTTTCACAAAACAATTGACCGTCCAACAGTCGTTTGCAATGACCACAAAATACGATAGTAGTCACCCTATTGCAAAGCGTATAACTGCGGCTGTAACTGCAATGTTGGTGTTAGACGTGCGCCCGGTGTCCGCCATCAGTGGAGTGGGATTTAGAGGGTTGATGGAGGTATTGTGTCCCCGGTACCAAATCCCGTCGAGATTCCACTTCACTAGGCAGGCGATACCAAAAATGTACAGAGAAGTACGATCAAGTGTCCTCAGTGCTCTAAAAAATGCGGTTGTACCCACTTTCCACTTAACCACGGACATGTGGACAAGTGGTTCTGGGCAAACTAAGGACTATATGACTGTGACAGCTCACTGGGTAGATGCATCCCCTTCCGCAGCAACAGCAACAGCTGCATCAGTAGCAGCATCTACAAAATGGCTGCTCGTGCAAAGGCAGGCAACATTGTGTATTACAGGCTTTAATAAGAGGCACAACGCTGACAACATATTAGAGAAACGGAGGGAAATTATCTCCCAGTGGCTTACCCCACTTAGACTCTCATGGGGATTTGTGGTGTCAGACAATGCCAGTAACATTGTGTGGGCATTAAATATGGGCAATTTCCAGCACGTCCCATGTTTTGCCCACACCATTAATTTGGTGGTGCAGCATTACCTCAAGAGTGATAGGGGTGTGCAGGAGATGCTTGCGGTGGCGCGCAAAATTGCTGGACACTTTCGGCATTCAGCCAGTGCCTACCGCAGACTAGAGGCACATCAAAAAAGCATGAACCTGCCCTGCCATCACCTCAAACAAGAGGTTGTGACGCGCTGGAACTCCACCCTCTATATGCTGCAGAGGATGGAGGAGCAGCAAAAGGCCATTCAGGCCTACACAGCCACCTACGACATAGGCAAAGGAGTGGGGATGCGCCTCAGTCAAGCGCAGTGGAGACTGATTTCCGTGTTGTGCAAGGTTCTGCAGCCATTTGAACTTGCCACACGAGAAGTCAGTTCCGACACTGCCAGCTTGAGTCAGGTCATTCCCCTGATCAGGCTGTTGCAGAAGCAGCTGGAGAAAGTGAGGGAGGAGCTGGTAAGCCATTGCGATTACACCAAGCATGTAGCTCTTGTGGATGTAGCCCTTCGTACGCTTTGCCAGGATCAGAGGGTGGTCACTCTTTTAAAGTCAGAGGAATACATTCTGGCCACCGTGCTCGATCCTCGGTTTAAAGCGTATGTTGTGTGTCTGTTTCCGGCGGACACAAGTCTACAGCGGTGCAAAGACCTGCTGGTCAGGAGATTGTCCTCTGAAGAGGACCGTGACATGCCAACAGCTCCACCCTCATTTTCTTCCACATCTATGGCTGCGAGGAAAAAGCTCAGTTTTCCCAAAAGAGGCGCTGGCGGGGATGCTGATAACTTCTGGTCCGGACTGAAGGACCTGCCAACCATTGCAGACATGTCTACTCTCGCTGCATTGGATGCTGTCACAATAGAAAAAATTGTGGATGATTACTTTGCTGACACCATCCAAGTAGACATGTCAGACAGTCCATATTGTTACTGGCAGGAAAAAAAGGCAGTTTGGAAGCCCCTGTACAAACTGGCTCTATTTTACCTGAGTTGTCCCCCCTCCAGTGTGTACTCGGAAAGAGTTTTTAGTGCAGCAGGGAACCTGGTCAGTGAGCGGCGAAGGAGGTTGCTTCCTCATAACGTTGAAAAAATGATGTTTATAAAAATGAATAATCAATTCCTCAATGAAGTACAGCACTGCCCTCCAGATACTACAGAGGGACCTGTGGTTGTGGAGTCCAGCGGGGACGAATTGATAATGTGTGATGAGGAGGAAGTACACACTGTAGGGGGAGAGGAATCAGAGGTTGAGGATGAGGACGACATCTTGCCTCAGTAGAGCCTGTTTAGTCTGTACAGGGAGAGATGAATAGCTTTTTTGGTGTGGGGGCCCAAACAAACCAATCATTTCAGCCAAAGTTGTTTGGTAGGCCCTGTCGCTGAAATGATTGGTTTGTTAAAGTGTGCATGTCCTATTTCAACAACATAAGGGTGGGTGTGAGGGCCCAAGGACAATTCCATCTTGGAACTTTTTTTTTTGCATTATATGACCAATCAACAGTCGTTTGCCATGTTCAAAAAGTAAAACCAAATTTAAACAAATTCAAGAAATTAAACCAAAAGTAAAATGCCCTGTCATAATTTAAAACAAGAGGTATTGACGTGCTCTAAAACTACTGTATTGTTGTTTATATTTTATAAACACTACACTTGAAAGCTTGAGTCTTACAATGAAAAAGTAACTGTCCATTACACGAATATTTGCAACAGGGACAATTTTAGGGTTAAGAAAGTCAACTAATAACACTTCGACGCTGTCTGTCTTTATAAACACTACACTTGGAAGTTGGAGGAGGTATTGTGGCCCCGGCACCAAATTTACTACCGCGGCCACTCCACTGTGCAGTCCATATTTAGGTGTATCAGATATTAAACAACGGTGACAGTTGATGCCCAATTTTTTAATTATATTGTTGGCGCTGTAAATAATTGTGTTCCGGGCACACCACACTACGCAGTCCATACCCTTTTTTGGTGGAATTCTGACCCGTGGAGGGTTTTTTAATTATATTGTGGCCTCGGTACCAAATTGTGTACTGGGGCCACCACACTACGCAGTCAAGATAGATAGATGCGTATCATAGATAAAGTACATTCAGTGGTGTGGGGCAAATTGAAAAATATTCAAAATGCACTGACATTATCAAAAACAAGAGATTTTCACATGCTGAAACTCCAACATGTATATGATGGAGAGGATGGAGGAGCAGCCGTATGTGCAGTGTAATACAGACCTGTTGAAGGTTTTTTTTATATATTTTATTGTGGTGCCCAGTGCCCACTACTCTACGCAGTCCAGATACTATTTTTGGGTGTAATTCTGACCTGTTGAAGGTTTTCTATATATTATATTGTGGTGGCCAGTGGCCAGTCCTCTATGCAGTCCAGATACTATTTTTGGGTTTAATTCAGACCTCTTGAAGGTTTTCTATATATTTTTTATTGTGGTGCCCAGTGCCCACTACTCTACGCAGTCCAGATACTATTTTTGGGTGTAATTCTGACCTGTTGAAGGTTTTCTATATATTATATTGTGGTGGCCAGTGGCCTGTCCTCTATGCAGTCCAGATACTATTTTTGGGTTTAATTCAGACCTATTGAAGGTTTTCTATATATTTTTTATTGTGGTGCCCAGTGCCCACTACTCTACGCAGTCCAGATACTATTTTTGGGTGTAATTCTGACCTGTTGAAGGTTTTCTATATATTATATTGTGGTGGCCAGTGCTCTATGCAGTCCAGATACTTGTTTGGTGGAATTCAGACCAGTTGAGGGTGTATTTATTTTATTGTGGCCCCGGTATCAAATTGGGTACCGGGGCCACCCCTCTACGCAGTCTAGATACTTGTTTGGTGGAATTCAGACCAGTTGAGGGTTTTATTATTATATTGTGGGGACCACTCTATACCACACTACCACTCTATACCACTCTATTTAATACTTTAATTCTATTTAATACTTTAATTCTATTACTAATTCCCATAAAGAGGAACTTCCGCTTCTATTTAATACTTTAATTCTATTAGTAGTTACCATAAAGAGGAACAAAATAAACCAATTTTACCAAAAGTATAATATGACTTACAAACACTACACTTGAAAGATGGTGCCTTTAAATGAAAAAGTCAGTCTTCATTGCACGACTATGTGCAACAGGGACAGTTTTTTGGTTTACAAAGTCAACCAATAACACTTCGACCCTGTCTGTCTTTAACATACTTGATGGGATCTCAATGACGTATGGTCTGTACCATGTTTGGAGGAGGTATTGTGGCCCCGGTACCAAATTGGGTACCGGGCCACTCCACTATGCAGTCCAGATAGAGGTGTATCAGATATTAAACAACGTTGACTGTTGCTGCAAAAATTTTAAATAATATTGTGGGGAACACTACACTACGCAGTCCATAAACTTTTTGGGTGGAATTCAGACCCGTGTAGGGTTTTTTAATAATATTGTGGTGACCCACTCCTCTACGCAGTCCAGGTACATTATTGGTGCGAATCATACAAGTTGATGGTTTTCTTATTATATATATTGTGGTGACCCAATCCTCCACGCAGTCCAGGTACATTATTGGTGCGAATCATACAAGTTGATGGTTTTCTTATTATATATATTGTGGTGACCCAATCCTCCACGCAGTCCAGGTACATTATTGGTGCGAATCATACAAGTTCAGGGTTTTTAATTTATATTGTGGTGACCCACTCCTCTACGCAGTCCAGGTACATTATTGGAGCGAATCATACAAGTTCAGGGTTTTTAATTTATATTGTGGTGACCCACTCCTCTACGCAGTCCAGGTACATTATTGGTGCGAATCATACAAGTTGATGGTTTTCTTATTATATATATTGTGGTGACCCACTCCTCTACGCAGTCCAGGTACATTATTGGTGCGAATCATACAAGTTCAGGGTTTTTAATTTATATTGTGGTGACCCACTCCTCTACGCAGTCCAGGTACATTATTGGAGCGAATCATACAAGTTCAGGGTTTTTAATTTATATTGTGGTGACCCACTCCTCTACGCAGTCCAGGTACATTATTGGAGCGAATCATACACGTTCAGGGTTTTTAATTTATATTGTGGTGACCCACTCCTCTACGCAGTCCAGGTACATTATTGGTGCGAATCATACAAGTTGATGGTTTTCTTATTATATATATTGTGGTGACCCACTCCTCCATGCAGTCCAGGTACATTATTGGTGCAAATCATACAAGTTGATGGTTTTCTTATTATATATATTGTGGTGACCCAATCCTCCACGCAGTCCAGGTACATTATTTGTGCGAATCATACAAGTTCAGGGTTTTTAATTTATATTGTGGTGACCCACTCCTCTACGCAGTCCAGGTACATTATTGGAGCGAATCATACAAGTTCAGGGTTTTTAATTTATATTGTGGTGACCCACTCCTCTACGCAGTCCAGGTACATTATTGGAGCGAATCATACAAGTTCAGGGTTTTTAATTTATATTGTGGTGACCCACTCCTCTACGCAGTCCAGGTACATTATTGGAGCGAATCATACAAGTTCAGGGTTTTTAATTTATATTGTGGTGACCCACTCCTCTACGCAGTCCAGGTACATTATTGGAGCGAATCATACAAGTTCAGGGTTTTTAATTTATATTGTGGTGACCCACTCCTCTACGCAGTCCAGGTACATTATTTGTGCGAATCATACAAGTTCAGGGTTTTTAATTTATATTGTGGTGACCCACTCCTCTACGCAGTCCAGGTAAATTTTTTCGGTGCGATTCATACCAGTTGATGGTTTTCTTATTATATATATTGTGGTGACCCACTCCTCTACGCAGTCCAGGTACATTATTGGTGCGAATCATACAAGTTCAGGGTTTTTAATTTATATTGTGGTGACCCACTCCTCTACGCAGTCCAGGTACATGTTTTGGTGCGATTAAGACCAGTTGATGGTTTTCTTATTATATTGTGGGGACCACTCCACTACGCAGTCCAGAAAGATAGCTCGTTGCAACGTTTTGGACTAAGAACTATATTGTCAGGTGTTCAGAATACACGGTAAATTAGTGGAAATGCTTGTTATTGAATGTTATTGAGGTCAATAATAGCGTAGGAGTGAAAATAAGCCCAAAAAATTGATTTTTTAACTTTTTATGCTTTTTTCAAAAAAAAATCCGAATCCAAAACCTTAAATCCGAACCAAAACCTTTCGGCAGGTGTTTTGCGAAACAAATCCGAACCCAAAACATCGAGAAAATCCGGATCCAAAACAGAAAACACGAGACCTCAAAAGTCGCCCGTGCACATCCCTAATTTATACAGATTTTAGTCCCAGTGTTTTTTAAACGTTTAGTTTCAATTACCAATTTATGAGGCCTATGTATTATATTTGAGATATTAAAGATATATTTTTTTTTATATACTACTATCTCTGGTTTTATGTATCTTGTCATGATTCCCTTTGATGTTTCTAGTTAAGACCACACCTATATATCACAATTCAGCGTTGCTTTTTCTTTTTGTTCTTTGGTGGTTTTTGATTAGGGACTAGTAATTGGCCCTGCTTTGCAACTGCGATTTGTGTTTATTTGGTGTGGTGCAGCCCAGCTCAGGATTCCTTTTTCTTTTTGTGTTCAAGGACAAAATGTACCCAATAACATAAAATAACAATGCACATAATACACTGATGGTCTGGTGTATATACTTAGAATGGGTGAAGTATTAAAAAGTACATTAAACTGTGAGAAACGGGTAATGAATAAAACATCCTCAGTCTAGTGAGACCCTGTTTTGTAACAGTGCACTACAGATCTCAGCATTCCCAGGCTGCCCTTAAGTGTTTGGGCTTGCTAGTATGTGTAGTACTACAAACACCAACATACTCATGGCTACCAGGACATGCTGGAACTTAGGGAACCACAAGTGCCATCATGCCTTGGCTCCGAGGGCCTGCTGGGACCAGTAGTGCACCAAGGAAAAATATAATTAAAACACAGAAGTGTAAAAATGATTTTATTTGAAATAAACCATCCCCCACACTACCCTCATTCGCTCTCTTTATCTCTCACCTAGATCCAGACTCTTCATCTGTAATAAATCCAGGGATCCTTGACTTGGCAAAATAAATAACCCTCATGTGTGAAACAATACTAACTCCTAAGAACTCCTGGTGCAAATAAACTCTCTGCGACAGTAGTCACATATATAAGATGGGGATTTGTCAAGGCTTGCAAAGTTAAGTGCTGGTAATAGTAAAATTGGGGGAACCCCACACTTTGTCCCCCCCAATTTTGCTAGTACCAGCCTTGGTTGCCAGCACTAGGGTCGGTTAAGCTGTCTTGGAGGGAGGCACACTGTGTGTGTGTTTGTGTTTTTGTTGTTGTTGTTTGTTTTGGTTATTTTTATGTGTATTGCCATTTTTATTGTTTTATGTCTGTTTATTTATCTCAACATTTTGAATGTTGACTTTACAACCCTGTCCATATTTTACATGTCGACATTATGACTGTGTCAACATTCCAACCAACGTCCAATTTAAGCCACTACTCCTTTATTAAGTCAAAACTAGCGTATGGCATAATGACACCACAAAGACTGTAATTTGTATTTTATATGTCCTTTTCCTGTTTTCAACTTTACCTGCTGCATATAAATCCTTTCAGTTATAGGTATAATATTAATTGTTGTCTTTTTTAAAACTGAAAAAGATTTTATTAGGTTTTGCAAGAAATTCAAACAAGAGTACAAAAAAAAGAGAGGGTAGGGGAAGATAGAGTACATAGTGGGTAAAAAACACAACAGTAGGTCATAAAAAAGTAATCTCTCCTGAGAGTACTGAGATAGATCTATAAATAAGCAGTTACACATCTACTCATGAAACCCCCTAGACTAATGTACTTGAAATTAGAACAGTCTGGCATTACAACCTTATTACTTACAAACAGTCTGTATTAACAATCTGTGTGGTAGCCCGAGGTGAAGCTCCAACTCCCTCCGTTACATGTACCTGCCAACTGCGCCACTTCACTAGTAATAATAATTTTTTATATGTGGCTTAAAACTTTATTATTGTTATCCAAGAATGAGATACCGTTGCATTAAATTCTGATGTCTGATAAAAGCAACAAAAGTTTGTAGAAACATGATATAAAAACAAACACATTTCAAAATGTGCCCTTACCTAATAAAAATGTTATTTATAAACATTTACCGGTTTTATTAAACAATTCGTACAAGTTATACTACTTTCTTGACCAGAAAAGTGTGTTAAAAGCAGCAAGTATACGCATATCAATGCTGTAAAATAGTACTGACTCACAGAATTAAAATATGAAGACTTAGACTGGGAACATACTAAAAGAACTTTCGAAAAATTTGTTATCACTAACGATTTTACAAACGACTGAAGTTCTAATCAGTCTGCCGATACATGACACACAATACATGATTTACCTTGAGATCTGTGGTCTTCATCTGTGTCACGGTCACTTGGGTTCTTGACCCAGACTTCTGCCAGTAGTTGTCACTACCCTTGAGGCGCGGAGTCTAACGCAGCAGTTGGTCTTTTCCAGGGACCCCGCAAGAGGGTTTGGGTTTTAACGGCACCACTGCGCTGGTCGCGGCCTTCGAGAGTGCGGCAGAGCAAAGGAATACAGCAGAGGAATAGGAGGATAGGACAATCAGGACAATGGCACGTGATGAGGCGTACAGGAGATTAATATCACCGACATAGAGATAAGATCTGGCAAATACGAGATGCAGATAAGTTTAATAAACGGCAAGCATTTACCACAGTGGTGGCAATAATTATCTGGCCAGTAGAAGAGATAACAGGAGGTATAGTTATATTCAGCGGATGGCTGGAGTTTACCACGGAGGTGGCGATGATTATCCGGCCAGTGGATGAGATAATAGGAGGTGTAGTTATATTCAACAGATGGCTGGAGTTTACCACGGATGTGGCAGAGAGTTATCCGGCCAACAGGTAAGAGAGAGCAGGTACTGTGATGATCAGCGAGAGGCAGATTTACCACGGATGTGGCAGAGAATTATCCGGCCAACAGGTGATATGTTGCAGGTACTGTGGTGGTTAGCGAGAAGCAGCTATACCATGGACGTGGCAGAGAGTTATCCGGCCAGCAAGTGAAAGGTAGCAGGTGCTGTGATGAACAGCGAGAGGCAGGTTTACCACGGAAGTGGCTGTGAGTTTTCCGGCCAGCAGATGAGAGGTCTGGAGATGCAGAAACGCTGAGAGGAACAGGAACCACAGGAGAGTAGATCATGGCTGCCACAGGGAAGTGAGGATCAAGAACAGACAATTAGGAAGAGGTCACAGGTGCCTTAAATAGGGGAAAGCTAACGGGCAACCAATACAGAGTGAGGAAAGGTTATAAAGTTCCCTCCGGTCTGCACATGCGCAGAAGTACTCTCAAGATGGTGGACGGCCGCGGCGCTGTACAGGCGCCGGCAGAGAGGTGAGTGGCCTGGATCTAGGTCCAGAGATCTGGTGAGTGACAATCTGGCCCTGTAGTGGTATAGAGAATTACAGTATTCATTCATCCATTCATTCATGCCTGTCACACTGATTAACCAACTTGTTATAGCTATCCATGTCATTGCAAATTTCGTTAGCTTCAGTGACTCTGAAACAAAATATTCAGTATCAGAACATACGGACGCATTTTTCCAGCTACAGCACTCTCTGCAATTATTCACTGGGACATGTTCATTGCCAGCATCGGCTAAAAAGATCATGGCTCTGTAAACTCCATCATCATCATTTATTTATATAGCGCCACTAATTCTGCAGCGCTGTACAGAGAACTCATTCACATCAGTCCCTGCCCCATTGGAGCTTACAGTCTAAATTCCCTAATATAGACACACACTCACAGACAGACAGACAGAGAGAGAGAGACTAGGATCAATTTTGATAGCAACCAATTAACCTACCAGTATGTTTTTGGAGTGTGGGAGGAAACCGGAGCACCCGGAGGAAACCCCCACAAACACATGGAGAACATGCAAACTCCACACAGATAAGGCCATGGTCGGGAATCAAACTCATGACCCCAGTGCTGTGAGGCAGAAGTGCTAACCATTAGGCCACTGTGCTCATGATCGTGAGTGTATAGACACTGCAGGATTGGAAGGCGGTTGGAACAAGGTTATTACTTTTACCGACCAACCACCTGAACAGACGATCGGTTCTTTGGAATGACTATCGGTCATTGTGTAAGTGTACACACTACTACAATCTCTGGGCGAACAGTCGGTTTACAGGTGTTTGGCCTGGTTCTCTGCTGAAAAACCTGTAGTTTGTACCTAGCCTTAGTCCTCACTTGTGGAATTGCCAACTGTCCAGTCAAACCGCTTTTAGTGGCACACAAACAGCCATAGATGTGGACTCTTATACCTAAGTTCCATACAGTTTTATTGTATTTAGGACTAAGCAGTGCAAACTCCTGAACAGGGGTGTTTTAATTGTCTGTGGTCTCTCGTTCTCCCTTGTTTTTTTTCTTGGGTGTTCTCTCTCTCGTTCTCGTCATTTACACCACCATAATATAAACAAAAACAAGTGGTATTGGGCAGTTCAATTTTATTATCAACATCTTTATTCATCACCAAGTTAGCCAGCCTTACAGCCACAATCGGCCTTAGTGAGAACTTGCGGCTCCCGCCTCCCAGCCATGATCCACCTACACATTAGAATAACAATCATGATATTGTCTTACCACACGAAACACAGCTTCTTATTTCATCACACCATATTTGGCAAAAAACAATATCTGGATGTCTTATACAATATCAATAAGAGTTTATGATGGACAATGTGTGTATTCTAGAGGAAACTAAGGCCATCTTCTGACACCTGAAGTTTGGCTGATATTGCATCTTGGAACAGGACAGTTAAGCGCACAAGCAAATCTACAGCGAAGTTACTCAAAGTTTTTGGAATTGCCAGGCCAAAGTCCAAACTTTAACTCGTTGAGATGGTATGACAGTGCTGTCCATAAACAAATACCCTAAACATCAAGAAACTGAAGCAGAGTTGGCGTGTGATAGAATTTCTCCAATATGATGCAAGTCTGATTAAACTCATACAGAAAATGATTACTTCCAGTTATTGCTGCTAAATGTGGTTGTACAAGCTCAGAGCTGGATTAACAATAGGGCTAAAGGGGTTAGAACCCAGGGGCCTTAGGCATCTGGGGGGCCCACCGGCATTCATCGGTTTGGGGGCATCCCCGCCCCTGGCTCCGACTGGCACCTGTTCAAGGAGAATGGCATGCAGCTAACAGCAAGTGTTATGCTGTTAGCTGCCTGCTGTCACTGTAGTGCTTCTGCTGCTTGCAGTAATCTCCTTACTCTCATGAGATCTCCTCAGTAAAGAGATTACAGCACGAAGTGGAATCACTACAGGGAGTAGAACAACGGAAGGAGATAAGGGGGGAGCCTCATGGGGGGACCCTCAAAGTGCCCTTTAACCCGGGTGCCTCCCTTCCCTTAATCCGGCCCTGTAAAAGCTACTGAATCATGGTGAGCTTACTTTTTCACACATGACTTCTGCACATCATCTTATTTTTTTTGTTTAATAATAGCAAAGTAAAATCTATGATGTGTTGTCATCACATGAGTAGGGTGTGGCATTTAGTAGCACAGCAGACAGTAGCAGAAGTCTAACAGTCTTGTGCAACTAGCAGATAGTTTTATTGGGTGACAAATGAGCGTGCAAACTACAGAAAACAACAAAGTAAATGCTACCTCTAAATTACATGAACTCCCATCGCTCATTATCCAGCCCTCACACATAATAATTGTACATAGCATGTTTGTCCCACTTACAAGAACAGGTGACTCTCTCAGCCTAAGCTTCCCTGGTAGTGAGAGACAGACGCAAGCTGTATTGTTTGTGGAGTGTTAAAATTATACACATCTTCCTGCAGCCCCATGTCTTTCAAAAAGCAATACAGTCACTGTCTTCTCTTTTGCCATGTGTGTTACAGGAACTTACCAGTACCCTTTTGTTAAAAATAGAGTGGTGAGGTACTCGATTTTTCCCAGTCCTCTAATTAGCGCATCAATGTGGGTCACAGAGTAGGCATCAGATTTAAGTACAGTGTTAAGGTTCCAGGAATTCTTGGAGATCCATAAGGATCAGGACCGCAAGGCCTGACCAATCACTATGTGACCTGTCTCTTAAGCCTAAATCCAATATCTTTGATTTCCTTGGACATAGCCTCTTGGCTAGCTTCAGTTATTCCATAGAGTTTTTGGTTAATTTTAACTCTTGGCTTAATAATCACTATTGTCTGGCCATGTAACTATGAAAATATCTCCCCGTTCCTCATAACACACTCTTTGGCTTTGTACTCTTGAGCTCCAGACAGGGTTTCACTGTTTTTACTAAGGGCAATGAAACTACTGGAAAGGAAGGTTCAGCTGAATGGGCTAACCTATTCGTCCAGGGATTTATCAGATCAACGTGATAAAACTGTTCCGATTTTTCCTCAGCTGGTAAACTTTAAAATGTTGGCATTTGATTGGACACCCTCTGTTGGGGCTGCTTTCATGTGCGCTCTCACTGTTAGCACCACCATATCAATCCTCTCCTGCACATTGGAGACAAGTTTAATAACACTCTTGTAGAGACTTGATTGCTCCTCCCATCTTTTGATATATACACCAATCACCTAAGATGTCTCCAGTATAAGAAACCAAATGGTGAGAACATGATAGATGGTTGTGGAACTTCCCTAATGGCATAATAGATATGGCAACAGATAATGCCAGTTATTTTCATCTTTTTTTAGTATGCTTTTTAGGCTTTTATTTAATCTCTGTACCAACCTTCTGTGGGTGGTAAACTGAGGCCCTTAGGTGACTAATCTTGAATAAACTGCATAGCTCCCAGGGCTGTCTTTCCCATTGGGCATGCTGGGCAATTGACCGGGGGCCCCACGGGCATAGGGGCCCCATAGGCAGGACAAGTAATTAGAGCCCTGCCTTTTTTGAACTGGTGATCCAGCTCCCTACCTGTTCCCCTCCTCCCTGCTGCACTTGCACTGAGAAGCGCGCTGAGAGGAGCCACGACGCGATAGAAAAGCAAGCGAGGACGAATGAAAACAGAAAAGAAGAAAAAAAGAATAGAAGAAGGCGATAGAAAGGTAAGTGAACAGGGCAAATAGGAGAATAATGGAGGGCACAGAGTCTGATACAGGGGGAGATCAGAAGAATGATGGATGGGGACAAATAGCAGAATAATTTTGTTTGCGTTGAACACTTAATAATAATTATAGTTTATAATAATTTTGTTTATAATAAAAAAAAGTTTATGCGGATTAATCTCTGTAGTACTGCATGTTTTTTAATGTTTAAACACTGATTGTGTTGCAGGTAACAATAAATATGAGCTTAATTTTATCAATAATTTACATTTTTATTCCTGTGAGTGGTTGTGTAGGTAGGGGCCCCAGTGTACGTCTCTTGGTATTCCCACTCTGTTAAAGACATAAACTAACTATTGTTTTAGTTAAAGTATCGTGCAATGGCATCACTTGTTCTGTGTACCGGGTATCATAGTCCATTGTAATTAAAATATATTGCTGTTCCCAGGCAGACTTTATATACCATCAGTATCCTCTCATTGTATGTCCATGAGCCAGGTGTAAAACAGTTCTGCGATACAGTTTAGGAGCTACTAATGACTCCACAATGTACTTCCCTTTTTTGCCACCTGATTCAGATACAAAATATATCTAATTTTATACAATAGGGGACACCCTGTCAGAAGTGCCCCAGGCCCCCCAAAAAACATAATATAGCTCTGGGTATGTGAACTTTGTGCTTAAAAAATAACTATTAAAACATAATGATCATTGTATGTGATAACTTTCTTAGGAACCAGGGAGGGCCTCCGCCTTCGTGCATACACCATAACCATGTTTTTTTGTGGATTCAGTACACAAATTAAATAGCTTACAAAAATGTAAATAGATTTTCATAATAAAGCATTAAAGTAGATGAAACAAGGTGATACATTCAATACATATGTTTGGTGCGTGTTTAAAATTAAACTGCCCCAATATATAACCTCAGCCTCAAAATAGGCAGATTTAATATGCAGGTATAGATCTACCATAAAGTGGGAAAAATATAAATCTTAAAGCTTATGAACAAACACAGAATGTGAATGTAGAATATAGAATAAAACCTGATCTTATCATTACAGCGTGCAATGTCTAAGCTTACACTGAATAAGCCATATATTGCAGTCCAGTGCAAGGCAATCCTAGTGCTATGACACATTATAGCGGTAAATAGGGCAGGTGAATATATTATTATTATTATTCATTTTTATTTATAGGGCGCCACTAGGTATCCGTAGCGCCGTACAGGGACAAACAAAGTACAATACAAGGTGAGACAGCACGATACAGTAAACAAAATGCACAGTAACTCCGAGATCTCAAAGCACAGCTAGAGGGGCAGGTGGAGGGGAGAGGGAAAGGTCCCGCATGCGGCGGAGCCCAAGAGGGCACGGAGGGCAGGGAAACCCCCAGAGAGGAGAGTAGGGAGCAAGAGGGAACGGGGAGGAGGAGGGCAAGGTAGCTGGAGAGCAGAGTTAAAAGTGGTGAAGACAGGAGGAGAGATGACCCTGCTCGAAGGAGCGTACAATCTAAGGGGTGGGGTAGACAGACAGAGAGACACGAGGGAGGGAGAGAAGGAGGATAAGGGAAGGGGAGTGAAGGGGAAGAGGCAGAAGATCTGGTAGGGAGTTAAGTGGGAGACTGGAAGGCTTTAAGAAAAAGGTGGGTTTTTAGAGCCCGTTTGAAACTGGACAGATTAGGGCAGGTTCTGATAGAGGGAGGGAGCTTGTTCCAGTGGAGGGGGGCAGCGCGGGCGAAGTCTTGGATACGCGCATGGGAGGAGGTGATCAGGGGAGAAGAGAGGCGACGGTCATTGGCTGATCGGAGAGGGCGGGAAGGAGCATGAATAGAGAGGAGGGTGAAGATGTAGGGTGCAGTGGAGTTGGCGAGGGCCTTGTAAGTAAGAGTGAGAAGCTTGAAGAGGATTCTGAAGGGGAAGGGGAGCCAGTGAAGGGATAGGTAGAGGGGGGAGACAGACGCGGAGCGGCGAGAAAGGAAGATAAGCCTAGCGGCTGTGTTAAGAACAGATCGAAGGGGAGCGAGATGAGATTGGGGCAGGCCAGTAAGGAGGAGGTTGCAGTAGTCCAAGCGGGAGATGATCAGAGAGTGAATAAGACATTTGGTGGCATCCTGGGAGAGGAAGGGCCGGATGCGAGCGATGTTACGCAGCTGGAAGCGGCAGGATTTCGCGAGAGAGAGAATGTGGGGGCCGAAGGAGAGAGAGGAGTCGAGGATGACACCGAGGCAGCGAAGTTGGGGGACAGGGGAGATAGAGGTGTATATACATCCCAACAGTCGCCTACACAGTTCCAGAAAAGTCAAACCCGATGTCGGAAAGAATAATAACTCAGTTTGTGGTATAAGTCCTGCTACTCATCCGGGTATTGTCCGTGGGTCACTCTTGCCGTCCACCGGATTGAACAATTGGGGAGTCTGTGTGCGTGCTGTGTCATTGTTTGGGTATTGTGGGCTTGTGCATATGCAGCTGGTCCTTAATGCTCCCAGCTGTAGCGGTCTCCGTCTAGCCTCTTACGTCCCGCTTGACGGGCGAATGTTCTGCGGTTGCAGTACGACGGTAGATGATCGCTCAGATAGTTGCTGGGGATGTTGTTAGAAGACAAGTATGTAATATAATGATAGATACCCAACGCATTTCACCTCAATAATAGAGGCTTCCTCAGGGATAAGTCAATATGGTTCTCAGTCAGCAGTGTGAGTTTAAATATCCCTCCTTCCAGTTTGTCACGAAATCTGGTGAAATTCAGAGAGTCCTGTGTATCTGCCAATAACTGATGCTCGAACTGGGGAGCGGAGTCTAAAGGGAGGTGGTATTCACCATAACCCCTAGGAGAGGGTATGGACTTTGCAGCACCTATTACCGCAGGTCGTGGTTCCCAGAAGAAGTGATGGCAGAACAGTGGGTGAAGCCTAATGTAGCGGGAATGCTATGATAGCAGGGACTGCTCCGGGAGATTAACAATAGAAACTTAGCTGATCCGTTAGATGGTAACTTAGAGCAACTGCAGATGAATTACTGGTACAGCAACAGTTCAGTAGAAACAATAATGATGAAGAACTTAGCTGATCCATTAGATGGCAAATCAGAGCAACAGCAGGTAAATTACTGGTACAGCGGCAGTTCAATAGAAACAATAACAATTAGGTACTCAGCTGATCCGTTAGATGGTAACTTAGAGTAACAGCAGGAGAATTGCTGGTACAGTAGCAGTTCAGTGAAAACAATAATAATGAAGAACTTAGCTGATCCGTTAGATGGTAACCCAGAGCAACAGCAGGTGAATTACTGGTACAGCAACTGTTCAATAAAAACAATGATGTTGAAGACTTTAGCTGATCCGTTAGAGATTAACTCAGAGCAACAGCAGGTGGGTTACTGGTACATTGATTAGTTCAGTAGAAACAATAACGATGAAGAACTTAGCTGATCCGTTAGATGGTGACTCAGAGCAGCAGGTGTGGAGAGTTCCTAATGAGGCTGGAGTTCCAGTAGTGAAGCGCTGAAGTCGGGGCAGTAAAGCTGAACAGGAAACACAGAACACGGCTGCAGAGAACAGGTATTGTAGAAGTTCCAGCGAAGGCACCGAAGAGAAACCACAGCAGACTCTGGACCAGCAATACACAGCAGCCACAGGTAAGTCACACGAGGGAAGCCCAATCCTGATCAGAGTGAGTAACTCACAGAACAGACATCAGACAGCAGGAACTGGGAGGTTTAAATTGCGCTCCAAAGTGCCAGGGCCAATGGGAACGGGTAGGAGGTCATAAGCAAGAGTGGTGGCTGACACATGCGCAGAACGAACAACCAGATAGAGACTGATAAGCAAAACACTGAGTTCAGGATACCGTGATCACCGCTTATGAGATAGAGGTAACACTTTATTGAGTGGAGGAGCACCAGGAAACTGTACCTATAGTTATCTAACTTGAATGGTAGGGAGGCCATTCTGATTCCAAGAGGCAGCACCCCCATAAATACATTCTCTTCATCACCCTGAGGTAGACAGCGCTGGACATTGAAAGTGAGACTGATGTAGGACTCCTGCCATTGAGGTAGATTCTATATGTGGGATGGTAATTTTAAAACTTAAGTTTGCTAGTGAACATATGTGTAATGCAATAAATTGGCAGTAAGGGAATTAGTCCCAGAGATAATTGTTATGGGCGATTCCTGTTTTTTTGGGATTTTTGTTATAGGATAATATATGGTATAGGAGTGGTTGGATGTTTGTTGTACAAACAATCAAATTTGTTTTTACTGATAATCCTTACAGGGTGGGCCCTAAAAAATTTTTTATATATATATATATATATATATATATATATATATATATATATATATATATACACACTCATGCATTCTAGTCAAATCAAGCTACTTAAGGTGTTAAAAAGGCTCTTGTCATGCATTTGGGCCATAGCCCAGGCCTCAACCACCAACCACTCCCCACTGTCACCCCCGGCAACCACCAACCACTCCCCACTGTCACCCCCGGCAACCACCAACCACTCCCAACTGTCACTTCTCCTTCAAGAAATATATATATATCTTTTTTAAATCTTTATAAACACTTTTAACAATTAACAAATTAAATTAACAAATTAAAAACATCTTAGTATACCAAATTTCAGCCCTTTCTGAATTTTTTTTTCCACACACACTAAGAATTTAGTATGTCAGTGTATAACTCCGCCCAGCAGGTGGCGCTGCAGCTTGGTTTTATTTTTTCCACACACAGACAGACTAACACACGCCACTAGACATTTATATTATAGATAGATTATATATATATATACATATATATATGTTTTAATTTTAATAATCAACATATTACAAAGTGTAGTGTCAACACCTTGTATCCATCCCTGTCCAAAATGTTATATCCACCAGTCCCCAACACAGTTTACCCACCAATAGTCAACATCTACTAGTTCCAAAAAATTATCTTGTCCTCACCAGTTTGCAAAACCTGTTACCTAGCAACAAGATGTACCACCAGTGTCCAAGACCATAGAATGATCAGTGGTCAATGCCTTTTGCCTACCTTTTCTAAAAATAACTTGTAGCCAGCAGTATCCAACATTTTATACCCTGTGTACCCTTTGGAAATTTCCTTGTACCCACCCAGGGGCAAACGCAGGATTTTTAAGGGGTGGTTCCCCCTCCCCCCTTCAAAAAAAAAAAAATAGAGAGAGCTGCTGCGCATGCGGCTCCACATGCGCAGCAGCTCCATTTCGGTGATTCTGAATTGTACAGCAGCCACGGCGCTGTCAAAGAAGCGTCTGCAGCAGTGCTGTATTGTAGTGCAATACAGCACCTCCACAGACGGTTCTTTGACAGCGCCGCGGCTGCTGTACAGTACCGTTCGTTCGTGGAGGGGAGGGGTTTCTGGAGAACCAGAAACCCCCCCCTGCGTGCGCCCCTGCCACCAAGATTTTAAGCACTCTAGTTTGGATATTGTGTATGCCGGCTGCTCAGCTCCTATCTTTAGATAGATTGTTCCGCCAACCCTGACTCAGTATGAGCCCTCAAACCAGAACGAGACATCATAAGCAGGACAAAATGTAGGGTTAATGTTTATTGGAGAATATATGGAAAGTTTGGGAAGAGTGGACTTACAAATAATGCTTATAAAGCATGAAGATACTATACATGATCTACACTACAAATGTTCTACTAACTATGACACGTCTTGAGTCATGGCTGAATGCTTTAGAACATAATTGCTTATCTTACAGTATATTAACACTGGTTCAAATATTTAATTATAATGCTTAAGTCTCGAAGTGTATCAAACTGGAAGACTACAAAAGCAAATAACACCTAATTCTATCTACAATATTTTGCAAGCTATGTTACGCCTAGTGATAGATGTCACTGAGTTATCGACACACCACCCAACTGGAATCCTTCCAGTATAGATGAGGCAACAATCTATCGCCTAGCCTTATGTGATTGATAAATTTTGGCAATGAATGATTTTTTTTATTGTCTCTATAAGTGGCAATAAGAAAAATCTGCCTTATTGCTACATATTAATAAATAGACCCCTATTTTTTGCTCATATTTGCTATGTTTTCATAACTGTTGTTAATATCTGGGCAACACTGGTTCTAATTATTTGTATGTTTCATTGCATATAAATTCCTTAAGCAACATAAATAGTCAGCTTGCCTGCCAAGGGTACAATACATTACAACCTTCAACTTGCCTGCCATGGGTGCGATACATTACACCCCTCAACTTTCCTGCCATGGGTGCAATTCCTTACACCCATCAACTTTCCTGCCATGGGTGCGATATATTACACCCTTCAACTTGCCTGCCATGGGTGCGATACATTACACCCTTCAGCTTGCCTGCCATGGGTGTGAGACATTACACCCTTCAACTTGCCTGCCATGGGTGCGAGACATTACACCCTTCAACTTGCCTGCCATGGGTGCGAGACATTACATCCTTCAACTTACCTGCCATGGGTGCGATACATTACACACTTCCGCTTGCCTGCCATGGGTGCGATTCATTACACCCTTCAGCTTACCTGCCATGGGTGCGAGACATTACACCCTTCAGCTTGCCTGCCATGGGTGCGATTCATTACACCCTTCAGCTTGCCTGCTATGGGTGCGATACATTACACCCTTCAGCTTGCCTGCTATGGGTGCGATACATTACACCCTTCAGCTTGCCTGCTATGGGTGCGATACATTACACTCCTGTGTGAAAACCCATAATGATGACACTGTTGCTAATTTTCATCATTTGTTTGAGATAACCAATTACACAATGATGTGCTGATATAACACCACATGCTTGAGCTGTAGAGGGGAAGTGAAAACACTTGAGAAATAAACTGTGTGTAACTATATTTTAGTGGAATCAGCATCCAAAAAAAATTATGCTACCGTGTGAAAATCATGCGTATATAAAGGTGCGTTTGACACCAGAATATCTCAGCATCACTTTCACAAGGTCTTCACATCAGCTGGAGAACCTCTTTACCTCAAATAAATAAATATTCTCAGCGCTGTAACACTGATGTCCAGATAATTACTAGATGCGTGACCGCTATTCCGCAGCTGATAAGAACCTGTGGGTTCTAAAAAGGCAACTTAATATATACTGAAATCAACGCTGAGAAAGTAGGCAGCACCTGTAATAACTGAATCCACGTAGTTGTAACAAAATAACATTTATTAAACAACCACTCGTATTAATATGTCATAAAAATATGCATATATTGTATCTGAATATGCCAATGTATATCGTCTATATATATATATATATTTTTATATATATATATATATATATATATATATATATATATATATATATATATATATATATTGAAATAAGAGTTCTTCAAATATACTGTCCCCTAGTAGAAAAATCCCATGATGGTAAGTAAAAAATGTTTATGATATGAATCTGTCAATAGACACGAATCCCGACAATCTCCGGTGGGAGCTGGGTGTTCCTTTGTCTCCAAAAAGGATGGTGGGCTACGCCCTTGTATCAACTTCAGAGGTCTTAACAAAATTACTATAAAAACACCTATCCACTTCCTCTCATCTCGGTCCTGTTTGATCAACTTAAAGGTGCTACCATCTTCACCAAATTTAATCTCCGCGGGGCATACAATCTCATTCACATCTGAGAAGGCGATGAGTGGAAGACAGATTTCAATACCTATTCTGGCCACTACGAGTATTTAGTTATGCTGTTCGGCCTTTGTAACGCAGCAGCTGGCTTTCAAGACCTCATTAATGAAGTTTTCCGGGAGTTCCTCGATCAGTTTGTGGTCGTATACTTGGATGACATATTAATATACCATCCATGACTTTTCTGATTTGGTGGCTCCCACTGCTACCCTTACCCGGAAGCGGGCAGATCCTGGTAATTGGTCCTCAAAGGCTATCAATTCCTTTGAAGCTCTTAAAAAAGTGTTTATCTCCGCCCCCGTCTTGAGACATCCTAACCCTGAGTTACCCTTCGTTCTGGAGATTGATGCTTCCAATATTGGTGCTGGCGCTGTCTTATCTCAGAAAGATCCTAACAATCACCGACTGCTTCCTTACACTTTTTTCTCCCGCAAGTTCTCTGCTGCAGAGGCCAACTATGATGTTGGCAATTGGGAGCTCTTAGCAATCAAGTGGACTTTTGAAAAATGGCGTCACTGGCTGGAAGGAGCCATCCATGATATCTCGGTTATCACTGACCACAAGAACCTCCAGTTCTGCAAAAGGGCTGAATCCTAGTCAAGCCCGCTGGTCATTGTTCTTTACCTGCTTCTGTTTCATTATCACTTATAGATCGGGAACCAAGAATATCAAGGCGGATGCATTATCCAGAAGCTTTGTTTCCCATCATGCACCACTTTTTGAAACCACTACCTATTATACCACCTTCAGCTATTCACGTAGGTTTGGCCCAGGACTTGGGAATTCACAGATTTCAAAAGTTGGCTCCCTCAGAGACACCCGCAAACCACTTATCTGTGCCAGTTCACCTTCGAAAGGCTGTTCTCACTGAAGCCCATGAAAATAAGACAGCCAGACATCCCAGTATGTTTAAACCCACCGAAAATCTCTAAGGCTCATGCCCAATTCTGGAGGTCTTTTACTGCGCTCCTTGGAACTAACATTAGCCTTTCTTGAGCATACCATCCAGAAATCAATGGACAAACAGAAAGGATTAATCAATCTCTGGAGCAATTTCTATGCCTGTATGCTTCTGAATTCCACAACAACTGGTTAGCTCTGTTACCATGGGTGGAGTTCGCATACAATTCCTGTCATTCTTCCACTCGTACCTCTCCGTTCTATTGCAATCTTGGTTTACACCCTAGGTCTAACTCTCTAACTCTTTGGCATCGCTTAACCCTTCTGATCTCCCAGGCATACACTCTATGGCTTCTAGTCTGAAGATTATCTGGAAGAAAGGTCAGTCTGCTTTAAGGAGAGCCTTGTTTCAGTCCAAAACGTATGCGGATCAACAACGTAGAGTCTGCTCTTTCAAAGAAGGTCAGGAGGTCTGGCTCTCCACTTGGAATATTAGGCTCAGGCAAACCTGAAAAAAACTCAGACCTAGATTCATTGGCCCCTTTTCCATCATTAAGCAAGTTAATACTGTGGCCCTGCTCTTTGAAATTTCCCAACACTTTCCAATGCTCTTTGCTCAAACCTGTCATTTATTCTAGTAAATGTAAACATCTTCAGTTTCGGAGGCCTCACTCACTTAATGTGGAAGGAATTCGGGAATTTTTGATAGAAAAAATACTTGATTCAAAGAGAGTCCAGGGGCAGATTCACTTTTTGGTGCAGTGGAAGGGCCGTGGTCTGGAGGAGCGTGCCTGGTTTCCGTTTGCATTAATGGATAATTTATTAGCAGCCTCCAGGGTCTGATTAGGTTAGGCTGTGCCTCTCTTCTCCTATTGGCTGCTCAAGTTATTTAAAGCAGGGAGGACTGAGCCTCCCTGCTGGTTATAGCATTTCAGTCTGTACTGTTGCTGACCTGCTGTTGAACTCCTGTTTTTGCCTGATCTTTGGTTGTGACCCTTGCATTTTTCTTGAACCTTGCCTGTTTGCCTTTTGCCCTGACCCTTGGCTTGAATACTGACTCTGCTGTTTCGCTTGTGACCCTGACCTCTGCTTGGATATCGATTTGCCTATCTGCTACAGACTCCTGACCTCGGCCTGCCTCTGACCACCCACTCCAGCCTGGGCTAGCGCCTCCGGTTCCATCTGCGCTACGGCCATCATAGATGAGCTTTTACTACACTGAGCTTAAGACCTGGAGGCAACCAAGTACCTGTGAGCACATAAAGCTCTACGGGAAAGGCGGCTGCTAAAACTGAAGACCTCCACACTATCATCCTAAAAGCTCATCTTGGTGGTCGTGAGCCCTAGCAGTGAGAAAGTGCATTATCCTGCTATGCACCCCAGGACCACACACAGTGACAGGTGGTATCTATACCTTGCCTATTATGTGTTAAATATTAGGCCTCTTTTGTAGTTATAAATAAATCCTGCTAGAAAGTGCAATTTTACACCTTGGTAAAATCATGGGACTGTGGGGATGGGGAGGGATTTAAAATGTGTATGTAGATATAAAGCTTAGCTCAACTCTAAATCGTAGTGTAAAAATTAAGTTAAATGAAACAACATCTGTTGTTTTCTCCTTTCAAAATCAAATGTGAATCTCCTTTCCTGCAGTATTCCAAATGAAAATAATTAATGCAAGTAGACAGCCATTGCTTACTATAAACATAACTGTGAGTCACCTTGACATACTATCAGCTGGAGGTGTCAAGATGCAATAGGCAAATCAGAAGCTGCGAGATAGTGCTGGTGATAGTCATTAACATCATTGCATCTCATTGCACCAACCCTGCACAACCTGCAAAATATATTCCCCGTAAAATGCGTATCTGCGGATATGTCCAAATCTGTGCTCACAACTGAAAACCTAGAAACAATTTGAAATGAAGCATTTACAGCCTTCTATGGCTTTTCAATACGGTATATAATGGATGAAAAGGTTTTTTGTCCATTATATATTGTAAATAATTTCATCACAATATCAGAGAGATTAACACGATTGAACAACAGGGAATCACAGGACAGTGCATGGCACTGCAGTACAGGATAGTGTGATCAGATATGATATCAGAGGGCAGTACAAATTGGCAATACCTATAAGTAGAGTGAGCGCTATAAAGTATTATAGGGAGATGATGGCACAGGACACAAAGTTGTACAAACAGGTAAATTACTTACCAATCAGTTTGCTGAAGACTTTAACTGAGAGCAAACACAGTGGAGGTCATTACAAAGTGCCGTTAATTTCATTTAAGTGATCCTGTTCCACCAAAGGAAATCTTGTTTTTGCACTCTACCAATGTAGGCAAAACAGCATGCCTAATTCTTACTTGGATCCATTTACTATTATGTAGGAGTATTTTAAAGCAACAATATGTTTGGAAACTGAAATACAAACAAATCAAAAATAATAAATATACAGTCAAAACAAGACTTGCCATTTCTTATGGGGTTGGGTACGGTTTATCTATGCTGAGAATTCCGACATGGGCAATTCCTCCAAAAAAAATGCGAAAGAATTAAAATCTGAATGTAAAATAAAGAGACTTACGTTGAACCCGACGCTGGAGATGACCGATGGAAGCACAATGCTGAAAGCAAGCCATTCCGATTGAAGAAGTCTTCGTCAGTGTGGGGTGACGTCATCGCAACGTCAATACAAATTTAAATCATCAATGTGGGGACCTAAAGTTAAGTGCTTAAACACTTAACTCCACATTGCCGCTTTAAATTTGTATTGACAGACGTTGCGATGACGTCACCCCGCACTACCGAAGACATTTTCAATCAGAATGGCTTGCTTTCAGCATTTTGCTTCCATCGGTCATCTCCAGCATCGGGTTCAACGTAAGTCTCTTTATTTTTACAGTCGGATTTTAATTATTTTGCTTTTTTTTTGGAGGAATAGCCCATGTCGGAATTGTGGAAATCGTATAAATGATTGCCACCATTTTTATGTGCCTAGAAAAAACTGATGTAAAATACAGCATTAGTGGAGTGCGTCAGTGTGTGGCCACCACGTGGTCCAAGGTACATTATGATGTTAGGGGAAGAGTCCCACTGCAATGAGAGAGAAATGGGAAAAGAAAAAAGGGAAGTGAGGAACGGTAATAGTGACAGAGGAGCGGTGATAAGAGGGACACAAAGTGAGTGAGGAGCTGTCAGAGAGGAGAGACACAAGGAGCCTTTGCTTAGCAACAGAGGGATTGGATCAGCTGATCACAGGGGAAACAGTTGAGAGAGACAGGTGAGAGTGGCAGTGGGGAGAGACAGGTGAGAGTGGCAGTGGGGAGAGACAGGTGAGAGTGGCAGTGGGGAGAGACAGGTGAGAGTGGCAGTGGGGAGAGACAGGTGAGAGTGGCAGTGGGGAGAGACAGGTGAGAGTGGCAGTGGGGAGAGACAGGCGAGAGTGGCAGTGGGAAGAGACAGGCGAGAGTGGCAGTGGGGAGAGACAGGCGAGAGTGGCAGTGGGGAGAGACAGGTGAGAGTGGCAGTGGGGAGAGACAGGTGAGAGTGGCAGTGGGGAGAGACAGGTGAGAGTGGCAGTGGGGAGAGACAGGTGAGAGTGGCAGTGAAGCGAAGGAGAGCTATGAGGCGCCTGGGTGGCGTAGTGAGTTCACTAATTGTAATGTAAACTGCTTTGAACTGTATCTGCAACTTAAAGTCAGTGTGCAGTAGAATGGGAAATAGATCTGTCATTTTTTTTGCATCTTAAGAACTGTGCAGGAGGAGATAAGGAGATGAACTTGAATTATTTGCAACACAAATACTGTGCTGGAGTGAAGAGGGCGTATAAATTAAGAGATTATATTTTGCAATATAGAGATGGCCAGGCGCCCTCTATTGCACTGCACTGCCATACCTCACAACTGTTCCTTTTTAGGACATCCCGATTCATAGACCGCAAAATAGGATGAGCGTAACACGAAAGTGGGTGGAGTTTTACCCTAATATGCACATTTGTGGGCGGGGTTTGGACAGATCTGGCGGCTGGACTTGTTTGTGAGACACTTTACATGGAATAAAACTCAATAGTGCAGTAATTTACAACGTTCACTTAAGAAAATCAATCTAAATGATCTCATATCCCAGAGATTGTAAGCTTGCGAGCAGGGCCCTCTTACCTCTATGTCTGTATGTATTACCCAGTATTGTTTTATTGCTGTTTGTTCACAATTGTAAAGCGTTACGGAATTTGCTGGCACTATATAAATAAATGTTGATGACGATGATAATAATTATCTAATTTGAGCAAAGATACCCAGCCCTATATACTATATGTAGAGTATTTTGTAAGAACTACTGCGTTGTGCTAAAAATGTGCTGCAATAAACAAAAAGAATAAACTACTGTACAGCAGTTCAATAGCTAAAAATAGTGGGTCTAATGCTGAATTTGAACGCGTTTGTAGATTTGTGTAAAAGAACCTGCCCTCAGCCACCCACAATTGATACAGCTATTGACAGGCATATAGGCGTCTCTGTGCAGATCTGCATATGCTCACAATTAGCATTAGCTTAATGATAGAATTCAGAACCGCTTCCTGATATTAGTCAGATGACTTTGGGGAATGTTGGTGATTCTTGTTAGAATGGAATACAATATTAATACCTTACATCTCCAAATACTGTTCCTTCTCTAGACATGTGTGATACAGTTACATGTCTGTAATTGCAGATATATTAATAGGAAACTGCATGCATTGTTTCACAAATGAAAAATAAAGAGTTTGTATACCTTTCCTGATTGATTGATGTAGAGATTTAAATATTGTCACTATTCTCAAAATAGAAGATTGATTTATTAGTTAAACTTCAAATACCTCAATTGTTGATACAGTGATTAAGTCTAATACAAGTCTCTTAAGCAAAAAATTATTTCAATCCGGTGACAAAATTAGTAGTTATTAGGGTTATCCAATCAGATGTCAGATGCTTCTGGGAGAGGTTTATGGCTTCAACTTAGTATTATTTAGTATTATTAGTATTATTTGTTCAAACGCGCATCATAAGATTCTGCTGTATTAGTTAGAATGTTTGCTAGAAATTTGCTATCCTTTTTTTTAAAAAAAAGGGGGCATTAAGTTTATAATATCACCCCAAAACACCAGGGGGTATATCTACTCAACTGTGGGTTTGAAAAAGTGGATATGTTGCCTATTGCAACCAATCAAATTCTAGCTGTCATTTCATAGAATGTACTAAATAAATAACTAGAATCTGATTGGTTGCTAGAGGCAACATTTCCACTTTTTCAAACATGCAGTTTAGTAAATATACCCCCAGGATTCAGAATCGTTTAACTCTCAGTTCTGTTTGTTATCAATGTCTTTAAACGTTTATGATCGCAGAGTAAACAGTCAGATTTTATTATTCAGCTATCTTAGTTGACCCGAATAGTCAGCATGCAACCAATCTCGTTTATATTACATAAAAGTTGTAGTGCTGCATTCAATTCTCAAAGATTTAAAATTGTTTAAATACCAGATACCTTAACATACATACAGATATTTCAGATTCCTTTTAGCAAAGCGTTTGTATAGAGTTAGTTTTTATATCTAGTATGTCGTTAAGCACTCCTTTATCTTAGATCTGATTTGCGTATTGAATATCTCAGTGCTCGCTGATGATCATAATCTCTCATAAACGACAGCTAATTTATAGCGGTTGATTTTAAAGTAAGAGCACAATTATTATAAATGAATTTGTTGTTATATACATAAGTTAGTGTTCAGAATTATAGCAGTAGCTAAGTCTAACAAGGATGCCGTTCACTGTCTTTATGTGTTGTGACGTCTAGATTCACATCCTATTCCCAACGTACATTTCACCTAGTAGACTTGTTCACGGGTAAAGCTTGCTAAAGGTCTCAATACCTATTTAAAAGTGTGTTCCCCAGCGGGAAGTCCTCGTTGGGTAATTGACACGTCCACCTGCCAATCATATACCCTGTTTTTAAATTATAAGTACTTAATAACGTGCAAATTAGTGAGATCCTATCAAAATGAAGGTTATGTAAAATAATTCAAATTATGGTACAGTGGTACAGAGAAAGAAATTTTTGATAGTATTTCATTGTTTAGTTATCAGCAGAGAGAGAGAGAGAGAATGAATATATATTTGTTGACATGAAAGGGATGTAATTAATGACAAATTATTTTTAATGTAATGTTGGAATATCTCTGACTGTAGTATGTAGTATATCTCTGACTGTAGTATGTAGTATATCTCTGACTGTAGTATGTAGTATGTAGTATAACTCTGACTGTTGATGATGAGTATATGTCAATGTTGCATGATTTAAATAAAAATAATAATAATCTAAATAAAATAAAATGAATTATTGAACAGAACAAGTATATGTTGTGAAAAATAGATGCATAAAAATGAATTAAAGAAAGCGAGTGTTGATACTGGTGATGTGAAATATCAATATTCAATACCGTTTTAAGGGGGGAATTCAATTGGCCACGTTACTGCCGAAGGTAACGCGACCTGCGCACTATTACCAATATTACGGTAATAGTGCACATTATTACCGTTAATACGGTAATCTTTCACTTTGGTTGTTACTCGCAGCTCAGGGAGCCGCAAGCAGAAATTAGGGTTTAAATTACCGTATTAACGGTAAATATAATTAATGTCGGGTTGAGCGCGGCCGAATTGAATTCTCCCTAAATATCAGAAGTGGTGTTATAAGTGAGAATATATTAAAAAGAATAATTAAGTTATTTATTAAATATTGGATAAGTGAAATAAAGTGAAATTACAACAATTGTGTTCAAATAAAAATAAACATTAAACTAAAGTGCATTTCAAGTGAATTTTTTAATACCAAAGTGCTTAGATCATTCTCATAAAGAAAAGAGGAAAACATCCAATTTACTGCATAAATGTGTGTTGTGTTATATTTTTAATATTATTGATCCATTCAAAATGCATAAAGACATCACAAAAAGTTAGTTGTTCTTAATCACTTAAAATTCCGAAATGGCTCCTTTTCCTAGACAATCCCCCATTGTGGAATAAAATTATTGTTATCATTATCACTATTATGTGAAAATTGTCCTATAAGTCATGTAAATTCAAGAGACTGTCATGTCAAAATATTCTGTATGTTCAATATATTTATTCTCTCTACTTTTTTAAGTATCCCACTGGGTAAAAGAACTCCAATACACTGGAAAAAAACAGGATCAACCCCCAAGGTAAGTACAACACTCTTTATTTAATCACAGCCTATAATGACTTTAATGTGGCATTTACATAATGTAAGGAAGGGATCTGGATTATTACAATTGGTTTAACTAGATGTTTTTTTATTTCAATAAATGTATGTAACTACAGCTAAATTATCCGGAGCCTTTGTGCATTGTTTTATACATAAAAAATAAAACGTTTCTTTCTTTCTTGAATAGAGCTGGATATAGCTTTAAATGTTGTCACTATTCTCAAAATATATGATTGATTTATTAGTTAAACTTCAAATACCTCAATTGTTGGTACAGAGATAATCTACTAGAAGTCTCTTAAGCAAAAGAATATTTCAACACAGTAACAAAATTAGTAGCTATTAGGGTTATCCAATCAGATGCCAGATACTTTGGGAAGAGTTTTTTTTAATTCAATTAAAAAGTAAAGTATTACATTTTGTTATTGTATTTCTCACCTAGTATTATTTCTGCAAACTTGCATCAGACGATTCTGCTGTATTAGCTAGAATGTTTGCATGTGATCCTTTTATTTGATTAGAAATTGCTTTCATTTTTTAAACAAAGTGCTCTTAACCATTGTTTTTTAAAAGTTGTTGCTCTTCTCCAACTTAGGGAGACGTTAAGTTCAAGGATCTCATCTAAATTATTGTCAGAAAGTAGAATACTTCAATGTTTCTATAAGATATATTCTTTCCATCTGCACAAAAATCTCCAATAAATCTGATCTTATTAGTTGTTCCCACTTTTGATTTAGGGTATAAGAGTAAATTTTTGTCCATCAGCTTAACTCCCTTTAATGTACTTTTGGTTGAGCATTTGCTCTAACCTCGCTCTATTAAGCTTTTCCTGAGCTCTGTTGATCTTTAGCCAAAATAAAGAGGATTTCAACAATTCCTTTTTAGCCTGATAAATTCCCTTGTTGATATGTTTTTAATTGTTGGAGGAAAATGAATGTTATCATTGTGTAAAACACTATTTGTGACAGTGTATTTCCTATATAGGTCTGTTTCTATTGCTCCATAGTCTCTTTTGTGGATGTTAGATCCAGATAATTAACCTTATTTCTATGCATCTCATAGGCCAGTTTAAGGATTATGTCTTTGGCATTTTAGATGTTGATAAACTCTTCAATGATGTTTTAATCTTCCTTTCAGAAAACCAGTATATCATCAATATACCACATCCATGTAACTAAGCAAACCATATATTTTTGAATCTCTTCATGGAACAACACCTTTCTCTCCCCCTAGCCTAGATAGAGATCAACATATGTGGGAGCACAAGTTGCTCCCATGGTTGTCCCTCATATCTGAAGATAGAATCAATCCTCAAAACAAAATAGTTCACATTCAGTTCTGATCTTAGAATCAGTTTCACTGTCTAAATTCCTACAGTATGTTTTACACTGGTGTACAGTGATTCTACATCCACACGTCAGATTCCAAAGTAATCCCATTTATCATTTTCAAAATGTCAGATGTGTCCTTCATGTATAAGGGTACTCTCATTACATGTTTACTGAAATGAGTGTCTATAAAGATATTGGCTTGCTTGCTGAGTCTTCCAATTCCCAAACGCATTGGTCTGCCAAAACGTAACTGTTAAGAATTCATGTTCTGTTTTCACTTTGTGTCTTCATGATATGCTCCGTTAATGATATTATAGTAGAGCTCTTTGAAATATGCAGATGGATTTGAGAAAAGCAATTTATTGCAAATCAATTTTTTTCTTTTAGTTGCTTGTAGATCTCTTTTTTATGCATGGTTATCAGCCAATTAACTATATTGCCTTGTGTATGAGAGGATTTAATAAGGAGATCGTCCTAGGTTACTAGCTTTTTTAGTGCTTTTATTTTCTCCCTGTTCAAATTATCATAAGTAAATTATCATTTGTAAGTCGTAAATTAATGGAAGATACTTACCAACTTCTGCCGAAAATGGGACAGTTGGGTGGTATGTTGTTTGGTTTGCATGGGCAGTATAAATTTAAGGATTCTACACTACACAAACGGGCGTACATCCAAGTCACCATCAGATCCAATGTATCTTGGAAAATAGTATGATGTAAAATGTGGAAAAGGTAGTATGAATTAAGGAAACTAACTGTAAAAAGACAAAAGTATATAATCCAGGTGTAAAATCAGAGTTTTACTACTCATATGACCTTATAATCTAAATGATAAAGGGATATGTGCAACAAATTATGGATCTAAATCTATGAAAGTACTTACAACAACCTATGAAACAATGTCTGTCAATATATAAAATGTATGTATATTATTTTTATATTAACTTGAGGAATTAAAATGTTTATAATAGCAGCTACTTACTAAAGAAGTGAAAAAGTGCAGTAACCCATATCATCCAATCAGACGTTTGCTTTTACAGTCCTATCTGCTTTGTTTTTTTTAAGTCAATCACCAATTGGTTCCTATGCAGTTTTGCACATTTGCCTTGATAGTATATAAGCACGAGTAGAATGATACTATGAAGTAACAGAGCTTATGTTACCCCTATTCTCATATGCATCTTTTTGGGAGTAGATGCAGCAAAGAATTGTGTTATTCATTTATGTTTTTCTACTACTGCTCACACCCATGTAGAGATCTAAGCTTAAAAGTGTCTCTAACTTGGTTGCATTACTGGGAAATGTTTTCATTTTCATTAAAGGATTGCTGAACTACACTATGGTTTGCTTACTCAACACATCCATATTACAGCACACAATTAGAGAGTAATTGTTTATTGTTCTTATAGGGCTTGGTTATAAAATACACAAAACTGTACTCGCTATACTTAAGTCTGGAATTACTTAAAATTGTGTAATGCTGCAAGTATATATTGATGCGTTTGTATGTATCGTTTGCAGTAAAGATTCTCAGATGCCATCGCTGTGGTTCCAAAGCACATAGACTTTATTTACAATGTATTAAAAGGCAGTTTGGCATACATACGCTTGCACCTGTTGGCCTGTTTGCACCCACACAAGTTTTTGGTTTCCAAAGCCGGAGGTGAACAATTTATACACAGTACAATTGTAAAAATCAGTGATATACCAAAGATACACAGTTACATTATTAAGGTCTTCATTCATAGGTCGCAGGGTCGTGACCTCCCAAGAACTCGACGTGGCATTGGTGGACTCCTCTGGTCATTGTTTCTTAAGATTGCCAGGTGTACTTTTTCAGATTCCCGCCTCTAGACCTGTATAAACTGTTTTTTTTAGGATCCCTGTGAACTGGCTATATAAAAAGTAATATTATTTATAACTAGAGAATATTATTTATAACTAGCATTCACAGAGCGCGAACCCTACATAAACAACACGAGAAACATTCTAACGCGACTAACTTGATGTAATTAATATGTTGTAAAGGTTATTTTGCATTTTCACAACAGTATTACATGATTAAACCTATTTGTATGTTGTTATTTGCTAAAACAATTATTTGATTGCATACTAAATGCATCGCAACCAATATTAGTGTACAGAAAATAATGATCACCACTTTTATCCAATTATTAAATATATATATATATATATATATATATATATATATATATATATATATTATATTATGAGGGGAGCAGGGTTAACTAGTGTTGATGTTATGTAATCTTCCTGTGAATCTGGAACTGGTAGGTGAAAGAAGTCAACTCCATGCCAACTGGAGTACACAGAAACAAACAGGAGCAAGCCATTTAAATAACTGTATATTGTGCATTTGAAAGCCACATAAAGACTGCAGAAACAATATGTTTACTCTACAATGGAAGAACACAAAGCACATTACAAAATATACTTGTTGTCATTCATATTGTAGAGGAGTTCATGCAGTTTATATAATATAATAATAACTACCCACAGTTACTTAATGCCTGTGTTTGAAGTTGCTTCTTACAACAAACAAGTAATATGCACAGCGTGAATTGGTCTTTCAGAGACGTGAGCCTCTATGAGAAGTTATGCCAAAGACAAATGAAAAGGGCACTGAAAATAACACTTGACAATTAAGGCTACAACCAGGCTGCCACATAGGAATATATATACATATTCCAATAGAATATACTAAACAGGCAATAGGTAGTAATCACAGATAACAGAAGAAGAGGAGAATGAATGATTCTATCCATCTATACAAACCATCCCATTTACCAAGCAGCGATTTTTCCAAACCGCATAGAAAATTGTCACTTTTTAGTTTAAAAGAAAACAGTGGTTCATACAGGTGTTTGTGCTATCTTGCCTGCCACATTGGGGAAAAAATAATTAATTTAATAATAAGTTATTTAAAAGAAAATGTTCCTTCAATTTACTAAAAGTCCAGTTCTACTAAACATCAGGCTGGTCCAAGTAATCAGACACATGCACCTAGAGAGTCTAGGCACATGCACCCAGAACGGTTTGGTCTGACGCTCATGCTGTATAACTCCGGGCCCCTCCTGGTACCCCTGATCTGCAGGTGGCAGAATAATTAAATATTTGTAGCCCCATTAGTAAAAAAAAAAATGACAGCCCCCATTATCTATAAAATAATGAGTAGTGCCCCCTAGAAATAAAATAATGAGTAGTGCTCCATGGAAACAGGGCCGGATTAACCATAGGGCTAACTGGGCTACAGCCTAGGGGCCTATGGCATCCAGGGGGCCCTTGAAAGTGCTCAGCAGCAGTATTGATCGGTCGGGGGCGGGGGCGCCCCAGGTGCGATCAGTGCTGCTGAGCACTTTCACTGCAGTCCTTCTCCAGCGCGCTGTAGTCTCCTTACTGAGGAGATCTCGTGAGTCTCACTCTCACGAGATCTCCTTAGTTAAGAGCGTACAGTGCGCCGGAGAGGGAGGTGGGGGGCCCTTACTGGGGAATGAGGCCCCCTTAGCCCAGGGGCCTCCATTCCCTTAATCCGGCCCTGCATGGAAATAAAATAATTAGTGGTGCTTACATAGAAATAATCATATAAGTAGTGGCCCTAGTATTCTAATATAATAATAATTATTTAGCGCCCCCTTATTGAATAATATATTAATATGGCTGCATTAATGAAAAAAAAATAATATTGCTCTAATAAATTTTAAACAAATACTGTCTTTCTACTAAGCACTTACGTAAAATCTTCTACTTTTCTTTGTCCAAAGCAGTGGTGGAAGTAGACATTTAGAAGTGGTGGTATAGAAAATGTAAGTGAATGAAATTTGATAGTTTTACAATGAAAACAGAAGCAGAAGTGGCAGTACACCAACTCACTTCCGCCACTGATCCAAAGATAAGATTGATAATTCATATGGGAATTTAAAAAACAAGATGCTTACACTGTTCAGTCAATCACGAATAAGAGAATGACACTGATTGTCTGCTCGAGTAATAAGTAGCGGCTCACCAGAGAACTCATGAGAGAGAGAACTCATGAGAGAGAGAACTCATTGTAACAAAACTGGTGGTATTACCTAAAGCCCAATAGCCGAGTAGATATCCAGAGAGTAGTCAGACGTTTGCCGGGTCGGTACACAAGCGGGTAGTCAGACATCAGCCGGGTCGGTACACAAGCAGGTAGTCACAGATGCAAGGTAGCGTAGCAGGTAGCAGGAGCTGAGCAAGCAGAATATGTCTGAACCAGGAAGTGCCATTTATAGGCCCAAATAGGAAACAGGATCCAAGATGGTTTCTCTTTGATTCCAA
This sequence comes from Mixophyes fleayi, assembly GCF_038048845.1. Taxonomy (NCBI): domain Eukaryota; kingdom Metazoa; phylum Chordata; class Amphibia; order Anura; family Limnodynastidae; genus Mixophyes; species Mixophyes fleayi. The sequence continues at coordinate 29,924,293 of NC_134412.1, read as the reverse complement.
ACTGGCCATCTTGGATAAGGGCAAATCTAAGGGCAAGTTTGCAAATACAGAGACCTCTAGTGGTCGGAGGTGCAAATGTCAAGGTAATTCCTTACACTCATTTTGTGTCCGGTGCTCCTAGTGAGCAGTGTTTCTGGGCTGATTTCCCGGTCAGTTGCCATCTTTATTGTCAGGATGGATTGCACCTGAATGAGGAGAGGACTGCTGTGCTAGGGGAGAGGATGGTTAGAAGGTTGGAGGAGATTTTAAACTAGCCTTCGGGAGGAAGGGCAAGCAAGCAATGGTTGGATTCAGCTGGTTCGCACCGGTTCGCTAGAACCGATACCTAATATCAAGGTCAGTTCAGCGAACCAGTGGCTCCAGACTGAGTCCACCCTCTTCATTGGTGGGGGGGAGCAGAGTCCTCTAAAAATAAAAAATAAATACTCACCTGTTCGCTGCATCGGCACTCCTCCTCCCTGCTCCGTGCGCACTGAATGTCGAGCGTGACGTCATCACACCCGACATTCAGTAAGGAGCGGCACAGAGAGGAGTAAGCAAGCAAGAAGACAGAAGACAAGAGGAGAAGAAAAGAGAAGAAAGAAGCCGATAGAAAAGGTAAGTGAAGGAACGGAAGCAAGGAGGAGCAAAAGCAGCATGGCACAGTGTGAAGGGGCAAAAGCAGCATGGCACAGTGTGAAGAGGGGCAAAAGCAGCATGGCACAGTGTGAAGAGGGGCAAAAGCAGCATGGCACAGTGTGAAGGAGGAGCAAAAGCAGCATGGCATAGTGTGAAGGGAGGTAAAAGCAGCATGGCACAGTGTGAAGGGGGGTAAAAGCAGCATGGCACAGTGTGAAGGGGGAAAAACCAGCATGGCACAGTGTGAAGGGGGTAAAAGCAGCATGGCACAGTGTGTAGGGGGGAAAAAGCAGCATGTCACAGTGTGAAGGGGGTAAAAGCAGCATGGCACAGTGTGAAGGGGTAAGAGCAGCATGGCACAGTGTGAAGGGGGGTAAAAGCAGCATGGCACAGTGTGAAGGGGGGAAAAAGCAGAATGGCACAGTGTGAAGCGGGGTAAAAGCAGCATGACACAGTGTGAAGCGGGGTAAAAGCAGCATGGCAAAGTATGAAGCGGGGTAAAAGTAGCATGACACAGTGTGAAGCGGGGTAAAAGCAGCATGACACAGTGTGAAGCGGGGTAAAAGCAGCATGGCAAAGTGTGAAGCGGGGTAAAAGCAGTATGGCAAAGTATGAAGCGGGGTAAAAGCAGCATGACACAGTGTGAAGCGGGGTAAAAGCAGCATTACACAGTGTGAAGTGGGGTAAAAGCAGCATGACACAGTGTGAAGCGGGGTAAAAGCAGCATGACAGTGTGAAGCGGGGTAAAAGCAGCATGGCAAAGTGTGAAGTGGGGTAAAAGCAGCATGACAGTGTGAAGCGGGGTAAAAGCAGCATGGCAAAGTGTGAAGGGGGGTAAAAGCAGCATGGCCCAGTGTGAAGGGGGGTAAAAGCAGCATGGCAGAGTGTGAAGGGGGTAAAAGCAGCATGGCAAAGTGTGAAGGGGGGTAAAAGCAGCTTGGCACAAAACTCTTTCTTATAACATAATCTAGTTTTGTGTAGATATTTTATTGTTCTTCTTTGAGTATTAAATGCATGAAATATTAAACTACCTTTCGGTATATCTCTTTGTATACTTAAAACGGTCATTAGGGCAGAGAACTGGTTGTTAATTTTTTAGGATCCCACCACTGCAAGCAAGTATTTTTGTGATAGGCATTGAGAGTAGTAAGGAGGAATTTAACAAGAGTCATGGTGGAAAGGGTGGAAAGGGAAGCATAGCTGATAAGGAGAGGTCCTTTTTAAAGCAAAAGAAATACCTAAGAGAGACAGTAGACTTAAGTGTATGCTTGCAAATGCAAGAAGCCTGACAGATAAAATGGGGGGGGATTAGAACTAGTAGCAATGAATAAGCAGTATGATATTATAGGCATTACGACAACCTGGTGGGATGATACACATGACTGGGCAGTCAACTTGGAAGGCTATTCTCTCTTCAGGAGGGATAGGGTAAATAAAAGGGGAGGAGGAGTATGTCTTTATATTAAGCCAGCGTTAAAACCAAGTATTCAGGAAGTTATTTACGAAAATATTGGTGATAATATGTAGCATTGTGGGTGGAAATATCCAGTGGAGGAAAAAGCTCAGAAGAGTTGCTGATAGGGATATGCTATAAACCGCCAGATATTAGTATGATTGAGGAAGCCTCACTTCTACAGAAAATTGAGAATGCTACACAAATAGGCCAAGTTTTAATTATGGGGGATTTTAATTACCCGGACATTGATTCGTGTACTGAGACCTGCGGTACAGCCATGGGAAATAGGTTTCTGAGCACACTAAAAGACCATTACCATGTCCAAATTAGTAGAGGAGCCAACTAGGAACTGGACTATACTGGACCTAGTAATAACAAATAATGTAGACGTAATATCAAATATTCAAGTAAGGGAACACTTGGGAAACAGTGATCATAATATGGTCAAATTTGAAATTAGTTTTCAGAAGCAACGGTATAAGGGATACACTAGGACTTTTAAACTTTAGAAAGGCAAATTTTAATATGCTAAACGAGTCTATAAATTGCATAGAATGGGATAAAAATTCTGAAGGAAAAAATATGGAAGAAAAGTGGGCTGCCTTTAAAATGTTGTTGGAAACATACACGTATAGGTTTATCCCTATGGGAAACAATGTAAAAGAATTAAGTCTAAACCAATGTGACTAAATAAAAAGGTAAGTGAAGAAATGCAAAGGAAGAATCGTGCATTTAAATTGTTGAAGTCTGAAGGATCTGAGGAGTCCTTCCGTAGATACAAGGAATGTAATAAAACATGCAAAAAGGAAATTAGATTGGCTAAATAAGAAAATGAAAAACAAGTTGCAAAAGAAAGTAAGACAAACCCTAAAAAGTTTTTTAAGTATATAAGTGGCAAAATGATTAAAAAAGATAATATAGGACCCCTAAAAAGTGAAAAAGGAAATAATAATAAGGAAAAAGCAGAGGTATTAAACACTTTCTCTTCTTCAGTATTTACTAGAGAGGAACAAATGATAGGCATAAGTCATAAAAACGGAAATGAAACCTTACCATTAATTAATACTTGTCTGACAAAGGAAGAAGTCCAAAGGCGACTGAAGAATATTAAGATAAATAAAGCTCCAGGTCCAGATGGCATACACCCAAGGGTTCTTATGGAGCTAAACTCAAAATTAGCTAGACTGCAATTCTTACATTTCATAGATTCAATCTCATCAGGCTCAGTACCAAGAGATTGGCAAATAGCAGATGTGGTGCCATTGTTTAAAAAGGGGACAAGATCACAACCAAGGAATAATAGACCTGTAAGCCTGACATCAATAGTGGGGAAACTAATGGAGAGTATATTAAGGGATAGTATTCAGGATTACTTGGTGCGCAATAAGATTATTACTGTGAATCAGCATGGATTTGTGAGGGATAGGTCATGTCAAACTAATCTTATTAGTTTCTTCGAGGAAGTTAGTGTTAGGTTTCAAGATTACCTTAGTCAGTATTTACGCCGGCCTTCCTAGGGCGCGGAGTCTAACGGCCCTCCCGGTCTTCTCCAAGAACTTCCGCAAGGCAGGGTGGGTTTTGCTGCCGGAGAACCGCAGGTCGCGGCCCCCAGGTTTAGCCTACTGACGTAAGGAAAGAGTTCTATGAGATGGACATGTAGAGGCACGGCCAGATCCACAGGGAAATTAATAACTGGAATCACTAACCGTATATTCAGAAGGTAGTAGTCTGGAGTAGAAACTGGTGGAATGCAGGAATCAATCCGCTGTACAACCCCAGGAGCAAAAGCGTAGTCCAAAATAGCCGGTTCGGTACACAGAGATCCGTCCGTTATGCAGTACCAGGGATAAGGCAGAAGAGTAGTCTGGAGTATAGCCGGTTCGGTACACAGAGATCTGTCCGTTATGCAGTACCAGCGATAAGGCAGAAGAGTAGTCTAGAGTATAGCTGGTTCGGTACACAGAGATCCGTCCGTTATGCAGTACCAGGGATGAAGCAGGAGAGTGGTCTTGGATATAGCCAGTTCGGTACACAGGAATCAGGAGTAACAAGGGAGAACACCAGGGAGACCAAAGCACAGGAAATGCAGCCAGATACAGGTAACACGTTGCTCTGACACAGACAGTGTGTCAGAGCAGGCCTGAAGTAGGATTTTGAATTCCCCGCCCAGATCAGCTGACCTGCCACCGGGACCTACCCGGAAGTGCGGCAGTACGGAGCGGAGAATCGGCGTTGACATCGGTAAGCACCGATACAGTTAGTGGGAACTTAAACCAGGGCAGCACAGTAGATGTGGTCTACTTAGATTTTGCAAAGGGCTTTGATATAGTGCAACACAAGAGGTTGGTTTGCAAAACAAGGGAACTGGGTATAGGAAACAAAATTTGTACTTGGATCGAAAACTGGTTAGAGAATAGGGAACAGACAGTTGTGATAAATGGAACATTTTCTAATTGGTCAAAAGTTTTAAGTGGAGTACCTCAAGGTTCCGTGTTGACTCCTTTTTAATATATTTATTAATGACCTTGGTGATGGTTTAGAGAGTAAATTTTCCATTTTTGCAGATGACACTAAAATCTGTAAGGTAATAAAATCAGAGCAAGATGTAGCTTCTCTACAGAAGGACCTAAATAAACTGGAGGATTGGGTGGCCAAATGGAATATGAGGTTCAACATAGACAAATGTAAGGTTATGCATTTAGGGATCAAAATCAAGCAAATTTCAAAATCTAAAAATGAAATGAGATTCATTTAGGGGAACCTATAATGGAAAAGGATTTGGGAGTGCTCGTAGACAGTAGACTTAGCAAAAAGTGCTCTATGTCAAGCAGCAGCTCCAAGGGCAAATTAAGTATTGGCATGCATAAAAAGGGGCATAGATGCAAGGGAAGACAGTGTAATTTTGCCACTGTATAAATCATTTTTAAAACCTCATCTTGAATATGCAGTACAGGTCTGGACACGACTCTATAAAAAAGATATTTTGGAACTAGAAAGGGTTCAGAGAAGGGCGACAAAATTGATAAAGGGTATGGAGTCATTAAGTTATGAGGAAAGGTTAGCCAGTTTAGCCATGTTTACTTTAGAAAAGAGATGTCAAAGGGGAGATATAATTACTATGTACAAATACGTTAATGGTCAATAAAGAGAACTTTCTTGGGAACTTTTTACCCCAAGGACTATACACAGGACACACGGTC